>NC_138773.1:112167885-112840385 GCF_965119305.1 Pelophylax lessonae | reverse complement strand
GATGACAGCGATGCAGACCAATTTGATGCAGTGTGCGGCGTATGGTCTGAGCACTGACAGGCTGACCCCCCCCCCCTTCAACCTCTGCAGCAATGCTGACAGCACTCATACATCTATTTCCCAAAGAAAACCTCTCGTATGCGGCCCCCGAAGTCATCTGGTCCGGCCCCCCATGCAGCTGAGTCTGTGTCTCTCAGCTGATCTGTCAGAATGGAGCCGATGCTTCCTATATAGTTCCTGCTCCGTTATTACAGTCTGAGTGAGTCACAGGCGGAGTGATATCAAATGCACTCTGCCTGTGACCAATACATGAAACATCACCTCTTCCTCCAGCGTGGCGCTGCTACACTTCTCCTAGCCAGCAGTACCAGCCAGAGCCAGCAGTACACACAGCAGTACCAGCCAGAACCAGCAGTACACACAGCAGAACCAGCAGTACCAGCCAACAGTACCAGCCAGCAGTACCTACAGCGCAGTACATGCCAGCAGTACCAGCCTGAGCCAGCAGTACCCACAGCAGTACCAGCCAGCAGTACCCACAGCACAGTACCAGCCATCAGTACCAGCCTGAGCCAGCAGTACCCACAGCAGTACCAGCCAGCAGTACCTACAGCACAGTACCAGCCTGAGTCAGCAGTACCCACAGCAGTACCAGCCAGCAGTACCCCCAGCAGTATTAGCCTGAGCCAGCAGTACCATCCAGCAGTACTCGCAGGCGCAGCACAGTACAAGCCAGCAGTACCAGCCTGAGCCAGCAGTACCCACCAGCAGTACCCACCAGCAGTACCTGCCAGCAGTTCTTTTCAAAACTTACCACCACAAAAAAGTTGACTGCGCTCCAGACTGACCGACGCAAACCTGGGAAACCTGTTGCGAGTAGCAACATCATCAATACCAGCTAACCTCACACACCTCACCAAAGAGAAGCAGTTGCAGCCATCACATTAGGGGTGAGTTAATTAAATGTTTGACCAAATATAACAGGCTAATTTTTAAGGTGATAATTTTGTACGGCCCCTAATGGTTTTATAAATACCCAAATGGCCCTTGGCAGAAAAAAGGTTCCCCACCCCTGGCCTAGACCATCTTTATGTAGAGCAAAAATTATTTTATTTTTTTTCAGATCCTCAGAGTTCTTTGCCACGAGGTGCCATGTTGAACTTTCAGTGACTAGTATGAGAGAGTGAGAGTAATAACACCAAATCTAATACACCTGCTCCCCATTCACACCTGAAACCTTGTAACACTAACGAGTCACATGACACCAGGGAGGGAAAAAAGCTAATTGGGCCCAATTTGGACACTTTCACTTAGATGTGTATTTACTTTTCTTGCCAGCAGTTTAGACATTAATGGCTGTGTGTTGAGTTATTTTGAGGGGACAGCAAATTTACACTGTTATACAAGCTGTACACTCACTACTTTACATTGTAGCAAAATGTAATTTATTCAGCGTTGTCACATGAAAAGCTATAATAAAATATTTACAAAAATGTGAGGATGACACATCAATACGTTCCATTGCTAGGTTTGCGATGTCTCCCAGCACAGTCTCAAGAGCACGGAGGAGATTCCAGGAGACAGGCAGTTACTATAGGAGAGCTGAACAGGGCCGTAGAAGGCCTTTAACCCATCAGCAGGACCGGTATCTGCTCCTTTGTGCGAGGAGGAACAGCATGAGCACTGCCAGAGCCCTACAAAATGACATCCAGCAGGCCACTGGTGTAAATGTCTCTGATCAAACAATCAGATACAGACTTCATGAGGGTGGCCTGAGTGCCTGACGTCCTCTAGTGGGCCCTGTTCTCACTGCCCGGCATTGTGGAGCTCCATTAGCATTTGCCTTTGGACACCAGAATTGGCAGGTCTGCCACTGGCACCCTGTGCTTTTCATAGATGAGAGCAGGGTCACACTGAGCATATGTGACAGACGTAAAAGGTTCTTGAGAAGCTGTGGAGAACATTTATGCTGCCTGTAACATCCTTCAGCATGACCGGTTTGGTGGTAGGTTAGTGATGGTCTGGGGAGACATATCCTTGGAGGGGTGCACAGACCTCTACAGGCTAGACAATGGCACCCTGACTGCCATTAGGTATCGGAATGAAACCCTTGGACCCATTGTCAGACCCTACGCTGGTGCAGTGGGTCCCAGGGTTCCTCCTGATGCACGACAATGCCCGGCCTCATGTGGTGAGAGTATGCAGCCAACTCTTGGCGGATGAAGGAATTGATACCATTGAGTAGCCCCACGCTCGCCTGACTTAAATCTAATAGAACACCTCTGGCACAATGTTTCAATCTATTAGTCACTGTCAGGTTGCACCTCAGTCTGTTCAGGAGCTCAGTGATGCCCTGGTCTAGATCTAGGAGGAAGTACCCCAGGACTCCATCCGCCATCACATTAGGATCATGCCCTGACATTGTCAGGCATGCATAAAAGCACAAGTCTCTTAACCAAACAGGAAGTAAGAGGAAATCCCTGCAAATTGAGGGAATTCCATGGGACCCCCTGGTCACCAGAACTAGTGCCCCCATTGGAAAATTTCCCATTTATTACTTTTCTAATCCCTCTCCACTCTATTCAAAACTAAAAAAAAAACTTTATGCTACGGTAGGCGTTCACTATACAATCAGATTGTACAGTCTCTGCACAATCAACTTCAGATTTACCTAAACTATGTAATATGAGGACCTACCTAAACAATTCATTCAATTGGTATCCAATCAGGCAGGCTCCTGCACAACCTAGTTGATGATAAATCTAAGGTGGGGCTCTCCAAGCTATGGTCCACTGGAACAATCCACAAGATTTTATCTAGCCCTCTGTCGAAAGTTGGGACTCGTATGAAGAGTGGACTTTGACAGGGACCCTAGTGGAAAAGGGGGGCTTTGATGGGCTCAAATTTATTTGGAATTTGTTTACTTTCCTTTACTTAACAACTTGACCTCCAGGATGTTAACACCCCCCCCCCCCACCCCCGCATGACCAGGCCATTTTTTTTGCAATATGGCGCTGCATTACTATAAGTGACAATTGCACGGTCATGCAATGCTGTACTCAAAATTAGTAATTTTTCCCCCTCACTTTGAGCTTTCTTTTGGTGGCATATGATCACCACTGCGGTTTTTATTTTTTGCTTTCTAAACAAAAAAAAAAGAGAAACCATTTTGAATAAAATTTTACTTTCTGTTATAAAATCTATCCCATAATGACACTAATACAGTGTTCAGTACTAAAAATATGTACTGTCACTTTACTAATGACACTGGCTGGGAAGGAGTTAAACATGCAAGGCGATCAAAGGCTTAACTGTGTGCCTAGCCAGTATTTTTGTGTGCTGTATGAGGTGCTTTTACCAAGGGAAGTGATGGATTTTTTCCCTGATTTGCATGTGACTGAATATAGAAACTTCTTACACAGGTTATAGTCCGAAGAGGAATGTGGGGGGGGGGGGGGGGGGCATTTTAAGATGAGGTTTATCTTAAAATCTATTCTTTAAGTTTCTCTGTTGTTCCAAATCATATCGTACTGATTACAAGAAAAAAAAACTTGGAATACGGTAAATGAATTAATTCATTTAAATCAAATTCATTGATTTACAAAGCTGATTTTGTTTTAAGTCCAAGAATATTTCTAAAATATACCCTTGTACTGAAAAGGTTGAACATTTGAACGTTGGTGCAAGTGCTGGATGATTAGGGGTCACATATCCCTTTTATATTTTTTTGTAGCAGTTGTCACATTTCATTTCTAAAATGATTCAGTGTGGCTGGTGCAACAACATATAGAACTTGGCAGTAAGTGCAATGGTTGTTTTGGCGTGTGGAAAATATGATATTGACACTAGAAGAATGACGTGTCAGTTCAGTAAATGTATTGGTCATTTATCAAGCAAAACGAGCGTGGCATGACCGAGCAATATGCAACAGATAGTGACAGTTTTTGATCAAAACAAGTTGATTTGTGGTGAAAAAAAAAAAAATCCATTGTACATTGTTGATGGCGTTTTCTCACACCCTGTATGCAACATGTTTTATCTACATTAGCAACTCTGGACGATCGGGTTTTTTTTTTTTTTTTTTTCTTTTCCTGTCGCAGCCAATTGACTTGTGTGATTGAAATCCTCAGTATCTATCACTCATCCATGCAATTTTTTCTAAATCTAAATACTTACCTGAGCCCAAGCTCTATCCAGCGCTGATGAGCGCATCAGCGCTTCAATTTCTCTCCTCACTTGGCAAGGAGGCAGCTGTGGAGCCAATGGCTCCTGCTGCTGTCAATCCAGTCCAGTGAGGAGGGAGCAGGGGGCAGGGCAGAGTCACGCTGTGTGTGTCAATAGATGCACGCATCCCAGCTTGGGTTCAAGCCTGCATGAGTGCCCCCATAGCAAATGGCTTGCTATGATGGTACTTGAAAGGGAGGAGGAGCCAGGAGCACCATGGGGGGAACCCCAGAAGAGGAGGGTCGCGGCTGCTTTGTGCAAAACATTGCACAGAGCAGGTAAGTATAGCATTTTTATTATCAAAAAAATTGTACCTTTACAATCCCTTTTTACGTTTTTTTTTTTTTTTTCTTGAAGTCTGGTTACAGCACAGACTGCTAGCTGTGTAAACATTTTTTAGCTTTAGGTAGAGTATATTTTTTTTAGTTTGCTGAAAATGCAACAGGAAGTGAGAGGAAATCTCAAGTGAGCGGAATTGCCAAATTGTGGGAAGTTGTCACTGGAATATTTGCCCTTACCTGTTCTGGTAACGACTACAACATTTTGGATTCCCTGTCATTTCTCTTTCCGACAGTGTTCACAGGGCAAATAGAGTGAATCTCCAAGGCAAGAATGCAGACAGTAAAGGCCCGTACACACGTACCGATCGTCGGCATACAAACGTCGGCGGACGAAAGATCTGCCGATTGTATGCGTGTTAGTATGGTGCCTCCGACAGCTGTCTGCGCACAATCCGCGGACAAAAGTCTTTCTTGCAAACATGAAAATTTTTGTCTGCAGACACCAGAACGGACGATTGTTCGCCTGTCAGTACAGAATTCGGCCGACAGACCGCAGATTTGCAAGACTGGGCATGCTCAGAAAATAAAAAACACAGGGAAAGTTAACCATTACATGACATCACTTCTGCAGTCAGCTGAAGTCTGCAGACAAAATTCTTGTGCTGTCCTTGTGCTTTCTTTGCACTTTTCAACAGACACCGACATCCCGGGGAGAAAAGACGAACATTTGTATGACGACGATCTGTGTGTGTGTGTACGGGGCTTAAGGCCTTATGCCCACTGCTTTTTTGTAAACTGTTTATCCTGACAGGAGAAATTCAGCATTCTAAACCCACCTTTTTTCAAAACAGTAGGTGAGTTTATCAGAGTTAACAGTGTTTGGAGTTTATTTATTTCATTGGCCAGAATTTTTATTTTATTCTGGCCATTGAAATAAACAAACGCTGAAGTGCTAAATTTGCCTAAGGGCTCTTTCACACGGGCGGTCCGATCAGATCCGCCTGTCAGTTTTTTTAGGCGGATCTGATCGGATCCTCCATGCAGCTCTATGGGGCAGCGGGTGTCAGCGGAGACACCTCCGCTGACACCCGCTGCCATCCGTATCCGATCCTGTGCGTGAAATCTGGACGGATGGAAACCCTATTTTTCCATCCGTTCAGTAATCGGATCGGATCTGATGAGAGCGGACAAGCGGTCCGCTCTCATCTGATCCCCCATAGAGGGCAGCGGGGGCTGAGACACCTCCCTCTCCGCTCTGCAAGTGGAGACGGAGCTGTCATCCGCCGGCTCAGCGGGGATCCCGGATCGATCCCCGCTGAGCAACACGGATCCGCCTACGGAGGCGGACTGTGTGAAAGAGCCCTAAAGTTCATGCGAGCTTATGAGTGTTTAACGGCGTTCAGCATTTTTTGTGGTCCAATTTCCCACTCCTGAACGTGATTTTGGGGCATTCAGAAAACAGCTCCTCTGCTGATAAATTGCTAAAAACGTCCATGTGTGCATGGACACCTAGGATAACTTAACACGTGAGTTTAACAGCAGCAGTGTGCATGAGACCTAATAAAAACTGACGGGAGGTCTAACACTTCCCCAATCCATCCATTGTCATCACATACAGTTTTTCAAGCAGCATTTCTTAACCTATTTAACCCAGAGGAACCCTTAATTAAAGCGGAGTTCCGGGCACAGAAGTCATTTTTTAATAAACATACCCCCGGGACAGTCAGGGCTAGCACATTCCACAATGGCTAGCCTCTGATCTGTCCCGGTTCGCACTTACCTTTTAGAAGAAATACTTACTTATAAAATTTCTTCCACAGCGTTTCTATCTCTCTTGTGGGCAGCTGAAGCTGGCGCGGTCCTCTTCTGTGTCTTCTTCCGCGTCTTCTTGTCCCAGAATGCGCCTGCACCGGCCCCTATCGTCACTTCCGGTGCGGCGCCGCATTCCTCCACAGCTTCCGGGCATCGCGGCGTCGCCCGGAAGTGACGAGCGGGGCCGGTGCCGTCGCATTGATTCCTGGGAGCGATGACGTTCAGCTCCCAGGAATCATAGCGAGACAGGAAGTGACGGGGGGAGCTGCGGCGCCGAGGGAGGAAGTACTCTGAGGTGAGTATTTACGATCTTCAATTAAAAGGTGAGTAAACAAAAAAAAAAAAAACTATCCAATTCCTTTTCAGGTAATGTCGAACTAGCGGAGGGGCACAAAAAAAAAATATCGTTTTTGTGCCCGGAACTCCGCTTTAAGTTTCAGATCCTGGGAAACCCATGATCAAACCAATTCGTTTGGGGTCAGCAGAAAAGTGCCCACTTATAGTGGTGGTCAGAATTTTGTGCTTTCAGACAGCTTTATTGATACCGTATGTATGCAGGCACCATCAAATGGGAGGTAAATCAGCTCAAGGAATCCCCTACAGCTTCTGAAGGAACCCAGGTTTAGAATGGCTGCTTTAAAGAGTCCTATCCTTATCCATTTAAATAAAGGTACAGCGCCACTAGATAAACTAACTAAACTTGCAGAGGTAAATTAGAGTCCATAGAGTCCACATAGGAGAATTGGTTCAGATGCAGAAATTATGACCGTAAATTCCAACACCAATCTTGCAAGGGAAGCTCCTGGAAATCATCACACAAAGGTAATAAAGGTTGTACCCTTACCGGAAAGTTGGACCCCCTGTTAAGGAAGGTCAACCGAGCGTGCGATAAACCGATCACCAGGAACAAACAATGCATCCAATTCTCCTCCAGTCATCCACAGGGAATCCGGAAAGGACCATGGATTCAGTAGACCTCATAAGCTCCAGAAGTACACCAAGGATGTTCCTCCAAGAATACAAATGGGGACGCACATAGTGAAGTATGTACAAATTTATTAAAAGAATAAAGGTAAAAGCACTCACATGTTACTGCTTGAAACAGGCATGTAAAAAACCAATTGGATGGCCGCGGCTCGAACAGCGTGTCTGCATGGGGGCTAGCGTGCCTGACGCGTTCCGTCCTGCTTAGGCGTTATCCTTTTTTACATGCCTGTTTCAAGCAGTAACATGTGAGTGCTTTTACCTTTATTCTTTTAATAAATTTGTACATACTTCACCATGTGCGTCCCCATTTGTATTCTTGGAGGAACATCCTTGGTGTACTTCTGGGGCTTATGAGGTCTACTGAATCCATGGTCCTGTCCGGATTCCCTGTGGATGACTGGAGGAGAATTGGATGCATTGTTTGTTCCTGGTGATCGGTTTATCTCACGCTCGGTTGACCTTCCTTAACAGGGGGTCCAACTTTCCGGTAAGGGTACAACCTTTATTACCTTTGTGTGATGATTTCCAGGAGCTTCCCTTTCAAGATTGGTGTTGGAATTTACGGTCATAATTTCTGCATCTGAACCAATCCTCCTATGTGGACTCTATGGACTCTAATTTACCTCTGCAAGTTTAGTTAGTTTATCTAGTGGCGCTGTAACTTTATGCTTTTGGTTTGATACACTATTGTACTGGCAGCCTTTCCTATCAATTAATTCTCTTTGTGCGCAGCTTTTTCTATTCTATTATCCTTATCCATTACTAGGGACATATCAGGAGACAAGTGGCAATTACATCTAAAGCTTTATGAATATGCTTTTTTTGCAGCAGCAGCAGCAGCAGCAGCAGCACTGTGTCTGCAGTAAGGCCATACCACTGTTTTATAGTGTTAGACCTTAGTGCTGGGTTAAAGCTCTGGTTTCTGGGTATAGTTTGCACATGTACCATTGTTTGGCATGCTCTATATTTTCCATTTTTTTTTCTCCTTCTAATCCCTCTCCTTCTTTTTCCAGTCGAGCTAAGGATGTCATCATGCCAGCAAGACCACCTGTGCACTTTTTCTCACATCAGACATCAGTGGTGGATCTCTTCCTTGGTCAGCTTGACTATGCGGAGTACCTTCGCCGGGAATCTGAGATAACCTTGTATTTCCTGTATGCTCCGTGGTGTGCACAGTCCATTACTGCAAGGGCAGAAATTGAGCATGTGGCTAGCAGACTTGCAGACCAGGTAATCTCACCAGTGAGTTGGGTTTGATATGTATGAATTGTTTTTAGGAAAGTCAAGTAATTTAAATCTGAGTAGTACAGGCCTGTATTATACATGTGGCTAATACTGCTTGATCTGATGTGGAATCAGTAAATTTGAGATGTGTTAGGGCCCTCACCTATTCTTTTGATGATGTGCTCAGTTGACAACACAAAAAGCTCTGTATACCAATACTCATGCCAAATGTAGATTATGGTGGTAGCATAATGGGTTTGGGTCTGCTTTGCTATGCAACATTTTATCATAAAAGAAAAAATACCTTTTGAAATTGTACATTTCATAAAATAGAACTTGGGTGATGGAAAAAGCACGACCTGAAACCTGGTATTACTCAATATCAGACGTCAACCCTTCTGTAATGGATGTGCCATAAACAAGGAATCCAGTAAATATAGATTAAGGGGGGGGGGGGGGGGAAGTATAGCCGAAGCTCTCCTTTTAAGAGACTTTTTACTGTTACCTCTAAAGTCCCACCAAGTAGGGGGTTTTTTGCTTCCAAGTTTTGACTATACTTTTCCTGTAGGTCACAGGAGTGCAGTTTCTTCTGGAATCCTGTGACCTGTTTTCAGCGGATAGTGCTCTAAAGTCCACTGTCAACTGACATCACTCAGCCGCTCCATGCTTCAGAAAGATTCCGACCGTATGGTCGGGATCCACCCAGATGCCTGGACTGGCACATGACCAAGCCTACCAGTGATAAGCTGGAAGCCTGAGCCAGCCTAACCTGCCCCCTCCACACCCCAGTGCTCTCGGTGAGGGCTAGAGGGGCAGTGCCAAGGGGGAGAACTAAGTGATCAGCAGTTCTCACTGCGGAGCTGGCAAGGGACACCTAGGTGAGTATAACATTTTCTCTTTTAACTGAAAGACTTTTGTAAGATAAATCATTTTTTTCACATTCTCTTTCTCACATTCTCTTGACATTTCCAGGAGCCTATCCAGCAGCTTTTGGAACTACCTGGTGGAGGAGGTGGTTGCTGCTAAGGATAGAGGTAGACAGAGATGTTACTAAATACAAAGAAAGGTTCTCATACTTTTTCCAGCTTAGACTATGAATGGTCAAATTGTGTGTTCAATAAGACATAAATGATTAACACTGTTTTATTAGCTTAAAAAAAATTTGTGTTTTAAACAGACTGTTTGAGGTCAGGAGAGTAGGAGGTATTCTTGCACAAATCCTGTTCACAAACGTTTTTTTTTTTTTTTTTCTGCCTACTTATGTGTTGTATTTTGGTTTCCTCAGGTACTGTTTGTGGCTGTGAACTGCTGGTGGCACCAGGGCAAGTGCAGGAAACAAAAGAGCTTCTTCTATTTCCCTGTAATTCACCTGTTTCATAAAAGGTAAGTACACAACACCTGGAACAATTTTACCTGGAACTGTAAAATGGTTTAATCATGGGTCAAGCTGTTCAGTCTCTGGGTGTTCATCTTACTTTGCATTCATATACTGAAGTTTTGATAATGTTGTCAAGATCTTTCTAAGGTATTCTGATTCCTTGGCATTTAAAAGGTTAAAGCATGCTTATGGATGCTGTGAACTTGGTATGAAATTTTTCAGCCAGTGATTGGCTTTCAGGTAAAAGTGATCCAGGCTGGCACTCGTGGTGGTTCTGTGGTGGTTCCTTGGTGTTTTGCTGTTCTGGAGAGCCCACTCTAGGGAACTGCTGAAACGTTAGGAGCAAGAGGAGAATTGGGAACATCAGTTCCCCGATCCCCACTACACCTAACGAACCTTGAAGTAATGTGTATTTTGTAACTTCCAGGTTCAGAGTTATCATTCCCTGGCTACTGTAGCCAGGGTTTCGGGTAATCAAGAATGAAATGTGCTTGATTAGCTGCAGTGAGTCTAATAGACCCCCATTGTCTCCAAAAAGAGAACCTGTCAATTGTTTATGCTACCACATAATGCCCTTGTGATGGCAATAAAGTTTTCCTCCGGCTGGCCATGTAGAGCATATGTGTTCTGGTATAGAGGGTAGACTTTAACAGCTACATGCCACACACATGCCTCTGTGGATGGCAGAGGTTTTTGCGCTCAGAGCTTGCTCCCTGCGTAGTTTCAACAAAGAGAATGAGCTGTCAAAGTAATGAGTCTCTAGTAATTGGGAGTCGACAGGACCGGATCCTGATTATGTGACTACTGTAACAGCCAATGACAGTGGTCATGTGATCAGGCAGACCTTTCCTCCCCTGGGTATAATAGCCCAGTTAAAGGTACAGTATGCTGTGAAGAGGTAAAATAAAGAAAAAAAAATTATAGTAAAAATCAAGAGCACCCTTCATCTCTTTACTCACCCAAATGTAAACTCGCAGAGTAGGGTAAGCACGTGTATGCAAACATACATTTCACCACATGTGAGATATCTCCTTGAGTGACAGCAATAATTCTTCGTTAACTCTAAATAATAACCTGTAAAGGCTCTTAAAGGGTAACTTTATTATAGCAAATTACCAAAGCATATAGTTTATACAATTGCCATGCAAGCCATATTCTAATTTTAAAGTGACATGTAGATGCTCTTTAACCTCTTCTGGACTTCCCCACGTACATTTACATTATTAGAAAGCACTTGTTAGGGACACATTTATCCCTTTAATTGCCCCTGATGTTAACCCCTTCCCTGTCAGTTTCTTCAGTACAATTACGTGCATAATATTTAGCACTGATCACTGTATTTGTGTCACTTGTCCCCAAAGAAGTGTAAAAAGTGTCTGTGTCCGATTTGTCCGCCCCAATGTCGCAGTCCTGCTATAAGCCTCTGATCGCCGCCATTACTGGTAAAAAAAAATAAATAATAAAAATTCCATGAAAATCTCCCATAGTATGTAGACGCTATAGCTTTTGCGCAAACCAATCAATATACACCTATTGGGATTTTACATATTGGCCTAAGTTAACCACTTCCGGACCGCCCGCCGACCACAGTTTTACATCGGTACTTTGATGTTAAATACCAGGGTTATGGCGGTTCTTTGTAACAGGGCTGGTGGTCCTCTTTTAAAAGGGGTCCCAGTGGCGGGTTCCCCGCGGGATAACTTTTATGGGCGGCGAGAGAGGTAGCCCCCCACCTTCTGCTTTCCAGACGTTTTCCCCTCTTACTAGAGCTGTCGGTAGCAGGGAAAACAATCCGATCTGCTCATGTCCCAGGCAGGAAGTCGAGTGAGGAGGTCAAGATGGCCCCCACTCGACTCCATGGCCTTGGAGGACCAGAGCGACGTCATACGGCAGTTCCTCCCAACAGCCTTAAAGGGCCCATTTTTTTTATTGCTGAAAAAATACTTTTTTTGCTTTTTAAGGGTCTTTTTTTACCCCAGATCTCACATTAAAGAGGACCTGTCCTGCGTATTTCTATTTCAAGGGATGTTTACATTAGAAAGAAAAGTGATCAAAAAATGTTTTTTATTTAAGGGACAGTGTAAAAATGGAAGGAAAAATAAATAAGAAAAAAAAAATTTAAAGCGCCCTGTCCCTCCGAGCTCATGCATAGAAGCAAACGCATACACAAGTTGCTCCCAGAAATGTAAATGGTGTTCAAACCACACATGAGGTATTGCCTCGATCGTTGAAGCGAGAGCAATAATTCTAGCCCTAGACCTCCTCTATAACGCTAAATTGGTAACTTTTAGAAATTTTTAAAACGTCGCCAATGGAGATTTTTAAGTACCAATGTTTGTCGCCATTCCACGAGCGTGCGCAAATTTAAAGCCTGACATGTTAAGTATCAATTTACTTGGCGTAACATTATCTTTCACATAATGAAAAAAAATTGGGCTAACTTTACTGTTTTCTTATTTTTTTTTAGTTCAAAAAAGTGTATTTTTTTCAGAAACATTGCGTTTGTTAGACCGCTGCGCCAATACGTTGTGACATAAAGTATTGCAACGATCTCCATTTTATTCTCTAGGGTCTCTGCTGAAAAAAAATATTGTTTGGGAGTTCTAAGTAATTTTCTAGCAAAAATTACTGATTTAAACTTGTAAACAGTAAGTGTCAAAAATAGGCCTTGTCCTTAAGTGGTTAAAGAAACATTTTTTTACTGGATGTGTTTTATAGCAAAAATTTAAAAAAGTAAGCCTGGGGCTGAAGAGGTTTAAAAAAAAAACAGGCTTCTACTTAGCACAGAACAGCCCCCAAACCTCCTCCTTGGGTCCTCCACCTGTGCTGCTTGCTCCTCCACTTTGGTGGGTTCTCCCAAAGAAAGCTACTTAAAAATGGAGGGTGCGATACTGATGCCTCAATTTTCTTACCTTAATACAAGGAATGTTTTAAAGGTGTAACAATGTTTAGGCTTTATACTACTTTATTATTAATAAATTGCAGTAATTTTCAGTAAAATTCAATGCAACCTGGAGGGGCTCGGTACACAGTTCAAACTTCTCCAGAAATGTGATTTCCTGCTTGTCTGTCTGATTTGGCTCCCTAATTTTTCCAGAAGTCTGCACTAAGATACAAGTCAAATTTTAGGCATCCTCTGCAATAGGATTTATATTTTTGTTGAGATACTTCCTACGGGTTACTTACGTCTAAAGTAATGCAGACTTTAACTTTCCTTATTAGAACTCTGCAGGCATATCAGCTTTTTAAATTGAACACACTCTCATTCAAGAACATAATGAAACGTACATCTTTTTCAGAAACCGGTAGAAATATGTCACACAGTTTGTTAAAATCCTTGCAATGTGCGTAATCACTCGAAGGGGATTGTTTTTTTTTTTTTTTTTTGGTTTTTTTTTCTTAACAAAAGTGGAGTTACTCTTTAAAGTTTTTTTAGTTTTTGTAATTTCAATTGTATTATGTTGTGTTTGCAATTAAAAATTTATTTTAGTAATTTATTTATTCCCCCCCCCCCCTGAAAATATCCTTTTGATAACAGCTTTTTAAATATTGTAAAACATAAATTGGAACTGCTACTATTTTATTCTACAGGGCCTCTGCTTTGAGAAAATTGTATGAGGGTTTAAAGTAATTTCTAGCAAAAAATGCAGATTTTACAGTGTGTGAAAAACTGAAAAATTACCTCGGTAGGAAAGTGGTTAACCAGTTCCGGACCTCCCGCCACAGTTTTACTGCGGCAGGCAGCCCCTCCTGTGCGAACTGACGTAGTACTACATCGGTCACACGCCTGATGTTAGGGGGCAAAGGCGTGCCACCGGCGGCATGCTCCCGCCCCGACTCAGCAGCAGGGATGACGATACACAGGGTCAGCGGCTGCGATTACCGCCGGCCACCCGCAATCGTTCCCCCATTAGATCTTTTCATATGACAACACTGAAGAAATGGCACTTTGCTACAATGTAGAGTAGTGAGTGTACAGCTTGTATAACAGTGTAAATTTTCTGTCCCCCTCAAAATAACTCAACACACAGCCATTAATGTCTAAACCGCTAGCAACAAAAGTGGGTACACCCCTAAGTTAAAATGTCCAAATTGGGCCCAAAGTGTCAATATTTTGTGTGGCCACCATTATTTTTCAGCACTGCCTTAACCCTCTTGGGCATGGAGTTCACCAGAGCTTCACAGGTTGCCACTGGAGTCCTCTTCCACTCCACCATGATGACGTCAAGAAGCTGGTGGATGTTAAAGACCTTGCGCTCCTCCACCTTCCGTTTGAGGATGCCCCACAGATGCTCAATAGGGTTTATGTTTGGAGACTTTCTTGTGCATCACCTTTAGAAGAAGCTTCCTTTTGGGACGACAGCCATGCAGACCGATTTGATGCAGTGTGTGGCGTATGGTCTGAGCACTGACAGGCTGACCCCCACCCTTCAACCTCTGCAGCAATGCTGGCAGCACTCATCCATGTATTTCCCAAAGACAACCTCTGGATATGACGCTGAGCACGTACACGCAACTTCTTTGGTCGACCATGGCGAGGCCTGTTCTGAGTCAAACCGGAACTGTCGGGTGTTGAGACATGAAGGAAAACCCCTCTGTGAGGACACTCGAGCAATAGGGGGGCGGGATGTACCATGCTAGAAGTAACACAGGTGAATTATCAATAACAGCCCGTAAAAAGACATATCGGCCCTAAGGGTCCAGCTCAACCTCATGAATGGCGAACTGTACCGACTTGGTCACCAATACTGAGACCCCTCTGGAGAAGGTGGTGTGGGTAGAGTGAAACGCCCAGCCGATCCAGGGGCGCCGCAGCGCGCGTTGCATGGATCCAGCAGCGTGAGTCTCGACTAGTATAATCACGTCAGCGCGCTGACGTTTCAGGTAGGAAAAAACAGCCGTACGCTTCACTCTATCCCCAAGACCTCTGATGTTCCACGTCAAAGTTAAAGATGACATTGAGAAAATAAAGAACCTGTGGCAGCAGACATTTTCAGTAGTAGGGGGGAACCCCCAGAGTTAGCAGGATAGATAGGACATGAGACGCACTGGCAACATAGAAAGCCCCGAAGGGCAAGGTTAGACAAGAGTCACAGAAAAACAGCATATGGGGACCCCATGGCAGTATAAAAACAGAAAAAACAGAAAACCCTAACCCACCCGGCTCTGCACCACCCCCAACATGTGCGAGCATAATTCCCAAACATAACAGACAAAGAAAAAATAACACATAAGTCACTTCGCCGGCACCCCACCCGAGCCCCATGGCGGGGGACAGGTGAGGACCGGGGCGCTACACTTCGGCCATTTCCAAATTCACACGGATAGCTTGCAAAAATGAAAAGAACAATCAGGAGTAAAAATGGGAATAGCATAAAAAAACCAACAGCAGTAATCGGGGGCGAAAGTCTCACTGAGTAACATGGAGAGAGGACAAACCCCATTCCAAAAGGAACAGGATCGCACAGTAGGTCCATTAGAGCCAAACAATGCTACCCAAAAAAACAGCGATTACAGTAACAAAAAAAATGTGCAGTTCCCATAATGCGAGGGAGGGAAAAAAAGAAAAAAAATCTCCCCTCCGAACCGTATTAACGATCTCCGGGCATGAGACAGTAGGAAAAAGACGGGGTACTAGAGGGTCCAAGAAATATAAAAACAGAAATGGGGGGAAGCACAAAAGGATAGTCTGACCAGGCAGCAGTCACATCCATCCGGAATCCCCCCTCGCTTCAGCAGGAGATCCAAAATGAAAGGAAACGGTCCAAGATCTTCAGCAGGGGAAAGTGGGGGGGCTTCAGGCAGGGGCCACATTACGCCGGTCCAACCAGTCCATGGCCAAGGCAGGGTCCTCAAAGAATTGAACTTGATCATCCGCTTCCACCCGAAGGCGAGCTGGATAAAGCATAGCATACTTTAAATGTAGAGCCCTCATGCGGCGTTTAACTTCTAGGAACCGGGTTGGCGCTGAACCTCCCCAGAGAAGTCCGGAAACGCAGCAACATGACCTTGTTGGAAAGGAAGGTTCCCCTTGTCCCTGGAGAGGCGAAGAATCTTGTCCCTATCTCGAAAGTTAAGGAACTTGGCGATGAGTGTGCGGGCCGGGGCACCAGGGGGAGGGGGACGTGCAGGGATTCGATGGGCCCTCTCCACCGCAAACATCACCGAAAAAGAGTCACGGCCATAAGATTGTATGAGAAGATCCTCCAGGAATCCAGCCGGATCAGTACCTTCAGCGCGCTCAGGCAGGCCAATAAACCGAAGGTTACACCGACGTAGCCGGTTCTCCATGTCGTCCTGCTTGGAATGGAGCTGCTGAAGTTGCCGCTTGAAGTCCTCGGCGGAGTGCTGCAGGGGATGCAGAATATCCTCAGCCGCACTGATCCGCGTCTCAGCCTCGGTGACCCGGTCCCGCAACTTGGACATGTCCTGCCGTATCAACGAGATGTCGATCTTGACCTCATCGATCTTGGAGGTAAGGGTACTTTGGCACAAGGAGATGGCCTCCAGCACCCTGGCGGTCTCTGCCGTCGTAGGCTCCGACGAGGTGGAGGAGCCGGCGCCATCTTGAGTCGGCAAGGCCGGATCCTGCTGGCGAAATTTATCAAGCTGCGAGCCGGCCGTCGTGCCTCTTTTAGGCGGGGACATAATACCCGGAGGATCAGGAGAATCCAGGGAATGAGGTAAGGTGAGTAAAATCCAGGATAACGGATCAGGATGGGTAAAGCGGAGATCGGGAAGACGGAGCTCTCACCACATGCGACTTATCCCATCACGCTCCAGGCCACGCCCCATCAAACTACTTTTTAATGTGCATGTCAAGCCAAAAAAATGAGTTTTAGGTTCGGTTCACACTGTACACTGGATGTGAATTGCACAGGAACCACACCACATTCCTGTGCCTTTCACATGCGATTCAGTGTGATGCGATTTAAGCCTATTCATTTTGAAACACACTGCATCGCAGCAAAGAAGTGCAAGCACCTTTTTTTTTTGAGCCTGAAGAAACGAAAAGAGTTCCCCTAGGGGCAGGACTTTAGAGGCAAATAACCATCAAAAAAGTATGCACAAATGTAAAAAAATATAAATTTATTTAGAACAACTTCTATAGCAATAAGAATGTGAAAAAATCATACATCAATTAAAAACACAATGGACAATACTTGCGGCTGGAATATCACTGGAAAATTGTACAGAGTGGGAGCATAGAATATCCCAAGCAAAAGACCTGACGCGTTTTGGGCAAAGCCTTTCTCGAAGGTCAATTGGGATACATCTTGCACATAAAGATTCCAGATGTATAAGGCCGCATATAAAGATTTGCTGCAATTCGAAAAAACTGCAGCAATAGAATAGAAAAACCCACAAGGTAGGGGAAGGCAAAGAAGAATGTTTATGGTAGAGCCAGCGAAAAGTTGGCCAAATGGATGTCGTATTATGGGTTTGTCTAGGAGTGGTGATTTTCTCCAAGATTTACTGTCCGTGGCCTTTCCCACAAGGATCCCAAATGGCAAGAGAAAAGTATCTGTAGTCCGCCTGAAATTCCTGATCGGGGTACTTGTATTATGTCAGAGTAGGGAATAATTTCCATAGGAAGTGCGGACCTATACTTTGTCAAAACAAGGTAATCCCCTGCTTGTTCACAGAGTGGCACAGACTTCCCCCGTCTGCCACACCGAATAGGTTTGCATGGTAATTTTTGTAGCAAACTATCTGGTACATGCAAACATACTGTGCTTGCGACCTGCATTTACTTTGTTTTGGCAACTGCAGCAGATTGTAAGGAATGGTGCGATTTGCGTTTCCCGCACTGCATAAGTGTGAACCTAGCCTTCGTGCAGTAACAACCCCTGCCTGGGTGTTACAGCAATCTGGGGCTCCTTTAGAAATATTTTCCGTTTACCTTCTGTTCTAATGAAGTTTTTTAGAATGTAAGAGGAAACAAAAATCTGCAATGGGGACACAGACGAAAACAAACAAAAAAAACAGATGGTGGTTGTAGTCTTTAACTTATTCTACTAAAGAAAAATCAGTCTGATTTATCTGTGTTGCTCTAGGACAGTTCCTCCTCATTTTCTGTTTGGTAAAATGGTGTTAGCAGGACAGGAAGTAAAGGTAAATCTCTCATATATGAAGCCCCGGATAGCCATAAAAACCTACATTTGTTCCAATCCTTCCCCACTCTATCCAAAACTAAAAAGAAGATTTTTGACTACACTTTAAAGGATAAGCTCTCCTTTTGGAACCTGTTACAGCTCCTGCAACCTTTCACCCCGTCTCTGTGTGACAGCGGGTGACTGATCTTCTCCCCACACTGCAGTTTCCAGTGAATGGATAGATTACAACTACCGTCAGTCATTGTGGCTGACTGCTTGTAGTTCTGAATGGACTGCTAGGGCGCTGGTGAGCACTCTTGTAGTTAATTCACAAGCCTTGCAGCCCATATCAGAGGTACAGGCTGAAAGCGGCCGGGCTTGTCTGCAGAAGCCTCACGTTGCACCCCTGATCAGGGGTGCAATGCTTTCCAGGCTCTTGCAGGTAAAAAATAATAAATGCAGTTTTTGTTCTTATTTTTGCAAAAAAAAAAAACTATTTGCATGTATTATAATTTTTCTTAAAAGTTTAACTTATGCTTTTAGATACAGTAAGGGAGGGGTATAACACCTGTAAGGTTTATTTTTGCCATCTGTGCCCATTGAGGAGATTCCTTTCACTTCCTGTCTCATAGTCAAAACACAGTGAGAGAAAATCTCTGCAAATTAGGGGAAACCCTTGGGGATCCCCAGGTCACCAGAACAAGTGTCCCCATTGGAAGATTTCCCCTCTATTACTTTTCTGGGGACAGCCCAAAATTTGGGATTTTTTTACTTTCACTTGATAATGGTAAACATGACAAATAGATGGTGAATCTCCCTAACAGGGGCACAGACAGCAATAAAAACGGACAGGGGTTCTAATCCATCTCCACTCCATCCAAAACGAAAAAGTGTTGCCTCTAGTTTTACTTTAAGATTAGTGCCAAACAGCATTCAAACATAATGCATGTTTCTCTATCGCTCATTGACAGATGTAGTCTTCTTGATTATCAAGAGCTGGGTTATGTTGTCTCCGCAGGAGTAGGACTAGGCAGAAAGACAAAACGTTCTGGCTCCACCTTAGGGGCAGTCCCTGAGGGTATATCCTCCCTCTCTCTGCTACAGGGAATCAGTTTTTTTCTGTCTAGTCAGGAGTAAGGACCTAAGTTCCTTGCTGGGATCTTTTGGTCCTGGCAAGACTTTTTTTCTTTAAGAAAAAGACATTTTTTAGGTAGTTTCTCCAGTGTTTTTTCCTGTGAGATCTTCAAGCAAAAATGCCGGACTGGGCGACACTTGTGGTCACCCCAGCCGGCCTACGAGCGCGCGCAGACCATGGCATTGCGCTTGGTCGGCCGCGACATATTCAAGTAAGTATGCGGGGCCGGGCGACGGGCTGGATGTTGAGATCCAGTGGTCACCCCGGTTTCTGCCTACGAGCGCGTGCAGACCAGAGCTCCGCGCTGGGTCGGCCGCGACGGAGTCCCAGTGAAGGGACTGACTTTGCGAGTTAAAAGTCTCGCTTGGACGCCAGGTACCAGAGAGTCGAGGCGTCCACAAACCCCCACCCCGGTGGAGAGGGTATTGTGAAGAGAGGGTGCCTGTCGGTTCGGTATGGTGAGTAAACGTTCCCTTTTTTCCTCATTATGAGGCAGTATATATTATGGGCCCCTCCATATATGGTCAGTATATATCTGATACTTACAAGTCCCCCTTGTAATACAGCATGTGTTTGTGGGAAGTGGACTTGGTTCAAGAGCTAACACTCTACCCAGCAGACTGTAACATTACAGCAGACATAGGAGGTATAATCCTACCTTATGTGCAGTGTATCTCTGTAGATCCATATGTCACCTCTTAGCAGAGTGCAGGTGGATGTGCTGGGAAGACGATATCGGCGGTCCGCCGCCATTTTGCCGTAGACCGTATGCATGTATGTCCTCAGGTCACGCCGGCCGCCATGTTTTTGGAGTCTTATGTCTCTTCTATGGGGGCGGCCATGTTTTGTGAGCCCAGCTACCTCGTGGAGGGCTGGGAACGCCGGAAGGCGTACACAGGGGGCGGAGCCACGCCTTCTACCCGGGAAAAAGCAAACAGCTCCTTCCAGTCTGTGTAAGACAGACGCTGACTGCAGTTGGTTGGAAACTGCACTGCATCGGTTGGTGAGCCTTGGGGGTCCCTCTCTCTCTCTCTGGGATCGAGAAGCAGGTACTCTGAGGGGCGCTATTGCGCTAGGGGGAGACACACAAAAAAAAAAAAAGAAAAAGTTTTTTTGTTTTTGCTGGCAAAGGTGTCCTGTATTAACATGGACCCTGCCACTCATGTATCTCCTCCGGATCCCCTCGAGGGGTCTGCGGGATCCTCCAGCACCCCATTGACAATTGAATCATTGTCAGCTATTATGGAAACGTTTGTGTCCCGGGTGGAAGTGGCTTGTCAGGGACAGGGCGCAAGAAAGGGACCCCCGCCTAACCCCTTATTATCTGAAACCTCGGATTCAGACTCTGAGCCTATTTCTGCAGTTGCAGGTACTTCATCTGGGATTGGTGTCTCGGGTCCTGTCTCTTCAGACAGTGAGGAAGATGTTTCGGCATCCGCCATAGCCCGAGAGGAAGCGTTGGTAAACGCACTCATTGTATCTGTTCAAGAGACCTTAAGGTTACAGGGTATTCCATCAGAAATAGCTGAAACTGAGATCCCTTTTGGGACTAAAAAACGCATCAAAGTGGCGAAGGTTTTTCCATTGCCCAAATGTTTTGGCAATCCAATCGAAGAAGAATGGCGTCTGCCAAAACGCACGTTTACTATTTCTAAACGCATTGACAGGCGTTATCCGTTTGAGGAAACCCTTATTAAGAAATGGACAGAACCACCTGTGGTGGATTCACCAATTGCTAGATTGAATAAAGCCACGGTTATTCCTTTAGAAGACGCTCCGTCTTTTAAAGATCCAGTGGATCGCAAGATAGAAGCTATGTCTCGCACCATGTTTTCCTTGATTGGATCAGCTTTCAGACCTATAATAGCTATTGGTCTGGTTTCGCAGGCTGTAACTGAATGGACCAAGTGGTTACGCCGGGACTTAGAAGAAGTCCCTCAGGCGGTATCAGATTTGTTGGAACAAATGATACAGGGGTTACAGTTTGTGTGTGATGCGGCGTTAGACGCCACTCCATTAATGGCGCGAGCATCAGTCTCAGCAGTGGTTCTCAGGCGTACACTGTGGCTAAAAGGTTGGTTAGCCGACCAAGGTTCCAAAAAAGCATTGGCTAATATCCCCTTTTCAGGAGAGCGTCTATTTGGAGCCAACTTAGATGAGATCATTAAGGATCTCACCGGTGGAAAGAGCACCTTTTTACCGCAAAATTTTAAAGGTAGAGGAACTCGTCAAAGACGAGGGCCTTCTTTTTCTGCTCACAAGAGGTTTTTTCGTCCAGCGGGTGAAAAAACTAAGTCCTCCAAAGCTCCTGCAGGAGGCGTCAGGGGTCGTTGGTCGGGCAAGCAAAAGCCCGCCCCCTCCAGACCTGAAGATAAACCATCCAAAGCCTGAAGGTGCGCCCCCACCCATAACTGGGGTGGGGGGACGTCTTCGCCGGTTCCCGGATCCATGGCTTTCCAGAATCCCGGACAAATGGGTTTGCGAAGTCATAAGGTCAGGGTACAAGATCGAGTTTCGATCTCTCCCACCGGCGCGATTCTTCCCTTCCAATATCCGACTATCCTCAGATCGTTTAGAAGATCTGTGGAGAGCAGTCACAGATCTACTACAACAAGGAGTGGTAGTCCACGTTCCTTGGACAGAACGGTTTCAAGGGTTTTATTCAAACCTATTTACAATACCCAGGAAAGAGGGCAAAGTGCGTCCAATTCTGGACTTAAGAGCACTCAATTCTTTCGTCAACATAAGAAGATTCAGAATGGAGTCCATTCGCACGGTAGCAGCCTTCCTGCATCCAGGGGATGTCCTAGCGTCCATAGACATCAAGGACGCCTATCTTCACATTCCCATTTTCGCAGGACATCAGCGTTTTCTACGCTTTTCCGTAGAGGAGAACCACTATCAGTTTGTGGCGTTACCTTTCGGTCTCGCCACGGCTCCGCGGGTCTTCACAAAGGTGTTGGCCCCAATGTTGGCACTTCTGCGCCAAAGAGGTATATCGATTCTAGGTTACCTAGACGATCTTCTGCTTCATGCAGAGTCTCCTCAGACCTTGCTACAAAACATAGAAATTACTATGATTTCTTTACAGGAATTCGGGTGGCTGGTGAACCAGCAAAAGTCATTTCTGGTTCCCACCCAGAGGCTCGAATATCTGGGTCTAATTCTAGACACAGTCAGGACAAGAGTTTTCCTTCCGGTAGGGAAACTCCGAAAGATTCAATCAGCAGTCCAGTTGTTACTGTCCAACAGCTGGTCTTCCCTTCGGACTTGCATGAGGGTTCTGGGGTTGATGGTGGCTTCCTTCGAAGCAGTCCCATTTGCCCAGTCCCATACCCGAATTCTTCAGCAAGAGATTCTTCTCAGATGGAATCGGAATCCGGAATCCCTGGACAATCAGATACGATTGAGCAAACAGACCAGAGAGTCTCTGCTTTGGTGGCTTCGGTCTCCAATGCTCAGCCAGGGAAAGTCATTTCTGCCAATATATTGGACGATAGTGACCACGGATGCCAGTCTATCCGGATGGGGAGGAATTCTTGGTCAGTTATCTGTCCAGGGACTTTGGTCCCCGGAAGAATCCAGGTTACCGATAAATGTATTGGAACTGAGAGCGATCAGACTTTGTCTGATTCACTGGACCGAGCAGCTCCAGGGCAGCCCGGTTCGGATCCAGTCGGACAATGCCACGGCCGTGGCTTATGTCAATCACCAGGGGGGCACCAAGAGTGTCCGAGCGGCCAAAGAAGTGGCTTGCATTCTTCGCTGGGCGGAACGATTTGTTCCAGCAATCTCTGCGGTGTTCATTCCGGGGGTGGAGAATTGGCAGGCAGATTATCTCAGCCGTCAGACCCTGGATCAGGGGGAATGGTCCCTCCATCCAGACGTTTTCCACCAGTTGTGCCTACGGTGGGGCACCCCGGATGTGGATCTGTTGGCATCACGATTCAACAGGAAAGTTCAGAGATTCGTGGCTCGCTCCCGCGATCCTCTAGCAGAAACCGCAGACGCACTGATCGCCCCGTGGGGGCAATACCAGCTAATATATGCCTTCCCTCCTCTCGCGTTACTGCCAAGACTTCTTCGCAGGATAGAGGAGGAAGGAATCCCAGTAATCCTGGTAGCTCCGGACTGGCCTCGTCGAGCTTGGTACGCCGACATGGTCAGACTGGTGGCGGACGTCCCGTGGAGACTTCCTCTCAGGGAGGATCTACTGTCTCAGGGACCGATCTTCCATCCTGCTTTACGATCGCTGGCTTTAACGGCCTGGCTATTGAGACCCAGGTGCTGAAGGACAAAGGTTTGTCAGCTTCAGTTATTCCTACTCTAGTTGAAGCAAGGAAAGCGACTTCCAGAAAGATTTATCATCGCACATGGAAGTCCTACATTGCATGGTGTGAACCTTTGGGGTTCCGTCCTCGGTCTTATTCGATTAGTCGAATATTGGCTTTTCTGCAACAAGGGGTTGAGCAGAAACTGGCCTTGAGTACTATCAAGGGTCAGGTCTCAGCATTAGCCATCTTCTTTCAGAAGCCTTTGGCTACTCATTCCTTGGTGCGGAACTTCATCCAGGGGGTGCGACATCTGGCTCCGCCAGTGCACGCGCCGTTACCCCCCTGGGATCTTAATTTAGTGTTGTCGGTTCTTCAGAAACCTCCCTTTGAAGATATTAGGGAGATTCCTCTACCCACGTTGTCCCAGAAGGTGGCCTTCTTGGTGGCTATTACTTCTGCACGCAGGGTGTCAGAACTGGCCGCATTATCTTGTCGTTCACCATATCTGGTGGTTCATAGAGATAAGGTGGTTCTTCGTCCGAATCCATCCTTCCTACCAAAAGTGGTTTCAGAATTTCATCTGAATGAAGAAATTGTATTACCTTCCCTGTGTCCTAAGCCCAGTCATCCTCGGGAGTTTGCTTTACACTCCTTGGATGTGGTCCGGGCGATCAGGGTATACTTGAAAACGACAGACTCGTTTCGCAAGACGGATTCACTTTTTGTGATCCCAGATGGACCCAAAAAGGGGTTGCCTGCATCTGCCGCGACCATTTCCAGATGGATCAGACAGACGGTAGTGCAGGCTTATTCTATTAAGGGTCGGGAGCCCCCGTTCCCTGTTAAGGCGCACTCCACTCGGGCACTTAGTGCGTCATGGGCCTTTCGCCATCAGGCGTCAGTGGTCCAGGTGTGCAAGGCGGCTACCTGGTCGTCGGTGCATACCTTTTCTAAACATTATAAAGTTGATGTAATGGCATCGTCTGATGCCTCATTTGGCCGCAAGGTTTTGCAGGCCGCAATTTGAGGAGACCAGTGGTCTACCTCGAGGGTTTTTTTCCGTTGGAAAATTTTTTCTTTAGTCTCATTCTTTGTTTATAATGAGCCTTTAAAACTTCTAGTTTGGCACCGGTTGGGCCTTCTAGATTGGATTTGATTTTGTCAATCCCACCCCTCATTTGTGGCACTGCTTCTGGATGTCCCAGCTCTTGAGAATCAAGAAGACTACGTCTGTCAATGAGCGATAGAGAAAAATGGATTTTTGTAAGAACTTACCGTAAAATCCTTTTCTCTTAAGCTCATTGACAGACGTAGTACCCGCCCCTCTATCATTGAGTTGGGTTGGGTTAAATTCTCTGTACTGCTTTAAACAGAACTGATTCCCTGTAGCAGAGAGAGGGAGGATATACCCTCAGGGACTGCCCCTAAGGTGGAGCCAGAACGTTTTGTCTTTCTGCCTAGTCCTACTCCTGCGGAGACAACATAACCCAGCTCTTGAGAATCAAGAACACTACGTCTGTCAATGAGCTTAAGAGAAAAGGATTTTACGGTAAGTTCTTACAAAAATCCATTTTTTCAACAATAGTTGTATAACACAACACCTGCCATTCAGTTTCTAAATTTTTAAGGGGAATTTGAATGTAAGCTATGTGCTATTTATTTTTTTTCATATCTGTCTTTGTTGGAGTGCATTGGTTACATATGAGGCCCGGTTCACCTGGTGTGACGTGAAAGTTGCGCGCCCCCCCCAAAAAAATCCATGCCAGACCTAGAGCTGCACGATTAATCGTTATAAAAAAACGTGATCTCGATTTCCCCCCCCCCCTCACAACTTAAAACGTCATGTCCTCGGATTACTGAGCTGTTCTCTGCTCACTCGCAGCTCAAAAAAAAAAAAAAAAAGCCCCAAATGTTTATCAACATTAAGACTGATTGGATAACTATAAACAAAGTGCTTTACAATGTATCCTTTTGTTCTTTTAGATTAAGTGCCGGTTCACACTGCCGCGACCACTTAAGTCGCGTCGCTTCCAGAGCGACTTTGGCGCGACTTTGGCGCGACTTCAGCGCGAGGCGACTTTTTATTTGGCCAATCACAATATGATGTGTTCCTTTTCCTGTTTTTTTTTTTTTTTTTTACATATTACAAAAAAGTATGCAGACCAACGTACAGATAACGTTTATGGGGGAGGTGTAGGAGTGGCTGAACTTTGGAATGTCTAGCTTGATGCTAGAAAGTAAATAAGAATGCTAATTGAGGTCACTCACATTGAAGGAAAAACATCTTTTGTCTGTCTGTCCAGAAACTTTAAAAAAAAAAAAAAAGCTTTTTTCATTTAATTTTTAAGAAGCACATGCCTCCAAAGACGCCCAAAAAATGCCCGATAAATGCCTGCAAGAAAAAAAGCCAGCCGGAGAGAAGCCGCATTACTGAAATTATAAGAAAAATGCTATTTTTTGGGGGTTATGGACATGCTACAGAGCTGAAACTTGACAGGTACACTTTTTAGACCCCCCCCCTCGACACTAAATTCAAAAAAGACATGCCTGCCAAAAAAAATGCCCGATAAATGTCTGCAAGAAAAAAAGCCAGCCGGAGAGAAGCCGCATTACTGAAATTATAAGAAAAATGCTATTTTTTAGGGGTTCTGGACATGCTACAGAGCTGAAACTTGACAGGTACATTTTTTAGACCCCCCCCAGACGCTAAATACAAAAAAATACATGACTGACTAAAAAAATGCCAGATAAATGCCTGCAAGAAAAACGGGCAGGTTGACAGAAGACCTATTCATGTTTTAATAAAAATTATGCTCTTTTCTTGTTCAATACCATTTTTTTGGAAAGTCGGATGACAAGTCGGATCACAAGTCACTTCAATTAAGATAAGGAGGCGACTCCCATTGAAGTATATGGGACAGGTCGGATCACTGGTCGCCTCAAATTAGTACCGGACCCTTTTCTGAAGTCGGAGCGACTTCAGTAGTGGCAATTAAGATGGCACTGATTGAATTATATTGCTTTGGTTATGTCAAGCGACCTGGGGCGAACTGGGGCGACACAAGTCGCCTCGTGAGTCGCCCTAGTGTGAATGGGCACTAAAGGAATGAACTTCCGGCTGTAAGGGAGAGCAGTTTTTAACCTATTAAAGACCCAGCCTTTCTGACAATTTCTGCTTACAAGTTAAAAACAGTATTTTTAGCTAGAAAATAACTTGGAACCCCCCAAACAATATACATATATATATATATATTTTTTTTTAGCAGGGACCCTAGAAAATAAAATGGCGATCGTTGCAATCTTTTATGTTACACTGTATTTGTTTGAAGTCTTTCAAACGCAGTTTTTTGGGGGGGGAAAATACAGTTTAACGAATTTTAAAAAAACTAAACAGTAAAGTTAGCCCATTTTTTTTTTTTTGTATAATGTAAAAGATGATGTTACGCCAATAGTGATTTTTATTCTAAGCAAGAAAATTTGTGATTCTCGTTTTAGTCAGAATCGGGCCACTCTAGCCAGAACCTTATCAGAGCATACAGCTCGGCAGGCCTTTTTATTTATTTTTATTTTCCAAAGTCGCATGTCACAAGTTTTAGTTAAGATGCTTATCCGACTTTGATACGACTTCAATGATTTTCAATGGGCTAAATTCAGACTCGGGTCGGACCAAAGTCAGACCAGCTAAGACGGCTCTCTTAGGGAACCATTGATTTTTTACATATCATGCGACGTGCTCTCAAAGTCAGAGCGCATGTCGCATCCGTGTGAACTGGGTCTTACTGTAGATGTTACACAAACACAAAACATCATTTCTGAATACTTTCTTCTGAATACATTCAAAACCTGGTTAATCCATTTGACAGTTTCGAGTTACCCCCCCCCCCCCCTTTAGTTTCAGAAAACTTTTCACATCTTTAAATAGTTTAGTTTCAGTTTTCAGAGTTCGGCTACTCTGTTTTTAAGAGCGAAATGCAAATACTAGCTCATGCTGTGTAGATTGTCAGTATTTGAACTTTGCCAGCACAGCTGCAACTTTGATTGCAGCTGTTCTGGCAAAGTTTGTTACATTTGTTACTTCTTCCAGGTCACTTTGTCAAAACAAAACTGAAGTGCATAATAAGCACAGGACTTTTTACTTCAGTACATATTTTCTAGGCCGTTTTCACATCTCTTTCCGCTGTCATGGAATTTTGCTTCCATTTTTAAGTGCTTGTTTTGTGTATTTTACGTGTGTTTTCATGCATGGTGTATACTTAATAAAGATGCTTTTCCTGTAGGGATAGCATGAGGGAATTCTCTGGTTTTTCAGTGTATGGAGTTAAAGTGGTATTAAAACAAAAGGCAATTATTATATTACATCATACCTAATTTTGGCTCTAAAAGGCTGCATTTATTTTTTTTTTTTTTCTTTGCTTTCTTTTATTTTTACCTAGTGATCCTGCCAGTAAGTCTGTTGTTGCCCTGTAAATTTGTCAGTTACATGTTGAGACACACCATTTACCACTGACAGGGATGCTTACCATGATCAGATTTTTTTTATGTAAAACTTTTTTCCCAAAAGGAAAAAAAAAAAGTTTCAATAATCTCCTTATAACGTTTTAGCTGGGATTCAAATTCAGTTTAGTTTCACATCTAAATCTGCTAGTCCATCTAACACTCCACTCCACACAGCTTAATAAATTCTGCCTAGTTTACCAGTGTTGCTTTCCAAAGGTGCCCCTGTGCCCTTTAATACAGGAGGGGTGTGGAGGGAAAAAATTGACAAGCTGTAGTATATTACATTTTTAGTTTTGGGTTTAATACAGCTTTAAGGAAACATGGCTGATTTTGCTCCTCTTTTTGTGGCAGCAACAGCAACTTTTAGAGTCTATGTTGTGGCTGAACACCGAGGTATCAAGGGAAGGTGTTTGCTACCATGGGATGACAAGCTGCCTTGTGTCCACCCACAGCAAGTTAAAAATGTTTCTAAAAACTCATTAAAATGCACAATGTTTACACTCATGTAATTCTTTAGAATTCAGTGGTCCTGAAAAGACAGATGCATGTAAAAATGAAAATGAAAGAGCAGGGAAAAATCAGCGCTCGATTTCTGAGAATGGTGGACCACGGAAATACCAAAAGAACGTGGAGATGAAGTGGAGATAGAACCAATGTTGTGTGCAGGGTCAATAAAAATATGAGGAAATATCCAAAGATAATAATCATAAAAGTAAGAATAGCAATGTGGATATAAAATATTCATTCAATAACCAGCAATTTCATCATTTTAATCTATTGATTGATCACTGATCACGTTATTGACTTATCTACTTATCAGCACTTCAGCACTCATTTTGCTATTTGCACATTTTGCATTGTCATGTACGTTTATTTATTTCATAGATGGATTGATATATGAATATTTTATATCCACATTGCTATTATTCTTACTTTTATGATCATTATCTTTGGATATTTCCTGATTCCTCATATTTTTTTGACCCTGCACACAACATTGGTTCTATCTCCACTTCATTTCCACGTTTTTTTGGTATTTCTGTGGTCCACCATTCTCAGAAATCGAGCGCTGATTTTTTCCCTCCTCTTTTATTTCTTGAGTATATTGTGACACTACTTTAATCAGCTGCTGATTTCGGTGTACCACCATTTATTTAATCATCTCACCTTTTTATTCCTTACATTTACCTCAGTGGTAGCGCATTGGTCTCCCCCCCTTTTTTGCCTAAAAATGAAAATGGTTCATTTTTTTTCCCGCAGCTCGTAAATGTGAACAATATCCTCTATGCTTGTTATCTCTAGTTTTGGCTTGCTAAGGTCGTATAAACCTATTCATTTTTCTCCAATAAAATAAAAAATGTATTTATTGTTGCAGTTTTGGACCCATTGAATATAAAGGACCACTGACAGCAGCATATATTGAGAAGTTTGTTCGGCGCGTGATGAGTCCTGTTTTGTATGTTTCTACTGTGGGTAGACTAAGGGATTTCTTAGCTACCTATGAGGTACTGTGCTTTTCAAATCTTTTCTCCTTGTCTGTGATTTACTATGTGGATTTAATTAATGTATTTACTTTTTGTATCCAAAGAAAGCTAACTAAGTTTTTAACATTTTTATTATATTTTTAAAGACTGTATGTCCTTTTAAAGTAGACCCGGCATTAGATTCATGATTTATGTTTAGATAATGATCTGCTTGATCTGCTTTTTCTTTATCTGTTTTTTTCTCTTTCGTACGTTGACGGACACAGCTGCTGCTATTCATAACCATTGGGTTATACTGCCCCCTACAGGAGTAGGACACTAGGAAAATAATTCCAGGGGGGTATACTCCCTCTCTCTGCTTTAGCCTGCCTAGTCAGGAGTAAGGACCTCTTTCCTTGCTGGGATTTTTGGTGCTGGCAAATTTTTTTAGATACATTTTTTTCTCCTGGATTTTTTCCTGTGAGATCTACGATCAACTGCCTGACTGGGTGACAGGCTGGATAATCTAGACCCAGTGGTCACCCCAGTCTGGTCAGCAAGCGCGAGCAGACCACAGCTTTGCACTAGGTCGGCCGCGACATGGCCCCACTGTACGGGGGCTGGCCTGTGAGTTAAACTGCTCGCGATGTTGCATTCGACCGGGTCTCGGCCTGAGTCGCAGCGTTCCTCCTGGCGACAGCCCCCCCATTTCGATTGAGAGGGATTCTGTCTGGAGCGGAGCCTGCCTGGTTCCTGATATGGTGAGTAGCTGTTTCTTCTGGAGGGTTTTGGGGTATGCTGGGGCTATTTAGGGTGGTCTGGCCACTTTCCTGGGATTGGGGCAGTGTGCTAACTAGCAAAAGGGGCTGGGGGGGGGGGGGTGCGTCGCTGGCGACAGGACGATGAATTGTGTGGAGGGGGGGCTGTACCTGATGGGGGGCTCCGGCCAAGGCCCCCCATCCTGCCTGGATCTGTCCCTGAGGCCTGGTCTTCCTCCTGGGTCCCTGTAAGCCTTGTGGTTGTAGCCTGTGTGTTTCTATACACGGTGGCCATGTTTGTGTAGTCAGGCAGCCATTTTCTTGTGGTTTGCTATTGGAAATGGGGGCCGTGACAGTGGAGCCCTGTGGGTGGTGATTTCTACGGTGGAAGCCCCACCTCATCCCCTGATGCTGACTCCTGGATCATTTTACTTCCATGTCGCCATACGTGTAGTGCAGATTCTCCTGGTGACTGCAGGTGCCTGTTTCTGTGGGTAGTGAGTCTGGGGGGGTCCTCCCCCCTCTCTGTTGCAGATCGCTTGGTGCTTTGTGCCTAATGACTGGGTGGTGCTGCCAGCACGGTGGGGGTTGTCCCTTAACAGTGTTTTATACTTTGTGGGGTCCCTTTGGTGACTCATGGAGTCTTTGGAGGACATTTCTCCACTTGAACTGTTCTCTGAGGCTGCAGGGCCCTCCAGGTCCCAACCATCCATTCATGGTAGCCCTGGAGTCCCCTGTGTCCCGGGGTGGAGGTGGCTTGCAAAAATCGCCCCCCGCCTTCCCCTGCCTCCTCTGTCTCATCAGATCCTGACTCTGATTCGGCCACCTCTGCTGGGTGTGCAACCACGTGCCTGGAATCCTCTGATATTGAGGATGATTCATCCACGTCTGCAACTGCGCACCAAAAGGCGCTGGTGGATGCACTTATTGTATCTGTGCGTGAGACCCTGAAGTTTGAGGACGCAGCTGAAGCTGCGACCGAGGCGCAAGTGCCCTTTGGCACTCACAAGCCATCCAAAGCGGCAAAGGTGTCCCTTCTTAAGAAGTGGACTGTGCCACCGGTGGTGGACCCCCTGGGGTCCAGATTGAGCAAGGCAACCAAGATTCCAGTTGAAGAGTTCCCCAGCCTTTAATGATCTGGCTGACTGAAAGGCGGAGGCTGTGGCCTGCACTATGTACACTCTGGCTGGTTCGGCAATGAGGCCAATATTCACCATTGCCCTAGTGTTGCAAACTCTGACCGAGTGGACTAAGCTCCTACACCGTGACCTGGAGGGCGAACAGCTCCCCCCTGCCTTTGCCAAGCTGGCAGACCAGCTGGTCCAGGGGATATAGTTTATCTGTGATGCCTCTTTGGATGCGGCTCCCCTGATGGCTCACCTCTCTGTTTTGTCAGTGGTCCTTCGTGTGTCTTTTGGCTCAATTGCTGGTCTGCGGACCAGACTTCAAAAAAGGCCTTGACTGATCTTCCTTTTCAAGGAGATTGCCTGTTTGTAGCTTCCCTGGATGACCTCATTAAAGGTCTCAGGGGGGGGGGGGGCGAGAGTACTCTTCTTCTGCAGGCTACTAAGTGCAAGGAACGTTGTCGTAGATGTGGGCCTTTCTTCTCAGCTCATAGGATGTTTTTTCATCCCTCAGGGTCGACTGACAAGGGCTCAGAGCCTTTCAGGGCCTCTTCTGGAGGATCCAAACAAATCTGGTCTGGCAAGCCATGATCGGGCTTCTCCAGACCCGGGGACAAGGCTCCTTCTCCATGAAGGCGCGCACTTACCGGTATCGCGCGTGGAGGGACGTCTTTGCTGGTTTCCGGACCCATGGACTTCCCAGGTGCACCGTGCAAGACAAGTTGATCCGCGATGTCATTCGGTCCAACTACAAGATCGCGTTTCTATCTTGTCCCCCGGCTAGGTTTTTTTCCTTCCAACTTATGCCGTTTCCCAGATCGCTTACACTGCCTGTTTGGGGTGGTACAAGACCTGTTCCTTCAAGGGGTGATTGTCCTGGTTCCGACCTCGGAACATTTTTAGGGTTTTTTCTCAAACCTGTTCGATCGAACCTATCGAGATAAAAGATGCCTATCTTCACATTCCAATATGTGCCAGTCACCAGTGTTTTCTCCACTTTGCTGTGGGAGAGGAGCATTATCAGTTTTTGGAATTACCTTTTTGGTCTTGCATCTGCTCCTCGGGTCTTCACCAAAGTGTTAGCCCTGATGCTAACTTTGCAACGCCAATGGGGGATCGTGGTACTGGGCTACTCGGACGATCTCCTTCTGCGAGCGGAGTCTCCCTCTGCTCTGGTGGAGAACCTGGAGATCACAATACGAACTCTGCGGAATTGCGGCTGGATGCTGAATTTTCAGAAGTTTGCTCTGGTTCCGTCCACAAAGATGGACTATCTGGGCTTAGCTCTGGACTTTGTCTAGAGCAGGGCTTGACAAATTTGCCTGAAATCTAGGAGCCAGCTAAAAAAGTTAGGAGCCAGTTTTTTTTTTTTTAAACTAAGTGCCGGTTCACACTCATGCGGCTGCGGCGATCACATGTAATATCGGAGCGCACTGCTCCTTCATTACATGCGATCGGCTGTGCGGTGCGAGTTTAGCCATACACTTTGTATGGCTAAATTCGCACCGCACCCGCAGCAAAGACGCTCAGGACCCTTTTTTGCAGCCGCATCAGGATCGGATTGCACAGCGGTTCAAATTTGTGCGATCCGATCCTGTGCGAACTGCAAGATCGCACTGCGATATGCGATCAAACTGGGGGTGTCATTAAGATTACATTGACACCCCCAGCGTATCGCATATGGCAGTGTGAACTGCCAGGGGCGCGCTTGCGATGCGGGAACAGGCTGCGAATTCGCAGCCTTCCCGCATCGCATAAGTGTGAACCGGGGCTTACAACCAAGCTTTATTTAATAAAACGGATACTAAATTTACAAATAGATACGACTAGAACTCCACTCTCTTCTATAGCGCAATTGGATGGAAACAGACTGTGTCTGTCTCTTTCCATCCGATGCCATCTGATCCGATCAACGGGATGGATAGAAAATAGAACCACCATCCGTCTGTTTTTGGCGGACAGGATCAGATGGCGGCAGATTACTGCTCCATAGAGGAGACTGAAGGGTCCGATCAGGTCTGCCTGAAAAACTGACAGGCGGACCTGATCAGACAGCCCGTGTGAAAGGGGCCTTAGGCTGTGGTATGGCGATGAGGAAAAAAAAAAAAAAAAAGATTGATATAATATATATATATATATATATATATATATATATCATTTTTTTTTTTTTTTTTTTAAATAAGAATTGGAAAAAAAAAAACATATTTTTTTTTAATAATTTAAAAAAAAAAAAAGAAATTATTTAATTTTTTTTACATTTAAAAAATAAATTAATAATAATAACCATACTCCCTGTCCACTTACCTTTAAGCAAAGGTAGCTGGACAGAGAGACGAAGCCTTAAAAAAACTTTCCTCTCATTTCCTCTTTGGAAGGAGATGGAAAGGCATTAAGAACATGCATTACTCCCGGCCACCACAAGAGGGCGCCAGTTCCCCTAGCCTTTCTCATCTCACAGAAGAAGGCCGAAAAGCCGGGGCCTCAATTTTTGGACAGCGCGGAAGTCCGTGCACTCGAGGAGAAGGTGGGGGGCTCAAAAGGGACAGGACACCCTATGCAGGGCACCCCAGGCGCCAGGTCGCTAATTCTAGTCGCAAATGCGACCTGGCGCCCGGGTTTGTCGAGCCCTGGTCTAGAGGAAGGAGCACACTGGCTAAAGCAAACTCCTGAAATTGCAGGCTGCAATTCGCCTCCTGCTGTCCAACAAATGGTCATCCCTCCGGACTTGCATGTGGGTGCTGGGCCTGATGGTGTCTACCTTCGAGGCAGTTCCATTTGCACAGTTCCATACGAGGTCCCTGCAAAGGGAAATTCTGACCAAATGGAACGAAGGAATCCCTGATATGGTGCTTTTTGTTCTCTGGTGCTTCGGCTGGGAAAATCCTTTCTCCCCTTGTATTGGACAGTGGTCACCACAGATGCCAGCCTGTCCGGCTGGGGAGGCGTCCTCAGCAAGCATTCTGCTCAGGGGTTCTGGACGCTGGACTCCTAATCAATGTCTTGGAACTCTGAGCGATCAAACTTAGTCTGGATCATTGGACGGATCGTCTTCAGGGTTGTCCAGTGCGCGTTCAGTCGGACAATGCTACGGCCGTGGCTTATGCCAATCACCAAGGGGGCACAACAAGTGTCCTGGCGGCTCTGCAGGTAGCCAGCATTCTAAGGTGGGCAGAACAGATTGTTCCAGCCCTCTCCGCCGTAAACATTCCCGGGGTGGAAAATTGGCAGGTGGATTACCTCAGTCGGCAGGCATTGGACCACGGGGAGTGGTCCCTTCATCCGGAGGTGTTTCATCAGCTGTGTCTCTGGTGGGGCACCCCCGAGGTTGCTCTGTTGGCGTCTTGGCTCAACAGAAAGATGCAGAGGTTTGTGGCTTGATCAAGTGATCCTCTGGCGGATGCCAAAGACTGGTGGCCCAGTGGGGTCAGTATCGTCTGATTTAATCCTTCCCTCCTCTCAAGTTTCTGCCAAGACTTCTTTGCAGGATCAAGGCAGAAGGGATTCTGGTCATCCTAATGGCTCCAGACTTCACCCACCGGGCCTAGTACACTGATCTGGTGTGGCTGGTCACCGACGGTCCTTGGGACAGCAGATCCTCCCTGAGAGGAAGCTGCCAAGGAACGATCTTCCATCCTGCTTTACATTCGCTGGCTTTGACGGCTGGGTTGTTGAATGCCAGGTGCTGAAGGATAGGGGTTTATCTGAGTCGGTGATTGCTACACTGTTGAAAGCTAGGAAATCTGGTGTGAGTCTCTTGGGGTTCATCGTTGCTCCTTGGTGGCTCTGATCTTCACCTTCCTTCAACCGGGGGTTGAACAGATGTTGAGCTTGAGTACCATCTAGGGCCAGGTGTCTGCTTTGGCAGTCTTCTTCCAACTACCTTTACCCACACACTCCCTGGTGCGTACCTATCTTTAGGTGTCCGACATTTGGTTCCTCCAGTGTGGGCTCCGTTGCCGCCTTGGGATCTTAATTTGGTGCTTTCAGCTCTACAGAAGCCTTCCTTTGAAAATATTCGGGAGATTCCCCTTCTTACGCTGTCCCAGAAGGTGGCCTTTTTAGTGGCTATCACCTCTGCGCAGGCTGTTGGAACTTGCGGCATTATCCTGTCGTTCACCTTACCTGGTGATTCACCGGGATGAGGTGGTTCTTTGTCCCGGTCTGTCATTTCTTCCAAAGGTTGTCTCTGATTTTCATTTAAATGAAGACATTGTGTTCCCTTCCCTGTGTCCCAGGCCTAAACCTCTGAAGGAAATTGCCTTGCATGCCTTGGATGTGGTCTGGGCAATTAGGATGTACCTGGGAGCTATGGAGTCTTTCATGAAGTCACACTCTTTTTGTGTTCACGGATAGACCTTAAAAAGGGTTGTCTGCTTCCTCTGCAACCATTTCCAGATGGATCAGACAGACGGTGGTTCAGGCCTATTCCATCAGGGGTCAGGTTCCTCCTTTCCCTGTCAAGGTGCACTCTACTGTTGGGGGGAGGTTAGTGCCTCCTGGGCTTTCCTTCATCAGGCGTCAGTGACTCAGGTTTGCAAGGCAGCCACCTAGTCGTCGGTGCACACTTTTACAAAGTTTTATAAAGTAGATTTGTTGGCATCTGCGGATGCTTCTTTTGGCTGCAAGGTTTTGCAGGCTGCTGTTTAAGAGGACCTGGTCCTCATTGAAGGTGTATTGTATTTTCAGGTGGGCTCCAGTTGTTTTGGTTGTGCTCTGTTGCCTGGTTGGCTAATGTTTTAGCCTTGGTAATTTTTTTGTTGTTCCCACCCCTCACGTTTAACATTGCTTTGGGGACGTCCTAATGGTTATGAATATCGGGAGCTGTGTCCATCAATGAACGAAAGAGAAAATGGGATTCTTGCCTACCGTAAAATCCATTTCTCTGATGTTCATTGACGGACACAGCACCTGCCCCTCTGTGGAGTTATTATTCTCCTGACACTGCTTGTAACAAAAATGAGTGGCTATAGCCCAGAGAGAGAGAGGGAGTATTCCCCCTGGGACTGCCCATTGGTGTAGCCAGAATTCTGCCTAGTGTCCTACTCCTGTAGGGGGCAGCATAACCTAATGATTATAAATATCAGTTGTGTCCGTCATTTTCCTCCAGATGGCACTATTTAGGCATTATCTAGTATCTGCATCATCTAGTATCTGCATCGATTTTCTAGACAGGAGTGCTGGGTTGGAGATGACACAATCATGTATAGCTTAGTGCCTTTGCAAGTCCTGTTTGCAGATGACACAGACCAGCCCTGTGCTACAGCCTCTCACTTTGACTTACTACAAAATTACAGTATTGCAGTCTGATCACTGGAGAAGAATAAGGGCTCATTTACATTAGCTCTAAAAATATGAAATGTAAATTCTTTACTTTGAATGGATCTGGGTTACAGACAGACAGACATAGGCAACTTGTATAGGATAAATGGTTTAATCTCTGTGTATCACCTGTGGCCAGTCACTTCACTGGATGTTTAAGGGTTTACAAGCACTTTACCATAAAAGGAAATTTGGCCTGTAAATTCCATATATTGGTGTATAATACAGGATGCAGGTCACCCTCCCTTCTAATCCTATATTGCAATGCATTGCTTTGCTACAGAACTGTGGAATCACGGAGTGGAGCAGGGTTATAAGGGGGGTGCCCAGGGAAATTGTCTCCAAAGTTTTGCCAGGTGTCTAGTCATGTTAAGGTACAAGCCCATAGTTCAGGGTCAATGAATACTCGGCCCGTTTTGTTGTACTGTTCTCCAATATGTGGAAATGATTTAGAGGCAACACAAAATTTAGCAATTATGTGATTTAACAAATCTAATCAATGTAGGGTTTAAATCTACATGTTGGTGGAAATTTATAGTCATAGAAATGCCCTTTCTTTACTGGTTCACTTTAAAGATGAATTCCAGGTATGGATATATTTATCCATAATTGCATTGGTCCAGTTTTGATCAACGTGACTGTGTACAATACCATACCTGGCTGATGCCCCTGGAAGTTGACACCGCTACTCCAGTGATCTTTCTTTTCTTTCAGATCCTGTGCTGAGCGCCTGGCCTGCTGCACTCTGAAAATAGAAGACCGGCCCCTTGGCACAGGTGCTGTTCAGAGAGAGATCGATTTACGTCACTGCCCTACCTCTCCGCCTCTTCCAATCCGAGAAAGTTTTGCATGCATTTAGAAAGTGTAAAGCGGTCCCTGAATGCCGCCCATGCGGAGCAGCCAATCTCATGTGTTGACATTGCAGCAGGCTAGCTGCCCAGCACTGCATCTGGATACAGTTGCAGATCATTGGAGTAGTGGTGTTTAGTTCAGTGATTTCTAGCTTCGAGGTGTGTGTGTGTGTGTGTGTGTGTGTGTGTGTGTGTGTGTGTGTGTGTGTATGTATGTATGTATGTATATGTGTGTATGTATATATGTGTGTGTGTATATGTATGTATATATATATATAAATTACAGTCAGGTCCATAAATGTTGGGACATCTACACAATTCTAATATTTTTGGCTTTATACACCACCACAATGGATTTTAAATGAAACAAACAAGATGTGCTTTAACTGCAGACTTTCAGCTTTAATTTGAAGGTATTTACATCCAAATCAGTTGAACGGTGTAGGAATTACAACAGTTTGTATATGTGCCTCCCACTTTTCAAGGGACCAAAAGTAATGGGACAGATTAACAATCATAAATCAAACTTTCACTTTTAATACTTGGTTGCAAATCCTTTGCAGTCAATTACAGCCTGAAGTCTGGAATGCATAGACATCACCAGACGCTGGGTTTCATCCCTGGTAATGCTCTGCCAGGCTTCTACTGCAACTGTCTTCAGTTCCTGCTTGTTCTTGGGGCATTTTCCCTTCAGTTTTGCCTTCGGCAAGAAAAATGCATGCTCAATCGGATTCAGGTCAGGTGATTGACTTGGCTATTACATAACATTCCACTTCTTTCTCTTAAACTATTTGGTTGCTTTCGCAGTATGCTTCGGGTCATTGTCCATCTGCACTGTGAAGCGCCGTCCAATGAGTTCTGAAGCATTTGGCTGAATATGAGCAGATAATATTGCCCGAAACACTTCAGAATTCATTCTGCTGCTTTTGTCAGCAGTCACATTATCAATAAATACAAGAGAACCAGGTCCATTGGCAGCCATACATGCCCACGCCATGACACTACCACCACCATGCTTCACTGATGAGGTGGTATGCTTTGGATCATGAGCAGTTCCTTTCCTTCTCCATACTCTTCTCTTCCCATCACTGTGGTACAAGTTGATCTTGGTCTCATCTGCCCATAGGATGTTGTTCCAGAACTGTGAAGGCTTTTTAGATGTTGTTTGGCAAACTCTAATCTGGCCTTCCTGTTTTTGAGGCTCACCAATGGTTTACATCTTGTGGTGAACCCTCTGTATTCACTCTGGTGAAGTCTTCTCTTGATTGTTGACTTTGACACACATACACCTACCTCCTGGAGAGTGTTCTTGATCTGGCCAACTGTTGTGAAGGGTGTTTTCTTCACCAGGTAAAGAATTCTTCGGTCATCCACCACAGTTGTTTTCTGTGGTCTTCCGGGTCTTTTGGTGTTGCTGAGCTCACCGGTGCGTTCTTTCTTTTTAAGGATGTTCCAAACAGTTGATTTGGCCACACCTAATGTTTTTGCTATCTCTCTGATGGGTTTGTTTTGTTTTTTTCAGCCTAATGATGGCTTGCTTCACTGATAGTGACAGCTCTTCGGATCCCATATTGAGAGTTGACAGCAACAGATTCTAAATGTAAATAGCACGCTTAAAATTAACTCTGGACCTTTTATCTGCTCCTTGTAAATGGGATAATGAGGGAATAACACACACCTGGCCATGGAACAGCTGAGCAGCCAATTGTCCCATTACTTTTGGTCCCTTTAAAAAGTGGGAGGCACATATACAAACTGTTGTAATTCCTACACCTTTTACCTGATTTGGATGTAAATACCCTCACATTAAAGCTGAAAGTCTGCAGTTAAAGCACACCTTGTTTGTTTCATTTCAAATCCATTGTGGTGGTGTATAGAGCCAAAAAGATTAGAATTGAGTCGATGTCCCAATGTTTACGGACCTGACTTTATGTGTGTGTATGTATGTATGTATGTATGTATGTATGTATGTATATATAGCAGGTGTACTAAATTTGGTTTTATCGCTCTCACTCTCTCATACTGGTTACTGGAAGTTCGACATGGCACTTCATGGCAAAGAACTCTCTGGGGATCTGAAAAAAGAATTGTTGCTCTAGATAAAGATGGCCTAGGCTATAAGAAGGTTGCCAAGAAACTGAAACTGAGCTGCAGCACTGTGGCCAAGACCATACAGCAGTTTACCAGGACAGGTTCCACTCAGAACAGGCCTCACCATGGTCAACCAAAGAGGTTAAGTGCACATGCTCAGTGTCATATCCAGTGGTTGTCTTTGGGAAATAGACATATGAGTGCTGCCAGCATTGCTGCGGAGGTTAAAGGGGTGGGGAGTCAGCCTGTCAGTGCTCAGACCATATGCCACACATACTGCATCAAATTGGTATGCATGGCTGTCGTCCCAGAAGGAAGCCTCTTCTAAAGATAATGCACAAGAAAGCCTGCAAACAGTTTGCTGAAGATAAGCAGACTAAGGACATGGATTACTGGAACCATGTCCTGTGGTCTGACGAGACCAAGATAAACGTATTTGGTTCAGATGATGTCAAGCATGTGTGGTTGCAACGGGGTGAGGAGTACAAAGACAAGTGTGTCTTGCCCACAGTCAAGCATGGTGGTGGGAGTATCATGGTATGGGGCTGCATTAGTGCTGTCGGCACTGGAGAGCTACAGTTCATTGATGGAACCATGAATGCCAACATGTACTGTGACATACTGAAGCAAAGCATGACCCCCCTCCCTTTGAAGGCTGGGCTGCAGGGCAGTATTCCAACATAGTGACCCCAAACACACCTCCAAGACCACCACTGCCTTTCTAAAGAAGCTGAGGGTAAAGGTGATGGTCTGGCCAAGCATGTCTCCAGACCTAAACCCTATTTAGCATCTGTGGGGTATCCTCAAACGGAAGGTAGAGGAGCGCAAGGTAACATCCACCAGCTCCGTGATGTCATCATGAAGGAGTGGAGGACGACTCCAGTGGCGACCTGTGAAGCTCTGGTGAACTCTATGCCCAAGAAGGCAGTGCTGGAAAAAAATGGTGGCCACACAAAATATTGACACTTTGGGCCCAATTTGGACATTTCCACTTGGGGTTTACTCACTTTTGTTGCCAGCGCTTTAGACATTATTGGCTGTGTGTTTTTTTGAGGGGACAGCAGATTTACACTGTTATACAAGCTGTACACTCACTACGTTACATTGTAGCAAAGTGTCATTTCTTCAGTGTTGTCACATGAAAAGATATAATAAATTATTTAAAAAAATGTGAGGGGTGTACTCACTTTTGTGAGATACTGTGTGTGTGTGTGTGTGTGTATAGTATATAATATATAAATATATACCACTGGGATTTTTGCCCATTCCTCTTTGCAAAATTGCTTCAAGTTGGATGGTTTGCACATGTGAACAGCAATCTTTTAAGTTTGGCCACAGATTTTCTATTGGATTGAGGTCTGGGCTTTGACTAGGCCATTCCAACACATTTACATGTTTCCCCTTAAACCATTCAAGTGTTGCTTTAGCAGTGTGTTTGGGGTCATTGTCCTGCTGGAAGGTGAACCTCCATCCTAGTCTCAAATCACGCACAGAGTGGTGCTCAAGAATATCCCTGTATTTAGCACCATTCATCTTTCCCTCAACTCTGACCAGTTTCCCAGTCCCGGCTGCTGAAAAACATCCCCACAGTATGATGCTGCCACCACCATGTTTCACTGTGGGGATGGTTTTCTTTGGGTGATGGGATGTGTTGGGTTTGCACCAGACATAGCATTTTCTTTGTTGGCCGAAAAGTTCAATTTTCAGTTCAGACCAGAGTACCTTCCTCCATACATTGTGGGAGTCTCCCACATGCCTTTTCGCATACTCCAAACATGCCATTTTGTTTTTTTGCTGAAAGTAATGGCTTTCTTCTGGCCACTCTGCCATGAAGCCCAACTCTATGGAGCGTACGGCTTATTGTCGTCCTATGTACAAATACTTCAGTCTCTGCTGTGGAACTTTGCAGCTCCTCCAGGGTTACCTTAGGTCTCCGTGCTGCCTCTCTGATTAATGCCCTCCTTGCCCGGTCCGTGAGTTTTGGTGGGCGGCCGTCTCTTCATCAAAGATTTGGATATTTTTTTTATAACCTGACTTGTACTTCTCAACAACATTGTCCCTTACTTGTTTGGAGAGTTCCTTGGTCTGGTCTGGTCTTCATGGCAGTGTTTGGTTAGTGGTGCCTCTTGCTTAGGTGTTGCAGCCTCGGGGACCTTTAAAAAAAGGAGTGATATGTAATGACAGATCATGTGACACTTAGATTGCACACAGGTGGACATCATTTCACTAATTATGTGACTTCTGAAGGTAATTGGTTGCACCAGAGCTTTTTATGGGCTTCATAACAAAGGGGGTGAATACATACGCACATGCCAATTTTCTGTTTTCTAAAAAATAGTTTTATATATATATATATTTTTCCCGTTTCACTTCACCAACTTAGACTATTGTGTTCTGATCCATCACATAAAATTCAGATTAACAAAACATTGAACTTAAGGCTGTAATGTAACAAAATATGTAGTCGGGGGGGGGGGGGTGAGAATACTTTTACAGGGCACTGTGTGTGTATATATGTATATTTTCACACACATACACATATATATATATATATATATATATATATTAATATAATATAATATAATATAATATACTGTGTGTGTGTGTATGTATGTGTATATATATATATATATATATATATATATATATATATATATATATATATATATATATATATATATATATATATATATATATATAATATACACACACACATATATATGAATGTTCCATTGGTGAATCAGATTCTTTCTGGCAGTGGATCTGAACCGAACTCTTCACATAAGGTTTGAGTGTATGTACCATGTACTGCAGCCGGGTTTTCTTTTGTGGTACCAGCTGAGTACAGTTTTTTTTTTAGTTAGTTCACCTGTGAGTGGTGACACATTAGAGCAGTATATAGGTGATTATGGTGACTAGTTCCAATAGGTAATGACTAAGTGCTAACATTTGCACAAAATGCATCTAGCTCTTTGTCCCCTGCTCCATCTGTCAACCACTTGTCATATGAAGCTGCAAAAAAACATTTTTGGAAGTGCAGCCGTCCGGAATATTTTCCTTAATGTTACACAGCAAGTGAGCTGGGCTAGCACCTGACTAGTGTGTGTGTGTGTGTGTGTGTGTGTGTGTGTGTGTATATTAACTTAACCACTTAAGCCCCGGAAGATTTTACCCCCTTCCTGACCAGGGGGTTTTTTGCGATTTTTTTTTTTTTTTTTTTTTTCTGCATGACTTTAACGCAGGCCTCGACAAATCCCGGGCGCCAGGTCGCATTTGCGACTAGAATTAGCGACCTGGCGCCTGGGGTGCCCTGCTTGAGCTGTCCTGTCCCTTTTGCGCCCCCCACCTCCTCTTCGAGTTCACGGACTTCCGCGCCGTCCAGAAATTTAGTCCCCGGCTTTTCGGCCTTCTTCTGTGAGATGAGAAGCTAGGGGAACTGGCGCCCTCTTGTGGTGGCCGGGAGTAATGCATGTTCTCAATGCCTTTTCTTCTCCTTCCAAAGAGAAGAGAGGGAAGTTTTTTAAGGCGGCTTCATCTCTCTGTCCAGTTACCTTTGCTTAAAGGTAAGTGGACAGGGAGTGTGGTTATTATTATTAATTTATTTTTTAAATGTAAAAAAAATAATAATTTTTTCTTTTTTAATTATTAAAAAAAAAAATAAAAAAATGTTTTCTTTTTTTTTTCTTCAATTCTTATTAAAAAAAAAATATATATATATATAAAAATATATATATATATATATATATATATATATATATATATATATATATATATATATTTTCCTCATCGCCGTGCCACAGCCGAAGGCCCCTTTCACACGGGCTGTCTGATCAGGTCCGCCTGTCAGTTTTTCAGGCAGACCTGATCGGACCGTTCAGTCTCCTCTATGGAGCGGTAATCTGCCTCCATCTGACCCTGCCCGCCAAAAATAGACGGATGGTGGTTCTATTTTCTATCCATCCCGTGGATCCGATCAGATGGCATCGATGGAAAGAGACAGACAGTCTGTTTCCATCCAATTGCGCAATATAGGAGAGTGGGGTTCTAGTCGTATTTATGTGTAAATTTAGTATCAGTTTTATTAAATAAAGCTTGGTTGTTAGTTTAAAAAAAAAAAAAAAAAAAAATTGGCTCCTAACTTTTTTAGCTGGCTCCTAGATTTCAGGCAAATTTGTCAAGCCCTGCTTTAACGGACAATTCGCGCGGTCATGCGGCGCTGTACCTAAACGAATTTGATGTCCTTTTTTTTCCCACAAACAGAGCTTTGTTTTGATCATGCGCTATAAACAAAAAAAAGCGTAAATTTTGCAAAAATAATATTTTTCACATTTTTTTTATATGAAATTCCCCCCCAAAAAAATGTAAAAATCAAAATTTTTAACATTTTCAGCCAATTTGTTTTATGCTACATATGTTTGGTAAAAAAAAAATCGCAAAAAGCGTATTTTGATTGGTTTGCGCAAAAGTTATCGCGTTTACTAACAAAGGGAAAGATTTTTGTCATTTTTGGTGTTTTTTTTTTTTTTAACGAGTAATGGCGGCGATCTGCGGTTTTTTTTTTTGCGACATTGCGGCGTACAGATCGGACCCTTGACTGACATTTTTGACACTTTTGGGGTTACCAGTGACATTACTGCAGTAATCAGTGCTATACATATGCACTGTTACTGTAAAAATGACACTGGCAGGGAAGGGGTTAACTGTATTGGAGAGGGAGGGGTTAAGTGTGTCCTAGGGGCGTGCTTCTACCTGTGATTGGCTGTGGCTACTACTGTAAAAACAGAGATCAACGGTCCTACATAGTAGAACCGTCTGATCTCCATTTTTACACAGGGGAGAATGACAGGCGGCTTGTTTACATTAGCCGCCTGCCTTTCTCCCTCTCTACCGACGATCGCAGTGTGACCGGCGGACATCGGGTCCGCCGGTCACACGCACGGACTCCTTAGTGAACGAGCCGGGGCGGGCGCGCGCTCGCCCGCTATTGGCTCACAAGCCAATGACAGGCTAGTGACGTATATATACACGTCACTTTGCCTGGCCGGGGCTGACCGCCGCAGTATATGTACCTGCGGCGGTCGGCAAGCGGCTAAGACCTACTCACCTTGAGTGGCTTCTTTTGTTTCATTGAATACATGGCTGTTAGGCTTCAGTACTTCTTGAGTCACTGACCCACAAAAAAAATGTATATCAAGAAATTCAGAAGTCTATATCTCCATACATGTCAGACTGTTATAGAGGAGCTTCATTCCTCCTGTGTCTTTTTTTTTTTTTGCAAAGTTTGTTCTTATCTTTTATCCTCAATTGCATATTTACCTGCCTAGCTATAATTGTCAATGAGTCCTACTATAATCACCCACCCAGTGAATCCAGTTATTATTGCCCAACAAGTCCTGCTATAATTTGCTGCCATGTACTGGGCCTTGCAATGCTATCTTTCTTACTAATGATTCTGGGAGCTGGCTGTCCCTGAGATGATGCGTTTTCAGGTCCTTCCTTTTCCAGCGCTCCTTAGAATCTGACTCCAGGGATGTGTGACGTGGTCCAAGTGTTTCCCGCCTAGCAAGAATGGAGAAAGGGGCAGGGTGGAGTGGGGAAAAACAATGAGATACATTTTATACACAGCATTTATATACTGTGGAATGCAATGTGGAAAAGTTTATATGGGGTTTATTTATTTATTTTTTGAGGGGAGGTCCACTTTAAGTATTGAAAGAAGAGGGTTAGCATGGCAGGCAGAGAGCTAACATTGGAGAAAAATAATTCTAAAATAATAAATAATTGGAGAAAAATGACAGTCATCATGTTTCTTAATGGCTTTTTGCTTGTAAGTCACTGGCCTGAAACAAGTGAAGTCAGAACTCACAAAATACATACTACTTTCCAGGTTAGGGACACACAAGTTTTAATACTAGAGGCTCAGCATGACAGTCAGACAATTAATTAACATATTCAGCAGATCAGCAGTGGCCAGTCTCCTTACCAGTTTTCATTTAAAGCTGTAGGAAATTGAATTTATATGTAGTCTCCTTTTTGCTTTCATTCTTCACCTCTTGAGATATTACAGTTCTTGTTGTATTGTATGTGCTATACTTTTTTGGCTTACTATAACACTGTAAAGGCTCATTTTACACTAGGTGCTTTGGGACTGCTTTTAGTAGGCTTCCCATTATTTTAGTGCCATTCATAAATACCAAAATCCAAAAAGTGAAAAATATAAAAATTTAGTAGTGACAACAAATCAAATTATAAACAAAAATGAAAGTTCCAAAGTTTGTTCTGAGATGTGATCAGCAATCTGTGGAGAAGTGTCCTTTATTCTCCATGTGTATATCATGCTGCTCTTTGCAAACGTATAGCATAATCTTCTCTGTGCAATATATGTGATCACTTCACGTTTATTTGTATTTCCACGGTACCTCAATGCGCTGGCGTTGTGGTGTCATACGGCCCCTTCCCTTCGCGTTATGCCACAGGGTCACGTGTGGCTTCATCAGGGATCTGAGATGTACAGAGAAGATTATGCTGTGCATTTGCACATTGCAGCATGATGTACACATGAAGTGAATTAGGGACACTTCTCACATTTCAGAACTTTCTTTGCAATTTTTGTTTTATAATTTGATTTGTTGTCACTGATCATTTTCATATTTTTTACGTTTTTGTATTTTGCTTTTTATATACAGTGTAGCGCGGCACTAAAGTTATGTAAATTACTAGAGCACATTTATGAGAGTGTGCTAGTTCAAGCGATACACATTAAGAAGTATTCACGATTATTGTGGAGGTTTAATAAACCTAGTGGCTCACAAGATTACCTTAAATTTATTAGCAGGCTTGCCAAGTGCAATCTGAGCACATAAACAAGGCAAATGTTTCATGTTGGGTCAACTGGCACCACTGTGTTGCTATGAGGTGCAATGAAAATGGATAAAGCATGTAGTACTTTTTAAGCGCCGCATGATGTAATGCAACCCACTGCATCACACCGTACTGCAGCTGGTAGAACTGAATGAAACACCACTTTTGTAATATTTCATTGAAGTTTGAGAGAAGAAAAGTTGGCATGTGAAGCACTGTTTGCAGTGCATGGGCACAGTGGTCTGTGTTCTAGTGTGGCTGCTAGTGTAAATTGTGGTGCAACTGTTCTTTATAGTATTAACTCATATATATTTTGTTTTTTCTTCCTGCAGCCTGGGATATTGGGCTACTTTGAGTTCAATGCGTCACCTCAACCTCCAGGCTATTTAACTTTTTTCCGGTCTGCATTGCACTCATTACAAAAAGGTAGGTATACTATCTACACTCTAACAAGTTTGTGTTGCTAGCTCCTAATTTTAAACAGAAAACACACATGTGAAAATGCATGCAAGATAGGTTTGTAATGTGTCTGAAATCTGTCTGTCAAGCATTTGCAATACATTTGATCAGCAGTGGGTTTTCAGTTTTTTTTTTTTTTTTTTATGTGTACTCTTGGTACTTAACCACTTGACCACTGGAAGTTTTTACCCCCTTCATGACCAGACCATTTTTTGGCTATTCAGCATTGTGCTACTTTAACTGCCAATTGTGCGGTCACTACAGTGCTACAGTTTTTTTCACACAAATAGAGCTTTCTTCTGGTTGTATTTGATCACCACTGGGTTTTTATTTTTTATTGTGGAAACAAAAAAGACTGAAAATTATGGAAAACTAAATATATTTTACTTTCGGTATTTAATAAAAACATCAAATTTCTTCATAAATTTAGGCCAAAATGTATCCCGCTAAATCGCATAGGTTAAAAAAAAATCCCCAAAATTGTATATTGGTTTGAGTGAAAGTTTTAGTGTCTACAAACTATGGTAAATACAGTGGATATAAAAAGTCTACACACCCCTGTTAAAATGTCAGGTTTCTGTAAAAAAAAATTAGACAAAGCTAAATTGCAGAACTTTTTCCACCTCTTTAACCACTTGCCGACCGCCGCACGACTATCTACGTCGGCGGTCAGCCCCTCACAGGCAAACTAACGTAGGGCTACGTTGCTTGCTTGTGAGGGTCTAGGGAGCGAGCGCGCGCCCCCGCGTGGTCACGGACCCCCCCCCGCGCGTGTGACCAGCGGACCCGATGTCCGCCGGTCACTCGGCGATCGGCGGGGGAGAGGGAGAATGTCAGGCAGCTTGTGTAAACAAACTGCCTGTCATTCTCCTCGCTGCAAAGACACTGATAAAACGGATCTGGTATGTAGATCCGTTGATCAGTGTCCTTACAGCTAGAGCCACAGCCAATCACAGTAGAAACCACGCCCCTAGGGACACACACAGCCCCTCCCTTCCAAATAAAGTTAACCCCTTCACTACCAGTGTATTTTTACAGTAACAGTGCATATGTATAGCACTGATTACTGTAGAAATGTCACTGGTAACCCCAAAAGTGTCAAAAATGTCAGTCAAGGGTCCGATCTGTCCGCCGCAATGTCGCAGTACCGCAAAAAAAATCGCAGATCGCCGCCATTACGCGTTAAAAAAAAAAACAACAAAAATGACAAAAATCTTTCCCTTTGTTAGTAAACGCGATAACTTTTGCGCAAACCAATCAAAATACGCTTTTTGCGATTTTTTTTTTACCAAACATAGGTAGCATAAAATAAATTGGCCGAAAATTTTTAAAAATTTTGATTTTTACATTTTTTTTTGGGGGAATTTCATATAAAAAAATGTGAAAAATATTGCTATTTTTGCAAAATTGACGCTCTTTTTTTGTTTATAGCGCGTGATCAAAAAATCGCACAGGTGATCAAATACCACCAAAAGAAAGCTCTGTTTGTGGGAAAAAAAGGACGTCAAATTCGTTTAGGTACAGCGTCGCACGACCGCGCAATTGTGCGTTAAATTCACGCAGTGCCGAATCGCAAAATACCCCCTGGTCGGAATGGGGGTAAAATCTTCCGGGGCTTAAGTGGTTAATGTAATCTATAAAATGTACAACTCAATTGAAAAACAAACTGAAATCTTTTAGGTGGGGGGGGATAAAAAAACTAAAATATTGTGGTTGCTGTGTTCAGAATTAAGCAATCAAATTCAAACTCACGTTAAATAGGAGTTAGTACACGCCAATATTTAAGGTGCCTCCGATTAACCCCAAATAAAGTTAAGCTGTTCTAGTAGGTCTTTTCTGACATTTCCTTAGTCATATCCTACAGCAAAAGCCATGGTCTGCAGAGAGCTTCCAAAGCATCAGAGGGATCTCATTGTTAAGGTATCCGTCGGGAGAAGGGTACAAAAGAATTTCCAAGGCATTAGATATACCATGGAACACAGTGAAGTTGGTTATCAAGTGGAAAAAATATGGCATAACAGTGACATTACCAAGAACTGGACGTCCCTCCAAAATTGATGAAAAGACGAGAAGAAAACTGGTCAGGGAGGCTGCCAAGAGGCCTACAGCAAAACTAAAGGAGCTGCAGGAAGATCTGGCAAGTACTGGCTGTGTGGTACATGCGAAAATCGCCCGTATTCTTCATATGTCTGGGCTATGGGGTAGAGTGGCAAGCCGAAAGCCTTTTTTTACGAAGAAAAACATCCAAGCCCAGCTAAATTTTGCAAAAACACATCAGAAGTCTCCCACAAGCATGTGGGAAAATGTGTTCTGGTTTGATGAAATGAAGGTTGAACTTTTTGGCCGTAATTTCAAAAGATATTTTTGGCGCAAAAACAGTGCACATCACCAAAAGGACACCATACCCACAGTGAAGCATGGTGGTGGCAGCATCATGATTGGGGACTGTTTTTCTTTAGCTGGAACAGGGTAGAGGGAATTATGAACAGATCCAAATACCAGTAAATATTGGCACAAAACCTTCAGGCTTCTGCTAGAAAGCTGAACATGAAACTTCATCTTTCAGCATGACAACGACCCAAAGCATACATCCAAATCAACAAAGTTTTGGAATGTCCCAGCCAGAGCCCAGACCTGAATCTGATTGAAAATCCGTGGGGTGATCTGAAGAGGGGTGTGCACAGGAGATGCCCTCGCAATCTGTCATATGTGGGGTGTTTTCGCAAAGAAGAGTGGGCAGATATATTGCGAAGTCAAGATGTGCCGTGCTGATAGACTCAGACTCAAAAAAACTGGGTACTGTAATAAAATTAAAAGGGGCTTTAACACAGTATCAGTTTAAGGGTGTGGAGTTTGCTGGAAGGAGGGATGGCGTGCTACAGTGTAGGGTACAGATGTAGAATTAGCCAGTGGAAAGCAAGTTTCAGAGGGCAGAAATGGGGGCATTAGCGGTAGGGTGTTCGGAGCTCCTAAACTCAGGGTGGGTATGGTGAAAAATCAAGAGAGCAGCCTAAAAACATCAAATGAGGATAAATGTAACCGATCAAAATTACGAGGCTTGTATACCAATGCCAGAAGCCTGGCCAACAAGATGGGAGAGCTGGAGCTGCTGATGATTGAGGAGGACTTAGATTTTGTGGGGATAACTGAGACTTGGTTCGACAGCTCTCATGACTGGATGGCGACCATTCAGGGGTATTCCCTTCATCGCAGGGATAGAGAGGGTAAAAAAGGGGGAGGGGTATGTCTGTATATTAAGAACAGTATACTGGTAAATATGAGGGATGATATTAATAATGGAGCTATGGACGAGGCAGAATCCCTATGGGTAGAGCTTCAAAGGAAAGGCACGGTGGGGAAGGTAATATTGGGCGTATGCTATAGGCCCCCCAACCAGAGGGAGGAGGGTGAGGCGGACCTCATGTTACAGATAGGATTGGCAGCAAGGATGGGAAATGTCATTATAATGGGGGACTTTAATTATCCTGATATAGACTGGGCAGAAGGAACTGCGCACTCAGCCAAGGCTCGGCAGTTCCTAAATATTTTGCAGGACAATTTCATGGGTCAGATGGTGAATGCACCGACAAGAAACAATGCGGTACTTGACCTACTGATTACCAACAATACAGACCTGCTCACGGATATAGAAATACGGGACAACTTAGGGAACAGTGACCATAGGTCAATTGGTTTCAGTATTAATTACAGTAATAGGAAATACAAAGGTAATATAAGGACACTGAATTTCAAAAGAGCCAATTTCCCTAAACTGCGCTCGCTGCTAGAAAATATCAAATGGGATAGAACCCTGGGAACAAAGAACACGGAGGAAAAATGGGAGTGCTTCAAGAGCATACTTAACAAAGGGGTGGGCCAGTGCATTCCACAGGGAAATAAATTTAAAAGAGCAAAACTAAACCCTGGGTGGCTAAACTCCAACATAAAAATGTATATTAGAGCTAAAGAAAAGGCCTTCAAAAAATACAAGACTGAGGGGTCATTGGCAGCATTTAAGCATTACAAAGAGTGTAATAAGAAATGTAAAGACGAAATCAGGGCGGCTAAAATAGAACACGAGAGACATATAGCGGAGGAGAGTAAAAAGAACCCCAAGAAGTTCTTTAAGTATATAAACAGTAAGAAAGCGAGGTCAGAACACATTGGCCCCATAAAAGATGATAAAGGAAAAATAGCCACAGAGGACAGAGAAAAGGCGGAAGTGTTAAAGAATTTCTTTTCTTCAGTCTTCACAAAGGAATCGGGGGGCTACACGAACCTTGCTTGTAAGGCCGAACTAAATAATACACCTCAGGAAGTGCCGCCATGGCTAACAGAGGATAGACTTAGAGCTAAACTAGAGAAACTTAACATAAATAAATCCCCGGGACCGGATGGCTTGCACCCGAGGGTTCTTAATGAGCTCAGCCAGATGATTCCCAGACCATTATTCTTGATCTTTAAGGATAGTTTACAGACGGGTATGGTGCCAGCTGATTGGAAAAAAGCCAACGTAGTACCAATATTTAAAAAGGGGCCGAGATATATCCCGGGTAACTATAGGCCGGTCAGCCTAACATCAGTAGTCTGCAAAATTTTGGAGGGGATGATAAGGGACCACAAACAAGACTTTAGTAATGAAAACGGTATTATAAGTAGTAATCAGCATGGATTCATGAAAAATCGTTCGTGCCAAACCAATCTATTAACCTTCTACGATGAAGTGAGCTGCCACCTAGATAAAGGTAAGCCTGTGGATGTGGTGTATCTGGACTTTGCAAAGGCCTTTGACACCGTTCCCCACAAACGCTTACTGTACAAACTAAGGAAGGTAGGTATGGACCATAAGGTGAGTACCTGGATAGAGAACTGGCTCCAGGGTAGAGTCCAGAGGGTGATGATTAATGGGGAGTACTCGGATTGGGCGGGTGTGGAAAGTGGGGTCCCCCAGGGTTCGGTCCTGGGACCAATCCTGTTTAATTTATTCATAAATGATCTAGAGGAGGGGATATCTAGTACAATCTCAGTATTTGCAGATCATACTAAATTAGGCTTGCCAATATCTTCTATGCAGGATGTGGAAACCTTGCAAGAGGACCTGAACAAAATAACGGGGTGGGCAACTACATGGCAGATGAGATTTAATGTTGAAAAATGTAAAGTAATGCACTTGGGGGCCAGAAACCAGAAAGCAAGCTACTCACTAGGGGGGGAACCTCTGGGTGAGTCTAGGATGGAAAAGGACTTGGGGGTACTGGTAGACAACAGGCTTGGCAGTGGCATGCAAAGCCACCGCAAGCAAAGCCAACAGAATACTGGGATGTATAAAAAAGGGGATTCACTCCAGAAATAAAGAGATTATTCTCCCACTCTACAAGACTCTGGTCCGGCCACATCTGGAGTATGCTGTCCAGTTCTGGGCACCGGTCCTCAGGAAGGATGTGCTGGAACTGGAGAAAGTCCAGAGAAGGGCAACAAAAATAATTAGGGGAATGGAGGACTGCAGCTATGAGGAAAGACTACAAGCACTGAACCTATTCTCTCTGGAGAAGAGAAGATTTAGGGGGGATATGATATCAATGTACAAATACTGTACTGGCGACCCGAGCATAAGGAACAAACTATTCGGAGAGAGGAGATACAATAAGACACGTGGCCACTCACTAAAACTTGAGGAAACGCGGTTTAACCTTAAAGTGCGTAAGGGGTTCTTCACTGTAAGAGCGGTAAGGATGTGGAATTCTCTTCCACAAGCAGTCGTATCAGCAGGGAGCATTGATAGTTTCAAAAAACTATTAGATGGACACCTTAAAGACCACAACATACAGGGGTATACAATGTACGGTTAATAGCAAACACACACACACACATCATAGGTTGAACTGGATGGACTGATGTCTTTTTTCAACCTCACTAACTATGTAACTATGTAAAATAGCCATGTCCCATGGGTCAAGACACTAAAAGTAAGTGTTGGCAAAAGGGTATCATGGAAGTTTATTAATGATGATAGGGGTTAATAACAAACCGGTGCTGAAGTCTTCGGCATCACTTGGGGTGCTGTGGGGGTTCCACACCTTAGAATCATGGAGCAGGATGGCCCAAAGCCGGGGGCAGTGGAGGAGATGGAATCCGGGGGGTCCGAGGGAACACCAATGTGGGCAGGTGTTACCGTGCAGATACTGTGTGCGGCCGCAACACGGGCTGTACACCGGACCTGACGCTGATTCCGGAAGTGTCCCCTTGGCTGCATCACCAGAAAAGTGACGACCGAAGTACAGATGGAACGCTGACCGGAAGTGTCTTGACCCATGGGACATGGCTATTTATTACACTGTAGTGCGCCATCCCTCCTTCCAGCAAACTCCATAATCCACACATCATCCTGTGTCAGGGATTCGGCAGCCTCAGGTGTCACATCAATATTTATTTCCATCTCCATGCCATAAAGCTTTTTGGTACTATGACCCTATAGGAGGAAGGCCAATGGACTAGCGCCAGGATATTTTTTGTTTGTTTAGTTCAAGGGTGTGCACACCTATGCAACCATATTTTTTTTCTGTTTATTTTTACTTCCCTCCATTTAAAAGATTTCAGTTTGTTGTTCAACTAAGTTGTAGAGTTTGTAGGTCACATTAAAGGTGGAAAAAGTTGTGAAATTATTTCTGTAATTTTTTTTTACATCACAGAAACCTGACATTTTGCCAGGGGTATGTAGACTTTTTATATCCGCTGTATACTGGAATTTACGCAGCTATTGATGCTTTACTATAATGGTGGTGATCAGCGACATAGTTTGACTGTGATAGTGTGACGGCTAACCTGGCACTAACACACTGGCTGGGAGGGTCACTAACTGACACTGACGTTGCTAGTGACACTAATACAGTGATCTGTGATAATACTGTACACTTTACTAATGACACTGGCTACAAGGAGGTTAACATCAAGGGGCAATCATGGGGTTAACTGTGTGCCTAACAAGTGTAACTTGTGCTGCTGTTGTTTTTTTTTTTTTTTCTCCCTGCTACGTTTACATGTGGCCGTAGCGGATCGCGGGCAGAATCACTGCGATTTTGCCCGCGATCCGGAAATCATTGCAAATCACGGGACGCCTGTGCGTTGCCCGTGATTTGCAATAGCACCCCAAACGCTGTGTGATGTTGCCGCGATTTCCGCCTGCCGAATCGCGGTAACATCGCGCAAACAAAATTGCGGGACGCATGACGACCTAAAGAAGCTCTTGTACCTTTTTTGGGCGTCATGCGTCCCGCGGCAACATCGCACAGCGTTTGGGGTGCCATTGCAAATCGCAGGCAACACACAGGCGTCCCGCAATTTGCAATGATTTCCGGATCGCGGGCAGAATCGCGGTGATTCTGCCCGCAATCCGCTACGCCCACATGTGAACGTAGCCTTAGGGAGAAGGGACATGCGAGACTGCCATTCTCTGTACACAGAGTTCTGTGTTTTTGTAGACACAGAACTCTTTTGTGTGATGGGACACAGCCGATCAGCAGGTTTCAGACTAAATTATCGGCTGAAATCTGCTGCCAAGCTTGTGCTGTGTCCAATCACAGCACGGTTGGCAGCGGGTGTGCACATGCACCCCCCCCCCCACCCCCAAAACACCCCCAAAAAAAACCCAGATGCCTGCTGCCAATGTACATGTACGTTGCCGAGCCTGCATCTGCTGCTGCTTGCAGTTTATTTACTTTGAGCGGTTGGCAGGTGGTTATATTACCAGCGTTAAAAAGAAAAAGAAAATGTAGATTCCCTTTCACAACTTCTCCTTCATATTTAAATCCATAGAGCAGGATGCGTATACAGTCTACCATGGAGGTTACAACATTGGTTGAAATATCAGGACAGGAGACATTCGAACTTATGTTTGTTGGTTTTCTGCCCGTTTTTGTAAACTGGACTAATGCTCTGTTTCTTAAGTTGACAATCAATTCTACAGCTCCAATTCTGCATGTTTTTCTCTACAAGATTGACAGTAAAGATTGAATGAATGTTTGAGCTATTAAAAAAGTTAGTTCCTTATACCAGCTTTTCTCCAGGCATGGACAGTGTTCTGGGAGATTCTTTGCATATTAATATGCTACATTAGGTCTGGGTAGTCTACTTTCTTCATTTTCAATGTGGATATGTTCTCCATTCCAACTTTAAGGTACTGTTAATTGTATCCATTCTGATTCAGTGAATAGTGTGGGAAATGCCCGTCTTTGTCCTGTCAATTTCTTGTGAGGAAGACCTAAACTTATTTTTAAATGTAAATATTTGTCTGACCACATTATATGGCCTGAAGGCATATTAATGGGTCCTTTAGTGAGTGATATCCTGGTGATAGTGTTTAGAAGCTAACGGATTTCTTTCCAATATTTTTAATATGTTGTGGCATCTTCACATTAAGTCGAACACGTTTCCTGAGTTTCCTCACTTATGTGAGACCTGAGGAATTTCTAGACCTTCTGTGTAAGATAGATTTTCCATCAATTGATCTTCCTCTATTGTTCCAAAATCCATCTGCCAGCTTGCTTTTCATTGATTATTTAGACCGGTTTCTATGTAGTACATTATATACAGTAGAATGAGTAGAGCTGGAACCTTTTTGTAGATCGACTTCAGTACAACCAGCCTGCCCATAGATAAATAGATGAAAATTCAGCTGCTTCCTGCTGAACTGACCGAATTTCAATCTGTCTATGCCTAGCTGTCATTGCAACGTATGAATACTTGCATAGTGGGATGGAGACTTCAGAAAATCTTTGGGACTATTTTTAATAAGCTGGTGCAGAACTAACATTAACCACTTACCTACTGGGCACTTAAACCCCCTTCCTAATCAGACCAATTTTCAGCTTTCAGTGCTCTCACATTTTGAATGACAATTACTCAGTCATGCAACACTGTACCCATATGAAATGTTCGTTCTTTTTTTCACACGGAGCTTTCTTTTGGTGGTATTTAATCATAATTGGGTTTTTTATTTTTTGCTCTATAAATGAAAAAAGACCAAACATTTTTTAAAAAAATGCATTTTTCTTCGTTTCGGTTTTTAAAATGTAGCAAATTTTGTCATTTTTCTTCATAAATTTTGGCCAAACTTTATACTGCTACATATTTTTAGTAAAAATAACCCAAATAAGTATACATATTTGGTCTCTGTGAAGGTTATAGAGTCTACAAGCTATGGTGCCAATCATTGAAAATTGATCACACCTGATGTGCTGACGGCCTCTCATTTCTTGAGACCCTAACAAGCCAGTAAAGTACAATTGGCCCCCCCTCCCCTCCCCCCAGTAGCTGCTTTTTGGAAAGTAGACATTCCAAGGTATTTAGTAAGAGGCATGGTGAGTTTTTGAAGTTGTAATTTTTTTCCACAATTCTTTGCAAAATGAAGATTATTTTTAAATTTAATTATTTTTTTTTTTTTTCGCAAAATGGTCATATCACCAAGTTATTTCTCCCACACTTTATTGGCATACTTGCAACTACATTTTCTGCTACTCCTCCTGAGTATGGCGATACCACATGTGTGGGACTTTTCCCACAGCATGACCACATACGGAGGCCCAACATCCAAGTAGCACCTCCAGGTATTACACATGTAATTTCCTGACAACCTATCACACTTTTGAAGGCCCTGGAGCACCAGGACAATAGTAACACCCACAAAATAACCCCATTTTGGAAAGAAAACACCCCAACACATAATCTAGGAGGCATAATGAGTCTTTTGAACATGTCATTTTTTCCACAAGTTTTTGAAAAATGTGGAAAGAGAATGAAAACGCATTATTTTTTATTTTTTTTTAACACAAAGTTGTCCATTTATAAGATATTTCTAACACATAGCATGTACATAGCAAAAATGACACCCCAAAATAAATTCTGCTGCTCCTCCTGAGTATGGCGATACCCCATGTGTAACACTTTTCCACAGCCTAGCCACATACAGAGGCCCAACATGCAGGGAGCACCGTCATTTCCTGACTTCCCATTCCACTTTTGTGAGGCACTGTAGTAGCACTGAAGTGGCACGGATGAGCACTGACGTGGCATGGATGTGGCTCAACTAGGTAAAACTGGAACACACTGTAGAAAAAATGCCTGTTAGCGCTGTCTTGACGCCAGCTGGATGCCGACCAACGCTTACTGACGCTTGAAAAATGCTTTAATCACTGAACTGTGTTTGAACTTGACTTCTAACACCACTGGTTAACTCAAAAGATCCTGGACTGTGGTAAGACTTGACTCTTGACACTGTTTAGCTCAAAAGTCCTGTGAACAGCTCCCTCCAGCCCTTCATTGACTGAGGTAGCTCTTTGTAACTGTTTGTGCTGCTGCAACTCTCAACACTGTACACTGCACACTGTACACATTAACTCTTCAGGGCCCAACCGCTGGCACCCCCTTTACACTTTTAGGGTCCCCTACCAGGCACCCCCCCTCTGCACTTCAGGGTCCTCTCACTAGGCACCCCCTTTACCACTAGCTAGCTCCTGGATACCTTGGACCTTCACTGGAGCGGTCCCCTCTCAGCTAGGCAGACCCCCAGGGGCAGTTACAGTACTCACGAACTTGGAATGTTTTCCTGAAACTGGGCCCCCTCAACTCCGCTGGTCCTCGGCACACCGGATCCTCTGCAGCTCAGCTCCGCTCTTTCTGTACCCTTAAGCAAGCCGCCCGGGACACCCAATCCTGCTGACAGGAGGAGAGACAGCCATACTCTCCCTCCTGGGACTCTGCTTCCCTCCAAAGTCGCTGTGTCATGCGCTCCCCTCAAACTTATACCCACTCCCAGAATCCTGTGCGGCAGAATCTGCCTTTCTGGGGTAGATACAGGCCTGAATGTGCCACTGATTGGGTTTCCTCCACTGCCTGATAAGAACCCTTCTCATGGAGCCAGTGGGGAGACTCCCCAGTCTCAATAGCAACACCTGGGAGACATGACAGCCCAGCTGAAAATCATGGCCCTGCTGTTAGGCAGCCAAGGCCCACTATACTTTGCCTAGCACCTACCTTGTAGGGTGCTACATATACATTAATGTAAAAAATGTTCTGTGGTGCAGAATCGCCCCAGTCTCCCCTTATTCTTACTTGAGCCTGATCTGACCCAACAATGTGCATGAGAGCAGCTCTATCTGCAGTCTCCTTCCTCCCTGGGCAGACTGATAGCAGCGTGTGCCATTGGCTCATGCTCCTGTCAATTAACTGCTGTATTGAGCGAGAGAAGGACAGGGCCAAGCAAACAGGGCGGCTCAGGATCCCTCATGGAAAGTGGCTTTTTATGGGAGCACTTGCCGAGGAGGAACATGGAAATCTGGTAGGGGGACTCCAGAAGAAGAGGATCGGGGCTTCTCTGTGCAAAACCATTGCACAGAGCAGATAAGTATAACATGTTTATTATTTTAGTTAAAAAGTAAAAAAAAAATTAAGCTTTTTTTTAATTTTTATTTTTTATCATAGTTGTATTTTAAATGATAGAGACAGAATATCAACCAAATAATCCAGAATAAAAGGCATGACACAAAATGTTTATAAATTGAGTTGCAGTTCAGTGAGTAAAAAAAGTATTTGATCCCCCAAGCAAAACATGACTTGGTACTTGGTGGAGAAACCCTTGTTTGCAAGCGCAGAGGTAAGACGTTTCTTGTAGTTACCAGGTTTGCACACATCTAAGGGGGGATTTTGGTCCACTCTTCTTTACAGGGCTTCTCTAATTCCTTAATGTTTCTTGGCTGTTGCTTGGCAACTCAAAGTTTTAGCTCCCCCCCCCTTATAAATTTTCTATAGGATTAAGGTCTGGAAACTGGCTAGGCCAATTCATGACCTTAATGTGCTACTTCTTGAGCCACTCCTTTGTTGCCTTGGTGGTACGTGTTGGGTCATTGTCATGCTGGGTGAACCATTTTTAATGTTCTCGCTGAGTGAAGAAGGTTCTCCTCCAAGATTTTACAATACATGGCCCCATCCATTGGCCCTGCAGAGTGACAAATTGTCCCTGTACCTTTATCAGAGAAACAGCCCCAAAGCATAATGTTTCCTCCTCCACGCTTGACTGTAGGGATGGTGTTCTTAGGGTTATAGTCCATTTTTCTTCCTCCAAACACAGCGATTCGAGCTGTGAAGGAGTGTGTGTATATTTAGAGACATACTCATTAGCTGGCCTAATTCATTAGCTGCAAGTACTCCATTCAAGTACAACATTTTAAGTACAGTGAAGAGATATTGCAGGGGACTGAAGAGATTGAAGAGATACTGAAAGAGATTGGCTTGGAGTTTGCAACTGACTCATCTGTTTTTTGCTGACCATTGCTTGAGAAGAGGTAAGGAATTTGGTCAGGTGTTTGCTATTGTGCATTTGCTAATGAGATCAGCTCATTAAGGTGTTACATTTGTTGCTGGGGGAGGAGCTGTGAAGGAGTATGTGTATATTTAGAGACATACTCATTAGCTGGCCTAATTCATTAGCTGCAAGTACTCCATTCAAGTACAACATTTTAAGTACAGTGAAGAGATATCACAGGAGACTGAAGAGATTGAAGAGATACTGAAAGAGATTGGCTTAGAGTTTGCAACTGACTCATCTGTTTTTTGCTGACCATTGCTTGAGAAGATGTAAGGAATTTGGTCAGGTGTTTGCTATTGTGCATTTGCTAATGAGATCAGCTCATTAAGGTGTTACATTTGTTGCTGGGGGAGGAGCTGTGAAAGAGTGTGTGTATATTTCGAGACATACTCATTAGCTGGCCTAATTCATTAGCTGCAAGTACTCCATTCAAGTACAACATTTTAAGTACAGTGAAGAGATATTGCAGGAGATAGTCAGGAGGTAGGCTGGAAGGTGGAAAAAAGAAAAAAAAAAAGGTAAGATTTGTTTGACTTAAATTTACAAAATTTTTTTTTCTCCTCTTTAAAATGGCAGACTTGGTTCAGTGCAGGAATTGTTGTGCATTTATTTCATGTTCCACTCTTTGGAGATTCGGATGCTGTCAGATCTGTAGGCAATTCTCCTTATTGCAGCAGGAAATTGCATTTTTGAAATCAGAGATATTTAAATTATCTGTTAAACAAACTCCAGCTGGGACTGCTGCAAAGCCACTGCCACAGAGGACCCCCAGAAATGGCAGATGGGTTACTGTAGGTTCTGGAAGACTTAGAGTGGTTTATAGAAGACATGTCCCACAGTCGGTGGTTCTCCATAATTCATTTGCAGCACTCTCAGAATGTAAGGACAACATGGATATGGACTCAAACACAGAGGGTGAGAAACCATCGACTCCTATGTCTAATGTATGCAAGACTGCAGCCAAGGACAAAAAAGATAAAGTGAAGTCTCAAAGGAAGCAGCTGTTGCTGGGTGATTCAATCATAAGAAGTGTGGAGCTTAAAGAAAATGGTATTGTGAGATGTCTCCCTGGTGCTACTGCTAGACGAGATAGAAGACGTATTATTAATATTGTTAAGCAAGCAAAGCAGGAAGGGGACGTGGATGTTCTTGTCCATCTAGGGACAAATGACCTGGCTTGCAATGAAGTGTCAGAGGTGAAAACATCTTTTATCACACTTGGTAATGACGTATAGGATTTTGCATCCACCATTTCATTTTCTGAAGTTCTGCCTGTGCATAATGTTCAGAATGATAGGCAGAGGCGCATAAAGGAGTTCAACATATGGCTTAGTAAATGGTGTCAAGAGCAAGGATTTGGCTTTGTTTCTTATGATAGCTCTACTTGGAATAGAAAGGAACTGTACAAAAAAGATGGTTTGCATCTTTCTCTCAAAGGAACAAATGTACTTAGTGAACAACTCCAAGAATTTGCGAAAGAGTATTTAAACTAGGTAGGGGGGGGGGGGGCAAAAGAGTGAAAATACAAGAGTCCAATTGCCCCCCGAAACAATGCCAGAACAGGTCAGAAGCACAGAGGTTAAGAAATGATAAGCTCAGAGTCCTGTCTACAAATGCTCGCAGTTTAGGTAAAAAAAATCAATGAACTTGGGTCAATAATGGCATCTGAGAATGTAGATTTAGTGGCTGTTACGGAGACATGGTTTAATGAAAGAAATGACTGGGACATAACCATACCAGGGTACTCTTTATACCAGGGCTCGACAATCCCCGGGCGCCAGGTCGCATTTGCGACTAGAATTAGCGACCTGGCGCCTGGGGGTGCCCTGCAGAAGGTGTCCTGTCATTTTTGCCCGGACTTCCGCGCACGGAGTGCACGGACTTCCGGGCCATCCGAAAATCGAGGCCCCGGCTTTTCGGCCTACTTGAGATGACAGGCTTCCAATGGGGAACTGGCGCCCTCTTGTGGAGGCCGGGAGTAATGACTGTTTCCACTGCCTTTTTGTTCTCAATTCATTCATTACCATCTCCCTGTCCAGTTAGTTACCTTTGACAGGGAGTGTGGTTATTATTATTTAATTTATTTTTTAAATGTAAAAAAAAAATATATATTTTTTTCTTTTTTTTTAATTATTAAAAAAATAAAAAAAAATTCTTTTTTTTCCAATTATTAAAAAAAAATATATATATAAATATATATCTATATAAATATATATCTATATATATATATATATATATATATATATATCTATATAAATATATATCTATATATATATATATATATATATCTATATATATATATATATATATATATATATATATATATCTCTATCTATCTCCTTTTTTTTTTTTCTCGTCGCCATGCCACAGCCGAAGGCCCCTTTCACACAGGCTGTCTGATCAGGTCCGCCTGTCAGTTTTTCAGGCAGACCTGATCGGACCCTTGATTCTCCTCTATGGAGCAGTAATCTGCCGCCATCTGATCCTGTCCACCAAAAGCAGACGGATGGATCGGATCAGATGGCATCGGATGGAAAGAGACAGACAGTCTGTTTTCATCCAATTGTGCTAGAGGAGAGTGGGGTTCTAGTCGTATTAATGTGTAAATTTAGTATCCGTTTTATTAAATAAAGCTTGGTTGTTAGTTTAAAAAAAAAAAAACTGGCTCCTAACTTTTTTAGCTGGCTCCTAGATTTCAGGAAAATTTGTCAAGCCCTGCTTTATACAGAAGAGACAGAGAAGGCAAGAAAGGAGGAGGAGTGGCCCTGTATGTGAAAGATAGCATTAAATCTAACCTAATACAAGTTGGTGAGGCCAACATAGAGTCAGTTTGGGTTACGTTGCAGTTTGCTAATCATGCAGTATCTCGTGTAGGTGTGATATATAGACCACCTGGTCAAGTTAAAGAACTAGATGATCTACTAGTTGAAGAAATAGCTAAAATGACAATGAAAGGAGAAGTTATCATTATGAGAGATTTCAATCTTCCAGATATAAACTGGAAAACCAAAATAGCAAGTTCTACCAGGAGTACAGATATTCTAAATTCCCTACTGGGGTTGTCTCTGCAACAAGTGGTTGAGGAGCCAACCCGGAGGGAGGCCATTTTGGATTTGGTATTCACAAATGGGGATTCGGTATATGATGTCATTGTAGGCGAAACCTTGGGATCTAGTGATCACCAGTCAGTGTGGTTTAATATAAGAACTGTGAAAGAGTCACACCACACAAAAACAAAAGTTTTAGATTTTAGAAAAACAGACTTTTCAAAAATGAAATTAGTCATAAATGAGTCCTTATCAGACTGGAACGGATTACATGGAGTCCAGGAGAAATGGGACTACTTAAAAGGTGCATTATTGAAGGCAACAGAAAATTGCATTAGACTTGTCAGTAAAAGCAAAAAAAGGAAGAGACCACTGTGGTACTCAGCAGAAGTGGCCCAAATCATTAAAAATAAAAAGCTAGCATTTTGTAATTATAAAAAAACCCAGAGCAATGAAGATAAGGAAATCTACAAGATTAGGCAGAAAGAGGCCAAGCAAGTTATAAGAACTTCTAAAGCGCAGGCAGAAGAAAAACTAGCTCAGTCTATGAAAAAGGGGGATAAGACATTCTTCAGATATATAAATGAAAAAAGGAAATTAAAACAAGGAATAACTAAATTAAAAACAAAGGACGGAAGGTATGTAGAAGAGAATAAAGGGCTAGCCGACTGCCTTAATAAATACTTCTGTTCAGTTTTTACAGAAGAAAAAGGAGAAGGACCTCCACTTGAAAGGATGACTAATGAATCGTTTGATGCATGTGTCTTTACAGAGGAAGACGTTCTAAGATTGCTGTCTAAAGTGAAGACCAATAAGTCACGGGGTCCTGATGAGATACACCCAAAATTATTAAAAGAGCTTAGTGGTGAGCTGGCAAAACCATTAACAGATTTATTTAACCAATCATTAGTAACAGGAGTCATCCCGGAAGATTGGTAATTGGCAAATGTCGTGCCCATTCACAAGAAAGGTAGTAGGGAGGAATCGAGCAACTATAGACCAGTGAGTCTGACATCAATAGTAGGCAAATTATTGGAAACCCTATTAAAGGATAGGATTGTGGAACATCTTAAATCCCATGGATTGCAAGATGAAAAACATGGGTTTACTTCAGGGAGATCATGTCAAACAAATCTTATAGATTTTTTTGACTGGGTGACTAAAATAATAGACGGTGGAGGTGCAGTAGACATTGCATATCTAGATTTTAGTAAGGCTTTTGACACTGTCCCACATAGAAGACTTATCCATAAACTGCAGTCATTGAGCATGGACTTCCATATTGTTGAGTGGATTAGGCAGTGGCTGAGTGACAGACAACAGAGGGTTGTAGTCAATGGAGAACATTCAGAACAAGGTCATGTTACCAGTGGGGTACCTCAGGGATCTGTACTGGGACCAATTTTGTTTAATATCTTAAGTGATATTTCAAAAGGCCCCGATGGTAAGGTTTGTCTTTTTGCTGATGACACAAAGATATGTAACAGGGTTTATGTTCCTGGAGGGAAACGCCAAATGGAAAATGATTTAGGAAAACTAGAAGAATGGTCAGAACTCTGGCAACTGAAATTTAACGTGGATAAGTGCAAGATAATGCACCTGGGGCGTAAAAACCCAAGGGCAGAATATAGAATATTTGACACAGTCCTGACCTCAGTATCTGAGGAAAGGGATTTAGGAGTAATTATTTCAGAAGACTTAAAGGTGGGAAGACAATGTAATAGAGCAGCACGAAATGCCAGCAGAATGCTTGGATGTATAGGGAGAGGTATAAGCAGTAGAAAGAGAGAAGTGCTTATGCCGCTGTACAGAACACTGGTGAGACCTCACTTGTAGTATTGTGCGCAGTACTGGAGGCCATATCTCCAGAAGGATATAGATACTCTAGAGAGAGTTCAGAGAAGAGCTACTCAACTAGTACATGGATTGCAGGAAAAAACTTACCAGGAAAGGTTAAAGGACCTTAACATGTATAGCTTGGAAGAAAGAAGAGACAGAGGGGATATGATAGAAACTTTTAAATACATAAAGGGAATCAACTCGGTAAAGGAGGAGAGCATATTTAAAAGAAGAAAAACTACCACAAGAGGACACCGTTTTAAACTAGAGGGGCAAAGGTTTAAAAGTAATATGAGGAAGTATTACTTTACTGAGAGAGTAGTGGATGCATGGAATAACCTTCCTGCAGAAGTGGTAGCTGCAAATACAGTGAAGGAGTTTAAGCATGCATGGGATAGGCATAAGGCTATCCTTCATATAAGATAGGGCCAGGGACTATTCATAGGATTCAGATATATTGGGCAGACTAGATGGGCCAAATGGTTCTTATCTGCCGACACATTCTATGTTTCTATGTTAATGCCAAAGAGCTAAATTTTTGTCTGATCTGACCGCAGCATTTTCTCCAAATCCTTCTCTGAATCATTTAGGTGTTCATTGGCAAACTTAAGACGGGCCTGTACATGTGCCTTCTTGAGGAGGGGGACCTTGCGGGGGCTGCAGGGTTTCATACCATGGCGGCATGTTACCAATGGTTTGTTTGGTGACTGTAGTCCCAACTGCCTTGAGATTGCTCTCAAGCTCTTCCCTTGTAGTTCTGAGCTGAGCCCTCACTTTTCTCATGATCATCCTTACCCTATGAGGCAAAATCTTGTATGGAGCTCCAGACCGAGGGGGATTCGTAGTAATTTTGTATTTCTTCCAATTGCGAATAATCACTTCAACAGTTGTCACCTTCTCACCGAGCGTCTTGCTGATGATGACGTTCTTTGACAGCTCTTTGGTCTTTCCTATGATGGTGAGGTTTGAATGGAAGAAAGAGATTCTGTGGACAGGTGTCTTTTATTCACATAACGAGCTGTCTTTAGGAGCACCTTCTTAAATTGACTGGACTAATTTGTGTACCACATGAGCACATACTGTAGCCAGTCTGTAGAAGCCAGAACTATTCTTGGTTGGTAGGGGATCAAATGCTTATTTTACTCAAAACTGCGACTCCATTTATAACATTTGTATCATGTTTTTTCTAGATTTTTGGTTGATAGTCCCTCTATTTAAAATACACCTATAACCATTCTAGACCCTTCATTTCTTTGTAAGTGGGCAAACTTACAAAATCTGCAGGGATCAAATAATAATTTTCCCTAGTGTGTGTGTGTGTGTGTGTGTATATGTGTGTGTGTGTGTGTTTATATATATATATATATATATATATATATATATATATATATATACTGTTTAAAAAAATTGAAGGAACACTTTCCCATCCAAGTGTAGAATCAAGTCAATCTCCTGGGATATTAATTTGGTCAGTTGGTAGTAGAGGGGGTTGTTAATCAGTTTTAGCTGCTTTTGGTGTTATTAAATTAACAGGTGTACTAGGTGGGGCAACAATGAGACGACCTCCAAAACAGGAATGGTTTTACATGTAAAGACCGCTGACTTTTTTACCCACTCATCTTTTCTGGCTGTTTTTCAATAGTTCTGCATTTAGCTAGGGTCAGTGTCATACTGGTAGCATGAGGCAATACCTGGACTCTATAAAGGTTGCACAGGCAGTCCAACTCCTCCAGGATGGCACATCAATACATGCCATTGCCAGAAGGTTTGCTGTGTCTCCAAGCACCGTCGCAAGAGCACGGAGGAGATTCTAGGAGACGGGCAGTTACTCTAGGAGAGCTGGACAGGGCCGTAGAGAAAGGTCCTTAACCCATCAGCAGGACTGGTATCTGCTTCTTTGTGCAAGGAGGAACAGGATGAGTACTGCCAGAGCCCTACAAAATTACCTCCAGCCAGTCACTGGTGTGAATGTCTCTAACCAAACAATCAGAAACCGACTTCATGAGGGTGGCTGGAGGGCCTGACGTCCTTTAGTGGGCCCTGTAATCCCTGTCTGGCACTGTGGAGCTCGACTGGCATTTGCTATTGAACACCAGAATTGGCAGGTCCCCCACTGGTGCCCTGTGCTTTTCACAGATTAGAGCAGGTTCACCCTGAGCACATGTGACCGATGTGAAAATGTTATGCTGCCTGTTCCATCATTCACCATGACCAGTTTGGTGGTGGGTCAGTATGGGTCTGGGGAGGCATATCCATGGAGGGATGCGCAGACCTCTACAGGCTAGACAATGGCACCCTGACTGCCATTAGGTATTGGGATGAACTCCTTGGACACATTGTCAGACCCTACGCTGGTTCAGTCGGTACTGGGTTCCTCCAAAAATCCCGGCGTCTCATTAGGAGCATGCCCTGACATTGTCAGGCATGCATTCAAGCACGTGGTGGCCATACAAACTACTGAGTACCATTTTGAGTTGCTGCAACGAAATTTCAGCAAAATGGACTAGCCTGTGGCATAATTTTTGCACTTTGATTTTCCTTGAATTCAGCCCTCTGTAGGTTGATAATTTTCATTTCCATTAAATGTGGCATCCTTTCTTTCCTAACACATTAAACAGTCCATATTGATCTAGATATCCAGCATGATATTTCTCTACATTGAGATCTGATGTGTCTTCAAAGTGTTCCTTTAATTTTTTGTGTGTCTGATATATATATATATATATATATATCAATGTGTATATGTATGTATGATTTTTTGCTACAATGTAAAGTACTGAGTGTACACTTGCTGTCCCATCAAAATAACTCAACACACAGCAATTGATGTCTAAACCGCTGGCAACAAAATTGAGTACACCCCTAAGGTAAAATGTCCAAATTGAGCCCAAAGTGTCAATATTTTGTGTGGCCACCAATATTTTCCAGCACTGCCTTAACCCTCTTGCTCATGGAGTTCACCAGAGCTTCACAGGTTGCCACTGGAGTCCTCTTCCACTCCTCCATGACGACATCACGGAGCTGGTGGATGTTAGAGACCTTGCGCTCCTCCACCTTCCGTTTGAGGATGCCCCACAGATGTTTAATAGGGTTTAGGTCTGGAAACATGCTTGGCCAGTCCATCACCTTTACCCTCAGCTTCTTTAGCAAGGCAGTGGTCGTCTTGGAGGTGTGTTTGGGGTTGTTATTATGTTGGAACACTGCCCTGTGGCCCAGTCTCCGAAGGGAGGTGATCATGCTCTGCTTCAGTATGTCACAGTACATGTTTGCATTCATGCTTCAATTGTTGCTCTACATAAAGATGGCCAGGCTATAAGAAGATTGCCAAGACCCTGAAACGGAGCTGCAGCATGGCACATAGCCATGAATAAAGAATGGTACAAAAACACCCTCTAAGAGCAACTTCTCACAACCATCCAAGAACAGTTTGGTGCCAAACAATGCTTTCTCTTACGTCCTCTGACAGATGCAGCCACTTCATAGTTTCCTCACAAATGGGTAATGTGCCACCTACAGGAGTAGACTAGGCAGTGAAACTATTTAAAAAAACTTTTCACTAGACACACCCTTAGGGGCTGTCCCCTCAAACATTACCCCAGACACATCCAGTTTACTAATCAGTTTCTTGCTGCCTAGTGCTAGGAGTAGGACCTAGGTTACCCTGCTGGGACTCTGGTCTCAGTTTTTTATTTTCTTGGGCTTTTCACCATCAGGCTTCTGTGGCTCAGGTGTGTAAGGCGGTGATCTGGTCGTTCGTACACACTTTTACGGAATTCTACAAGATTGATTTAATGGCATCCTCGGATGCGTCCTTTTGGCTGCAAGGTTTTGCAGGCTGCTGTTTGCTGAAGAAACTTGGTTTTCTCTTCCTTGGGTGAATTTTCATTTTTGGGGTTAGCTCCTGTTGGTTGAGCTTATGTTGCCCTATTGGCTAGGTTTTTTTCTGGCCTTGATGGATTGTTACCGTTTAGTTGGTTGCGTTTCTTCCCACCCCTCATGCCTACACTGCTTTGGGACATCCCATTTTTGAGGAAACTATGAAGTGGCTGCGTCTGTCAGAGGACATAAGAGAAAAAAGAATTTTTGTAAGAACTTACCGTAAAATTATTTTCTCTGAGTCCTCTGACAGACGCAGCCCCCATCCCTCTATTTTAGGGTTGGTTGTCTTTTTCCTTCACTGCTTGCTACAAAATTGATTAGTAAGCTGGATGTGTCTGGGGTAATGTCTGAGGGGACAGCCCCTAAGGGTGTGTCTAGTGAAAAGTTTTTCTAAATAGTTTCACTGCCTAGTCTACTCCCGTAGGTGGCGCATTACCCATTTGTGAGGAAACTATGAAGTGGCTGCGTCTGTCAGAGGACTCAGAGAAAATAATTTTTCATGGTAAGTTCTTACAAAAATTCTATTTTTTCCGGCACGATGGAGCACTTTCCATAAGGCAAAAGTGATAACTATGGGGGGAACAAGACATCAAAATTTTGGGTCCATGGCCAGGAAACTCCCCATACCTTAATCCCATTGAGAACTTGTGGTCAATCCTCAAGAGGTGGGTGAACAAAAAACCCCCCCACAAATTCTGACAAGTATTGATTATGCTAGAATGAGCTGCCATCGGTCAGGATGTGGCCCAGAAGTTGATTGACAGCATGCCAGGGCGAATTACAGAGGTCTTAAAGAAGAAGGGGTTAACACTGCAAATATTGACTTTTTGCATAAACTTAATGTAATTGTCAATAAAAGCCTTTGACACTTCTGAAATGCTTGTAATTATACTTCTGTATAGCATAGTAACATCTATCTATCGTTTTAATATATATATTAGAGATCGACCGATTATCGGCAACACCAATATATCGGGGGCCGATATGCACTTTCCCCGATACATCGGAATCGGCCCCTAAGGTTACCGATATTGCCGATATTTAGGGAAAGTGCATGTCCAGGGGTGATGCCTGCAGCTAGAGGCATCACTTCGGTACCGGTGTCCATAGCCGACGGTCGGCTGACCTGTAATGACAACCGACACCCTGGCATCCTACCTCCACTGCTTTCGCCGAAGAGAAGACCCAGTGTAGCATGAAGATGTGTCCCTGTGAAAGTCGGTATCCCTGCCGCAAGTGCGCATGCGCCGGTCTCCATGTAAAAAAACTCAGCGCTGAATTAAAAAAACTGACAGCATTCAAAACAGCCAAACTTGGTGTTTTGAATGCTTTTCAGTGCCGAGGAGGGGTTTGGGTTCTTTTAGACCCCCAGATCCCTCCACAAGGAGTACCTTTTTTAGAAAAAAAATGTTTTTTTACATGTCCGAAAATATCGACCGATATCCAATGACCCAAATATCAGTATCGGCATAAAAAAAAACTACATCGGTCGATCACTAATATATATATTTTACTGGGTAAGGGTTTATACACTTTAACCGGTTGCCGACCGCCGCACGACTATTTACTGCGGCGGTCAGCCCTCGGCCAGGCAGAGTGACTTAGATCTACGTCACTTGCCTGTCACTTCCTTGTGAGCCTATAGCGGGCGAGCGCGCGCCCGCGGAGGCGCGCGCCCGCCTCGGCTCGTTCACAGGGAAGTCAGTGCGTGTGACCGGCGGACCCGATGTCCGCCGGTCACTCGCCGATCGTCGGTAGAGAGGGAGAAAGTCAGGTGGCTGATGTAAACAAGCCGCCTGTCATTCTCCCCTGTGTAGAAACAGTGATCAAACGGTTCTACTATGTAGGACCGTTGATCACTGTTCCTACACTAGTAGCCACAGCCAATCACAGTAAAAAGCACGCCCCTAGGGACACACTTAACCCCTCCCTCCCCAATAAAGTTAACCCCTTCCCTGCCAGTGTCATTTTGCAGTAACAGTGCATATGTATAGCACTGATTACTGCAGTAATGTCACTGGTAACCCCAAAAGTGTCAAAAATGTCAGTCAAGGGTCCGATCTGTCCGCCGCAATGTCGCAGTGCCGCAAAAAAATCGCAGATCGCCGCCATTACGCATTAAAAAAAAAAACTCCAAAAATGACAGAAATCTTTCCCTTAGTAAATGCAATAACTTTTGCGCAAACCAATCCAAATACGCTTTTTGCAATTTTTTTTTACCAAACATATGTAGCAGAAAACAAATTGGCCAAAAATGTTAAAAAATTTAGATTTTTACATTTTTTTGGGGGGGGGGAATTTCATATAAAAAAATTTGAAAAATATTGTTATTTTTGCAAAATTTACGCTCTTTTTTTGTTTATAGTGCAAAAAGTAGTCAAGTTTAGTTTAGGTACATCGTCGCACGACCGCGCAATTGTCTGTTAAAGTCACGCAGTAAAAAATCGCAAAAAACCCCCCTGGTCAGGAAGGGGGTAAAATCTTCCGGGGCTTAAGTGGTTAATTGTGAAAATCAAGACATTGTGTTTATTTTAGATCAGAGGGTGAAGACATGAACATCACACCAACTTTGGTATGCACAGTATTTTAGCATGTTGTTCACAATGCATGGATTGTTAAAGTGGTATTAAACCCAGAAACAAAAATGTCATTTTTTTGCAGCTTACCAATCATTAGATTTGGTGGCTGCATTAGTTCTCTTTTCTTGGATTTTCCTCTCTGTTTTCACATGGTGATCTGGCGAGTTACACCTCCTGTATTAGTGGGACACAACTCTGCTGCAATGAGACGTGGCGGCACAGCAGACAACCGCATTGTCAGTCTGCGGGGAGGGAAGTGTTAAATATATTTGCAGACTTGTAACTACAAACAAATTAAAGCCAAACAGCAGCTCACACTTTATAAGCAGTTAGAGTAAACCGTTTTTTTTTTTTTTCCTTTTGGAATAAAGGTTTTTCATGAATAAATAAAAGCTGACCATTTTAATCAACCCTGTCAGTGTTAAGTGGTTTGTCTCCATCCATGTAAACTGATACATTCTGCTGGAGAGCTTGTGCTGTGAAAAACTGACTTGCTTGCTTAATCACCAGATGATGATGAGAGCAGAAAGAAAACCTAAAAAAGGAAATGAATAGTCATCGCATCTAAGAATTTTTAACCACTTTACCACTGGAGGATTTTGCTGTCTTACGTCCAGGCCACTTTTTGCAATTCGGCGCTGTGCGACTTTAACAATTGCGCGGTCGTGCGATGCCGTACCCAAACAGAGCTTTCTTTTGGTGGTATTTGATCACCTATGCGATTTTTACTTTTTGCGCTATAAACAAAAAAAGAGCGTTTATTTTGAAAAAATAACAATAAAAGTGTTACCATACATGTAACAATCTGGACGATTCTGCACAGAATCGAATAATATCATTGGGTCTATGAATTATTGAAAAGACACATACTACAGTATACCATTTATCATTTTTCGAGGAACACTATCAATAGCTTCTGATCTGTCTAAATGGGAAATATGATATTAAAGTAGATCATTGAATATAATCGCTAAGTGTATGGTGCATCAAATGATCTTTTTGAAATTCTGATTAATAGATCTTTTAACAATATGATCATATATAATATAGTTCTGTGTATGGCCACCATTATGCACATGTGTGAGGCACAATTGATGAGGTCACGTGATATGGATTGGACTAGTTTCTAGTTTTTCACAATACTTCAGGACCCAGCCCCCCTGTGATTTTAATCCTAATTTTTTTTTTTGTTCTATGATCATCTAGTAATGAATGAAAATATATATTATTATTAGTTTTTAGTTACAGTACATGTATACACAATCGCAGCACTATTTGCTAAAATGTTTTGAATGACTATCGTTGACCCAATGATGGCAAGACAGTATCCACTGACTCAGTGGATTGCACTCTGACTTAAGCATCCCATAGATAACCTTTTTTTACTTCAAATAGTGGTTTGAATGAAAAAAGTGACCCGATTCCCCCATCCACGCACTCATTGGGGATAGTCCTCTTTGCTGAGGTATTGTATTCTGACAGCGAGGAGACTTCTCTGTCAGAACACACTGACCAGCACCAATGGCATTCGAGCAGTGAAAATCCAAAAGGCTGGTTGTACAGAAGTTGATCAATAGACCGACTTCTGTACAACCAGTCTGCCCATACATGGATCAAAATTCAGCAGTCCCTGCTGAACTGGCTGCATTTCAATCCATGTATAGCTGCTGGCTTTAGTCACGTTTAGTGATATCCCAGAGTACAGTTTCTAGTCTGACAGAGCAGCAAATCACTGTTGGGAAAAGTTGTCATGCCATGCCGTAAACTGTCATACAAAAGTAACCTATGTGATGCATCCTTTTTTTTTTTTTTTTTTTTTAGATTACATTGAAACCATTCGTTATGGGGTGATCACTGATGGAAACCTTGCAAAGGAAATATCCCTCGCCAAACCTGGAAGTGTATTTTTGCACAGAAACCTTAATACTTCTTTAGTAAGTGCTCAGTATGAAATAACATTTTCTTGTGTTTCCCTGTAACGTATAAAAAAGTATTTAGGTGCCTAGCCCGTTATTCTTTCCTATGCAGCCTCTTTTTTTGCTCACTTGTTGATGCAGACTACAGTATATGTGGAGTGTTTTGTTACGATGCATGTAAACTGCAATTGTTCAACAGTCCTAAACATCTATTTGCCTTGAGTTCTACAGCCAGATATGGACCAGTGCATATGCATCAGCAAATCTCTTCTACCCCTTAACATTGTTTGTGGCTCAGTTCTCTAGCCTTTGCTTCTATTTCTGAGGCTGTCGACATTGCCTGATAATTGTCTCAAGGTGTACTCAACAATTTTCTAATAAAAATACATTTAAACTTTAATCAAAGTAAGTTATATTCTGATTATGACAAACCGTGCACCTTCTCCTGACCAAACTATTATTTTTTTGTACCACAATGAAGCTGTGGGTGATTTTGTTTACAGAACTAACAAAAGCTGGTGTATTGGGAGTTGTCATGACTATTATTTTATACTGAAAGTACAGTGCTTTATTTTCCCAATTTTATGCTCCTGCAATCAGATGAATTTTGGTCATATTAAATTTGCTTTTACACTTTGCATTGGATTACCATGATTCTAAATGCAGGATGTGTTAAAATTAGTTGTCTTGTCTACTTTATGGTTTAAGTGGGTCAGATATTCATCCTCTTGCTGTTCTAGGTTTGTGCAGCAGTATGCCTCACTATAATGTACTGTACAGTATGTATTAATAGAAAATATCTGTTTCCATGTGACATCCCTGATTTTCCGTGGTGTGATTTTTGAAGAAGGTTAATTTTCTCTTTACTCTTTACTGTGTTCTCCTATATATAGTGCATGTAGTGTGTGTGTGTGTGTGTGTGTGTATGTATGTATGTATGTATATATATATATATATATATATATATATATATATATATATATATATATATATATATATATATATATATATATATTTATATTTATATTACAGTGCTCAGCATAAATGAGTACAGCCCAACAGATTTGTTAGAAAACCTTTACTTTCCTTTAAGAATCAACATTTTCTATGGAACAAAATACTCCCACAAATGCGGGTCATTGATTGCAACCAAGATTTGTTATATATAATCTACATACATCTACCTACACCTTCCTTTGACCATCTGAAGAAGGCCTTGTATTTTGTGCATACCTTATAGAATACATGTTGCTCTGTGAATGACTAACCCCCCGAGTCATTCAAGGTACACCGTGTATCCTATAAGGTGTTCACAAAATGCAAGGCCCCCCACAGATAAACAACACTAGGATTCCTTGTATTAGAGTTGCAGGGGGAAGTACAGCTCTAGTATCCAAATTTAAGAAAATTATGAATTTTACAGTACAGAGCAGTGATTTTTTTTTTTTTTTTGCACTTAAGAAATTATACAATTCTGTGCCTTGAGATTCACATTTAGGTATATCTAAAAATACCCTCCTTCTACATTTATCCTGGGACCAAGTGTCCCTATCTGAAGAGTTCCCCACTCTTCTTGTTCTAGTGACTGCTCAAAATTTTGGATTTACCCTCCCATTTATGGGAATATCGATGATCAGGACAATTGGATAGGGTGAATTTCTCTTAAGCTGGCCTTAAGCCTCTTACACACAATGAGAATATGGGACAAATAATAATTTTTTTTGTTTGTTTTTTTCATGCTAATCACATATAGAAAATTAAGAAGTTACTAAATTTATGAAAATTCTCGTACAACTTCGGAAGTGATGTAATGAATTTGTATTGTATTTTTGGACAAAAACTGTACTGTTTAAATGAAAATAATACGATGTAGTATCGTACGAGAAAATTTTATGTTTGTCCCTTCAGATAATTATCGTACGATTGTTTCAAAAGCGGTATGTTTCATCTGATTTTCTGGTCCTGTTTACTAGGCTTTACAGGCCATAGACTGTGCTAATTTTTTTCCTGCAACTATGTTTTCAGTGTTGACGGGAATTCCTGCTGCTGGGACATTGCGTTCTCCCAGCGAGGGGACGGGGGTGGGAAGCACCACTGCCAGAAGACTGTGATTATTGCTAGAGGCTATAGCAGCCGCTAGCGATAATTGCAGGTAAATTTGATAGGTTGGTTGTACCAAGTTAATTGGTCGATTGACTTGGTATATTCAGCCTGCCCACACACGGTTCGAATCTTAACCAGTTCCTGCTGAGCCAGCCAAAAATTGAACCGTCTTTTGCCAGCCTTATACTATACATTCTGTTGGAACAATCTGTCTCCTTTTAGTTTTTCCAAAACTATGTAATATGAGGACATAGTTAAATAAATCAGTTCAATTAGAACCCATTCAGGTAGGCTCCTGCACCCCATAGGTTGATGATATATCCTCATCTAAAGTGGTTTATTAGCCTAAAGTGGACACATGTAGCCATAAAAGCTGTAATAGTGGATTGAATGGAGCTGGCACCCTAGGAGGATTTTACTTGGTACCTACTTTATGACTGACATTGTCACAATACTCTACTACTATTATCCTGATGGGGCATCTGGGTGATGTGTAGACTGCTTACATACACTGAGGGATCTCCTCAGAAAACCTTGGGAAATCATTATATTGGTTGGATCAAAGGAATTTTAGTGCCACACCAAAATGTTAAAACCCAAACAGGACGTTTTATTTCAAAGCATGTAGTGAACACAATACTCAACGCTGTTGGAGAACTTGAGCTTGTATGTTGAAAGTCTCAATCTCTTTCAGCAAAGTTAGCAAGTTAAATCAAGGCAAGGCTGCTGAGGGAGATTGAAACTTTTAACATATAGTTATCCTGATTTTTCACTACATGTTTTTAATTGAAACCTCCCATTGGGACATAACATATCTGTGTGTCGCTCCAGTTCTTTTCATTCAACCAATTTAATAATAAAACCTGACAGGAGTTTTACCTTCAGTTATACTTAACCGGTTGCCGACCGCTGCAAGTACATATACTGCGGCGGTCAGCCCCGGCCAGGCAAAGTGACGTATGGGTACGTCACTCGCCTGTCACTTACTTGTGAGCCAATAGCAGGCGAGCGCACGCCCGGGGAGGCGCGCACCCGCCCCGGTTTGTTCCCTTGGAAGTCCGTGCGTGTGACACTCGCAATCGTCCGCCGTGAAGGGAAAAAGGCAGGCGGCTAATGTAAACAAGCCGCTTGTCATTCTCCCCTGTGTAGGAATAGTGATCATATGGTTCTACTATGTAGGACCGTTGATCACTGTTCCTACACCAGTAGCCATGTCCAATCACAGTTAGAAGCACGCCCCTAGGGACACACTTAACACCTCCTTCCCCAATAAAGTTAACCCCTTCCCTGCCAGTGTCATTTTGCAGTAACAGTGCATATATATAGCACTGATTACTGCAGTAATGTCACTGGTAACCCCAAAAGTGTCAATGTCAGTCAAGGGTCCGATCTGTTCGCCGCAATGTCGCAGTACCGCAAAAAAATCGCAGATCGCGCCATTACGCGTTAAAAAAAAAAAAAAAACACCAAAAATGACAGAAATCTTTCCCTTGGTTAGTAAACGCAATAACTTTTGCGCAAACCAATCAAAATACGCTTTTTGCGATTTTTTTTTTTTTTTTTTTTTTTTTTTCTTTTACCAAACATATGTAGCATAAAACAAATTGGCCTAAAATGTTAAAAAATTTTGATTTTTACATTTTTTTTGGGGAATTTCATATAAAAAAATGTGAAAAATATTGTTATTTTTGCAAAATTGACACTGTTTTTTTGTTTATAGCGCAAAAAGTAAAAATCGCACAGGTGATCAAATACCACCAAAGGAAAGCTCTGTTTGTAGGAAAAAAAGGACGTCAAATTTGTTTAGGTACAGCGTCGCATGACCGCGCAATTGTCTGTTAAAGTCACGCAGTGCCGAATCGCAAAAAAACCCTGGTCGGAATGGGGGTAAAATCTTCCGGGGCTTAAGTGGTTAAAGCTGAACACCAAACCTTGCCTTCGGTCTTGCACAGCTGTACAGGCTCCTCTGCTGTACTCAAATGGCTTACTTTGATTTCACTGCATATTGTGAGCTTCGCACACTCTGCATTAGAAGCTGCAGCAAGTCAGAGAGCCCAACTGGAGGAACCAAGGAAGGCAAAATATGTGTTCTTTAAAACATGAGAATAAAGTAGAAGCCAACTTCTAAAAGTATTTTAAAGCTAATGCTTAGAACTTAGTGTATGTGACAGAAGAAATTACATGTTCATGAAAATAAACTTTGAATAAAGGCTGTTAAACTAATTTGCTTGTATTATGAAAAGGGGAAAATGCGAGCAGTTACACTTTTCTAGGCTTCTGTGTATTGTGTAGTTAAACTCTTGCTGTATGTGGTTCATGCACTGCATTTAGAGGTCACCCCAGTCACTGATCCCCTCATCAGATTAAAAAATCCAATCAAATCCTCTCTAATCAGCAACGTTTCTCTCATTGGTATAGAAAATATATACAGCATAGAACCCTGGGCCATACTGCAATTGTGCTGCTCTTCAACCAAAACTGAAACATAAACTAATATTAAAAATAAAAGTGTAATTAATGTTAGACCTTCGCATTAAGGTTGACTGCAATCGCATTAAGGTTGACTGCAATCCCAATTGATATAAATCATAAAAATATCATGCTTAACCGGTGCTTAATACATGTGATGAACAATTAAAATGAAAATAAAAATAGAAAAGAAATAAAAAATCTAAAAATAGTACACAACAGTGTAGTTCATAATAACTGTGAGAAATATCCTAGGTACCAGTCGTCTTCTTTAATCAAAAATGCTCAATCCTTTTTTCTTTGTGGTTGTTTCAACATAACAAATCCATGTTTTACCACAATTGTGCTTCCCCCCTTCAGTTTATCTATCCCCTTTAGCAACATGACCTTGCAATTAAGCTGGGTCAGAATACACCTTTTAGCCTCTCCTGGGCTCGAGCAGAAGTTGCCAATAAACTGTCAATGATTGCTCTTTTTACGTCATTCCACTCCACTTGTTGATATCCAGGTACCATCAGTTAAAAAAATCTCAATAGTGCTCATACCTTTTTAAAAACAATCTCTTATTAAAAAAACAAAGGCTAGGTACTCCCAAATTACTGGAGCTTCCAGCGCATAAGTCTATACACGTATAAGACTCCTCACTGATAGTCTCGTTTGTGTGTATAAGCCACTAGCACACACTCCAAGCTCCCGAATCCACATAGCTGACGGGTGTCATCACTTGCCCTTTCCCTGAGGAAGACACGTGACCCTGTGTCGACACACGTAGGGGAGGGGCAAAGACAGTGACGACACCCAGCAGTTCTGTGGAGTAAGGAGCCTGGAGTGTGTGCTAGTAATGCGACCTTACAATTAAGCTGGGTCAGAATACACCTTTTTAGCCTCTCCTGGGCTCGAGCAGAAGTTGCCAATAAACTGTCAATGATTGCTCTTTTTTACGTCACCCCACTCCGCTTGTTGATATCTGGGTTCCATAAGTGAAAAAATCTCATTAGTGCTTATACCTTTTGAAAACAATCTCTCTCTCTATTTAAAAAACAAATGCTAAGTACTCCTAAATTACTGGTGCTTCTAACGCACCAGTCTATACATGTACAGTGTTTCACAAAAGTGTAAATAATTTATCATATCTTTTCATGGGACGACACTGAAGAAATGACACTTTGCTACAATGTAAAGTAGTGAGTGTACAGCTTGTATATTTGCTGTCCCCCCAAAATAACTCAACACAAAGCCATTAATGTCTAAACCGCTGACAACAAAAGGAAGTACAACCCTGAGTCAAAATGTCCAAATTGGCCCCTAAGTGTCAATATTTTGTTTTGCCACTGTTATTTTCCAGTATTGCCTTAACCCACTTGGACATGGAGTTCACCAGAGCTTCACAAATTGCCACTGGAGTCCTCTTCCACTCCTCCATGATGATGTCACGGAGCTGGTGGATGTTACAGTGCCTTGCGAAAGTATTCGGCCCCCTTGAACTTTTCGAACTTTTGCCACATTTCAGGCTTCAAACATAAAGATATAAAACTGTAATTTTTTTGTGAAGAATCAACAACAAGTGGGACACAATCATGAAGTGGAACGAAATTTATTAGATATTTCAAACTTTTTTAACAAATAAAAAAACCGAAAAATTGGACGTGCAAAATTATTCAGCCCCCTTAAGTTAATACTTTGTAGCGCCACCTTTTGCTGCGATTACAGCTGTAAGTCACTTGGGGTATGTCTCTATCAGTTTTGCACATCGAGAGACTGAAATTTTTGCCTATTCCTCCTTGCAAAACAGCTCAAGCTCAGTGAGGTTGGATGGAGAGTGTTTGTGAACAGCAGTTTTCAGTTTTTTCCACAGATTCTCGATTGGATTCAGGTCTGGACTTTGACTTGGCCATTCTAACACCTGGATATGTTTATTTGTGAACCATTACATTGTAGATTTTGCTTTATGTTTTGGATCATTGTCTTGTTGGAAGACAAATCTCCGTCCCAGTCTCGGGTCTTTTGCAGACTCCATCAGATTTTCTTCCAGAATGGTCCTGTATTTGGCTCCATCCATCTTCCCATCAATTTTAACCATCTTCCCTGTTCCTGCTGAAGAAAAGCAGGCCCAAGCCATGATGCTGCCACCACCATGTTTGACAGTGGGGATGGTGTGTCCAGGGTGATGAGCTGTGTTGCTTTTACGCCAAACATAACGTTTTGCATTGTTGCCAAAAAGTTCGATTTTGGTTTCATCTGACCAGAGCACCTTCTTCCACATGTTTGGTGTGTCTCCCAGGTGGCTTGTGGCAAACTTTAAACTACACTTTTTATGGATATCTTTAAGAAAAGGCTTTCTTCTTTTGCCACTCTTCCATAAAGGCCAGATTTGTGCAGTATACGACTGATTGTTGTCCTCTGGACAGAGTCTCCCACCTCAGCTGTAGATCTCTGCAGTTCATCCAGAGTGATCATGGGCCTCTTGGCTGCATCTCTGATCAGTCTTCTCCTTGTATGAGCTGAAAGTTTAGAGGGACGGCCAAGTCTTTGTAGATTTGCAGTGGTCTGATACTCCTTCCATTTTAATATTATCGCTTGCACAGTGCTCCTTGGGATGTTTAAAGCTTGCGAAATGTTTTTGTATCCAAATCCGACTTTAAACTTCTCCACAACAGTATCTCGGACCTGCCTGGTGTGTTCCTTGTTCTTCATGATACTCTCTGCGCTTTAAACGGACCTCTGAGACTATCACAGTGCAGGTGTATTTATACGGAGACCTGATTACACACAGGTGGATTCTATTTATCATCATTAGTCATTTAGATCAACATTGGATCATTCAGAGATCCTCACTGAACTTCTAGAGAGAGTTTGCTGCACTGAAAGTAAAGGGACTGAATAATTTTGCATGCCCAATTTTTCAGTTTTTTATTTGTTAACATAGTTTGAAATATCCAATAAATTTCGTTCCACTTCATGATTTGTGTCCCACTTGTTGTTGATTCTTCACAAAAAATTACAGTTTTATATCTTTGTTTGAAGCCTGAAATGTGGCAAAAGGTTGAAAAGTTCAAGGGGGCCGAATACTTTCGCAAGGCACTGTAGAAACCTTGCGCTCCTTCACCTTCCATTTGAGGATGCCCCGCAGATGCTCAATAGGGTTTAGGTCTGGAGACCTGCTTGGCCAGTCCATCACTTTTGAGAGATACTGTATAAGACTCCACACTGATGGTCTTGTTTGTATGCTTAAGCCACTAGCACACACTCCAGGTTCCTGACTCCACAGCCCTACGTGTGTTGACACAGGGTCACGTGTCTCCCTCAGGGGAAGGACAAGTGGTGACCGTGATGACACCCGGCAGCTCTGTGGATTCAGGAGCCTGGAGTGTGTGCTAGTGGCTTATACACACTAACGAGACTATCAGTGAAGAGTCTTATACGTGTATAGACTGGTGCGCTTGAAGCTCCAGTAATTTGTGAGTATCTAGCATTTTGTTTTTTTAATAAGAGATTGTTTTTAAAAAGGTATGAGCACTATTGAGATTTTTTTAACTGATGGTACCTGGATATCAACAAGCGGAGTGGGGTGACGTAAAAAGAGCAATCAATGACAGCTTATTGGCAACTTCTGCTCGAGCCCAGGAGAGGCTAAAAGGTTTATTCTGACTAAGCCTAATTGCAATGTCGCATTGTTGAAGGTGAGAGTTAAATACTGATTTGTTATATTGGAACGCCCACAAAGGGAGAAGGATTAAGCATCTTTGATTAAAGAAAACTGGTGCCTGGGATATTTTTGTTATTCTAAACTACACTGTTGTGGACTATTTTTATATTTTTTATTTCTATTCTAATTTTATTTTCATTTTAATTGATCACCCCATGTATTTAGCACCAATTAAGCATGATGTTTTATAATTTATATCAATTGGGATTGCAGTCAACTTTAATGCTAAGGTCTAACTTTAATTACACTTTTATTTTTATTAGTTTGTTTCCGTTTTGGTGTAGTTTGGTATTTTTATAGTACTTCTATATCATATGGTGATTTGTGCAGCTTTATATTGTTATTTTAACTATTAATAGTAGCTTGCAGGACCCTCTCTTGTTTTATAGAACCCTGGATCATGTCCCATACCCATCAGTTATTGCTGTTCTTTTTAGATCTCCGTAAAGCTAGGACAGGGTTGCCAATCATAATAATTTTTTCTACATAGAGCAGTCTGAAATAACCAACACATCACATCATTAAACTGTGCAGAATGGCTGGGTTTTTCATATTTACATACGGTAGTTGTTAGATTTGTATTGTGTATTAATACAAGTCCTCTTTGTGTGGTGTGAGCAATTCTCGGTCAATAATGGTCTCATGCTGTGGCTAGCTGGACATTGCATGGAACTATCCAATGGGAATATTTAACTTGACAATATATCAACTTAAAATGTGGATAAAAAAACTATGGTTTACAGGCTTGCCATACACCGATTGAAAGGAGCTGAACAAATTTTGATTTGTTTTCAATTTCCCACGGTTGACAGAAGTAATTATTTAATTGGCTTATGTTGTAGGGACATGTCAGAAAAATTTCAGCGGTCAATGATCAGTGTTTTTGACAGCAGTGGGTACCACTGTCAGAATATAGTGTCAAATTGAGGGGGAATGTGAATTCCTTCATCCACCTCTTTTTGCGTGGATACAGGAATCTGTTTCTGGTTGAGCAAAAGGAAAAAAAAAAAAGTGCATGGCTAGGCTTAAAGTATCAAAGCGTGCCGTTCCACATGTAAGGCCCCTCTCACATAGGGTGGACTTCGCCAGCTCAGTGGGGAATCTGCCTGCTTATCCCCATTGAGCAGACAGATGGCTTGTCCATGTCCGCTCTGCTAATGCATAGCCAACACAGCCCGCTTTCTTTGGGGACTGCCGCCTGTCCCTTTACACCAGACTGCCATCCGATTCGCTAGATGAATAGGGAACTGATCCCCATCTGTCTGTGCTTAGCGGACCAGATTGGATGTCAGCAGGTGTAAACAGACACATGTCTTTTTACATCCGCTGGTCCGTAGAGGATGACTGAGGGTCCCGACCGGTCAGACCGTGTGCAAGCCGGCCTAATTTGGAAGGATGTGGTTTAATTGTAACCTTCACTTGTTGTTTACGTAGTGCTTTATAATGTGACCATAGTTATTAAAGGCTTTGGAAACACAGAAAGAAACCACATTACACTATGGCTGCTCCTGAGTCCCATAGCTGTCTTTGATAAGCTGTGTGCTGTGGTCTCAGATGGGAATCAGACATGATTGATCAATAAACATGGCCATCTAGATAGCAATGTTTGTTTCCATGATGCCACATTAGCATTTCTCTATTAATATTGCATTTCTTATTGTGGCATTTTTTATGACATTCCTTGGAGTAGTACAAAGCTAAAAAGGCTGAAAAATACTGTTCTAGTTTTATAGATATACAGTACAGACTTTTTTGTCTTATTTGCAGGTCTTTATTTAGTTCTGAATTATTTAGTTTCTGAATTTATAAAATCCTTTTTCTGTTTTTTATATTTTTGTTTATATAATGAAAACATGTTTGCAATTGTTCATTTTCCTCATTTGACTTCACTGACAGGTATACCCAGACAAGGAAATGAACTTCACAGCTGCAAATATTTGCAAGTGGGCACTAGACAGCCGAGAGACCCTCTTGAACTGGTTGCGTCCTCATGGTGCTAAAAGTTTACTACTGAATAATGAACTGAAGAAAGGTCCTGCCCTTCTCATGTTCATACCCTTCAACCCTTTAGCTGAAGAACATCCACTGCTGGACGAGGTCAGAGAATGCAGATTTTAAAAGCTATAGCCAAACCTTTTTTTACTTTATTATACTAATTTACCAATATAATAATTTCTGTGTTCATATATTGTCCATTCATCCTGTGAAATGTATCTATTGCCTCTTTCTAGTGATAAATGGATAATATAGGAGTACACGTTAAACTCCTCACAGATTTAAAGCCAATTGATGCAGTTGTTTTTCTTCATATGCTACAATTCAAACTGGGAGAGGGAGGCCCAGTAGTCTGAGTCACATAGGCTCTGATACAGTGCACCTTTGCAGACAGGAATTATGATTTATTACTGTGGCTGCTGCTTCTTTATTTGCAGGGCAAAGTGACAGTGTCTTTGCAAAGAGCCCCCTATTTTTTTCCTTACCAATGCTCTCTTGCTGCTCCTTCCTTCATAGCAGCTCGTCCTGAAGTGACTGGTATTGGTGACTTGATGAAGCAGTGATGTCATTCTCCCAGTCATGTGACCGTGCTCAGGCCTTAGCAAGCACAGTAATGGGAGTAGACCACATGTTCCTCCATACCTAGCTGGGCCAGGTATTTTCACTGGCTGCAGACAGGAAGGAGTGCTGCTTAAGTCCCCTATATTGACTGGTCTGGGGACCATTTTCAGGGACACCTACATGAGCAAGGCAAGAGTATCTCTTTCTTGTCAGGTACACCAGGTTTTTTTACTGAAAGCTGCATATTTTAAAAAAATTGAAAATGGCTTTAAAAACGACATTAACATGTTTAAAGCTGAATTGCAGGTATGGCTATTTTTGCATAATCTGCTTGTGCCATTCCTGGTCGATCCCCATAGAAGCTGGAAATCACTGTAGTAGACACTGCTTCTGTAGTAATTTCCGCTGGCTTCCGGATCCCATACCGAGTGGGTACTGTGCTGCCTAGTGAACGTGAGGGGTCGCTCGCTCAACACAGACACCATTAAGAGAACACTTTGAGAGTTCCTGATTAATTAAAAACATTCCCTGATTGGATGAGACAGAGAGGCAAGTTCTGTAAAGTCACGCACTCCTTGTCCAATCAAATAACTCTTTGCACTGAGAAAATGCAAAGTGTTCTCTGTTGTGCTCATGTTGTGCTAGTGACCTTCCTGTATTTACTAAGCCGGAGAGTAGCCGTTTGGCACAGAAACCCAGAAGCCAGGGCAATCCCTGTAGTAGCACTGTATTACCAGAGTGATTTCCAGCTTTCAGAGATTTGCCAGGTATGACACATGCATACTTAATTGGCCCAAACGTGACCATGTAACTATATAAGACCAGACCTGCATACCTTGAATTCAGCTTTAAACTTTTATGAGATTCTGGTTATTGGGTTTAGCTCCTACATTAAAAAATGCCTAAAAAGTGCCTTTCTATGTGCACTAGAATTAATGCTACAAATACATTTTGCAGCTAAATTAGAGGTCTGTTATTGAAACTTAAACATGAAAGCCATATTATCCAGTGGAAAATGTGCAGTATATCTTCAAATGAGGGTGGCCTACTATACTGCACTCTATAGTCCTCCACAAGGGGGCAGCCTTATTCAAGTAAAACATTTTTATTTTTCTATTATTGAGGTTATAGAGAAGTCAAGGAAATGCTCTATTTGGAAAATTCTATAGCTTCAAAGGTTCAGCATGTGCAGAATAATTATACAGTACTATACAATGGATTAAAGGCCAAGTAAAGTTTTAAGTGATAATAAATGCACATATTTTTGCGGTAAAAAAAGTGTTAATTTTTTTAACACAGGAGCCTGCAAAGCATTGCACCCACGATCAGTGGATCTCGGGTGTACGCTCTTCCTCCAGCTTTCTGCCCACATCTCCGAAAGCTAGAGGAAGATTCAATGGACTACAAGTGGGTGGATTAGTAGTCCTTCAGGAACTACAAGCCCCCCTGCCATGGTGGCAGACAGGACTTGTAGTTTATTCATTCACAGATCTTAACATTTTAAATGTGACAGCAGTTGTGGGGGAGAAGAACCTATGCCCACTGTCAGAGGGAAAGGGGCTTATGGGATGAGGGGGACAGGTGCTGGAACATGTTACTTCCTAAATGCAGGTGAGCTTTAAACCTCTGCCGAGTAGAATTATCCTGAAAATAAAGACCCTAAAAAAAAAAAAACATAACAAAAAAAACAGCAGTGTTTACTTCCTTTGTACTGTTCTTCTGAGCATGCCTTAATGTTTGTTTTTGAGAACAGTAAGGCTCCATGTACACGGGACGTTAGAAAAAACATGCTGCAAGGCTAGTTTTGACGCCGGGAAAAAGCAGCTGTTAAACGTGCTTTCAGTAGCTTTTTCCATTGGCGTTATTGCACGTTTGGCCACGTTTGCTTTTAGCAGCGTTTTTTCTGCCTCCATTCAAAATCAATGGTTCCCTATGGGAGCCTATTGATTTGAATGGAAGTCGCACCACAAGTCGGTGCGACATGCGCTGTGAAAATCTTGAGGGAGAACTCCACGCACAAAATGGGAAAAAAACTGCGTGGGGGTCCCCCCCCAGGTTCCAAAAAATGGCGTGGGGTCCCCCCCAAAATCCATACCAGACCCTTATCCGAGCATGCAGCCTGGCTGGCCAGCAAAGGGGAGGGGACGAGCAAGCGGCCCCACCCCCCCTGGACCATACCAGGCCACATGCCCTCAACATGGGGGGGTGTTGGTGCTTTGGGGCAGGGGGAGCTCTGCACCCCCCACCTCAAAGCACCTTGCCCCCATGTTGACGAGGACAAGGGCCTCATCCCCACAACCCTGGCCGGTGGTTGTGGGGGTCTGCGGGCAGGGGGCTCATCGGAATCTGGAAGCCCCCTTTAACAAGGGTGGCCCCCCAGATCCCGGACCCCCTACCTATGTGAATGGGTATGGGGTACACTGTACCCCTACCCATTCACCCCATAAAAGACAGTGTATGGAAATAATGACACCCTTGTTAAAAGGGGGCTTCCAGATTCCGATGAGCCCCCTGCCCACAGACCCCCACAACCACTGGCCAGGGTTGTGGGGATGAGGCCCTTGTCCTCGTCAACATGGGGGCAAGGTGCTTTGAGGTGGGGGGTGCAGAGCTGCCCTGCCCCAAAGCACCAACACCCCCCCCCCCATGTTGAGGGCATGTGGCCTGGTATGGTCCAGGGGGGGTGGGGCCGCTCGCTCGTCCCCTCCCCTTTCCTGGCCTGCCGGGCTGCATGCTCGGATAAGGGTTTGCTATGGATTTTGGGGGGGACCCCACGCCGTTTTTTCGGCGTGGGGCTACCCTCAAATTCCATACCGAACCCGAAGGGCCTGGTTTGGAACCTGGGGGGGACCCCCACGCCGTTTTTTTTTTCCCCCGTTTTTTTTGGTATGGAGTTCCCCCTCAAGATTCTAACAGGGCAAGTCGTGCCGCAAGTCGGATCATCCTGATCCTACTTGCGGTGCGACTTCCATTCAAATCAATAGGCTCCCATAGGGAACCATTGATTTTGAATGGAAGAAAAAAGATTTTTTTTTTTTTTTTTGCAGGTAAACAAATGTGCATTGATTATTTTTTTGTAGTAGGAGCCTTTAAAGCATTGTACCAGTGATCAGCAGATCGTTGATGCAATGCAGGTCTCCTGCACATTGTTAGTGTATCGGCTTACCCATAACTCCCTGATCGGAAGAATCAGTGAGCTACCACATCGCTCCACAGCCCTGTGGTAGTTCATTGCGAACTACAAGCCGACAGCGGCTAAGGATGTTGGGGCTTGTAGTTCATTCAAATACTCAGAGCTGTGTGTATGAATGACGCGGCCGTGTAGGCAGAGCCCTGCATTGCTGCGCTGTTTTCAATCTGAGCCAGCTAGTATGGGGAAATTTTCCCCCATATTGCTGCCACAGGGAGGGGGGTGGGTGCTGCATCCTTCATCCATTCTAAACCTGTATGGCTAGCTTTAGGGAGAAATGTGTGTATTATGTAAATTATACACCGCTGTATTCCCAATACTTAGATTGGCTATTTAAAGTAAAGAAAACCTGTAACTCATGTATGCACACTTGGGAAAAGTAATAGGCTCTTCTCTTCTTATAACCTACTTCCTCTACTCATAATACCATCCTGGCTGTCGTCCCTACCCACTAAGTATTTGTATAATTTACTTTGCCGGCCTTGTCTACTTTATAGAAATCTGTGGTGACATCTTCATCTTCAGAGACATGCAGGGTCCGACATAGAATTAAAGGACTGGGGAGGGTTAAAGTGACACTAAACTCCTGTTGATAGAAATTCGATTTTTTTAAGGTATGTATTCTCAGTTCAAAAGTGTCTTCAATTACTTACAGCCCCCTCCCAATCGCCAAACTTTTTGTTGGCTTCTGTGATCTGACTTCCTGTTAGAGAGTGGCTGTGTTTGTTCTCTCCTCGCTCCCAAGGTGGACTAGGGACCAGGGCCGGACTGGGAATAAAATTTAGCCCTGGAAATAATTTCATACCAGCCCCATAGCATTATTATTCCAGCCCAACAGCATAACGTCATTATTTTCTTGTTCATAAAAGGTAAAACCATGCTTTTTAGGTTAAAAGTGGTAAAAGTGTGGGCATGGTACAGGAGGTGGTCATAGGCTGTGTGGGCATGGTACAGGAGATGTCAGAGGCTGGGGACATGGTACAGGAAGACATGTCAGAGGCTGCGGGCATGGTGCAGGAGATGCAGAGGCTGCGGGCATGGTGCAGGAGAAGCAGAGGCTGCAGGCATTATGCAAAGGCTGCAGGCATGGTGCAGGAGATGCAGGGGTCATGGGCATGGTGTAGGAGTTTCAGAGGGCTGTGGGCATGGTGCAGGAGATGCAGAGGCTGCAGGCATGGTGCAGGAGAAGCAGAGGCTGCAGGCATGATGCAGAGGCTGCAGGCATGGTGCAGGAGATGCAGGGGTCGTGGGCATAGTGCAGGAGTTGCAGAGGGCTGCGGGCATGATGCAGAGGGCTGCGGGCATGGTGCAGGAGATGCAGAGGCTGCGGGCATGGTGCAGGAGATGCAGAGGCTGCAGGCATGATGCAGGGGCTGCGGGAATGGTGCAGGGGTTGCGGGCATGGTACTGGAGAGGCAGTGCTGTGGGCACAATACAGGAGATGCAGGGGCTGCGGGCATGGTGCAGGAGATGCAGGGGCTGCGGGCATGGTGCAGGAGATGCAGGGGCTGCGGGCATGGTGCAGGAGATGCAGGGGCTGCGGGCATGGTGCAGGAGATGCAGGGGCTGTGGGCATGGTGCAGGAGATGCAGGGGCTGTGGGCATGGTGCAGGAGATGCAGGGGCTGCGGACATGGTGCAGGAGATGCAGGGGCTGCTGGCATGGTGCAGGAGTTGCAGAGGCAGTGGGCATGATTTAGGGGCTGCGGGCATGGTGCAAGGGTTGCAGAGGCTGCAGGTATAAAGCCGGGACTGCGGGCATGGTGCAGGAGATGCAAGGGCTGCGGACATGGTGCAGGGGCTGCGGACATGGTGCAGGAGATGCAGGGGCTGTGGACATGGTGCAGGAGATGCAGGGGCTGCCGGCATGGTGCAGGAGTTGTAGAGGCAGTGGGCATGATGCAGGGGCTGTGGGCATGGTGCAGGAGTTGCAGAGGCTGTGGGCATGGTGCAGGGGTTGCAGGGGCTGCGGGCATGGTGCAGGGGCTGTGGGCATGATTCAAGGGCTGCGGGCATGGTGCAAGGGTTGCAGAGGCTGCAGGTATAAAGCCGGGGCTGCGGGCATGGTGCAGGAGATGCAAGGGCTGCAGACATGGTGCAGGAGATGCAGGGGCTGTGGACATGGTGCAGGAGATGCAGGGGCTGCCGGCATGGTGCAGGAGTTGTAGAGGCAGTGGGCATGATGCAGGGGCTGTGGGCATGGTGCAGAAGTTGCAGAGGCTGTGGGCATGGTGCAGGGGTTGCAGGGGCTGCGGGCATGGTGCAGGGGCTGTGGGCATGATTCAGGGGCTGCGGGCATGGTGCAGAAGATGCAGAGGCTGCGGGCATGGTGCAGGGGTTGCGGGCATGGTGGGGGAGAGAGGAAGTGCTGCGGGCATGGTACATGAGGGGCAGTGCTGCGGGCATGGTACAGTAAAATCTCCTGTACCATGCCCGCAGCACTACATCTCCTGAGGAAATGCGGGGGCTGCGGAGGGGTCTCCCTTACCCTTTGGTGAGGCACCTTACATTTAAAAACGGCGCCGCCCAGCGCCATCATGTCACCGCGCATGTTCTGTCTGCCTGAGAATAGCTGAGCGTGTGCAGGCTTTCCCAAGCGGTGGCGATGCACGTCAGGCCAGCCGCAGCCAATTTTTTTTTACAGGTCCAATTGACTTGACTTTAAGCCAGCCCTAAGGGCAGGAGGACTTGCCGGCCTACCCGAGAGTAGGCCAGTCTGGCCCTGCTAGGGACTATGGACACTGGGATTTGTAGTGTGCATAGGGCAGTACACATGCAACTAGTATAAACTGCTCATTCTAAACAAAAAGAAAAAAGGAGAGATTTGGGAGCCCATTGAGGAGATTACTAGGAGGTAGAAAAACACAGTAATAAACCATTTCATGGAAATTTAGATTTCGGGGCCAATAAGTAGTGGATGTGTATGGATTATTTTTGGAGAATACAGATATTGTTTAGGGTCTCTTTTAAGTGGGTGCACCGTGCACTTTATTCACCAGTCCCTCAATTTCAACTTTAATACAGTATCTCAATAAAGTGAGTACACCCCTCACATTTTTGTAAACATTTTTTTTCATGTGATAACACTGAAGAAATTACACTTTGCTACAATGTAAAGTAGTGAGTGTACAGCTTGTATAACAGTGTAAATTTGCTGTCCCCTCAAAATAACTCAACACACAGCTATTAATGTCTAAACCGCTGGAAATGTAGCACTGTGGAGCTAGTTCATTGAGGGAAACATGAATGCCAACATGTACTGTGACATACTGAAGCAGAGCATGATCCCCTCCCTTCAGAGACTGGGCCGCAGGGCAGTATTCCAACATAATGACCCCAAATACACCTCCAAGACGACCACTGCCTTGCTAAAGAAGCTGAGGGTAAAGGTGATGGACTGGCCAAGCATGTCTCCAGACCTAAACTATTGAGCATCTGTGGGGCATTCTCAAACAGAAGGTGGAGGAGCACAAGGTCTCTAACATCCACCAGCTCCGTGATGTCGAGTGGAACAGGACTCCAGTGGCAACCTGTGAAGCTCTGGTGAACTCCATGCCCAAGAGGGTTAAGGCACTGCTGGAAAATAATGGTGGCCACAAAATATTGACAGTTTGGGCCCAGTTTGGACATTTTCACTTAGGGGTGTACTCACTTTTGTTGCCAGCAGTTTAGACATATTGGCTGTGTGTTGAGTTAATTTGAGGGGACAGCAAATTTAAACTGTTATACAAGCTGTACACTCACTACTTTACATTGTAGCAAAGTGTAATTTCTTCAGTGTTGTCACATGAAAACATATAATTAATTATTTACAAAAATGTGAGGGGTGTACTCACTTTTGTGAGATACTGTATCCTAGAAAACCTTTTTGCTTGTTAAAAAGAACCTTCAGCTAAGTGCATCTAACATTTTGACCTTGAAAAAAAAGCAACTTGTCTTTGTTTTCAAGGTCAGAACATTTTGTTCCAGTTGCAGAATGCTTTGTAAGCTACAGGGCCTATAGAGAACAGATTCATAGTGCGATTACCCAATGTGTTTTACCAGCTCATGTGAGAACATTATACCTGAACTGTAGTAGCCTTTGCTCTATTTTGTCTTTACAGAGATACAGCTTGTCAGTCTGATTCCTGAGCACCCAGATTGTATGTGATTGCACTTTCTGTTCCACTGTGTCTTGTAATTACACAATCAGTACTGGTTATACTGTCCTATGTGTTGTGGTGTAGGCTGTTCTGCATTTTCTATGGTATTTTATCAGTATTCAATGAAACGTTTAATCTGTGATATACTTGAGGATTCTCCTATTATAATATTTTTTTTTTTTTTTTTGAGAAAAAATGTTGAGTAAAACAATAAAGGAAAAGCTGTTGCATAATGCATCTGTACTCCAGGCAAAAGGCTACAGATGAAATACATAAAATTTAGCTGTTTTTAATAAAGTATTTATATTTTTGTCCAGTTAGTCCTGTGAGTTGTACTGCACAGCCAGGCGAATGACACCACTTTCTCTGTTAGTTCTGGACTGTAGAAGAACAGACTGGTGCCCTCTCTCCACCTCCAACCTGCTAACCGGACAGTGAAGGGACAGCAGGAGACCCATGGAGGTTCTATGTCACTACTCTCTATATCTCTGTTCCTTTTCAACACAATTGCATTGAATACATCTGGTTCACTTCCAGTGATCCTCTGCTTTCTCCTAGAGTGCTATATAGAGGATTACAGGGGGTTGATATAAAGTATAATTCAAATGTGTTCACTAGTTTCATTAAAAAAAAAAAAAAAATACATTTAATGGTTTATCAATGGCTACAAAGCTTCAGTAATTTGTCTTTTTATATCTGCCTGAAGTTAAACACTAAAGCACTTTTCTCTATCGCTCATTGACAGACGTAGTCTTCTTGATTCTCAAGAGCTGGGTTATGTTGTCTCCGCAGGAGTAGGACTAGGCAGAAAGACAAAACGTTCTGGCTCCACCTTAGGGGCAGTCCCTGAGGGTATATCCTCCCTCTCTCTGCTACAGGGAATCAGTTTTTTTCTGTCTAGTCAGGAGTAAGGACCTAAGTTCCTTGCTGGGATCTTTTGGTCCTGGCGAGACTTTTTTTCTTTAAGAAAAAGACATTTTTTTTTAGGTAGTTTTTCTCCAGTGTTTTTCCTGTGAGATCTTCAAGCAAAAATGCCGGACTGGGCGACACTTGTGGTCACCCCAGCCGGCCTACGAGCGCGCGCAGACCATGGCATTGCGCTTGGTCGGCCGCGACACATTCAAGTAAGTATGCGGGGCCGGGCGACGGGCTGGATGTTGAGATCCAGTGGTCACCCCGGTTTTCTGCCTACGAGCGCGTGCAGACCAGAGCTCCGCGCTGGGTCGGCCGCGACGGAGTCCCAGTGGAGGGACTGACCTTGCGAGTTAAAAGTCTCGCTTGGACGCCAGGAACCAGAGAGTCGAGGCGTCCGGAGTGGTCCACAAACCCCCACCCCGGTGGAGAGGGTATTGTAAAGAGAGGGTGCCTGTCGGTTCGGTATGGTGAGTAAACGTTCCCCTTTTTCCTCGTTATGAGGCAGTATGTATTATGGGCCCCTCCATATATGGTCAGTATATATCTGATACTTACAAGTCCCCCTTGTAATACAGCATGTGTTTGTGGGAAGTGGACTTGGTTTGAGAGCTAACACTCTACCCAGCAGACTGTAACATTACAGCAGACATAGGAGGTATAATCCTACCTTATTTGTAGTGTATCTCCTGTAGATCCATATATCGCCTCTTAGCAGAGATGCAGGTGGATGTGCTGGGAAAACGATTTCGGCGGTCCGCCGCCATTTTGCCGTAGACCAAGTGCATGTATGTCCTCAGGTCACGCCGGCCGCCATGTTTTTGGAGTCTTATGTCTCTTCTATGGGGGCGGCCATGTTTCGTGAGCCCAGCTACCTCGTGGAGAGCTGGGAACGCCGGAAGGCGTACACAGGGGGCGGAGCCACGTCCTTCTACCCGGGAAAAAGCAACAGCTCCTTCCAGTCTGTGTAAGACAGACGCTGACTGCAGTTGGTTGGAAACTGCACTGCATCGGTTGGTGAGCCTTGGGGGTCCCTCTCTCTCTCTGTGGGATCGAGAAGCAGGTACTCTGAGGGGCGCTATTGCGCTAGGGGGAGACACACAAAAAAAAAAAAAAAAGAAAAAGTTTTTTTGTTTTTGCTGGCAAAGGTGTCCTGAATTAACATGGACCCTGCCACTCATGTATCTCCTCCGGATCCCCTCGAGGGGTCTGCGGGATCCTCCAGCACCCCACTGACAATTGAATCATTGTCAGCTATTATGGAAACTTTTGTGTCCCGGGTGGAAGTGGCTTGTCAGGGACAGGGCGCAAGAAAGCGACCCCCGCCTAACCCCTTATTATCTGAAACCTCGGATTCAGACTCTGAGCCTATTTCTGCAGTTGCAGGTACTTCATCTGGGATTGGTGTCTCGGGTCCTGTCTCTTCAGACAGCGAGGAGGATGTTTCGGCATCCGCCATAGCCCGAGAGGAAGCGTTGGTAAACGCACTCATTGTATCTGTTCAAGAAACCTTAAGGTTACAGGGTATTCCATCGGAAATAGCTGAAACTGAAATCCCTTTTGGGACTAAAAAACGCATCAAAGTGGCGAAGGTTTTTCCATTGCCCAAATGTTTTGGCAATCCAATCGAAGAAGAATGGCGTCTGCCAAAACGCACTTTTACTATTTCTAAACGCATTGACAGGCATTATCAGTTTGAGGAAACCCTCATTAAGAAATGGACAGAACCACCTGTGGTGGATTCACCTATTGCTAGATTGAATAAAGCCACGGTTATTCCTCTAGAAGACGCTCCGTCTTTTAAAGATCCAGTTGATCGCAAGATAGAAGCTATGTCTCGCACCATGTTTTCCTTGATTGGATCAGCTTTCAGACCTATAATAGCTATTGGTCTGGTTTCGCCAAGTAGTTACGCCGGGACTTAGAAGAGGTCCCTCAGGCGGTATCAGATTTGTTGGAACAAATGATACAGGGGTTACAGTTTGTGTGTGATGCGGCGTTAGACGCCACTCCATTATTGGCGCGAGCATCAGTCTCAGCAGTGGTTCTCAGGCGTACACTGTGGCTAAAAGGTTGGTTAGCCGACCAAGGTTCCAAAAAAGCATTGGCTAATATCCCCTTTTTAGGAGAGCGTCTATTTGGAGCCAACTTAGATGAGATCATTAAGGATCTCACGGGTGGAAAGAGCACCTTTTTACCGCAAAATTTTAAAGGTAAAGGAACTCGTCAAAGACGAGGGCCTTCTTTTTCTGCTCACAAGAGGTTTTTTCGTCCCGCGGGTGAAAAAATTAAGTCCTCCAAAGCTCCTGCAGGAGGCGTCAGGGGTCGTTGGTCGGGCAAGCAAAAGCCCGCCCCCTCCAGACCTGAAGATAAACCGTCCAAAGCCTGAAGGTGCGCCCCCACCCATAACTGGGGTGGGGGGACGTCTTCGCCGGTTCCCGGATCCATGGCTTTCCAGAATCCCGGACAAATGGGTTTGCGAAGTCATAAGGTCAGGGTACAAGATCGAGTTTCGATCTCTCCCACCGGCGCGATTCTTCCCTTCCAATATCCGACTATCCTCAGATCGTTTAGAAGATCTGCGGAGAGCAGTCACAGATTTACTACAACAAGGAGTGGTAGTCCACGTTCCTTGGACAGAACGGTTTCAAGGGTTTTATTCAAATCTATTTACAATACCCAGGAAAGAGGGCAAAGTGCGTCCAATTCTGGACTTAAGAGCACTCAATTCTTTTGTCAACATAAGAAGATTCAGAATGGAGTCCATTCGCACAGTAGCAGCCTTCCTGCATCCAGGGGATGTCCTAGCGTCCATAGACATCAAGGACGCCTATCTTCACATTCCCATTTTCGCAGGACATCAGCGGTTTCTACGCTTTTCCGTAGAAGAGAACCACTATCAGTTTGTGGCGTTACCTTTCGGTCTCGCCACGGCTCCGCGGGTCTTCACAAAGGTGTTGGCCCCAATGTTGGCACTTCTGCGCCAAAGAGGCATATCGATCCTTGGTTACCTAGACGATCTTCTGCTTCATGCAGAGTCTCCTCAGACCTTGCTACAAAACATAGAAATTACTATGATTTCTTTACAGGAATTCGGGTGGCTGGTGAACCAGCAAAAGTCATTTCTGGTTCCCACCCAGAGGCTCGAATATCTGGGTCTAATTCTAGACACAGTCAGGACAAGAGTTTTTCTTCCGGTAGGGAAACTCCGAAAGATTCAATCAGCAGTCCAGTTGTTACTGTCCAACAGCTGGTCTTCCCTTCGGACTTGCATGAGGGTTCTGGGGTTGATGGTGGCTTCGTTCGAAGCAGTCCCATTTGCCCAGTCCCATACCCGAATTCTTCAGCAAGAGATTCTTCTCAGATGGAATCGGAATCCCTGGACAATCAGATCCGATTGAGCAAACAGACCAGAGAGTCTCTGGTCTGGTGGCTTCGGTCTCCGATGCTCAGCCAGGGAAAGTCATTTCTGCCAATATATTGGACGACAGTGACCACGGATGCCAGTCTATCCGGATGGGGAGGAATTCTCAGTCAGTTATCTGTCCAGGGACTTTGGTCCCCGGAAGAATCCAGGTTACCGATAAATGTATTGGAACTGAGAGCGATCAGACTTTGTCTGATTCACTGGACCGAGCAGCTCCAGGGCAGCCCGGTTCGGATCCAGTCGGACAATGCCACGGCCGTGGCTTATGTCAATCACCAGGGGGGCACCAAGAGTGTCCGAGCGGCCAAAGAAGTGGCTTGCATTCTTCGCTGGGCGGAACGATTTGTTCCAGCAATCTCTGCGGTGTTCATTCCGGGGGTGGAGAATTGGCAGGCAGATTATCTCAGCCGTCAGACTCTGGATCAGGGGGAATGGTCCCTCCATCCAGACGTTTTCCACCAGTTGTGCCTACGGTGGGGCACCCCGGATGTGGATCTGTTGGCATCACGATTCAACAGGAAAGTTCAGAGATTCGTGGCTCGCTCCCGCGATCCTCTAGCAGAAACCGCAGACGCACTGATCGCCCCGTGGGGGCAATACCAGCTAATGTATGCCTTCCCTCCTCTCGCGTTACTGCCAAGACTTCTTCGCAGGATAGAGGAGGAAGGAATTCCAGTAATTCTGGTAGCTCCGGACTGGCCTCGTCGAGCTTGGTACGCCGACGTGGTCAGACTGGTGGCGGACGTCCCGTGGAGACTTCCTCTCAGGGAGGACCTACTGTCTCAGGGACCGATCTTCCATCCTGCTTTACGATCGCTGGCTTTAACGGCCTGGCTATTGAGACCCAGGTGCTGAAGGACAAAGGTTTGTCAGCTTCAGTTATTCCTACTCTAGTTGAAGCAAGGAAAGCGACTTCCAGAAAGATTTATCATCGCACATGGAAGTCCTACATTGCATGGTGTGAACCTTTGGGGTTCCGTCCTCGGTCTTATTCGATTAGTCGAATATTGGCTTTTCTGCAACAAGGGGTTGAGCAGAAACTGGCCTTGAGTACTATCAAGGGTCAGGTCTCAGCATTAGCTATCTTCTTTCAGAAGCCTTTGGCTACTCATTCCTTGGTGCGGAATTTCATCCAGGGGGTGCGACATCTGGCTCCGCCAGTGCACGCGCCGTTACCCCCCTGGGATCTTAATTTAGTGTTGTCGGTTCTTCAGAAACCTCCCTTTGAAGATATTAGGGAGATTCCTCTACCTACGTTGTCCCAGAAGGTGGCCTTCTTGGTGGCTATTACTTCTGCACGCAGGGTGTCAGAACTGGCCGCATTATCTTGTCGTTCACCATATCTGGTGGTTCATAGAGATAAGGTGGTTCTTCGTCCGAATCCATCCTTCCTACCAAAAGTGGTTTCAGAATTTCATCTGAATGAAGAAATTGTGTTACCTTCCCTGTGTCCTAAGCCCAGTCATCCGCAAGAGTTTGCTTTACACTCCTTGGATGTGGTCCGGGCGATCAGGGTATACTTGAAAACGACAGACTCGTTTCGCAAGACGGATTCACTTTTTGTGATCCCAGATGGACCCAAAAAGGGGTTGCCTGCATCTGCCGCGACCATTTCCAGATGGATCAGACAGACGGTAGTACAGGCTTATTCTATTAAGGGTCGGGAGCCCCCGTTCCCTGTTTAGGCGCACTCCACTCGGGCACTTAGTGCGTCATGGGCCTTTCGCCATCAGGCGTCAGTGGTCCAGGTGTGCAAGGCGGCTACCTGGTCGTCGGTGCATACCTTTACTAAACATTATAAAGTTGATGTAATGGCATCGTCTGATGCCTCGTTTGGCCGCAAGGTTTTGCAGGCCGCAATTTGAGGAGACCAGTGGTCTACCTCGAGGTTTTTTTCCGTTGGAAAATTTTTCTTTAGTCTCATTCTTTGTTTATAATGAGCCTTTAAAACTTCTAGTTTGGCACCGGTTGGGCCTTCTAGATTGGATTTGATTTTGTCAATCCCACCCCTCATTTGTGGCACTGCTTCTGGATGTCCCAGCTCTTGAGAATCAAGAAGACTACGTCTGTCAATGAGCGATAGAGAAAAATGGATTTTTGTAAGATCTTACCGTAAAATCCTTTTCTCTTAAGCTCATTGACAGACGTAGTACCCGCCCCTCTATCATTGAGTTGGGTTGGGTTAAATTCTCTGTTACTGCTTTAGAACAGAACTGATTCCCTGTAGCAGAGAGAGGGAGGATATACCCTCAGGGACTGCCCCTAAGGTGGAGCCAGAACGTTTTGTCTTTCTGCCTAGTCCTACTCCTGCGGAGACAACATAACCCAGCTCTTGAGAATCAAGAAGACTACGTCTGTCAATGAGCTTAAGAGAAAAGGATTTTACGGTAAGATCTTACAAAAATCCATTTTTAAACCCAAAACAAAGGTGTAATAAAGTGCAGCTTACCAGTCCTTAAGAGCCGGTTCACACTGAGGCGACACGACTTCGGGGGGCGACCTGTGAAGTGCACCGCGACTTTGGCGCGACTTGCAGGGACTTCAAATAATGGAAGTCTATGCAAGTCGCTCCGAGGTCGCCCCAAAGTAGTACAGGACCCTTTTTCTAAGTCGGAGCGACTTGTGTCACTCCTATTAGAACGGGTCCTGTACTACTCAATGGACCGCGACTTGTCAGGCTGACAAGTCGCTTGACAAGTCGCGGCAGTGTGAATGGGCTCTAAATGTGATGGCTGCATGTTTTCTTTAGTCTTTTTTTTCTTTTGTTTTTACCTGGTGATCCAGCCACTAAGTCTGTTATTTTTCAACTTCCTTTAACAGCCCAAGCTGTCCAGAATAAAGTAGCAGTTGGAGGGTTGAGACAAACCAATTAGCACTGACAGTGGTTCATACAATGGTCAAGTTTTATTCATTTATGTAAAAACTGTATCCCAAAAGGGTAAAAAACTGTTTTGTAACTGCTAAAAAAGTGCAAGCTTAAATTTATTGATCAAGTTCATCTAAATCTGCTAGTCAATCTAACACTATCCTCTAATCCGAACATGATGCTGTCCAAGGGTGTTTCCATTGCTCTGCCCTAAGACAGGAAGTATGTTACTGGCAATAAAGGGGAAACGTATAAAAAATGGAAAACAAATACACCCACCACATGAAAAAATTGGTAAGTTGCAAACCTCAGACTTTCCCTTTAGGCTCGGGTCACACTATTGCGATGCGGGAAGGCTGCGGATTCGCAGCCTTTTCCCGCATCGCACACGCACCCCCGGCAGTTCACACTGCCATATGCGATCCGCTGGGGGTGTCAATGTAATCTTAACGACACCCCCAGTTTGATCGCATATCGCAGTGCGATCGTGCAGTTCGCACAGGATGGGATCGCACAAGTGTGAACCGCTGTGCGATCCGATCCTGATGCGGCTGCAAAAATGCCTCCTGTGCGTGTTTGCACCGGGTGCGATGCGAATTTACCCATACAAACTGTATGGCTAAACTCGCACCGCACAGCTGATCGCATGTAATGTCGGAGCAGTGCGCTCCGACATTACATGCGAACCCGGCACTCGCATCAGTGTGAACCGGGTCTTAGGAAGAGTAGTTTTTAAACACACGTTTACTCTCCAAGATTGCCTAGACTAATTTCCATTATATACGCTACGCTGAATAGCCGTAGCACTCTTTCTCTATCGCTCATTGACAGACGTAGTCTTCTTGATTCTCAAGAGCTGGGTTATGTTGTCTCCGCAGGAGTAGGACTAGGCAGAAAGACAAAACGTTCTGGCTCCACCTTAGGGGCAGTCCCTGAGGGTATATCCTCCCTCTCTCTGCTACAGGGAATCAGTTTTTTTCTGTCTAGTCAGGAGTAAGGACCTAAGTTCCTTGCTGGGATCTTTTGGTCCTGGCAAGACTTTTTTCTTTAAGAAAAAGACATTTTTTAGGTAGTTTTTCTCCAGTGTTTTTCCTGTGAGATCTTCAAGCAAAAATGCCGGACTGGGCGACACTTGTGGTCACCCCAGCCGGCCTACGAGCGCGCGCAGACCATGGCATTGCGCTTGGTCGGCCGCGACACATTCAAGTAAGTATGCGGGGCCGGGCGATGGGCTGGATGTTGAGATCCAGTGGTCACCCCGGTTTCTGCCTACGAGCGCGTGCAGACCAGAGCTCCGCGCTGGGTCGGCCGCGACGGAGTCCCAGTGGAGGGACTGACCTTGCGAGTTAAAAGTCTCGCTTGGACGCCAGGAACCAGAGAGTCGAGGCGTCCGGAGTGGTCCACAAACCCCCACCCCGGTGGAGAGGGTATTGTGAAGAGAGGGTGCCTGTCGGTTCGGTATGGTGAGTAAACGTTCCCTTTTTTTCTTTCCTCGTTATGAGGCAGTATGAATTATGGGCCCCTCCATATATGGTCAGTATATATCTGATACTTACAAGTCCCCCTTGTAATACAGCATGTGTTTGTGGGAAGTGGACTTGGTTTGAGAGCTAACACTCTACCCAGCAGACTGTAACATTACAGCAGACATAGGAGGTATAATCCTACCTTATTTGTAGTGTATCTCCTGTAGATCCATATATCGCCTCTTAGCAGAGATGCAGGTGGATGTGCTGGGAAAACGATTTCGGCGGTCCGCCGCCATTTTGCCGTAGACCAAGTGCATGTATGTCCTCAGGTCACGCCGGCCGCCATGTTTTTGGAGTCTTATGTCTCTTCTATGGGGGCGGCCATGTTTCGTGAGCCCAGCTACCTCGTGGAGAGCTGGGAACGCCGGAAGGCGTACACAGGGGGCGGAGCCACGTCCTTCTACCCGGGAAAAAGCAACAGCTCCTTCCAGTCTGTAAAAGACAGATGCTGACTGCAGTTGGTTGGAAACTTCACTGCATCGGTTGGTGAGCCTTGGGGGTCCCTCTCTCTCTCTGTGGGATCGAGAAGCAGGTACTCTGAGGGGCGCTATTGCGCTAGGGGGAGACACACAAAAAAAAAAAAAAAAAGTTTTTTTGTTTTGCTGGCAAAGGTGTCCTGAATTAACATGGACCCTGCCACTCATGTATCTCCTCCGGATCCCCTCGAGGGGTCTGCAGGATCCTCCAGCACCCCACTGACAATTGAATCATTGTCAGCTATTATGGAAACTTTTGTGTCCCGGGTGGAAGTGGCTTGTCAGGGACAGGGCGCAAGAAAGCGACCCCCGCCTAACCCCTTATTATCTGAAACCTCGGATTCAGACTCTGAGCCTATTTCTGCAGTTGCAGGTACTTCATCTGGGATTGGTGTCTCGGGTCCTGTCTCTTCAGACAGCGAGGAGGATGTTTCGGCATCCGCCATAGCCCGAGAGGAAGCGTTGGTAAACGCACTCATTGTATCTGTTCAAGAAACCTTAAGGTTACAGGGTATTCCATCGGAAATAGCTGAAACTGAAATCCCTTTTGGGACTAAAAAACGCATCAAAGTGGCGAAGGTTTTTCCATTGCCCAAATGTTTTGGCAATCCAATCGAAGAAGAATGGTGTCTGCCAAAACGCACTTTTACTATTTCTAAACGCATTGACAGGCGTTATCCGTTTGAGGAAACCCTCATTAAGAAATGGACAGAACCACCTGTGGTGGATTCACCAATTGCTAGATTGAATAAAGCCACGGTTATTCCTCTAGAAGACGCTCCGTCTTTTAAAGATCCAGTGGATCGCAAGATAGAAGCTATGTCTCGCACCATGTTTTCCTTGATTGGATCAGCTTTCAGACCTATAATAGCTATTGGTCTGGTTTCGCAGGCTGTAACTGAATGGACCAAGTGGTTACGCCGGAACTTAGAAGAGGTCCCTCAGGCGGTATCAGATTTGTTGGAACAAATGATACAGGGGTTACAGTTTGTGTGTGATGCGGCGTTAGACGCCACTCCATTATTGGCGCGAGCATCAGTCTCAGCAGTGGTTCTCAGGCGTACACTGTGGCTAAAAGGTTGGTTAGCCGACCAAGGTTCCAAAAAAGCATTGGCTAATATCCCCTTTTTAGGAGAGCGTCTATTTGGAGCCAACTTAGATGAGATCATTAAGGATCTCACGGGTGGAAAGAGCACCTTTTTACCGCAAAATTTTAAAGGTAAAGGAACTCGTCAAAGATGAGGGCCTTCTTTTTCTGCTCACAAGAGGTTTTTTCGTCCCGCGGGTGAAAAAACTAAGTCCTCCAAAGCTCCTGCAGGAGGCGTCAGGGGTCGTTGGTCGGGCAAGCAAAAGCCCGCCCCCTCCAGACCTGAAGATAAACCGTCCAAAGCCTGAAGGTGCGCCCCCACCCATAACTGGGGTGGGGGGACGTCTTCGCCGGTTCCCGGATCCATGGCTTTCCAGAATCCCGGACAAATGGGTTTGCGAAGTCATAAGGTCAGGGTACAAGATCGAGTTTCGATCTCTCCCACCGGCGCGATTCTTCCCTTCCAATATCCGACTATCCCCGGATCGTTTAGAAGATCTGCGGAAAGCAGTCACAGATTTACTACAACAAGGAGTGGTAGTCCACGTTCCTTGGACAGAACGGTTTCAAGGGTTTTATTCAAACCTATTTACAATACCCAGGAAAGAGGGCAAAGTGCGTCCAATTCTGGACTTAAGAGCACTCAATTCTTTTGTCAACATAAGAAGATTCAGAATGGAGTCCATTCGCACAGTAGCAGCCTTCCTGCATCCAGGGGATGTCCTAGCGTCCATAGACATCAAGGACGCATATCTTCACATTCCCATTTTCGCAGGACATCAGCGGTTTCTACGCTTTTCCGTAGAAGAGAACCACTATCAGTTTGTGGCGTTACCTTTTCGGTCTCGCCACGGCTCCGCGGGTCTTCACGAAGGTGTTGGCCCCAATGTTGGCACTTCTGCGCCAAAGAGGCATATCGATCCTTGGTTACCTAGACGATCTTCTGCTTCATGCAGAGTCTCCTCAGACCTTGCTACAAAACATAGAAATTACTATGATTTCTTTACAGGAATTCGGGTGGCTGGTGAACCAGCAAAAGTCATTTCTGGTTCCCACCCAGAGGCTCGAATATCTGGGTCTAATTCTAGACACAGTCAGGACAAGAGTTTTTTCTTCCGGTAGGGAAACTCCGAAAGATTCAATCAGCAGTCCAGTTGTTACTATCCAACAGCTGGTCTTCTCTTCGAACTTGCATGAGGGTTCTGGGGTTGATGGTGGCTTCCTTCGAAGCAGTCCCATTTGCCCAGTCCCATACCCGAATTCTTCAGCAAGAGATTCTTCTCAGATGGAATCGGAATCCGGAATCCCTGGACAATCAGATCCGATTGAGCAAACAGACCAGAGAGTCTCTGGTCTGGTGGCTTCGGTCTCCGATGCTCAGCCAGGGAAGGTCATTTCTGCCAATATATTGGACGACAGTGACCACGGATGCCAGTCTATCCGGATGGGGAGGAATTCTCGGTCAGTTATCTGTCCAGGGACTTTGGTCCCCGGAAGAATCCAGGTTATCGATAAATGTATTGGAACTGAGAGCGATCAGACTTTGTCTGATTCACTGGACCGAGCAGCTCCAGGGCAGCCCGGTTCGGATCCAGTCGGACAATGCCACGGCCGTGGCTTATGTCAATCACCAGGGGGGCACCAAGAGTGTCCGAGCGGCCAAAGAAGTGGCTTGCATTCTTCGCTGGGCGGAACGATTTGTTCCAGCAATCTCTGCGGTGTTCATTCCGGGGGTGGAGAATTGGCAATTGGCAGGCAGATTATCTCAGCCGTCAGACTCTGGATCAGGGGGAATGGTCCCTCCATCCAGACGTTTTCCACCAGTTGTGCCTACGGTGGGGCACCCCGGATATGGATCTGTTGGCATCACGATTCAACAGGAAAGTTCAGAGATTCGTGGCTCGCTCCCGCGATCCTCTAGCAGAAACCGCAGACGCACTGATCGCCCCGTGGGGGCAATACCAGCTAATGTATGCCTTCCCTCCTCTCGCGTTACTGCCAAGACTTCTTCGCAGGATAGAGGAGGAAGGAATTCCAGTAATTCTGGTAGCTCCGGACTGGCCTCGTCGAGCTTGGTACGCCGACGTGGTCAGACTGGTGGCGGACGTCCCGTGGAGACTTCCTCTCAGGGAGGACCTACTGTCTCAGGGACCGATCTTCCATCCTGCTTTACGATCGCTGGCTTTAACGGCCTGGCTATTGAGACCCAGGTGCTGAAGGACAAAGGTTTGTCAGCTTCAGTTATTCCTACTCTAGTTGAAGCAAGGAAAGCGACTTCCAGAAAGATTTATCATCGCACATGGAAGTCCTACATTGCATGGTGTGAACCTTTGGGGTTCCGTCCTCGGTCTTATTCGATTAGTCGAATATTAGCTTTTCTGCAACAAGGGGTTGAGCAGAAACTGGCCTTGAGTACTATCAAGGGTCAGGTCTCAGCATTAGCTATCTTCTTTCAGAAGCCTTTGGCTACTCATTCCTTGGTGCGGAATTTCATCCAGGGGGTGCGACATCTGGCTCCGCCAGTGCACGCGCCGTTACCCCCCTGGGATCTTAATTTAGTGTTGTCGGTTCTTCAGAAACCTCCCTTTGAAGATATTAGGGAGATTCCTCTACCTATGTTGTCCCAGAAGGTGGCCTTCTTGGTGGCTATTACTTCTGCACGCAGGGTGTCAGAACTGGCCGCATTATCTTGTCGTTCACCATATCTGGTGGTTCATAGAGATAAGGTGGTTCTTCGTCCGAATCCATCCTTCCTACCAAAAGTGGTTTCAGAATTTCATCTGAATGAAGAAATTGTGTTACCTTCCCTGTGTCCTAAGCCCAGTCATCCTCGGGAGTTTGCTTTTCACTCCTTGGATGTGGTCCGGGCGATCAGGGTATACTTGAAAACGACAGACTCGTTTCGCAAGACGGATTCACTTTTTGTGATCCCGGATGGACCCAAAAAGGGGTTGCCTGCATCTGCCGCGACCATTTCCAGATGGATCAGACAGACGGTAGTACAGGCTTATTCTATTAAGGGTCGGGAGCCCCTGTTCCCTGTTAAGGCGCACTCCACTCGGGCGCTTAGTGCGTCATGGGCCTTTCGCCATCAGGCGTCAGTGGTCCAGGTGTGCAAGGCGGCTACCTGGTCGTCGGTGCATACCTTTACAAAACATTATAAAGTTGATGTAATGGCATCGTCTGATGCCTCGTTTGGCCGCAAGGTTTTGCAGGCCGCAATTTGAGGAGACCAGTGGTCTACCTCGAGGGTTTTTTTCCGTTGGAAATTTTTCTTTAGTCTCATTCTTTGTTTATAATGAGCCTTTAAAACTTCTAGTTTGGCACCGGTTGGGCCTTCTAGATTGGATTTGATTTTGTCAATCCCACCCCTCATTTGTGGCACTGCTTCTGGATGTCCCAGCTCTTGAGAATCAAGAAGACTACGCCTGTCAATGAGCGATAGAGAAAAATGGATTTTTGTAAGATCTTACCGTAAAATCCTTTTCTCTTAAGCTCATTGACAGACGTAGTACCCGCCCCTCTATCATTGAGTTGGGTTGGGTTAAATTCTCTGTTACTGCTTTAGAACAGAACTGATTCCCTGTAGCAGAGAGAGGGAGGATATACCCTCAGGGACTGCCCCTAAGGTGGAGCCAGAACGTTTTGTCTTTCTGCCTAGTCCTACTCCTGCGGAGACAACATAACCCAGCTCTTGAGAATCAAGAAGACTACGTCTGTCAATGAGCTTAAGAGAAAAGGATTTTACGGTAAGATCTTACAAAAATCCATTTATCCACCATCTCCAACATGGGGCGATGGGAAAAAGATCTTGAGGATTGGAGCAAAGCCTGGTCGAATATAGCAAAATGTTCCTTAGACTCAACATACAAGGTTCTCTAATGGTTACTGGGTCCCTGCTCACATAACTCATGTGAACCCAGATTCTAGTGATAGATGTTTCCAATGCTGTGGGCAACATGGTATGTCCTCCACGAATGGTCATGTCTGAGACTGGCTGTATTTTGGTATAATCTTTGGACTGCTTGAAACGCAAACATTCTTAACCCCTATGGATGCTAAGTTTGCTTTACTAAACTGCAGAATCCCAGGCCTCTTCTCTGATCAACAGAAATTGGCCACCTATGTATTTTTTGCGGCCAAACAGGTGATAGCCAAAGCCTAGAAGAAACCCTTGGTCCCCTTTCTGGAATCCAAAAGTTTGCATAACCACACTGTTGATTGATGAAAAAAATGTCTAGCATCCTTAGTGACTCTAACTTCAAATTTCTTAAAACCTGGGAACTGTGACTTAACTATGCATTTTCTCTTGTGAACCCTTCTAGTCTAAGCTGTCTTTAATTGGTTGTCCTAACCTGAGTCTGTGGAGAATTTACCCCACATCCCCCCCCCCTCCTTCCCTGTTGCTTTGCTTTCTTTCTCTCCCCTTCTTTTCCCACACCCTCCGCTTTTACTTTTTCCTCCCATGTCCTCCCATGTCCTTTATCTTACTCTACAGGGTGTGTTCTCCCCAAGATGATCTGACATCACTGGATTCTTGTTGCCGTCATACTAGTTCTATGGTCAGCCTTTCAGGGTGTTGACTTTAGCCATTCTGTTGGTATTTTCCAGAAATTACCATTATTCTATGTAACTGTTTTGTCCCCCTGCATGGGCACGTCTTATGAGGTTTTAATTTCCATTAAAATAAATAAAAATGATTTAACAGAAAGAATTGATAAACTGCACTGTATAAAACGTTTGCTTGCTTTTGGATTTATTACCACTTTAAGTCCTCACATACTGTATGTTATTTTACTTTCTTCACTACATAAGTATAACAGGTCTTCAAATGTTTTCCCTTTGTAGATCATGGAGGTTGCTGTAAAGTATAACAATTGCACTGAAAACTACTTTACTGAGCCTACTTTTCAAGAACATCTAGATCCCGTGTTAAAGTTATCCAAATCATTTCCATGCTGTAACACTGTTGTCCTTCCACAATGGCACTTTGTAGCCCAAGTTCACAATGTGTGTGAGCTGTGTGTTAATCAAACCAGGGGAGTCATCCTGAGTCACGTTGGCACACCCCACTGTAACTTCCTGGACATTGGAGCAGCCTTAGATTCTTTCTACCTCAAAGAACAATATTTTCTAGGCTTCATGTCTAGGATGAGAGAATGCAGCAACTTTCGAAGTACATACAGTCCCTATTACCACTATACGGCATGTTGTCAGACAGTTAATAGAGGACTTCTTGATGATTTAGCTTCCAATCAGGAGAATCTGCCTTTTGCACTCTCTTCCCATGGGAAGGACTCGAGCCAGAAATATCTATCCATAATGCCTCACATTGAGGAGAAGAGACAAGTTACTCCTGGCTATCGTATCCACAATGAGGATATTGCTGGCCTCAGGTGCAGGACCAACAAGACCTTAAATATGTATCTTTTGGATTCCAATTTATCCTGGTTGTATGCACAGAGACTAGGAGCCTCTGGATTTGATCAGGAAAAGAAGTTTGCTGCTATCATTGATCTGAAGGAAGAAATCCATTATATCATAGATCAAAGTAAGCCTCTCATCAGGCCTACTATAGGTAAGGAACTTTTAATAACTAGAATGTGTTTGTGTGAAATAGAAGATGTGCTTATGAAATAAGCGTACTTATGGCTGGCTTTTGCCAAATTGAGATTTCATTTCTGAGTCAGCAGAGTTCCGTTGAATCTCCCTTTTTGTCGTCTTATGTCTCTGAAGCAATTTTTTTTCAATGCTGTAATCTTTGTTGAGAAGAGGCGACTTTCAGCATGAAAGACCAAGGGCAGGTTTGTAGTGATGAATTGGTATTCGATTAGGGCATTAAACTGATATTAATGTACATTGTTTCCTGAATTAAATGTAGATGGTTTCAGATCAAAAGGTTACTTGAACATTAACTTTTGCGGTTAAAGCGGAGTTCCGGGGAAAAAAAATTTTAGGCTAAAAATACCCCTGGGACAGTCAGGGCTAGTGCATTTAAGCAACGATAGCCTCTGAACTGTCCCCTGTTTCACTTACCTGTAAGAAGAAATACTTACCTTGAAAATGTCTTGTCCAGCGCTGCCATCTCGGGTGTGGGCAGCTGAAGCCGGAGCATCCCTCTTCGTGTCCTATTTGGTGACGTCGGAGTCCCAGAATGCCCTGCTTGTCACTTCCGGGGCAGGCGCGTCATCCCTCCATAGCTTCTGCGCATGCCCAGAAGCTGTTCAGCAGGGAATTCCGCTCCTGCACCGGAAGTAACGAGTGACTCCAGTGCAGGCGCATTGACTCCTGGGATTGATGACGCTCATCTCCCAGGAGTCAATGCAAGGAGGAAGTAACGTTGTGTGCCGTTTCCGCAGAGGGAGGAAGGAAGGTAAGTATATTTCTCTATCGCTCATTGACAGACGTAGTCTTCTTGATTCTCAAGAGCTGGGTTATGTTGTCTCCGCAGGAGTAGGACTAGGCAGAAAGACAAAACGTTCTGGCTCCACCCTAGGGGCAGTCCCTGAGGGTATATCCTCCCTCTCTCTGCTACAGGGAATCAGTTTTTTTCTGTCTAGTCAGGAGTAAGGACCTAAGCTCCTTGCTGGGATCTTTTTGGTCCTGGCAAGATTTTTTCTTTAGAAAAAATATTTTTAGGTAGTTTTTTCTCCAGTGTTTTTCCTGTGAGATCTTCAAGCAAAAAACGCCGGACTGGGCGACACTAGTGGTCACCCCAGCCGGCCTACGAGCGCGCGCAGACCATTGCATTGCGCTTGGTCGGCCGCGACACATTCAAGTAAGTATGCGGGGCCGGGCGACGGGCTGGATGTTGAGATCCAGTGGTCACCCCGGTTTCTGCCTACGAGCGCGTGCAGACCAGAGCTCCGCGCTGGGTCGGCCGCGACGGAGTCCCAGTGGAGGGACTGACCTTGCGAGTTAAAAGTCTCGCTTGGACGCCAGGAACCAGAGAGTCGAGGCGTCCGGAGTGGTCCACAAACCCCCACCCCGGTGGAGAGGGTATTGTGAAGAGAGGGTGCCTGTCGGTTCGGTATGGTGAGTAAACGTTCCCTTTTTTCTTTCCTCGTTATGAGGCAGTATGAATTATGGGCCCCTCCATACATGGTCAGTATATATCTGACACTAAAAGTCCCCCTTGTAAATACAGTATGTGTTTGTGGGAAGTGGACTTGGTTTGAGAGCTAACACTCTACCCAGCAGACTGTAGCATTACAGCAGACATAGGAGGTATAATCCTACCTTATTTGTAGTGTATCTCCTGTAGATCTATCAATCGCCACTCAGCAGAGATGCAGGTGGATGTGCTGGGAAAAACGATTTCGGCGGTCCGCCGCCATTTTGCCGTAGACCAGGTGCATGCATGTCCTCAGGTCACGCCGGCCGCCATGTTTTTGGAGTCTAATGTCTCCTATATGGGGGCGGCCATGTTTCATGAGCCCAGCTACCTCGTGGAGAGCTGGGAACGCCGGAAGGCGTACACAGGGGGCGGAGCCACGTCCTTCTACCCGGGAAAAAGCAACAGCTCCTTCCAGTCTGTAAAGACAGACGCTGACTGCAGTTGGTTGGATACTTCACTGCATCGGTTGGTGAGCCTTGGGGGTCCCTCTCTCTCTCTGTGGGATCGAGAAGCAGGTACTCTGAGGGGCGCTATTGCGCTAGGGGGAGACACATAAAAAAAAAAAAAAATTTAAAAAAAAAAAAGAGGTATTTTTTATTTAAAAAAAAAAAAAAAAGTTTTTTGTGTTTTCTGGCAAAGGTGTCCTGAATTAACATGGACCCTGCCACTCATGTATCTCCTCCGGATCCCCTCGAGGGGTCTGCGGGATCCTCCAGCACCCCACTGACGATTAAATCATTGTCCGCTATTATGGAAGCTTGTGTCCCAGGTGGAAGTGGCTTGTCAGGGACAGGGCGCAAGTAAGCGACCCCCGCCTAACCCCTTATTATCTGAAACCTCGGATTCAGACTCTGAGCCTATTTCTGCAGTTGCAGGTACTTCATCTGGTATTGGTGTCTCGTGTACTGTCTTTTCAGACAGTGAGGAGGATGTTTCGGCATCAGCCATAGCCAGAGAGGAAGCGTTGGTAAACGCACTCATGGTATCTGTTCAAGAGACCTTAAGATTACAGGGTATTCCGTCAGAAATAGCTGAAACTGAAATCCCTTTTGGGACTAAAAACGCATCTAGTGGCGAAGGTTTTTTCCATTGCCCAAATGTTTTGGCAATCCAATCAAAGAAGAATGGAGTCTGCCAAAACGCATTTCTACTATTTCTAAACGCATTAACAGGCGTTATCCGTTTGAGGAAACCCTCATTAAGAAATGGACAGAACCACCTGTGGTCAATTCACCAATTGCTAGATTGAATAAAGCCACGGTTATTCCTCTAGAAGACGCTCCGTCTTTTAAAGATCCAGTGGATCGCAAGATAGAAGCTATGTCTCGCACCATGTTTACCTTGATTGGATCAGCTTTCAGACCAATAATTGCTATTGGTCTGGTTTCGCAGGCTGTAACTGTATGGACCAAGTGGTTACGCCGGGACCTAGAAGAGGTCCCTCAGGCGGTATCAGATTTGTTGGAACAGATGATACAGGGGTTACAGTTTGTGTGTGATGCGGCGTTAGACGCCACTTCATTATTGGCGCGAGCATCTGTCTCAGCGGTGGTTCTCAAGCGTACACTGTGGCTAAAAGGTTGGTTAGCCGACCAAGGTTCCAAAAAAGCATTGGCTAATTTCCCCTTTTTAGGAGAGCGTCTATTTGGAGCCAACTTAGATGAGATCATTAAGGATCTCACGGGTGGAAAGAGCACCTTTTTACCGCAAAATTTTAAAGGTAAAGGAACTCGTCAAAGACGAGGGCCTTCTTTTTCTGCTCACAAGAGGTTTTTTTTTTTCGTCCCGCGGGTGAAAAAATTAAGTCCTCCAAAGCTCCTGCAGGAGGCGTCAGGGGTCGTTGGTCGGGCAAGCAAAAGCCCGCCCCCTCTAGACCTGAAGATAAACCGTCCAAAGCCTGAAGGTGCGCCCCCCACCCATAACTGGGGTGGGGGGACGTCTTCGCCGGTTCCCGGATCCATGGCTTTCCAGAATCCCGGACAGATGGGTTTGCGAAGTCATAAGGTCAGGGTACAAGATCGAGTTTCGATCTCTCCCACCGGCGCGATTCTTCCCTTCCAATAGCCGACTATCCCCGGATCGTTTAGACGATCTGTGGAGAGCAGTCACAGATTTACTACAACAAGGAGTGGTAGTCCACGTTCCTTGGACAGAACGCTTTCAGGGGTTTTTATTCAAACCTATTTACAATACCCAGGAAAGAGGGCAAAGTGCGTCCAATTCTGGACTTAAGGGCACTCAATTCTTTTGTCTACATAAGAAGATTCAGAATGGAGTCCATTCGCACAGTAGCAGCCTTTCTGCATCCAGGGGATGTCCTAGCGTCCATAGACATCTAGGACGCATATCTTCACATTCCCATTTTCGCAGGACATCAGCGGTTTCTACGTTTTTCCGTAGAAGAGAACCACTATCAGTTTGTGGCGTTACCTTTCGGTCTCGCCACGGCTCCGCGGGTCTTCACGAAGGTGTTGGCCCCAATGATGGCACTTCTGCGCCAAAGAGGCATATCGATTCTAGGTTACCTAGACGATCTTCTGCTTCATGCAGAGTCTCCTCAGACCTTGCTACAAAACATAGAAATTACTATGATTTCTTTACAGGAATTCGGGTGGCTGGTGAACCAGCAAAAGTCATTTCTGGTTCCCACCCAGAGGCTCGAATATCTGGGTCTAATTCTAGACACAGTCAGGACAAGAGTTTTTCTTCCGGTAGGGAAACTCCGAAAGATTCAATCAGCAGTCCACCAACAGCTGGTCTTCCCTTCGGACTTGCATGAGGGGTCTGTAGGTTGATGGTGGCTTCCTTCGAAGCAGTCCCATTTGCCCAGTCCCATACCCGAATTCTTCAGCAAGAGATTCCTCTCAGATGGAATCGGAATCTGGAATCCCTGGACAATCAGATCCGATTGAGCAAACAGACCAGAGAGTCTCTGGTCTGGTGGCTTCGGTCTCCGATGCTCAGCCAGGGAAAGTCATTTCTGCCAATATATTGGACGACAGTGACCACGGATGCCAGTCTATCCGGATGGGGAGGAATTCTCGGTCAGTTATCTGTCCAGGGACTTTGGTCCCCGGAAGAATCCAGGTTACCGATAAATGTATTGGAACTGAGAGCGATCAGACTTTGTCTGATTCACTGGACCGAGCAGCTCCAGGGCAGCCCGGTTCGGATCCAGTCGGACAACGCCACGGCCGTGGCTTATGTCAATCACCAGGGGGGCACCAAGAGTGTCCGAGCGGCCAAAGAAGTGGCTTGCATTCTTCGCTGGGCGGAACGATTTGTTCCAGCAATCTCTGCGGTGTTCATTCCGGGGGTGGAGAATTGGCAGGCAGATTATCTCAGCCGTCAGACTCTGGATCAGGGGGAATGGTCCCTCCATCCAGACGTTTTCCACCAGTTGTGCCTACGATGGGGCACCCCGGATATGGATCTGTTGGCATCTCGATTCAACAGGAAAGTTCAGAGATTCGTGGCTCGCTCCCGCGATCCTCTAGCAGAAACCGCAGACGCACTGATCGCCCCGTGGGGGCAATACCAGCTAATGTATGCCTTCCCTCCTCTTGGGTTACTGCCAAGACTTCTTCGCAAGATAGAGGAGGAAGGAATTCCAGTAATCCTGGCAGCTCCGGACTGGCCTCGTCGAGCTTGTTACGCCGACTTGGTCAGACTGATGGCGGACGTCCCGTGGAGACTTCCTCTCAGGGAGGATCTACTGTCTCAGGGACCGATCTTCCATCCTGCTTTACGATCGCTGGTTTTAAACGGCCTGGTTATTGAGACCCAGGTGCTGAAGGACAAGGGATTGTCAGCTTCAGTTATTCCTACTCTAGTTAAAACAAGGAAAGCGACTTCCAGAAAGATTATCATCGTACATGGAAGTCTTATATTGTGTGATGTGAGTCCCTTGGGTTCCATCTACATCTTTATTCGGTAGTCCGAATATTGGCTTTCTGCAACAGGGAGTTGAGCAGAAGCTGGCCTTGAGTGTTATCAAGGGTCTGGTTTCAGCATTTGCTATCTTCTTTCAGAAGCTTTTGTCTACTCATTCCTTGGTGCGGAATTTCATCCAGGGGGTGCGACACCTGGCTCTGCCAGTGCACGCGCCGTTACCATCCTGGGATCTTAATTTGGTGCTGTCGGTTCTTCAGACACCTCCCTTTGAAAATATCAGGGAGATTCCCTTGCCTACTTTATCCCAGAAGGTGGTCTTCTTGGTGGCTATCACTTCTGCACGCAGGGTGTCAGAACTGGCTGCATTATCCTGTTGTTCCCCAGATCTGGTGGTTCATAGGGATAAGGTTCTTCATCCGAATCCATCCTTCCTTCTAAGGTGGTTTCAAAGTTTCATTGAATAAGGACAGTGTATTGTCCTTCCTATGTCCTTAGCCCAATCATCCTCGAGAATTTGCATGGCATTCCGTGGATGTAGTTCGGGCGATCAGGATATACTTGAATACTACGGATTCAATTTGTAAGACGGATTCACTGTTTGTGATCACGGATGGCCCTAAGAAGGGGTTGCCTGTTCTGCTGCGACCATCTTTAGATGGATCAGACAGACGGTGGTATAGGCTTATTTTATCTAAGGGTCGGGATCCCCCGTTCCCTGTTAAAGGCGCATTCTACTCGGGCGCTTAGAGTTTCCTGGACCTTCCGCCATCAGGCGTCAGTGGTTCAGGTTTTCAAGGCGACTGTTTTAGTAGTCGGTTCATACCTTTACAATATTGTATAAGGTTTATGTGATGGCATCGTCAGATGCCTCTTCTGGCCGCAAGGTTCCTGCAGGCCACTGTTTGAGGAGACTGTTGGTCTACCTCGAGGATTTGTGGGGTAGGTCTCATCTGTTTTCTCGATGAGTCCTTTGATACTTCTGGTTGGCTCCGGTTGGGCCTTCTAGATTGGATTTTGATTCTGTCAATCCCACCCCTCATTTTGTGGCACTGCTTCTGGATGTCCCAGCTCTTGAGAATCAAGAAGACTACGTCTGTCAATGAGCGATAGAGAAAAATGGATTTTTGTAAGATCTTACCGTAAAATCCTTTTCTCTTAAGCTCATTGACAGACGTAGTACCCGCCCCTCTATCATTGAGTTGGGTTGGGTTAAATTCTCTGTTACTGCTTTAGAACAGAACTGATTCCCTGTAGCAGAGAGAGGGAGGATATACCCTCAGGGACTGCCCCTAGGGTGGAGCCAGAACGTTTTGTCTTTCTGCCTAGTCCTACTCCTGCGGAGACAACATAACCCAGCTCTTGAGAATCAAGAAGACTACGTCTGTCAATGAGCTTAAGAGAAAAGGATTTTACGGTAAGATCTTACAAAAATCCATTTTTTCATTAAAAACAAGGTAAGTTTTTAAGCTAGCGGATGGTGCAAACTTCATTTTTAGGTTGGAACTCCGCTTTAATTTTTTTTTCATTGTTAGGATAAATGCTAAGGATTAAAGGGATCTTAAACCCAAAAGCAAACATTTTATTATAATTGCAGCTTACCAGTTCTTAGATGTGATGGCGGCATTCGTTTTCATTTTAAGGCTTTCTTTCATTTTTACCTGGCCACAACCGATCTAATGGTTGGTAAGCTGCAATATTTAACATTTTTTATTTTAGGTTTAATACCACTTCAAGTTTTAGGGTTGGATCAACCACTTCCTGCCCAGTCTATTTTCAAATGACGGCTGGGCAGGACATTTGGTGCTCCGGTCGGAAATCGTGTGACATTCTCCTGGAACGCGCCCCACGGGCCACGCTGTGGTACGATCTGTCATCGACTCTGTCCACTGAACACAACTGATGATTGATCAGTGTACCCGCACCATTTGATCCCTGTGACTAATCACAATACAATACACAATGAATGAATCCGTTTTATTCCATAAAAATGGTTGCTTATACCAGTAAAATTCACTGATATAAGCAATCATAATGTGTAAAAAAAAAAAAAAAAAACCTGATCACTTCCCTAGTAAAGTGTTAATATGGTAACACTGTATTGCTCTGGTCACAGTGTGCTAAAAAAAAAACATACTATAATAAGTCCGTGTCCCTGATCACCGCCATACCAGATATATGATTGGTACTGCACTAGTGACCATATAAAGAAAAACAATTGACAAAAAATCACAACTTCAAAAAGCTCACTATGCCCCTTACTAAATACCTTGGTCGGTCTACTTTCGAAAAAGGGGTAATTTCAAGGGTATTTGTACTGTCCAGGTGTTTTGGGGCCTCAAAGAAATAATATAGGTCATCAGTACGTCAGGATTGAAAAATGTTTATATATATATATATATATATATATATATATATATATATATATATATATACTGCTCAAAAAGTTTAAAAGTTTTTATCAGAGTATATCATCAAGTCAATTAAACTCCTGGGATATTGATCTGGTCAGTTAAGTAGCAGAGGGGGTTGGTAATCAGTTTCAGCTACTTTGGTGTTAATTAAATTAACAGGTGCACTAGATGGGCAACAATGAGACAACCTCCAAAACAGGAGTGGTTTTACAGGTGGAGGTCACTGCCTTTTTTTTTCCCTACTCATCTTATTTTACTCTTTTTCAATAGTTTTGTATTTGACTAGGGTCAGTATCACTGCTGGAAGCATGAGGCGATACCTGGACCCTATAGAGGTTGCATAGGCAGTCCAACTCCTCCAGGATGGCACATCAATACGTGCGGTGATCAAATACCACCAAAAGAAAGCTCTATTTGTGGGAAAAAAATTACATAAATTTGGTTTAGGTAGTGTTGCATGACCGTGCAATTGTCATTCAAAATGCAACAGCGCTAAAAGCTGAAAATTGGCCTAGGCAGGAAGGGGGTGAAAGTGCCCGGTATTGAAGTGGTTAAAAAGTGTTCCTTTAATTTTTTTGAGCAATGTATAAATAAATACACACACACACCATAGTTTGTGGGCTCTATAACATTCCTACAGACTATATATAATATACACTGATTTGGGTTAGCTTCACCAAAGAAATGTAGCAGAATACATTTTGGCCTAAATTTATGAAGAAAGAATATTTATTTGCAAAATGGTATAACAGAAATGAAGAAATATGCATTTTTTTTTCAAAATTTTCCGCCTTAGTGATATATTCTGTTCATACAAAAATATACAAAAATATTTTTTTTACAATTTAACAAATTGCATCAAATATTGAACATTTACAATTCAAGGATCTATACATTTGTATGTTCCTGACCTTAGCAATTTGCATCAATAACATGACTTACATGACAACTTTGAGAGCCTGAATCAAATGGCCAATTGGTGCATGTTTAAAGTGCATAAAGTAGGGTGTATTTGTTGTATGCCAGACAGTTTCCTAAAAATCTAAATAATGTATTATAAGATTCAGCCAATATGACTTTCCGTAATTGAAGCTAACAAAAACAACTAGAAAACACATAAAATTACTTACTATGGCGGTCAGAGAAACACATTGAAACACAAAGGTCAAGGAGAGGAGACCGTTTTCTAAGTGCAGAATAAATCCGCAAAAGGAGGGTGCCAACAGATGTAACAAGCTGTCCTACGATAGAATGGCATAGGAGGTAAGTATATGGAAGATTAACACAAGCTATTAAGCCTTAGGTAACAAAAAATAATCCAAAAGGATGTAAATACCTTGTAATTAAATGACTATCAATGTCCAACAAAGGGGGGGGGTAGAGACTAGGCTGCGGGTCTCACAGATTATTAGTAGACACCAGATATCGATAATAGTGCCAGAAAACAGAGCCCCCAAATCAGTCTAATGGCTGTTTCACATCCACAAGTATATCTGTGACAATAGAAACAAAAGCTACTTGTAAAAACAAGGATCCAAAGATATAGCTTCCCATATTACCAATAGCCTCATGCCTACCTGTCCGATGTGCACCATCTCTTTGGCCATAAGCATTACAGGAGCGACCAGCTAGAGTTTAAATACCTATAAGATGCCGGGTTATGACATCCTCACTCTGTGCCACGTCAATCCACGGCTATCGTCCATTCAATAAGGATAATAGCTGGCCCATCGTTGCCATCACGGCAAGTCCTGCCGGCCATCCATTTCGATCATACGGCAAGGAGGACAAGATAAGCACCGCAGATGCAATCATCCACTTGGAGCGTCCCATAGCAAATCGTGCATGTGCAGTAGTTACAGAGGGCGTGCTACTGCATACACGATGACGGCTTGGCTGACAGCTGATCACGTGGTAAGGGGCCAGGACCGGCTCCTTACTCTGATCTGTAATCAGCCGAGTCTCATGGACTCCCTGAACAAGCCACTCGCACCCCGCAGGGAGCGGGCAAGCAGCTCATGCACGGGAGGGCGTAAATGGACTCCCTCCTGGCAATTTAGGCCCGTGCTGTATCTGCCTTTCAGCTATAGTGTGGGCAGGAACAGGTTAACGTTTCATTCAGACCTGGTGCATTTGTGGCATTAAGGTTGTAGATCCACTTTGCTTCACGTTGGAATATTTTTCTATCAAAATCCCCTCCCCTGGGGTCCTCCAGGACTTGCTCCAGGATAGTGAAAATGCACCAGGTCTGAATGAAACGTTGAGTTCTAAAACCTTTCTGTAGATTTTGGTATGTTCCAACTAAACTGAGGGTTAAGTTATCTCCTCTTGTGTCAGTTAATAATGGATTATATCAAATGTTGTTTGCATTATTCACTAATATGCGACTATGGATAGGGATCTGTATGTCTAGGATTTTGGCCATGTGTTCGGTGTCTTTACATGATGGTGATTGACACTTGGGACCATTAACCCTTTTTTTTTTTTTTTTTTGTTTGTTTCATAAGATTTTATTGCAAACGATGAGTTGTACAAGGAACAAAAGTACAGGCTAAGATAAAAGGGTACAAACATAGCGCATGTAAAGAGAACCTTTGTGCACATCTAACAAATTCCAACTGAGTTTATCATATGCATCAGACCAAGTACTCTAAAGAGATACAATAGTTGGCTCACAAATTAACTGATTAGTTGGGTGTGCGACTTCAGGAACACATCTGGGGCACTCGCCCATAGTTATACGTCGCCCACCACAGATAAAACTTCAATGTGAATGTGAGCTGAGTGAAGCATCCGTTTGATAAGATGATTAGGAAGAGAAAGAGATTAGAAAAGAAAAGTAGACAGTAGGAAAAGAAGAGAGGGTGAGAGAAAGAGAGGGGAGAAAGATAGAGAAAAAAAAAAGGAAGGGGAGAATGAAAAGAGGGAAGGGTAGAAGGTGGGGACAGGAGATTGGGGTGGGAAGGGGTAAAATGATGAACATCAAATGGGTAACAGGGAAGGAAGTCTAGAACTCCTAAGGGGGCACACTGAAAGTCACTCTCTGTTTACACACTCTTAAAGGAACGGGTATTCTGCTGACTCTGTATGCCAACCAGCAATACCAGATTTTGGTGAAAGTAGATATTTTGTCCTGTGCTATGTTGTTAAACGTCTTGCCCATGTTAAAGTAGGCCCCTGAGTAGTCAAAAAGTGATGAATTTGAAAATAAGTCCAGTGTGAGAGTTTGCGTGGAGAGATTAGAGATTCTAAGGCTTCCTTAGAACCCTTACGGAAAAAAATGCATTGCAAGTACCTCTCAGTGGGACCAGCCATTCTGTAAGAATGTAAATGTCATGCCTGGCTGGAATGTGGGATTGTGACGTAAAGGTGTCAAAGGACCTCTATGTGATGTCTCACGAGAAGAATTACCAGAGAGGGACTGGTGGTGAAATATTAGCAGGGGCCCTATCAGGGGATGTGATTTAGCCTCAATGAGTACTGTACTCCATTCAAGCCATGGTAAGAGTTGTAAGGGAAGATCATTCTGTGAGTCTTCAAGGTTGACCTTACCCTTAATGTGCTTGTGAATACTCCAGTCTACCAGTCTGGCTAGAAGAGATGCCTTGTAGTAACCATGCAGGTCAGGGAAGCCCAGACCCCCTTTGTTCTTGGGAGCAACTAAACGGATAAACTTTATCCTGGGGGGTTCCCGCTACCAGATGAATTGAGAGCATTCTCTTTGGTATATTTAGAAGAATGTTTGGGGTACCTGAATAGGAACGGTCTGCAAGATGTATAATATGTGGGGGAGTAGTGTCCTCTTAGAGCAGCTCCACCAAACCAGGATGTGTTGAGGGAGTTCCAGGAGCGCATGGCCTTACACCTACCCTCCAGAATGTTCAAATGATTTTGCCGGTACAGTTTTGATAGGTTATGGGGGATTTTAATCCCCAGATAGTTCAAGGCATCGGGGGACCCGTGGAATGGGAAATTGGACTGGCAGCGTTTGACCTCATCCTTCGGAAGAGTTTTGTTTTAGAGCCCTGGATTTGCCATAGTTGATCTTTAGGTTGGAGGGGTTCCTAAATTGTTCTAGGTCATTAAGGAGGTTGGGCAATGAGATGTGAGGGTTTGATAGAAACAAGAGCATGCCGTCTATGAAGGCGGTTATTTTGTATTTAATGCCATGGGCCGTAATTCCACGGATGTTTGAGTTTGAGCATAGTTTAAGAAAGGTTCAAGGGTAAGGATAAAGAGTATAGGGCAGGGGTACCTAAATAAAATTCATGGGGGTCCGGTCGGAAAATTTTTCTTCCAGTGGAGGTCCGGGTGTCATATTGGTGCTATAACTCTACATGATATCCTCCACATCGCAGCCTCTCATGCACGTCACAGTGCCCACACACAAACACCCCTTTAGGGCCCACACACATATGCTTTGTCTTTTTTTTTTATCCCCTTTTACATCAGTGGCCTCAGCCCCCCCCCCCCTTTACATCAGACCCCCTTTTACATCAGTATCTTCAGTAGCCCCCTTCACACCCCCCCCCTTTTACATCAGACTGTCTCATCACAGACCCCCCCGATCACAGACTGACCCTTTACCGATCCCCATCACAAGCTGACCCATCACGGAACCCCCTAGTCACAGACTGACCCATCTCAGACCCCGGATGACAGAACCCCCCCGAATCACAGACTGACCCATCAGAGACCCCCTTCCCAGACTGCCCACCATAGACTAACCTATTACAGACCCCCCACCCCAGGCGGACCTATCACAGACCAACCTATCACAGAACCCCCCCCCCAATCACAAACCCCCCCCCCAATCACAGACTGACCCATCACACACCCCCCACCCCAGACTGACCTATCACAGACCCACCTATCAGAGAACCCCCCAATCGCAGACCCCCATCACAGTCCTCTCTCGATATTAAACTGTTCTTTTCATAACAGCACAGCACTCCCCCCCCTACCCACAGAGCCCTACCTTATTCCCACAAGATGGAATCACAGCAGCCCTGGACAGAGGGCGGTACTTTGGACGGTAAAGGTGGGTGATTGATTGCTGGGACCGCCCCACTGCCTAGAAACCAATCACCCGCTTCTTAACATTAAAAGTCCTGCCCTTAGTTCAGAGCACCCGTGCTTCTTGTGTGAATAAGACAGGCAGTGTGGGGAGGGGGGGGGGGCATGCATGATATTATGGAAGGGACAGATCTGCCCTGCCTGCAATGCTGTGAACATAGCGGAAGGCGTGGCGGCGACAGGACAGGACACACAGGGAACTACTTTGCGAGGCTGCTCTCCGGGTAGGAAGGTTACTGGGGCTGGAAGTGGATGCAGGCTGCCATTTAGTGACAGCTGGTATAGGAGAACGAGGGCATCCCTGCCTCGTTCCATTTGACAGCTGGTGACAATTGACGTGGACTCTCGCATAAGGGTTGGAGTAAAGCACTTGGATATTATTACACATACCAGGCAGAAGCCCGATTACTTTTAAGAGTCACCGCCAAATAATCCCAAGCCACCCTGTCGAACGCCTTCTCAGTGTCAAGTGATAGGAAGAAACCTTGCTTATTTTGTGATATCAGCCAGTAATGAAGGTTCAAAGCTTTGATAGTGTTATCGGAGCCTCTCGTCCAGGGTTGAAACCTGCCTGATCAAGAGAGACAAGTCATCATTTTTATTCATGTTGTCCAACTCCAAGCTGTATAAAGTTAAATGCTGATTGTATTTAGACATATCCGGTGATGTGTAATGAGGGAGGGTGTGGCCTAAGGAGATCCACACCCTATTTGCAGGTGTGCATAATTATTAGGCAGTTTCTTTTCCTCAGGCAGAATGGGCCAATTAACGGACTCTAAAAAGTCTTTCACAGGGATGCAGCACTCTTGAAATTGCTAAGATATTGGGGCGTGATCACAGAACCATCAAATGTTTTGTTGCAAATAGTCATCAGGGTCGCAAGAAACGTGTTGGAAAAAAAAAAAAGGTGCAAATTGACTGCCAAAGATTTTAGAAGAATCAAATGTGAATCTACCAGGAACCCATTATTCTCCAGTGCTGTCATATTCCAGAACTGCAACCTACTTGAGTGCCCAAAAGTACAGGGTGCTTAGTGCTCAGAGAAATGGCCATGGTAAGGAGGACTGAAACCCAACCACCACAGAATAAGACACATAAGTTGAAACTTGAAGACTAGGCCAAGAAATATCTAAAGACAGATTTTTCAAAGGTTTTATGGACTGATGAGATGAGTGACTCTTGACGGACCAGATGGATGGGCCGGGGGCCTGGATCAGTAACGGCACACAGCTCCACTTCGACCCAGATGCCAGCAAGGTGGAGGTGGGGTACTAGAATTAAAGATGAGCTAGTTTAACCTTTTGGGGTTGAGGATGGACTCAAAATCAACTCCCAAACCTCCTGCCAGTTTTTAGAAGACACTTTATTCAAGGGGAGATGGATTACGGAGTCTTGAATCAATAATCTATGTGAGCAGAAAAAACACCACCGATGGAAAGGGTGATGGGTATCGTAGATGAAAAGGTGACCAAGATGTTCCTACTTCACACCCAAAGTGGATATCAAAATCTGCTCCCAGAATAAAGTGACCACTAGACTATAGGTGGTCTCATCTGGCACAGGGAAGTGGGTCTCCCTCAAACCATGCAACCTGGAACCACTCAAGGGACTTGATACAATCTCCATGCCTATTTATTCCAACAGGTGACAGTCCTCTTTCTCCCTTTTAAACACCCTGAAAAGATGCTATATTTATGCAGGACAATGCTCCATCACATGCATTGAAGTACTCGAAGGCTAACCAGTAAAGGCCTTAAAGATGAAAGAATAATGACATGGCCCCCTTCCTCACCTGACCTAAATTCTATTGAGAACTTGTGGGCCCTTCTTAAATGGGATATTTATGGTGAAGGTAAACAGTACACCTCTCTGAAACAGTGTCTGGGAGGCTGTGGTTGATTGTCAACAAATCAAGAAACTTGACAGATTCAATGAATGGAAGGCTTATGACTGTTCTTGAAAAGAAGGGGGACTTTATTGGTCACTGATTTTTTTTTTTTTTTTTTTTGACGTAACTTCCCGGCTTACCAAACCACCTACGTTACTTCCTGTCTCTCGGAGGAACGCATGAGAAACGGTGTTCCAGGAAGCACGTTACGATTGTTTTACTGCAACTTGTATACTTTCGTCTTGTAAGTAATTCTTCCACTTGTGCTAATAAATTATATTTTAGCAGTACCTCACTATGATTTGTTTATTTCATTTGGGCTGAGCCCACTAAGGAAGAGTCACTTGCAAGTGAGTAAGCGTTTATTGCTGGATGGTACCCAGACTGCATATGATTCCATACTCCCAATTAAGGCTGCATATGACCCTGAGAGATCTTTATCTCTGGTGAGTAGGGGTGCAAGAGGGGAGTGTGGTACCTTTTGCACTGATGAGCACCTTCCAGCACTAAGAAAATAAGCACCCTCTTTGTGCACATTGGCACGGTTTTGGACTTTCCTATAGACTGTTAAACACTTTATGAATGGTTTCGTTTTTTTGAGCACTTAGTGCATTTCTTTGCACACATATATCTTTGCACTAAAATATAAATGTGGAACTATTGCATTTAGCACTTTCTATCTATATATATATAATATATATATATATATATAGTTGTGCTCATAGGTTTACATACCCTGGCAGAATTTATGATTTCTTGGCCAGTTTTCCAAGAATATGAATAACACAAAACTTTTCTTTCACTCATAGTTAGTTTTTGGCTAAAACCATTTATTATCAATTAACTGTGTTTACTCTTTTTAAATCATAATGACAACAGAAACTATCCAAATGACCCTGATCAAAAGTTTACATACCCTAGTGATTTTGGCCTGATAACATGCACACAAGTTGACACAAAGGGGTTTGAATGGCTATTAAAGGAAACCATCCTCACCTGTGATCTGTTTGCTTGTAATTAGTGTATGTGTATAAAAGGTCAATGATTTTCTGGACTCCTGACAGACCCTTGCATCTTTTATCCAGTGCTGCACTGACGTTTCTGGATTCTGAGTCATGGGGAAAGCAAAAGAATTGTCAAAGGATCTGCGGGAAAATGTAGTTGAAAATGTATAAAACAGGAAAGGGATATAAGGTATCCAAGCAATTGAGATTGCCAATCAGCAGTGTTCAAACTCTAATCAAGAAGTGGAAAATGAGGGGTTCTGATGAAACCAAACCACGGTCAGATAGACCAACTAAAATATCAGCCACAAGTGCCAAGAAAATTGTTCGCACAGTGATGCAAAGAAAAACCCACAAATAACTTTAGGTGAAATACAGGACTCTCTGAAAACATGTTACATAGTTACATAGTAGATGAGGTTGAATAAAGACAATAGTCCATCCAGTTCAACCTGTGTAGGTGTGTGTAGCTGTAATCATCTCACATACCCCTGAATGTTCTGATCCTTGAGATGTACGTCTAAGAGTCTTTTGAAAGCCACCATACTTCCCGCAGAAACCACCTCTTGTGGTAGAGAATTCCACAATCTTGTAGCCCTCACAGTAAAGAACCCCCCACGTTGCCTGAGGTTAAAACGCTTTTCCTCTAATCGCATTGTATGCCCTCGAGTCCTCGTGCAATCCCTTCGACTGAACAGCTTTTTTTCTAAGCTGAGATCCCCATTGAGATATTTATAAATTGCCATCATGTCCCCCCTCAGGCGTCTCTTTTCTCCAGGGAGAATAAATCAAGCGATTGCAGACGCTCTTCATAATTAAGGTCCTCCAATCCCCTAATCAGTTTAGTTGCCCTTCTCTGGACTCTCTCCAGCTCCAACACATCCCTCCCTGAGAACTGGCGACCAGAACTGGACAGAATACTAAAGATGCGGTCGGACCAGAGTTTTATAAAGTGGAAGGATTATAGTCTTATCTCTGGAATATATCCCTTTCTTTATGCATGCTAATATACTGCTGGCTTTGGCAGCTGCCGCTTGACATTGCATGCTATTGCCTAATCTATCATCAACCAAGACTCCCAGATCTTTCTCCATTTTTGATTCCCCCAAGGGTTCCCCTCCTAACGTGTATTGTGCTTTTATGTTTTTAGTCCCCAAGTGCAAAACCTTACACTTCTCCACGTTAAACCTCATTTGCCATGTCGTTGCCCACTCCGTTATTTTGTCCAGGTCATTCTGTAGGATATCTGCTTCATGCTGATGTGGTGTGGCTGTTTCAAGATGCACAATAAGGAGACACTTGAAGAAAGATGGGCTGCATGGTCGAGTCGCCAGAAGAAAGCCATTACTACGCAAATGCCACAAAGTATCCCGCTTACAGTACGCCAAACAGCACAGAGACTCAAACCTTCTGGCACAAAGTAATTTGGATTGATGAGACCAAAATTGAGCTTTTTGGCCACAACCTTAAATGCTACTTTTGGAGAGGAGTCAACAAGGCCTATGATAAAAGATACACCATTCATACTGTGAAACACGGAGATGGATCGCTGATGTTTTGGGCATGTGTGAGCTACAAAGGCACAGGAAATTTTGGTCAGAATTGATGGCAAGATAAATGCAGTATGTTATCAAAAACTACTGGAGGCAAATTTGCATTCATCAGCCCGGAAGCTGCGCTTGGGACGTACTTGGACATTCCAACATGACAATGATCCTCAAAACAAATCAACTCGTCATTGGCTACAGCAGAATAAAGTGAAGGTTCTGGAGTGGCCATCTCAGTCTCTTGACCTCAATATCATTGAGCCACTCTGGGAGATCTCAAATGTACAGTTCATACAAGACAGCCCAAGAATTTATAGGAACTGGAGGCTTTTTGCCAGGAAGAATGGGCAGCTTTACCATCTGAGAAGATAAAGAGCCTCATCCACAAATACCACAAAAGACTTCAAGCTGTCATTGATGTTAAAGGGGGCAATACACGGTATTTGAACTTTTGACTAGGGTCATTTGGGTAGTTTCTGTTGTCATTATGATTTAAAAAGAGTAAACACAGTTGATTATAAATGGCTTCAGCCAAACACTAACCATGAGTGAAAGAAAAGTTTTTGTGTTATTCATATTCTCTGAAAAATAGCCAAGAAATCATAAATTCTGCCATAGCCTGTAAACCAATGAGCACAACTGTAGCACTGTCGGCACTTTTATATATATTTATTTGTTAAAATTATTGCTGTTAGTATTCTATGTGGTTTCACTTTTAAGCAAGCGCCGTGATTGCTAATATTTTTCAACTTGCATTTGTCCTCTTGCCAGAATCCTAGTGTGCACATTGTGTCTTGTAGTGGTTTGTGTTAAAAATTGGCATGGCCGTGCGTCCCCACACAGCCACATGATTTCTCTCTGCTGTCGGGTGTATGCAAAGACTACACTTCCCGACTGCCACCTTGGCATATAATATATATACTATATTATCAAAAGTATTGGGACACCTGCCTTTACATGCACATGAACTTTAATGGCATCCCAGTCTTAGTGTCTTAGTCCGTAGGGTTCAATATTGAGTTGGCCCACTCTTTGGTTTTAGACCAGTGCACAAAGCAAGGTCCATAAAGACATGGATGAGCGAGTTTGGGGTGGAGGAACTTGACTGGCCTGTACAGAGTCCTGACCTCAACCCAATAGAATACCTTTGGGATGAATTAGAGCAGAGACTGCGAGCCAGGCCTTCTCATCCACATTAGTGCCTAACCTCACAAATGCGCTTCTGGAAGAATGGTCAAATATTCCCATAGATACTCCTAAACCTTGTGGACAGCCTTCCAAGAAGAGTTGATGCTGTTCTAGCCGATAAGGGTGGGCCAACTCAATATTGAACTCTACGGACTAAGACGCCAATAAAGTTCATGTGCATGTATTGGCAGGCGCCCCAATACTTTTGGTAATATTGTGTGTGTGTGTGTGTATATGTATGTGTGTGTGTATGTATGTGTGTGTGTATATATAATATACACACAGTATCTCACGAAAGTGAGTACACCCCTCACATTTTTGTAAATATTTTATTATATCTTTTCATGTGACAACACTGAAGAAATTACACTTTGCTACAATGTAAATTAGTGAGTGTACAGCTTGTATAACAGTGTAAATTTGCTGTCCCCTCAAAATAACTCAACACACAGCCAGCCATTAATGTCTAAACCACTGGCAACAAAAGTGAGTACACCCCTAAGTATAAATGTCCAAATTGGGCCCAAAGTGTCAATATTATGTGGACACCATTATTTTCCAGCGCTGCCTTAACCCTTAGGGCATGGAGTTCACCAGAGCTTTACAGGTTGGCACTGGAGTCCTCTTCCACTCCTCTATGACGACATCACAGAGCTGGTGGATGTTAGAGACCTTGCGCTCCACCACCTTCCATTTGAGGATTCCCCACAGATGCTCAATAGGGTTCAGGTCTGGAGACATGCTTGGCCAGTCCATCACCTTTACCCTCAACTTCTTTAGCAAGGCAGTGGTCAGCTTGGAGGTGTGTTTGGGGTCATTATGTTGGAATACTGCCCTGCGGCCCAGTCTCCGAAGGGAGGGGATCATGCTCTGCTTCAGTATGTCACAGTACATGTTGGCATTCATGGTTCCCTCAATGAACTGTAGCTCCCCAGTGCCAGCAGCACTCATGCTGCCCCAGACCATAACACTCCCACCACCATGCTTGACTGTAGGCAGGACACACTTGTCTTTGCACTCCTCACCTGGTTTCCGCCACACACGCTTGACACCATCTGAACCAAATAAGCTTATGTTGGTCTCATCAGACCGCAAGACATGGTTCCTGTAGTCCATGTCCTTAGTCTGCTTGTCTTCAGCAAACTGCGGGCTTTCTTGTGCATCATCTTTAGAAGAGGCTTTCTTCTGGGATGACTGTCATGCAGACCAATTTGATGCAGTGTGCGGCATATGGTCTGAGCACTGACAGGCTGACCCCCCCTATCCCTTCAACCTCTGCAGCAATGCTGGCAGCACTCATATGTCTATTTTCCAAAGACAACCTCTGGATATGACGCTGTGCACGTGCACTCAGCTTCTTTGGTCGACCATGGAGAGGCCTGTTCTGAGTGGAACCTGTCCGGGTAAACCGCTGTATGGTCTTGGACAACGTGCTGCCGCTCAGTTTCAGGGTCTTGGCAATCTTCTTATAGCCTAGGGCCTAGGCCAGGCATCACTAAATGGCGGACCGGGGTCCGGATCCGGACCCAGTTAATGTCTCATCCGGACCCCTGCGGTCCCACCCTTTAGAGTTGTTCTGCCCACAGCCATCACCACTACCAGTCTCACAGAGCCAACAGCTGGAGGCAGGACAGCTATAGACAGAGGACGGGGGGTATCCAAGTTAACAAGCAAGTGATTGGTTGTGAGGATACAGGGTGGCCATCGCACAAACATGTGATTCGGACCTCTGCTGGAAGAATATTTTATTGACTGGACCTTTGTAAATTTTAATTCAATACCCCTGGCCTAGGCCATCTTCATGTAGAGCAACAGCAATAACACCAAAAGTTAACACACCTGCTCCCCATTCACACCCAAGACCTTGTAACACTAATGAGTCACATGACACCGGGGAGGGAAAATGGCTAATTGGGCCCAATTTGGACATTTTAATTTAGGGGTGTACTCACTTTTTTTGTCAGTTGTTATTTTGAGGGGACAGCAAATTTACACTGTTATACAAGCTGTACACTCACTACTTTACATTGTACAAAAGTGTCATCAGTGATGTCACATGAAAAGATATAATCCAATTTTTACAAAAATTTGAGGGGTGTTATTCACTTTTGTGAGATACTGTACATCAGGTCCATTCCCTGGACAGATCGGCTGCAGACTCTATCTTACAGATTTGTATATAGCTATGTGTGAACTCCTGTTTATTAATTATGAACATATCCTTTATCTTCACTATGAACTGCTGATTAATTTAATTGATCATTACAACAACCTTAAAAACAATTCTCCCATTTGCCCCCACCTTCCACAACTGAGGTGGGTGAGGAGAATTGTTAACAAGTTCAGAGAGGCAGTGACTGCAGCATTAAATCTGCTGGCTGCTAAGTGCATGTAGCAGACAGCTGTCTGTCTGCCTGCCCTTGTGTGCAGTGGGCAGCCAGTGAGCAAATCCCTGGGCATTCCCAAGCTCATCCTCGTGGAACACTTTCAGCTGCCTGGGTCAGGTTTCAGAAGAACAGCTGAAGGTAGAAGCATGCTGACGTTGGCTCTTTTGTAGTCCAGTTGTCCTTCCTGAACTTGTAGAACTTAAAGTCTGTACTTCTCATACGGACCTCGGCTTGAAAGTAGAATCTGCAGAAGACTCAGCATTGTAGCCAGGGTGCACTAAGCCTGATTGCAATGCTATCCAGCCAGGCTTAAAAGATTTTTTATTTATTTTTTCTTCATACCATTAATACATTTTTGATATTTAATAAAAAGGTGAACTTATCCGTCAACAGATGAAAATAAACAAGTGAGATGGGAAAATGTTTGTTTTTCATTTAGTTGCATAATTAGACCCCAGACCCAACAATGCAGAAGAGCTGAAGGCCACTATCAAATTAAACTGGGCTTCCATAACATCTCAACAGTGCCACAGGCTGATCGCCTCCATGCCACGGTGCATTGATGCAGTAATTCATGCAAAAGGAGCCCCGACCAAGTATTGAGTGCATACTATACTGTACATGAACATTACTTTTCAGTAAGCCAACATTTCTGTATGAAAAAACTTATTTTTTGTCTTGGGTAATATTCAAATTTTGAGATACTTAATTTTGGATTTTCACTAGCTGCAAGCCATAGTCCTTAAAATTCAAATAAAGAAATGCTTGAAATCTATCACTCTGTGTGTGTAATGAATCTATTGTGGGAGATTAGCTCGGTGGCGGGTATGGATGACCCCTTGGTGGGGTGCGTTTACACAGGGAGATAGCCGAGAAGTGGTTGCAAACAACAGTTTGGTTTATTCTTGCAATTTACTTCACACAAGTGCAAGCCTCAAAAACATCAAAATAAAATAAAACACAAAATAAATCCTTGCCACTGTGGGCGGCTACCTTCTCACATACAGGAACCTACCTACGGAGTCTGTCTCCAACCTACTGTTGGGCAAACTTTGCTGATCCTACAGCAGACACTCAATAGTCCATTTATTTTCTCTTCTCACAGCACATGTTCATTGGACTGTCCTTTCACCTAGAAAACATGTCCCTTTGTTTGTCTCTTCACACTCTTCACATAGCAACCATTCCTTTGCTTGTCTCTTCACATAGCAAACAGTGCATTTATTTCTTTCCACATAGAAATAGTCCAAGACCTCACCTTGAGTAGTCTTCAGTCTTAATTAATTTCCCCTTCACACAGGAAATGTCCATTGGTTTCTTTTCACATAGAAACGATCCAAGACCTCACCTCGAGTAGTCTTCACACTTGTTACCCTCCTCAGCGCACATCGCTTCAGGAGGTCTTCCCCATGCTCACACAGCTTTCAGGGGGCACACATCTGACTGTCCTCCTCTCCCCATGCCCACACAGCGTCAGGAGGCAGCAATCGTTAGACTTCCTTTGGACAAATTATAGAGGCCTTCATTTCCTCATTCTGAACAGCTGAATGGTTTTCAACTTCCTGCTGGCTATCTCTGCAGCCGTCACACCCTATAGTAATTGGTGAATTTTCTAAACCAGGTGGAAATGTATCTCCTGTCTGTGACTACATCCACAGATTTACCTGACTTCCTGTCACACTATATAAAATTAATTTCACTTTTTGAACTGAATTACTGATATTAACGTTTTGATGATAGACTAATTTTTTGAAATGCACCTGTATATAGGCTGTAATTGCTGACTTCTGTAGCTGCCTGGCCTGTGTGGTGATCTGATGGCTTCAATACTTTGAGACCCTGAAAAAGCATACTAGGAGCTCTGACTTTGCTCAGACTTAAAGAGGAGCTCCAGGCACCTATCAAAACAATTGGTCAGCAGCTACAAAAAGTGTAGCTGCTGACTTTTAAAAAACAACCACTCACCTGTCCCATGGTCAGCTCACCCCAGCGGTCTTCATCCTCTGTCCTCCCTCAGCAGCGCCAGCATCTTCGCTATTGGCACCCGGCTGTGACAGCTTGCGGTTTCACAGCCGGGTGCCCACTGCACATGCGCGAGCCGCGCTGCACATCCTAACTGATGGATGCAGTCTTCTGGGACCTGTCGGTGTCCCAGAAGACTGAAGGGGGGAGGAAGGGAGGGAAAGGTAACTGTCAAAATTGCTGCTGGGGAGAGGAGGAGAGCAGACAGAGGAGACAAAGCTTTTGTATCAAACTAGAAATGAAGAGCCTATGCGCTACTAGTGAAAAAAAGTGATATTAAAGAATAATCAAAATAAAATTCAATGAAAAAAAGCTGCCAATTTGTAGTGTCACCACATACCAGAAAATAAATAATGCAAATAAATTGGCGCTAATTTCAGATAAATAATCTCCTAAACAAAATGAATCAATATTATAATATATAACAAATGTGATGTTCAAAATTCAAATGATATAAGGCCAAAAAGGCAAAAATCCAAATATAAAGTGCAAATGATGCAAAACTGTGAGACAATAAATGTGTAAAGTTCATCAAAAGTCCATGTGCAAGTGCAGGAACTTATCAGACAATGGTGATCCGGCAATGTGATAAAAAACTTCAATCCAAATGTGTCACTGATGTGAACATTACCAAACCAATATATCCAACATTGAGTGCCATGGCTGCTCACCTCAGGAATGAATAAATCAAACGTTGCTCATAAATCACAAGCCTCTCCACATAACTCCAGTGATACCACTATAGCAGCTAGTCAGAGGTAATGGATCGCTAGCCCAAAAAAGTGGATGAAGGAAATCTTCCTTAGTGTTTCCTCATATAGAGATAAAGTAGGATAAAGGCTTCATGGTGCAGTATATTAAGTAAAATTTATTGGGGACAAATCATAAAACTTACAGTAAAGTTGCAGTAGTATAGCAGCAAAAACATTTTCGGCTCTCGCAATAGCGGTGTAGTGGAATCCGAACTTCCGGTCACGGCCGTAGACCAGAAGTGACGTCACCCGGCTCCTCCCAACACGTTGCGTCACTAGGGACCAGCAGTATACAGCAATAGGTAGGAGAAGGTGGGAAGCAGTGTTTTTAAGTAGACTTATTAGGTAGCCTTTACTTCCACTTCAAGTATTACAACTAGTTTTTGTCTCCCCTCCCAGCCATGACTGGACAGTTAATGAACAGCAAACTAAAGATTTCCACTTTGTCACTCTTCTCTCTCTTCAACATGTTCTTCACATGAGCTGTACAGCACAGCTGTTTGGCTCCTTGTGCTAGGTCTGAGCTCTGCTGTACATGGAATAGAATGTGGCTAATACAAAGTTGAAATTAGGTACTAACTCTGCATTTAAAAAAATAATACATATAATGACAAATTATTAAGTACAAGCCTGCATTAATTTGTCTTTACAGTCATGGAAAAATTTTGGCACCCCTGCATTCCTGTCAAATAATGCACCCCTGTGCCCAGAAAATTGTTGCAATTAGAAATGCTTAGGCATTCTCATGTTTTTGTTTCTTTTGTTTGTGTTGGTATGACACAAAAAGTGGAGAAATAAAAAGCCTAATCTGGCAGAAATGCAGGTGCCAATATTTTTGACCATGACTGTATTTATTTAACAGTTTTAAAGGCAAAGAGTGGACACACTAAAAATTGATTTGATTTAGGTTTTTTAGTGCCTAAAACAGTTGCACAGTACTTTATATTTAGCAGTTTTACCAGCCAGTATTTGTATTCTTGTCCATCCAGTCTTCAGCTTTGTGCCACAACATAGCCCTGTCGGACCCTTAGGGCCGGTTCACATTTGTGCGAGTGCGGTGATCGCATGTAATTTGGAGCACACTGCTCCTTCATTACATGCGATCGGATGTGCGGATGCGAATTCAGCCATACACTTTGTATGGCTGAAATTCGCACTGCACCCGCACAAAAGACGCACAGGACCCTTTTTTCCAGCCGCATCAGGATCGGATCGCACAGTGGTTCACACTTGTGCGATCCGATCCTGTGCTAACTGTCAGATCGCACTGCGATATGCGATCAAACAGGGGGTGTCGTTAACATTTAATTGACACCCCCTGCATATCGCATATGGCAGTGTGAACTGCCAGATGTGTGTTTGCGATGCGGGAACAGGCTGCGAATTCGCAGCCTTCCCACATCGCACAAGTGTGAACCGGGACTCACAGGCTTGTTCTCCCCTGCTCCCCCTCCCCCCTAGCCTGTGACTGCACAGTGAAAGAAGAATTATTAGGCGGATTTAATCTGTGTCACTCTTCTCTCTCCTATCAGCATGTTAGCGACTAACTGCAACACAGCTGACTGACTCTTTGTGCTGCTTCTCTATCTCTCATTATGAGCCCTGCTGTACAGGGTTTGGAAGGGGCTAATACCAAGTACATACATGACTTGCACTTAAAAAATAAAAAAAAAAATGTAATGCTATCCATTTGTAATAATGCATACAAAGCTGCAATAATCAGTTTTTATATCTGCCTTGAGTTCAGCTTTAGGCTGTCATACACATCTAGAACTTTGGTTAGCTTTAATTGAAGCTGTTTGTACCTTTTGTATGATTCTAAATATTACAGAAATGAAACGGTTTTATGGTATACTATATGCACTGTATGTGTTCATGTATGTGAGAAAAATGCTAAGCTCTTATTCTTTGTGATTCACGCTCAAAGGCAGCACACGGTTTTCATCATAGTGTTATTTTGACATTGTATGATTCATATGTATGCTCTTATTTTTAGAGGCTTTTATCCAGAATTACAGCAAGGTTTACAGTCCATTGCAAAGACATCTAGTCAGTGACCCTCCTACCAGGAAATTAAGACACCAGCTCATCACTGAAGTGACCTCCAATACTTTCCATCACATTGTTCTGGACATAAGAAAGGTTCATATTATTCTGCATTTATGACTATGTATTTACATTTGGATCTGATCTGTGATAGAAGGAATGTGAAGTCTGTGAGGCAACTACTGTTTATTGTAGCTTTAGCAAAATGTCAACCAAGATGGTGGCATCAACAAGTTCCTGTAGTACATTGAATCACTAAAACCAACACACCCGTTCTTTCTTCTGATTTTTATAAATTGGCCCCACAAGTACCCTAAAAGACTAATTCATTTATTTAATCCCTTGCTGTAGTTAGGACCAGACTCTTATTGAGCAATGCTAAGCAATAGCTTTTTGCTAGATGGATAAAATGGAAGGGATTATCAGCTGCAGACAGGAGTAAATCACCGGACCCCTGTTGTTGGGGAATAGCAGCAAAAAATGAACAGAGATGATTGCTGTGCGTTGGAAAGCTAAGAGAGGAAATTTAAAAAGCGGCAATAACAGATCATCGAAGCTGTGGGGAGATGGCAGAGAAATTGGGGACAAGTCATATTACTGACAAGGCACAGAGGCATTGTGGGAAAAGTGCAGATTACTGCCCAGTAGGAGAAAGTGAATGTGGATGGACACTTCTAGACTGCTAAGATTACATCTTTTTGTTAGAAAGATTTGTTGCTTAAGATAGGAGCCAAGGAATACGGCGATTGATTGGCAGGCATGCCTGTTTAACAGCAGAAATGTCAGTTTAATTATGTGCTTGTCAAGGCTTTAGACATTCAGTTCACATCAATATTTCTGGCCTTTTTAGCATACAAACACTTAAGCCTAGTTCACACACACTATATGTGTTTTTCAGTGCGTTTTTCAGTTTTGCAGAAGTGCACTACAGTCCATTAACCATCGTTTCCTATGGGTCATGTCCACATCTCTGCGTTTTCCACAGGTGTTTTTCTAAAAAAAAAAAAAAAAAAAAAGAGTCGGGACTTTTTTTCTGCAGCAGGTTGTGTTTTTGGTTCCATAGACTTTAATGGAAACGCAGCAGAAACGCATTAAAAACTCAAGCACTGCATTTGTGATGTGTTTCTGCTGGTTTCTCCTGCATGGCAACAAACCCTTCCCAAAAATATAAAACACACCAACTGAAACCTGCATAATTGGGAACCAGGCCTTTAAAATGTGTTGCCATTTTTTGCAGCCAAAATGGGATAACGCCTACTGTATATATGTTACGTATTCCCATTAACAAAGCATAATGTTTAAAAAAAAAAAAAAATTGCTGAACCAACCAAATGTCAATCTCCCTATGGCCAGCTTAAACAGAATGTTTACCAGTGTAAGCCCTTTCAACATACAGTATATCTCTCCTTAAACTTGTCAATGTGATGCATTAAGAATTTAACAAGGGGATAGAATTATGTTTTCTACCATAGCCCTACTAGTCGCATTCATAATGGACACTAGAAGCCGTGTACTATTTGTTAGGTTCAATTATAGATGATCTGCTTTTAAGAAAGCTGACCTCTATTTCCATTAGCATGTTCGGCAGCCCCATAGTAATGCAAAGACTATCTATTTTTATTTCACACCAGTAACTGAATGAATGACATCATGAATAACCGTTAGAGGTTAGAGTATGAAAAGGGTTTTGTTGGATGGTAGTTGGTGTGAATTAAATTCTAAGAGTTTTCTGATGTTGGAAACATTCCATGTGCATTCAGCTGGCTGGTCACTAGCGTGCATTCAGAAATATGTGCCTTGATTGATGTACAGGCTGGGCTACTGAAACACCAAGTTCAGTACTCGTTCAGATAACTAAAGCTGTGTAAATGAACAAGAATTAACAATGAACAATGTATATCACTATATTATTATTAAAGAAACACATGGTCTAAGGAATTGCTGCAAGCATGTAAAAAAAGTCTTTTATTGCAAATTTAAATATGACACAGACTGAGCAACCTCTATCCAAAATGATCCCACTGTGAATGAACATTCAAAAAGTTACAAGATTGTCACCAACCAATTGCCATCCATTCCGGCACACGTCAATTCAGCTGTAACAAACACTATAGCCAAGGCTATACAAAGTAATAAGATGCTTGTGTTAAGTGTGCTCAAACTGCTGATTCTGGTCCCCCATTGACACAGTCAACCAATAGCACATAGTAAATAAAAAACAAAAACAAACAAACATGGACTAGACGCTCACATGCTGAACAGCACAGCCTTATTCCAAAATGGATTAAATTAATTATTTCTCGTTTGTTCATTGACAGACACAGCTCCTGATCTTTTTAAATATTGGGTTATAGTGCTCCCTACAGAAGTAGGACACTAGGCATAAAAAAAGTCTGGCTACGCTTATGGGCAGTCCCAGTGGGGTATACTCCCTCTCTCTGCTATAGGTACTTTAGGTTTTTTTTCTGCCTAGTCAGGAGTAGGGCCCTGGCAATTTTTCTTTTTAGATAGAATTTTTTTCTCCTGAAATTTTTCCTGTGAGATCTGCAATCAACTGCCGGACTAGGCAACAGGCTGGGTAATCTAGATCCAGTGGTCACCCCAGTCTTGCTAGCGAGCGTGCGCAGATCTCAGCTCTGCGCTAGGTCGGCTGTGATATGGTTCCACCAGACAGGGGCTGGCCTATGATTTAAACGCCTCGCGAGGTCACATACGACTGGGTCTCGGCCTGAGTCGCAGCGTCCCTCCTGCCCGACAGTCCCCCATTTAGATGGAGAGGAGGTTCTGTCTTGAGCCTGGTTCCTGGTATGGAAAGGAACTGTCCCCCCCTCTCCCCCTGGAGGGTTTTAGGGGTTTAGCGCCCCCGGCGCTAGCACTGTTACGCCAATGGGGGATTGCAAAACTGGGATACTTGGACAACCTCTTTCTGCGAGCGGAGTCTCCTACTGCTTTGGTAGAAAACCTAGAAATCACCATAAGAGCTTGAGGGTGTTTGGCTGGATTCTGAATTTTCAAAAGTCTGTTCTGGTTTTGTCCACAAAGCTGGACTATCTGGGTTTGACTCTGGACTCTGCCTTAGCCAGAGTGCTCCTTCCTCTGGACAAACTGCAGGCTGTAATTCATCTCCTGCTGTCCAGCAGATGGTAATCCCTCCGGACTTGCATGCGGGTGCTGGGCCTGATGGTGGCCGCACTGAAGCCCTCCTCAGTAAAAGGGATATGACAGCCCGCCTGCACCTGAAGGACTCTCAGACCATGAGAAACAAAATTCTCTGGTCTGATGAAACAAAGATTGAACTTTGTGTCCTGAATGGCAAGTGTCATGTCTGGAGGAAACCAGGCACTGCTAATTATGGTCGAGTACAAGATCGAGTTTTGCTCTTTTCCCCCAGCAAGGTTTTTTCCTTCCAACCTGCGCCTGCCCCAGACTGGTTACAGGGTCTGTTTGGGGTGGTAGCTACATAAACCTATTCAGTCCCCAGGAAGGAAGGCAAAGCGGGTCCAATCCTGGACCTCAAGACGCTGAACTGCTTTGTGCAGGTACTTAAGTTCAGAATGGAGTCCATTTGAACAGTGGTGGCATCCCTGCGTCAGGGGGATTTTCTCCCCTCTATAGATCTCAAGGATGCCTATCTTCGTCCCGGTATATTAGACAGTGGTCACCACAGAAGCCAGCCTGTCCGGCTAAGGAGGTATCCTCGGCAAGCATTCTGCTGAAAGAGTCCAGACTACCGATCAATGTCTTGGAACTCCGAGCGATCAGACTGTGTCTGGATCATAGGACGTATAGTCTTCAGGGATGCCCAGTGCGCATTCAATTTGTCAATGCCACGGCCGTGGCTTATGTCAATTACCAAGGGGGCACAAGAAGTGCCCTGGCAGTTCTGGAGGTAGCTGGCATTCTAAGGTGGGCAGAACTGTTTGTTCCAGCCCTCTCCGCCGTACACATTCCCGGGGTTGAAAATTGGCAGGCGGATTACCTCAGTCGGCAGGAGTTGGACCAAGGGGAGTGGTCCCTTCATCTGGAGGTGTTTCATCATCTGTATCTTAGGTGGGGCACCCCCGAGGTGGATCTGTTGGCGTTCGGCTCAACAGAAAGGTGCAGAGGTTTGTGGCTCAGTCAAGGGATCCACTGGCGGACGCCACAGATGCGTTGGTGGCCACCGCGGGGTCATTGTCGTCTGATCTACACCTTCCCTCCTCTCAAGCTTCTGCCCAGACTCCTACGCAGGATCGAGGCAGAAGGGATTCCGGTCTTAGTGGCTACGGACTGGCCTTGCCGGGCTTGGTACGCCGATCTAGTGCTGCTGGTCGCCGACATTACTAGGAAGCTTTCTCTCAGAGAGGATTTGCTGTCCCAAGGACTGATCTTCCATCCTGCTTTACAGTTGCTGGCTATGGCTGCTTGGCTGTTGAACACCAGGTGCTAAAGGAGAGAGGTTTGTCTGAGTCTGTGATTCCTACATTGTTAAAAGCTAGGAAATCTACTTCTTGGAAGATCTACCATCATACGTGGAAGACGTACATTGCATGGTGTGAGTCTCTTGGGGTTCATCCTCGCTCCTTCTTGGTGGCTCGGATCTTAAACTTCCTTCAACGGGGGGGGTTGAACAGAAATTGTCCTTGAGTACCATCAAGGGCCAGGTATCAGCCTTGGCGGTCTTTTTCCAACGACCTTTGGCCATACACTCCCTGGTGCGTACTTTTCTTCGGGGTGTCTGACATTTTGTCCCTCCAGTGCAGGCCCTGTTGCCACCTTGGGATCTTAATTTGGAGCTCTACAGAAGCCTCCCTTTGAAAATATTCAGGAGATTCCCCTGCTTACACTGTCCCAGAAGGTGACCTTTTTGGTGGCTATCACCTCTGCGCGTATGTTGTCGGAACTGGCGGCATTATCCTGTCTTTCACCTTATCTGGTGGTTCACAAGGATAAGGTGGTGCTTCGCCCCTGTCCGTCATTCCTTTCAAAGGTTGTCTGTGACTTTCATTTGATTGAAGACATTTTGTTGCCTTCCCTGTGTCCCCAGGCCTAAACATTCAAAGGAAATTGTCTTGCATGCCTTGGATGTGATTTGGGCAAATAGGTTGTACCTGGTAGCTACAGAGTCTTTCAGGAAGTCACTATTTGGGCTCACGGATGGACCTCGCAAAGGGTTGTCTGCTTCCTCTGTGGCCTTTTCCAGATAGTTCAAACAGATAGTGGTTCAGGCCTATTCCATCAGGGGTCAGGTTCCTCCTTTCCCTTTCAAGGTGCACTTTACTAGGTCGCTTAGTGCCTCCTGGGCTCTCCCTCCATCAGGCGTCAGTGACGCAGGTTTGCAAGGTGGCCACCTGGTCGTCGGTGCACACTTTTACAAAGTTTTGTAAAGTGGATGCTTCCTTTGGCCGCAAGGTTTTGCAGGACCTGATCCTCTGAGGGAGTATGTTTGTTTTTTGTTTTTTTTTGTTTTTTGAGGTGGGCTCCAGTTGTTTTGGTTGAGCCCCTGTATTCTGGTTGGCTACTGTTTAGCCTTGGGAATTTTTTTGCCGTTTCCCACCCCTCATGTTTAACACTGCTTTGGGACATCCTAATGGTCAAGAATGACAGGAGCTGTGTCCGTCAATGAACAAAAGAGAAAATGGGATTTTTGACTTACCGTAAAGTAAGTCGGTAAGTCAAAAATCCAATTTACTTTGATCTGTTATACAGTACTGTATATATGTTTCGTCTAGAGCTGTTAGCATGCTCTTACAGCTAATCACAGTAATAATCACTTTCAACCTGACAAAACCAGACAGGGAACTCCTTACCTGAACTGAAGCTTTGTCTGTAGGTGTGTGGTTAGAGGCACCTAGTACAAACTTCCATCTCGCTCGATATTTTAGAATTATTAAGAACATCAGATAAAGCCAGTGCATTTCTGGGGAAAAGGCCTCTCCCCATCCCCCTTCTTCAAGGCTTAAACAAGGATTTTTAATGCAATCCAGATGAAATAACAAAGAGCTTGACAGTGAGGCTGGATTAAGGCTAGTGTGTCCTAACAGCGATGTAAACCGATATACAAGTCTATGGTAATGTAAAACCCACTTGATGTTGATGCAGGTCAGAAGCGGTTCAGCTGCCAACTCCAAGTACACCTGACAGTAAATTTTTTAGACCCCCGATCCCTCCATAAAGATTACCCGTCACTGCCTATTGCTGTCACAAGGGATGTTTACATTGCTTGGGACAGCAATAAAATTGATCAGATTTTTATTTATTTTTTTAAAAACCTGTGCTAAAATGTAAAAATAAAAATAAACAGGAAAAAAAAATAAATACATTTTAGCGGCCCCTGTCGCCGTGAGCTCGCGCATGAAAGAAAACGTATACGGAAGTCGCGCCTGCAAATGAAATCGCTGTTCAAACCACACATGCAGTTTCGTCGCAATTGCCAGAGCGAGACCAATAATTTTAAAAAGAGCTACTCTGTAACTCTAAACTGGTAACCGTTAAAATTTTTTAAAGCGTCACCTATGGAGATTTTTATTGACTATAATTTGTCGCCATTCCGCGGGTGTGCGCAATTTTAAACCGTAACATGTCGGGTATCTATTAACTCAGTGTGACATTTTTCACAATATACAAAACAAAATGGGCTAACTTTACTGTTTAGTTTTTTTTTTTTTAATGCAGTGAAATGTAATTTTTCCAAAAAAATGGCGTTTGAAAGACTGCTGCGCAAATCCTGCGAGACTAAAAATATTGCAATGACCGCCATTTTATTCTCCAGAGTCTTTGCAAAAAAAAAAAATATATATATATATATATATATATATATGTAATTTTCTAGCAAAAAATACTGATTTATATAAAAATACTGGTTAATGGAGAGATCTGGAGTCAATAAGACCCCACGTCTCTCCTCCAGGCTGGAAAGCCTGCGATCAAAATTAAAAAAAAAAAAAAATGTTTCTTGGCTTTCCAGCCGAGTACACAGCAGTGTATTTACAACTGCCAGGCCGAACGTGACATCATAATATATATATAGAGTTGAAGAGACTGCTGGGGACCATCTGGTCCTCAGTATTCTGTATGGTGAAATTCCGCCACTGGTGGATTCCTTCTCCGCCTGCCCAATCGCATGTAGAAGCATCGGAGGGCGGCTGGACAGCCAATATGATTGTCCTTATGGTGCAGGAAATTGTCGACTGGAAAAACAATGATATCTGAATGATGCCTGCAGCTTCAGGCATCATTCAGATATTGCCACTTAAAGCCCAGGACATCATATGACGTACTACAGGCCGGAAGTGGTTAAATTAGCTCAGAAGCATCCTAAACTGATGCCATTGACACCAGGTTTAAATCTGTTTCTTATTTACTGATGAACATTATAAAGTAGGATCATTGTGTTGTCTTCAACAGGATGTTTTGCTGCTGTTCTACACAACCTGGTGTGGCTTCTGTGCTACTTTGACTCATATCTTTATCCGCCTGGCCCAGCTACTGGCTACAGATAGTCTCCTCATTGCCAGGTAAGATAACTGCATCTGTATTCATCAACAGTTCTGCTGAATATTTTAGTAATGTTATTGTAGTGTTGGGCAAGTCTTGATTTGAGTAATCCCAGAATTCAATGTTTATTTTCTCTCTTTTATTAGAATAAATATTGCTGAGAATGATCTCCCTTGGGAGTTTATGGTGGACCATGTTCCTGCTATCATGCTTTTTCCCAAAAATAGGCAAGTATGGCTGTTTTAACTGATTCGCACTGGCAGAGCCATCTTTACCTTCTAGAAAATGCAGCTTTTTACTAGTTGTAGTTTTCTAGATAAATAGAGGTAAATGAGCTAAACATAATTATGTTACTGTAATTGTGTTTTTTTTTCTTTGTGGTGTTAATCTGCTCTTTGGGGTTTTCCTAAGATTTGAATGGCAAAATACTCTGATCCACAGTAACAAACAGCAACCAGTTAGAAATCTATCAGCAGTCTAAATAAAAAAATACACTTTTAAAAGCTTGTCCATGGTTGACTTTATATGTTTTACTTTGGCCTGAATGGTAAAGATAAACAACAATGTCTTTGACCTGAGAGATGTCTCTGAGCACCATGTGAGAATTCTAGTCTATGCACAAAATGTGCAGATAGAGAGGAAGCTGGTATCTAAAGGGGCTTTACGCTTGAATAGTAATATTGCTGTAAAAAGTGTAGAGATGGCATTTCCTCTGCTAAAAATACCTTGGCAAAAAATAAGAAGTGAAAGCAGATGAAAATACATTTGCATGTAATGGAGAAAAAAATGTCTAAATATACAGTATTGTGTTCCTCTTCTTAGTGCTCAGACGTCGTAAAAACTTGGCCTGCATTTTTGTATGTTAAAGTTGAACCCAGGAATAAATGTATAAATAATGGAGGCATGTGTATTTACTTTAAGGCTAAGTTCACTTTTCTAAATCTTTTCTTAAAACCTGTAAAGCATTGCACCAGCAATCAGCAGATCTCCTGCACGTCTGTTAGTGTATCTGTGTGGCAGTACATTCCGTACGGGCAAGCAGATACAGACAGGAAGTATCAATGAACTACCAGGGTGCTCCACAGCGCCACGGTAGTTCATTGAGAACTAAAGCCGACCGCCACAAAGGATGTCGGCACTTGTAGTTCATTTATACACAGAGCTGTGTGATGAATAACGCAGCTGTGTGGTCGGAGGCCCGCACGGCCACGCAGATTTAAAAAGTGCCAGCTACTATGGGAAACTTCTCCCTGTACTGCTGTCACAGGGGGAGGGGTTTTTGGGAGCAGCTGCAGCTTTGGGAGCATGTACGTGTTCCACCCTAAAAACAGGTGAATTTATCCTTTAACCCTTTCGCTGCCAGGTCCGGATGCTGCAGCCCCCTGCCTGTCAGATGAAAGCCCAATTTGTCAAACCACACCCGGTGCCATAGCGACCTGCCATGTTTTCCAGGCTCTGCTTGCCCATCTGCGGGCCCGGGAGCTATGTGGAGGGCAAGGAGAAGAGCGGATATGCGTCCCCTCTCCTCCCCTTCTTGTTGTGACCCAGAAAGCAATGTCTAGGACAGGGGTCTTCAAACTATGGCCCTCCAGTTCTTCAGGAACTACAATTCCCATCATGCCTAGTCATGTCTGTGCATGTCAGAGTTTTACAATGCCTCATGGGATGTGTAGTTCTGCAACAGCTGGAGGGCCGTAGTTTGAGGATCTCTGGTCTAGGAGGTCCCTTCTGGGTCAGCCTCTCTGTGTACCCAGCTACCTTAGCCAGGAAAGGATGCAATGCGATCTACAATGCAAAAGATTAAGTGGAGCCCAAAGGAGATATGAATGTCTCGATAACCAGTTGCAGACTCTGGCCGTACTAGACACACCCAAAAACATGTCATCATTGTGCACAGCGCGTCTAGTATGTCCATTCCTTCTGCTCTGCTGCTGGGATTTCCCTATCCCAGTACAATGCAATTAAGCTGTGATTATTCACTCGCCCACGAGCCTCCCGCTCCTTTCCTGACATCCCCGCGCGAGTGACCGACGGCTCCGATGTCTGCCCGCCACTCGCGATCTCCCGCAGGAGAGGGAGAAAGGCAGACGGCTGATGTAAACACAGCCGTCTGTCATTCTCCCTTAGATAATGACAGAGGCTATGCGATCCTGCTATGTAGGATCGTATGTCTCTGTTATGATCTAACAAGCCACACCCCTTGACAGTTAGAATCACGCCCCTAGGGACACACTTAACCCCTTGATCACTAATAAAGTTAACCCCTTCCCTGCCAGTGTCATTTTTACAGTAACAGTGCATATTGATGGCACTGATTACTGTAGTAATGTCACTGGTACCCCCAAAAGTGTAAAAAATGTCAGTGAAGGGTCCGATCTGTCCGCCGCAATGTCGCAGTCCCGCAAAAAACACAGATCGCCGCCATTACTAGTTAAAACGAAATTGGTGAGACCTATTCGGTTTTTTCTTATCTTGGCCAGCAGGGTATCTGTGATGGCGGTGATTCTTCGCCGCATGATTTGGTTGAAGTACTGGTCGGCCGACCAGGCTTCCAAAAAGGTACTGACTGATCTACCTTTTGTAGGTGACCGTTTGGTGCCTCTATGGAAGAGATCATCAAGGGCCTTACGGGAGTACATTACGTCCGTAGGTTGCTAGGGGTAAGGAACCTCGTCGTAAACGTGGTCCTTTTTTCTCGGCTCACTAGTGGCCCTTTTGTCTGTGCGGGAGGCTCCAAAAGACTCTGGAATGGTAAGTCAAAGGCGGGCACCACCGGTTCTGAAGACAAGCCTTCCCCAGCCTGAAGGGGCGTCCTCACCCACATCTGGAGTGGGAGGACGTTGTTGCCTTTTGCCCAAACCGTGGACCTTGCTCATTCAGGACAAATGGGTCGATTTGGTTCGGTTAAAAAATCGAGTTCTGGTCCTTGCCTCCGGCAAGGTCCTGTTCTACCAACTTGCACCTGTCTCACGATCGGCTACAGGGTCTTTACGGGGTAGTGCAGGATCTGTTAGCACAAGGAGTCATTGTGCTGGGTCCAGAGTCAGAACGTTTTTAAGGTTTTTATTCCAATCTGTTTACAGTTCCCAGGAAGGAAGGCAAGGTTAATCCGATCTTGGATCCCAAGGCTTGAAAACCGCTTTGTGCGAGTTTTGGATGGAGTCCATTCGCAAAGGTAGTAGCTTTCCTCCATCAAGGGGATCTTCTGGCTTCTATCAATCTCAAGGACGCTTACCTTCAAATTCCAACATATGTCGGGCATCAGCTTTTTCTTGGTTTTGCCGTGGGCAAGGAGCACTTTCAATTTGTGGCATTACCCTTTGGTCTCGTCTCAGCTCCTTGGATGTTCACAAAGATTTTGGCCCCAGTGCTGGCCTTGCTACAGCAGAAGGGGATAGCAGTACTGGGTTACCTGGACGATCTGCTTCTGTGTGCAGAGTCTTCTTCGGCTTTAGAAGCCAACTCGAACATCACTGTGCGAACTCTTCAACAGTTCGGATGGACACTGAATTTTCAGAAATCGGCTTTGATTCTGTCCACCAAGCTGGACTACTTGGGTCTGATGCCGGACTCGACGTCGGCCTGGGCGTTTCTTCCACAGGCTAAACCTCTGAAGCTACAGGATGCGATTCTGCTCCTGTCTCACGATCGGCTATAGGGCCTTTACGAGGTAGTGCAGGATCTGTTAGCACAAGGAGTCATTGTGCTGGTTCCAGAGTCGGAACGTTTTTAAGGTTTTTATTCCAATCTGTTTACAGTTCCCAGGAAGGAAGGCAAGGTTCGTCCGATCTTGGATCCCAAGGCTCGAAAACTGCTTTCTGCGAGTTTTGGATGGAGTACATTCGCAAAGGTAGTAGCTTTCCTCCATCAAGGCGATCTTCTGGCTTCTATCGATCTCAAGGATGCTTACCTTGAAATTCCAACATATGTCGGGCATCAGCTTTTTCTTCGTTTTGCCGTGGGCGAGGAGCACTATCAATTAGTGGCATTACCCTTTGGTCTCGTCTCAGCTCCTTGGATGTTCACAAAGATTTTGGCCTCAGTGCTGGCCTTGCTACAGCAGAAGGGGATCGCAGTACTGGGTTACCTGGACGATCTGCTTCTGTGTGCAGAGTCTTCTTCAGCTTTAGAAGCCGACTTGGACATCACTGTGCGAACTCTTCAACAGTTCGGATGAACACTGAATTTTCAGAAATCGGCTTTGATTCTGTCCACCAAGCTGGACTACTTGGGTCTGATGCTGGACTCGACGTCGGCCTGGGAGTTTCTTCCACAGGCTAAACTTCTGAAGCTACAGGATGCGATTCTGCTCCTGTTGTCCAACCATTGGTCTTTCCTCAGGACTTGCATGCAGTTGCTGGGCCTGATGGTTTCCACCTTTTGAGGCGGTTCCATTTGCTCAGTTCCATACCGGACATCTGCGAAAAGAGATTCTGGTCAAATGGAACAAGGATCCGCTGTCATTGGACGATCTGATCCTGTTTATTTGGTTACGAGGGGGTCTCTACTATGGTGGCTCCATTCCCCAGCGCTTCGCCTGGCAAAATCTTTCTTCCCCTGTATTGGACTGTGGTCATCATGGATTCCAGTCTGTCTGGGTGGGGAGGTGTCTTGGGATTGTACTCGGCCTAAGGTGTTTGCACTTGAGAGGTGTCCAGTCTGCCGATCAACATCCAGGGGATTTGGGCGATTTTATTTTCCTTTCGGAGGTCAGACTCGCTTTTTGTGGTTACGGACAGACCAAGAAAAGGGCTGGCTGCGTCTTCTGCTACCATCTCCAGATGGATCAGACAGATGGTGACTCAGGCCTATTCCATTAAAGGTCAGGTTCCACCTTTCCCTGTCACGGCGCATTCTACTCGGGCGCTGATTGCTTCTTAAGCCTTCAGGTCATCAGATATCGCAAGTTTGCAAGACGGCCACTTGGTCGTCGGTGAATACCTTCACAAAATTCTATAAGGTAGATACTTTGACATCTGCGAATGCTTCTTTTGGCCACAAAGTTTTTCAGGCTGCTGTTTGAGGGGCTTTTCCCTCTTGAGGGGTGTTTTTTATTTAAACTTTTTTTTTGAGACGGGGTCTGTGACCCGGTTAGGGCTCCTGTGTCCTGGTTAAGGGCTCTTATGTTTAGCTTTGGGTTATTTTCCCCACCACTCATTTCCCTTTTGGATGTCCCAGTAGTTATGATTTATGGAACGCTGTGCCCGTAGATAAATAAAAGAGAAAATGGGATTTTTGTACTTGCCGTAAAAGCCATTTCTCTGCATTTATTGACAGACACAGCACCCATTCTTCTATGGAGTTCTGATACTTCTAATACTGCTAATACTTCTTGCTACTAAACTCATTACCTAGAGCAGAGAGGGGGGGTTATATACCAGCTGAGGAAGGCCTATGGGCATAACCAGGTGTTTTTTTGCTGCCTAGTCCTACTCCTGGAGGAGGCAGTATAACCCAGTAGTTATGATTTATGGAGCGCTGTGCCCGTCGATGAACTCAGAGAAATGGATCCCATTTTTATTTTTACACCCAAGCACATAAAATCCCCCAAAACAATTTTAAGGACCCCCAATATTGGCGTGTATGAGCGTAAACGCATATGTGTCGGGGCGCCTACGTGTGAAAATGTAGATTGCGATACACGTGTCGCTGGGGGTGAGAGCAGCACTTAACTAATACCTATAAGGGGCCTTTTGAAGCGTCGTCTAAAGAAAATGCAGGGTACTGAAGTATGTCACCATTTCAGGGGCACACACAAATTTAAGGTTCGACAAGTTGGGTATCTATTTACTCTATGCAACTTCATCTTTTATATTTTACTAGAATTGTGGGTAGTTTATTGCGTTTGTTTGCCCTAAAATTCACTTTAGTGTGTTTTATTTTTTTACTGAAATCTTGGTCTGCTTTGTGTATTACTTCCAGATCGGTGCATGAATCCAGTTTTAATCTTTGCCTTTGTGCAGAAGCTTACTTAATAAAGACTGGTAACTGCTGCTCTCTCTTTGTACAGGGTGACTGATCTTGTCTCTGTACCTCCTGTAGTTTTCTGCAGAAAGCCAGTAGTGGGCGGGGCCACCCACTACCACTACCAAAGTCAAATGTAAAAATTCCTGTACTGCAGCTCATCAATAAAGTATTAGAACAGCTCTGTATTTTACAATCCTTTACAAAAATCTACAGCACATCAGTTTGCTGTAAAAAAAAAAAAAAAAAAAAAAAGTTATGACATCTGCTTATTATTTCCGGGAAACCACTTTTTTTTTTTTTTTCAAAACGTTTTTATTGAATAATAAAGATACAATACAGCAAAGTAAACAATCATATGTGAGCAAACATGCATATACAGCAGATAACAAAACAATTGAGTTTCCCGCCCACATATGGAGATATAAAAGGGCCAATAAGATCCAGGACCAACTCCAATCGTTGCAAGCTCCAATCTATACATAACGGTCCTGGAGCATGTACTAAATCTTGCATAGAATGTATAACCAGCAAGGGTAAACCAAAACAAGAGGGGGGGGGGAGGGTGTAGGTTCAGGGTCCCTACACCCAAAAATGTAAAGGAGTACTAAAGCACAGTTACAAACCCATAAAACAGAAAGAAAACCCACTGTAAGGCACTCCAAGCGACCGGCCCAGGCACAGCAACGGGGGGGGGGGGGGGTTATTACCAAAAAGAGAACAAGAAAAATGTTCGTCAGAAAAGGCTGAGGAGAGGTGCGAGCCGCGTGGACCAGCCAGACGGGTCGGAGCACCCAAATGAGGTAGGGGGTGGGAAGGGGGAAGGAAGGAGGAGGGAGGGGAAGGAAGGAGGGAGGGAGGGCAAGGAGGGGGAAGGGGAAGGCGGTGGAAAGGGGAGAAAAAAAAAAGGGGGGGGGGAGAAGTGGGGTCACCTAGAAGCTAATGCCTATCCGTGTGTAATGACAGCCAATCATAATAGAAACATCGGGTATGAGGGTGTCGATTCAGAAAACCAAGACATAATCCAAGTAGCCCCAGTACGGGATGTCAAACCTGAAGGTAGCAGGAAAAGAGCAAATGCAACTTAAGCGTTAAGTGTAGAAAATTCCGGTGTGGTTGTGAAGTGAGCCCAGCACGCCCATTTCTTGTGATATTTAGTGGGGGTGTCATTGGCTATATGAATGAGCTCCTCCATTTCCGCAATAACAGCAATTCGATGCAGCCACTGTTTAATCGTAGGTGCCTGTGTAGAATTCCACAGAACAGGAACGCATTGGCGTGCAGCATTGATCATCTGGGCAGGAAGCGATTTCGTATAAGAAGCATGCGAAGTGGGGGAATGGTGCAAGAGGAATTGAGCCGGCGAGAAGTCCAGATCATCCGTAGTCACCTGCTTAATAAGTCGGTGGACCTCTGTCCAGAATGCTGTCAAACGTGGGCAAGACCACAGGATATGGAGAAGAGAGCCGGTGTCCGCTAGGCACCTCCAACAGGTGGAGGGTACGGAAGGTGAGATCTTATGAAGGAGCGTCGGAGTGCGGTACCACCGTGAAACAATTTTAGAACCGTTTTCTTGGGTCGTAACGTTTCGCGAACATTTTTGATTTTTCAAGAAGATCTGCTCCCATTCATCCTCGGAGAACGAACAGGCAAGGTCTTTCTCCCAGGCTACACAGCGGGAGCGTGTGAGCTGACCCGAATCCTCAAACAGGAGAGAGTGCGTGATGGAGATAAGTCTACGGAGGGGGCCCTCCTGCTGACAGAGCCCATCAAACGTGGTCGGGGAGTCCCGACAGGGAAACCTCCTAACAAATGCTTGCACATAGTGAGCCAGCAGAAGGAAGGACCAAGGTGGAATGGGGGGTTTCTTTGCTTTCTGAGCAATAGAAGAGGCCGGAAAGACCTCCACTTCGTCGCTGACATGGTGAATGCTCAATTGTTCCTGCGGCCAGTGGTCAAGCAAATAATGATGGTGCATGCCGGGGGGAAAGTCAGGATTGAGTCTGAGTGGGATCATCGGACCCTGGGCCCGCGAGATACCACACGTTTTGCATGTCGTGTTAAAAGATTGGAGAGTAGGACCAATCCGAGGATGCAGCCGAAGAGAGAGCGGCAGGTGAGCGGGACGCAGCCACGGGGATGTAGCTAAATCGAGTGTAGTAAAGCCACCTTCCAGGGATACCTAATTCTTGTGCAGCTTATGGACGTTCCAATCGATGATTCTGGTTAAGTGACACGCCATATGATAGTTTCGAGCATCAGGAAGACCGATACCCCCTTTGTGTTTGGGCAAGCAGAGAAGGTCGTAATGGATGCGGGAATGTTTATCATTCCATAAGAACGCGGACACAAGACGTTTGTAGTCCCCAAAGAAGGTCCGCGGGATAGCCGCAGGAACCGTTTGGAGAACATACAAAAGCCGCGGCAGAACGTTCATCTTTAAGACCGCAGCACGCCCGAACCAAGATAGAGGCAGTCGAGTCCAAGCGAGGAGATCCTGTTTGATTTTATGAAGAATCGGGGGAAAGTTCCGGAGGAATAGGTGTCGCAGATCAGCCGAAATCTGAATGCCCAGATATGTCAAGGAGTCTTGCTTCCATACAAAGCGAAAATTGGTCTTGCACATTTGCACTTCTTGAGGGGATAAGGAGACATTTAGCGCAAAGGATTTGGCAAAATTGATTTTCATGTTGGACAAAGAGGCGAATTGACGGAACTCCTGCAAGACCGAAGGAAGAGTAGTAATAGGGTCAGTCAAAAACAGCAAGAGATCGTCTGCATAAGCAGCTACCTTGTACTCCTTGGCAGCAAACTTAACCCCACGAATAGACGGGTTATCCCTGATACTGTTCAGGAGAGGCTCCAAAGTCAGCACAAAAAGTAGGGGGGACAAAGGGCACCCCTGTCTAGTCCCGTTACGGACGGGGAAGGCACTCGACAGGGTGTCGTTAACCCGGACCCGGGCACTCGGATTAGCGTAGAGGGACATAAGGAAGCACATCATGCGCGGGCCCAACCCCCAAGCGCGAAGGGCAGCTTCCATGTAGTCCCACGACACCCTATCAAATGCCTTCTCCGCATCCAGGGAGAGGAGGAACCCCCTCTGCTGGGACACCGAAAGAACGTGGTGGAGGTTAAGAGCTTTGATGGTATTATCCCTGGCCTCCCGACCAGGGATAAATCCAACCTGATCCAGATGTATCCCCGTAGAGAGGAGAGGAAGCAACCTGTTTGCCATGATTCTAGCAAAGATTTTTATGTCCACGTTTAATAACGAGATTGGCCTATAATTGGACGTAGAGGTCGAATCCTTCCCCTCTTTCGGGATAACGACTATGTGAGCTTCCAGCATACACGGTGACAGGGGCTGGTCTGCTGAAAGAGAGTTAAACGCCTCCAAAAATGGGATGGACAGAACATCGGCAAAAGATTTATAGTAAGCCGCAGACAGGCCATCCGGGCCCGGACTCCTGTTCGATTTGAGCTGTTTAAGTGCCAACGACCATTCAAGTAGGGTGATGGGGGCTTCAAGAGAAGTCTTGAAATCCGACGAAATCAGGTTTCTGTTAAGGAAATCGTCAAGGGCATGCACTCTCGACTCAGAGGCAGAGGAGGGAGAGTCCCCACACGGGAGATTATACAACTGACGATAATACCTCTCAAATCCGCCAGCAATGTCCCTATTATTGGAAATACGCGAGCCAGAATCAGATCGAAGGTGATGGACGACCGTTTTGGCTTTTCGGGTATGTAAGGCTCTCGCCAGAAGGCGGCCACTTTTGTTGCCGTGCTCACAAAAGAGCTTCTGAGACAGTAAAAAGCTCCTACGTGTCCTTCTGTCTAGCTCCAGCTGGAGCTTTTCTCTAGCATCCATGAGAGCGTCATGCGTGGCCTGAGCCAGCGTCTTCTTGTGAGCCCTCTCCAGGGCGGAGATTTGAGACAAATACTCAGAAATGGTCGCTTCCCTCTGCTTTCGTAGTGCAGAGGCGAGCGCCAAAAGTTTTCCCCGGATCACACACTTGTGTGCAGCCCACTGGGTGATCAGGGACGTGTCAGGGGTAGAATTACAGCGAAAATAGTCCACAAGGGCGGAGCGGAGTTCAGAGAGTCGGGCGGGGTCCGTCAGCAGGGAGGCGTCCAGCCTCCAGATCCTGTCCCGTGGGGCATAGATAGGCAGAGACAATGACATCGTGATCGGGTTGTGATCAGAGATAACAGATGGTTCGATCGTAGCGTCCGTAAGATATATCCAGTCCCTCTGGGATAGAAAGATGTAATCTATCCTGGAATACTTCCTGTGAAGCGGGGAGAAGAAAGTAAAGTCTTTATCGCGTGCATGCATAGTGCGCCAAGAGTCATGCAGGAACAATTCCTGAAGGCTCAATCTAATTTGTTTCAATGCCTTGTAGGGAAGGCAAGAGGAACCCGTGGAAGTGTCCAACAGAGGGTCCAGAGGGACGTTGAAATCGCCCCCAAAAATGAGAGTGCCCTTCTGGAAGGGAATCAGTTCAGCAACCACAGCACGGAAAAAAGAAACTTGGGAGGAATTCGGACTGTAAACATTCACTAGAGTGAGAGGCTGGTCACGAATAGACCCAGTCAAGAAGAGGTAGCGACCCTGAGGGTCCGCTAAAGAGGCCGAAATGGTTAAGGGAACAGACTTGGCAATCAGAATCGAAACCCCCTTAGTCTTAGAGTCAGCTGATGTAGCATGAAAAACAGTAGGATAATATTTGTTGTAACAGCAGGGAATGGCATCAGAGCGAAAATGTGTTTCCTGAAGAAAGACCACGTCCGCTCGGAGTCTACGCATATGCGTCAAAACCGTGGACCGTTTCTGTGGCGTGTTAAGACCCTTGGTGTTAAAGGAGACTATTTTCAGTTTTTGGGCGTCAGTGTCCAACTGAGGGATACGCGGCATGTTAGCAACAGGTACAATCCAAACCCCAAAAAAAAAAAAAAGGGGGGGGGGGTAAGAAGAAAGGTAGGAGAGACGGGGGAGGGAAACTAGGAAAAACAAGCAGGAAAGGGGAAGCGGGTAGGGGGACAAAGACAGAGGGTATTAGAAGACCAGCTGCCTTGCCCTACTAGGGAAGGGACAGGGAAAGAAAGTCGGATCTAGTTCGGCAGAGGTATATAACCTCAGCCGTTGGCGAGTGTGGAAGGTAGAAAATCCAAAAATGGGAGTCAGCACCAAGCACCTGAAAAGGCCTTTGAAAGCTAAAAGAAGAGCCCTAGAAATGCGGGAAACCAGGGGAGCAGCTCCGGCGCACAAGCCAAAGTATAGGGGCCTACAGCCTAGACCTTTTAGGGAGAGAGCGAGGGGGGGTAGCCCGACAGGTAGGAGTACAGAAGTAGGGCACGGAGGGAGGGGTAGAACCTATCGGGACATGGAACAGCCCTGACAAAAAAAGTCCAAGAAACATCACAACCCAAAATAACAGTGAACCATGTGACATTGCTTAAGTATAAATGGATGGAAGGAAGAAAAGGAGGTACCCAGTGAGCACCCATTGTCACCCAGAAACAAGGGAGGGGAGCCTGCGTTACAACCATATAGCTTAACACCTGTAGAGAGAAGATCATTAGTGTGCATAGAACCATGAAAGTAGTATACATGCCCCAATTATCTGGTCACAAGAGGAGATTCCTCCAAGGAGTCAGGGAGAAAGTTCCCACAGAGCCAGTCTGCCACCCAGCAACTCCCAGGCGGTGGAATCACCCATACCACCAAGGGAATGGCCGGGGTGCAGAGAGGCAAAGGATACAGTGAATTAAAGGCAGCAACAAGGTAACCACAGCTCGAGACACCCAGCCCCCCCCCCGCACAACCCCCCCACCCCGTCCCCCCCAACCTCAACAGAAGAAAACAATCCCCTCAAAATAGTCTCATACAAAAGGCCGTCAGATAGGGGGTCACACACCGAAGGAGACAGCCGGCATGACAATGCAAGACACAGCTCGCATCCCTCAGTGCACGACACAATATTGACAGCGAGAGAGCAGAACCTTCCGAGACATGTACAGTCAGCAGCACCCATAAGGAAAGTCAGCGATGTCAGCAGGCAGTAGCGACTAGGAGGGCCTTAGTAGGCAGAGAGGTAGACTGGAAGCGGAGTCGCCAGTGGTAAGGGATGAGACTGCACGTCCGGAGAGCAGGAGGTTCGTTCAAGGATAACACCGTGAGCGGGGACAGAGTCCGGCGGGGGGGGGGGAAGGGCAGCCACCACACCACCATCACGCAACAGCAGGAAAGTAGAAAGTAGAGTGGGGGGAGGCCGGGCGTCCAAGGGAGCAAGGTGTCCGTAAATCAGCAGGTGAGGTGACCGAAACAAACAGTGCAGAGACCAACAGGGTTACAGCACAGCATAGCGTCCGGAGGGAAACAAGCTGGCAGGGGGCCCCCTCGAACACAGCAACATCTCATTGTCCAGGCCAAGGAAGGGCGGTAGTTACGGTGTGTAGGAGATGGGGATACACACAGTGCAGGCAGACCGTATCCGGAAGAACCATGAGAAATCGGGGCAAACTGACACAGGGGACAACCGGTACTCACACTGGAGAGACTGCATCATTCAGGGCGTACATCGCGCTCGGCGGTGGTCAGGGGACGCCGTCGGACTGCCGTTGCGGGGTAGGCCAGCTCCCTCAGCCGGTGGAGAAGAAGGCGGGTGAGCCCTGCGTCTGCTGCTGCCAAAGTTGAAGTTGCCAGCCGGATGTACGCCCTCCATCGGAGCATCACGCTGAAGAGGCGAGAGGCGAAATTCACTGTACCAGTCAGGTAAGTGGACATAGGGGATGGCCAGCGTGGAGCAGAAATGTTCCAGGTTCTCCGGAACCCGAAGCAGAGCGGTGCGGCCCTGGAATGTGGCCGAGAGACCAAAGGGGAACTTCCAGCGGTAGATGATGGCTCTAGAGCGAAGCTCATCCAGCAGGGGGCGCAGTTCTCTCCATCTTTGTAAAGTGATGTTAGAGAGGTCCTGAAACATCTTGATTTCGGCGCCATGATATGTGAGGTGCTGTCGGACTCTGGCATTCCTCAAAACGTCCTCCTTCACCTGGAAGTTTGCCAGGCAGCAGACCACGTCTCTAGGCGGATCATTGTCCCTGCCCCGAGGGCGCAGGGCACGGTGAATCCGTTCCATGACAACAGGCGTTTCAGGGGGTCTGCCCAGTAAATCATTGCAAATGGCCACCACAGCCTGTGGAAGATTCTGGTGTTCCACACTCTCAGGGATGCCACGCACCCGCAAGTTCTTTCGCCGACCCCTATTGTCCAGATCCTCCACATGGCGATTCAAATCCCTTAGGAGGGCTGCATGGGATTCTGTAACTTGTTGAACGTGACACAGTGAGGCATCATGGCGGGCAGTAGTGGATTCCACTTCTTCCACACGCATTGCCATAGCCTGGAAGTCGCTCCGGAGTTCCGCTATGGCCGCAGAGAGGGTAGCTTTAATGTCCAGTTTAATGTCCGTGGCCACCATCTGTAAATCCGCAAACGATAGGGAAGCCGCTGATTTGGGCATAATCGCTTCGGACGATGAGGCGCCATCTCCCGGGGGGGGCCCTACTCGGTGAGCGGGAGCGAGGCAGGCTGGAAGGAGAGGGAGTAGGCCGCTGAGCATCTCTAGCCTGGGTGCGGAAGATTTCAGGGATATGTCTGCCGATCTGGGTCTCCGGTTCCCGCGGTGACCGGGATCGGGTAGCTGAGGAGCTCCGTGAGGTACTCCCCATGATGAAGTAGCAGATAAGGGGAGGTTTCGGGCAGCAGTCAGAAAAGACCAGGCCGTGAGGTGCAGGAGCCCGGAGCTAAGCAGCCATCTTGGATTGGGACCAAGCCACACCCCCCCCCCCCCCCCCCCCCCGGGAAACCACTTTCTGATGTCATGGGTACATACACGTGCATCTCATAAAATTAGAATAGCATCAAAAAGTTATTTTATTTCAGTAATTTAATTCAAATAGTTAAACTTGTATATTTTATATTGATGCATTACACAGAGTGATATATTTCAAGCATTTCTTTCTTTTAATTTTGACAAATAGGGCTTACAGCTAGTGAAAACCCAAAATTAAGTATCTCAGAAAATTAGAGTATTACCTAAGGTCAATAGAAAAAAGGATGCACTCAAAACTTGATCGAGGGTCCTTTTGCATGAATTACTGCATCAATGCGGCGTGGCATGGAGGTGATCAGCCTGTGGCACTGCTGAGGTGTTATGGAAGCCCAGGTTGCTTTGATAGCAGCCTTTAGCTCATCTGCGTTGTTGGATCTGGTGTCTCATCTTCCTCTTGACAATACCCCACAGATTCTCTACTATTCATTCCTGACAATGCTGGTTCCCTGGCTTTAATGCTGAACCAATGGCATTGACCCTTTAGGAGCTGACAAGGAAAAAGCCTGCATATCTTGAGTACTCCCCTCTATTTGACTTTGCCAGCTATTGGCCTGAACTGAAGTTAGGGGGTCAAACTGCAGATAACAGAGAGCCAGGCTACAAGCATTTTTTAGAGGAGTACAGCAAAGACTATCAAAGAAAACTAATGTATCAGGAAAAGTGGAACTTGTTCTTTTTCACATGGCTGTAATGTGTGTATCCCAAAATGCTCGGTATGCAGTCTGGTAAATATGCATCGTTAACAGTTCTATCTCTTTGACATCATCTATCTTTTCTAAGAATGCCCAGTGGTAAGAGTTTTGTGAGGCAGGTTTGTGGGGTTGTTGGCATTGATTTCTACTACTGGTATCTCTCAGACATAAAACCTGTAATCTGTAAAGGCTGATCATTTCTCTTCAATATTCTATGTATTTGTTTTTTATTTTCAGGAAAGACCAAAGTGCATTGTATCCTGAAGATCAACAGATCACGGTTTCAAACCTTTTGCATTTTATCCTAAAATATGCGACTCTTCCTTCCTCGATAGCTGATCCACCTTCCTCCTGCCCCAAATACTATCTGCAATACAAGGAGGATCAGGTTTCATTTTTGGAACTAGAGATCCAAAGGCTGAGGGCAGAAATTGATGTTCTACACAAGGCTCAGGCTCAGCTGGCAGAACTTCTTTCAGAAGCCAGAAAAGACACGCAGGACCTAAAGGTACAAAAGCAGAGATTAGAACAACACAACAAAGCTTTAGAGGTACACAAGCAACAGCTTCAGTCACTGTATGAAAAAAAATCCAGGGAGGTGGGGAGCATGGCTGAACAGATGAAGGAGCTTGTGGTCGCTTCTGAGCGTCTCCTGGCAGAGAACGCACTGCTCAAGTTTCTTATGGTATCGTTGGAAGCCAATAAAATAAAGGCTGAGACAGAGAAGTGTGATAACAATGAGGATGGAAATCTGCCAAGTCCTGATAACGCTGGTATATCTGAAGAAATATCTGATAGCTCCAATACAGATGATACACAGACAAGTGAATATAATAAAACAGACTAATTTTTTTTTTTTTATACAAAAGACATTTGTAATATTTATACTGCTTTTTCTTACTGTAAATATATTTTCCAGTGCAATTAACTGAGAATCAATAATTCTATTTTTTCAGTGGCTTCTTGGTTTAGGAGTCAGTTCTTTTTGGAATGTCAGGTTCTCTGTCCTGGGAAAAACTAACTTTTTCTCCTTAGGGTGGATCTAAATGCAAATCATGTTAGGCTACAGATGTCCTGCTGAGATGGATAAATAAAATTGCTTAAAGTGTATTTACACCCAGAAAAATATAATATTGCAGCTTACCAGGTAAAAATGTTGATTGCATTTGTGTTTTTTGTTTTTATTTTTCTGGCTTTTTTTTTTTTTTTTACCTGGTTGATCCTGCCAATAAAACTTTCTGTTCAAGGCTGAGAATACAAAAACCAAAAATGAATTTATACTCCTAATTACAGGAGGGACTTCAAGCAGCTTGTATTTTTGCACACACATTTATATCCACAATATGATGCGCAGCTGCAGTTTACAGAGGCTACGTATACTGCTCTTCCCGAACATGGCACTTCAGCTGAGCGGTTGACTGCTTGGGCATTGGACACTGGGGAGGCAGGGTGGTATCCCTTGTACACTGAATTGCTGGTTATTTCTTAAGTGGGGAAGGTAAGTATAGGATAACCATAACAACGAGGCAACTAACATCTTCTGAAGGAGGTCAGCATTTGCATTTCTCTTCAGAAAGGAATAATTTAAAGCCCTTCCTATAAAGTGAGATTATAACTTTTCTCGGTATTGAATTACTACTGGTTTATTTAATTTATCCACCACAGCAAGACTGTTAATAAAGCTTTAAACAAACCTTTAACTAAAAGCTTTTTCATTGTACAGGAATAGATCACTATCTGAAGGCAGAATCTGTCAGTCCAATCTCTGTTATTTTACTAACATGCTGCTAAGGCACTCAACACACCCCAGTCTTTTATAGAAGTAGAAAGCTTGCAACAAGGCCAATTCTGGGCTCTTCCTCTCCCATAACAGAAAGTTGGATCATTTAAAAATGTTCATGCAACAAAAATTGCGCTTAAAGAGAAGATGTTGCCAGATGATTTCAACAAATACCTTGGACACAGTAGGCTGCTTTCACACTGCTGTGCTCCGGTTTGACTGCTATCCCATAGACTTCTATTAAGGCTTTTTTGGTGCGTTTTCTGAAACCTGCACCAAAGATGCAGCATGCACATCTTTTGGTTTGCTTTCAGAAAATGTAACAAAAATACCTGCTCTAATAGAAGTCTATCGGAAGCACAGGCAAACGCAATGTGGCAGTGTGAAACATAGAAACATAGAATGTGTCGGCAGATAAGAACCATTTGGCCCATCTAGTCTGCCCAATATATCTGAATCCTATGAATAGTCCCTGGCCCTATCTTATATGAAGGATAGCCTTATGCCTATCCCATGCATGCTTAAACTCCTTCACTGTATTTGCAGCTACCACTTCTGCAGGAAGGTTATTCCATGCATCCACTACTCTCTCAGTAAAGTAATACTTCCTCATATTACTTTTAAACCTTTGCCCCTCTAATTTAAAACTGTGTCCTCTTGTGGTAGTTTTTCTTCTTTTAAATATGCTCTCCTCCTTTACCGAGTTGATTCCCTTTATGTATTTAAAAGTTTCTATCATATCCCCTCTGTCTCTTCTTTCTTCCAAGCTATACATGTTAAGGTCCTTTAACCTTTCCTGGTAAGTTTTTTCCTGCAATCCATGTACTAGTTTAGTAGCTCTTCTCTGAACTCTCTCTAGAGTATCTATATCCTTCTGGAGATATGGCCTCCAGTACTGCGCACAATACTCCAAGTGAGGTCTCACCAGTGTTCTGTACAGCGGCATAAGCACTTCTCTCTTTCTACTGCTTATACCTCTCCCTATACATCCAAGCATTCTGCTGGCATTTCGTGCTGCTCTATTACATTGTCTTCAAAGCACCCATAGTCTTGGATGGACGTGTATGTAAATCAACTTTAGATAAAAAAAAACAGAAAATTACAGCTGAACTCCAGCTAACACTTTTTAACTGTTATAACCACTTTGTTTTCTTTTGGGGAAATAATCGTTTAAATAAAGTGACCACTGTATGCACCCGTCTGTGCTGTTTATCCCAACACACTTTGCTGGACAGCTTGGCTTGATTAAAGAAGGCTGGAAAATGAATGATTTTATTGGCAGGATCAACAAACTCCAAAACAGTGTTATGGGGGAATAATATGTTTTCTAGCGCAATATACATTTTGAAAAGATTTAAGTATTTTTACATCTTAGTGAAACCAATTGTTTACTGTCAGGTTATTTTTAAACTATAGACCTTTTCTTAATGGTTTTACCAGATAGCTTGCCACTAAATTAGAAAAAATGTATATACAAATATACAGATTAACATTCATATCTACTAATTTTGATATATGAGTTTTGCTTCCTCCCTAGTAGTTCTGCACAATAATTGTTCCTCTATCCATGTGGGTCTTCCACTGTCACTTAAGAGTCCATGCACACTGGATTAAAAAAATTGCTGCTTCTAGAGGAGTTTTAACGTTTTGCCTGCTGAAGCCGCTCAATGTTATCCTGTGTCCATGCACATAAGGACATTTAGAAGCCCTACTGTCTTGTGTTTTTGAGAGTTTTCTGTTAGAAAAAAAAACGCTAAATGTTCCTAAACGCCTGTACAAAAACACTCTAAGTGCATTTTTCTGCCATAGTACTGGCATTTAAGCCCAGTGTGCATTGATCCTAAATGGTAACTGAAAAAAAATCTCTTGGTAGCTTATTCTGTTATCTCACCACTTGGTTCAGTAAGGCAGGCCATACACAATGAGAATTTTTTTATTGCAAACACAGGTTGATCAACACAGACGGTGCTGACAGGGGAACCAGCTATTGTCTTCTCCCGATGGGGTTTGGAAGCTGTGCTCTCCGAGAGAAGATAGTGGTTATCACTATTGTCTGCAATCCAGCAAGCTGGTTGTACCCAAGTTGATAGATCAACTTGGTTCATTCAGTCTGCTCATTAACAGTTTGAATCTCAGCCGAGATTCGAACAGTGTATGATTGGCCTTATTGTCTTGGATTTACTTTGAAACGTGGATCTTTTGTCCACTTGGGAGCTTTAGACGTTCCCCCAAACCATCCTAACCCTTTGTGTGTTCCAGCACTTTCCATTGCATTCTTCTTAAGGTGTAACATCCACGTGGGTGCATGGCCCCGTATGAACATAGTGTGCCCTCCAACATCCTGGAATATCAATGTCTCTATCGTTACATAGGGACACAGAACCGTAGAGAATCTGCACTATTGGAGCTGTGTGTCTCTATAAATGTTAGAGAAAAGCATTGTACAATGATTAACAAAACAAATACCTTTTTTGATCTACCAACCAACAAGCAAAACTGAAAAATTCTGATTGAAATGTACTTAACCACTTCAGCTCCAGAAGATTTACCCCCTTAATCACCAGGCTATTTTTTTGCAAAACAGCACTGCGGTACCTTAACTGACAGTTGCGCGGCTGTGCGACACTGTACCCAAATAAAATTTATGTCCTTTTTTTCTCACAAATAGAGCTTTCTTTGATCACCTCTACGTTTTTAATTTCTCTTTCGTTCATTGACCGACACAGCTCCTTATCTTCTTGACCACTCCTATGGGGCAGTCCCAAGGAGTATACTCCCACTCTCAGCTATAGGCATTCAGTTTTTTTCTGCCTAGTCAGGAGTAAGGACCTAGTTCCTTGCTGGGATCTCTGGTCCTGGCAATTCTTTTCCTTTTTAAATTGAATTTTTTTTCCTATCGTTATTTTGTTCCTGTGAGGATCTACAATCAACTGCCGGACTGGGCAACTGACTGGATAATCTAGATCCAAGAGGGTCCCTCTAGTCTGGCCAGCGACCATGCGCAGGCCTCAGCTCCACGTTAGGTCGGCCGTGACATAGCCCCACTGGACAGGGGCTGGCCTGTGAGTTAAACGTCTTGCGAGGGCGCAAACGACCTGGCCTCAGCCTGAGTCGCGGCGTTCCTCCTGGCTGACAGCCCCCCATTCCGATGGAGTGGAGCCCACACTGTTCCTGGTTTGGTAAGTAGCTGTCCCTCCTCTACCTCTGGGGAGTCGAACCGGCGGTGGGGGAGCGTGCCACCCACGACCAGACGATCGACTTTAGGGAGGGAACAGTATCTGGTGGGGGCTCCTGCCAGGGCCCCCCTTCCTGACGGGATCGTGTTCAGAGCTCCTGGGGTCCCCCCTGGGTCCCCGGGAACCGCGTGGTGCTGCGCACGGCAGCCATTTTCTTTTGTGCTGTAGATCGGTGGTCATGTTTGTGTAGCCTCGATGGCCATTTTCTTGTGGGTTTCCCATTGAAAATAGCGGCCCTGTTTTTGAAGCTATATGATGGTGTTTCAGCGGTGGAAGCCCCTCCTCATCCCCTAGTGCTGACTCCGGGGTCTTTCTCTTCCTGATCGCCACATGGTCTACAGTTAGCTTGATGCTGGATGTGCCTGATTGGTGGTGAGTCTCTTTGTGGGGTTCTCACTTCCTTTCTCTGCTATAGCAGGGTTAGTGTTCTGTGCTGGGCCCTGTGGGGCCGCAAGAACAGTGGGGGTGTCCTTAGCCGTTCATACACCTTTTTTTGTGTGGGTCCCCCCCCTTCACTAATGAAGTCCCTGGAGCACATTTCCTCACCTGATCCCCTCTGAGGCTGCCGGGCCCTCCAGGGCCCAAAAATCCCTGACTGTACTAACTGTGGTTCCTGGAGTCTTTAGTGTCCAAGGTGGATTTAGTTCTGGGAAAATGGGCTAGCAAAAAGCATCCCCCTCCTTCATCTGTCTCATCAAATCCTGAATCTGATTTGGCCGCCGCAGATGCAAGTTACCCTTCTGGGTCTATGTCCACGCACCCTGCATGCTCAGATAGGGAGGATGATTCCACTGCTCCTCTAGCTGTGCATGAAAAGGCGCTGGTGGATGCGCTGATTGTGTCAGTGCGTGAAACTTTAAAGATGGAGGATGCGGCTGATGTTACATTGGAGGCGCCGGTCCCTTTTGCCACCCACATGCCCTCCAAGGCAGCAAGGGTGTTCCCTTTTCCTGCTTACTTTGATAATATTGTCACAAAACAGTGGGGTTGTCCAAAACCCACTTTTGCCGTCCCTAAGCATTTTGCGATGTGGTATCCTTATGAGGATTGCCTGCTTAAAAATTGGACGTTCCCATCTGTAGTGGACTCGCCGGTTTCCAGGTTAAATAAAGCCACCTTAATTATTGTTCAGGAGTTCCCGGCCTTTAAAGATCTGGCTGATAGGAGGTCAGAGGCTTTGGCCTGCCATATGTTCACTGTGGCTGGTTCGGCACGTAGGCCGTAATTCACTATTGCCCTGGTGTCACAAACTCTGACCTAGTGGGCTAAACTTTTACTGGAAGGGGAACAGCTTCCCTCTGAGCTTGTGGATCAGTTGGTCCAGGTGCTACAGTTTGTGATGCCTCTTTCGATGCGCTCCTTTGATTTCTCGACTGTCTGTCTCAGCAGTGGTCCTTCAACGCATTATCTGGCTGAAATGCTGGTCTGCGGACCAGACTTCTAAGAAGGCTTTATCTGATCTCCCGTTTGTGGGGGATCGCCTGTTTGGAGCTTCCTTGGGTGACATCATTAAGGGCCTCACAGGGGGAAAGAGAACTCTTCTCCTGCAGGCTTCCAAGGGCATGGGACCCTGTCGTAGACGGGGGCCATTCTTCTTGGCTCATAAGAGGCCTTTTCGTCCCTCAGGGCCTCAACTGGAGGTTCCAAGATGATCTTGGCTGGAAAGCCACAAGCAGGCTCTTCCAGACCTGCAAATAAGGCTTTCTCTGCATGAAGGGGCGCCTTCACAGATATCTGGGGTGGAGGGACATCTTCGCTGGTTTCTGGATCTGTGGACCTCCCTGGTACAGGACAAGTGGGTCAGCAAAGTAATTTGGTTCAGCTACAAGATAGTTTCGGTCTTATCCTCCAGAAACTTTCTTCCCTTCCAACCTGCGTTTGTCCCCAGATCGCTGACAGGGTCTCTTTAGTGCAGTGCAAGACTTGTTACTTCAAGGGGTGATTGTCCCGGTTCCGACTTCGGAACGTTTTCAGGGGTTTTTAGTCTAACCTACTTACTGTTCCCGGCAAGACAAGGTACGTCCAATTCTAGACCCTTAAGGCATTAAACTTTTTTGTGCGGGTACAAAAGTTCCAAATGGAGTCCATTCGCACGGTAGTACCTACATCAGGGGGATTTTCTCGCTTCTATCGACATCAAGGACACCTACCTTCACATTCCAATATGTGCCGATCACCAGCGCTTCCTCCGCTTTGCCGTGGGCGAGGAGCATTATCAGTTTGTTTGCGTTACCCATTGGTCTCGCCTCCGCTCCTCGGGTCTTCATGAAAGTGTTGGCCCCGGTACTAGCATTGTTGCGTCAGTGGGGAATCGTGGTACTGGGGTACCTGGACAATCTTCTACGAGTGGAGTCTCCGACTGCTCTAATGGACAACATGGAGATTACTCTGCAAACTCTGAAGGCGTTGGATTGGATTCTGAACCTTCAGAAGGTCTGCTCTGGTTCCATCCACAAGATTGGACTATCTGGGTCTGACTCTGGACTCGGCCTCAGCCGGAGTGTTTCTTCTTCTGGAAAAACTCAAGAGATTGCAGGAGGCTTTAGCTTCTGTTGTCCAGCAGACGGTCATCCCTCTGGGCTTGCATGCAGGTGCTGGGCCTGATGGTGTCTACCTTTTGAGGCAATTCCGTTTGCACAGTTCCACACGAGATCGCTGCAAAAAGAGATCCTGGTAAAATGGGACAATAATCTGTAGTCTCTAGACAATCTGATCCTGTTAAATCGGGGTACAAGAAGGTCCCTGATCTGGTGGCTTCATTCTCCGGCACCATGACAGGGAAAATCCTTTCTCCCCCTGTACTAGACGGTTTTCACTATGGATGCCAGCTTATCCGGGTGGGGAGGCATACTCGGCACAGATTGTGCTCAGGGGGTCTGGACCAGAGTCCAGACTGCCGATCAATGTACTGGAGCTCCGAGCGATCAGACATTGTCTGGATCATTGGACAATTCGTCTTCAGGGGTGTCCAGTACGCATTCAATCGGAAAATGCCACAGCCGTGGCCTATGTTAATCACCAAGGGGGCAAAAGAAGTGCCCTGGTGGCTCATGAAGTAGCCGGTATTCTAAGATAGGCAGAACAATTTGTTCCAGCCCTCTCTGCTGTACACATTCTAGGGGTGAAAAATTGGCAAGCGGATTACCTCTGTCGACAGGTGTTGGACCAGGGGGAATGGTCACTTCATCCAGAGGGGTTTCATCAGTTGTATCCGGTGGGGTACTCCCGAAGTGGACCTGTTGGCCTCTCGTCTTAACAGGAAGGTACAGAGGTTTGTGGCACGGTCTCAGGATCCTCTAGCCGAAGCCACAGACACCTTGGTGGCTCCTTGGAGTCAGGATCGTCTGATTTAGGCCTCCCCTCTCAAACTTCTGCCAAGACTTCTGTGCAGGATCAAGGCAGAAGGGATTTCGGTCAGTCTAGTGGCTCCAGACTGGCCTCGCCGGTCTTGGTACGCTGATCTGGTACGGCTGGTCGCCGCTGCTCCTTGGAGACTTCCTCTCGGAAGATCTGCTGTCCCAAGGGCCAATCTTCCATCCTGCTTACAGTCACTGGCTATAACGGCTAGGCTGTTGTAAGCCAGGTGCTGAAGGATAGAGGTTTGTCTGAATCGGTGATTCCTATGCTGTTAATGGCTAGAAAATCTACCTCTAGGAAGATCTACCATCGTACTTGGAAGACGTACATTGCGTGGTGTGAGTCTCTTGGGGTTCACCCTCGCTCCTTTTCGGTGGCTCAGATAACGGTCTTCCTCCAACAGGGGGTTAAGCAGCGCCTGGCCTTGAATACCATCAAGGGCCAGGTTTCGGCCATATTGGTTTTCTTTCAACGTCCATTGGCCACACATTTCTTGGTGCGTACATTTATCCAGGGAGTTGGACATTTGGCTTCTCCAGTGCAGTTTCCGTTGCCACCGTGGGACCTCAATTTGGTGCTGTCAGTTCTTCAGAAGCCTCCTTTCAAAAGTCTTTGCGAGGTTCCATTGCTTATGGTGTCCCAGAAGGTGGCCTTTTTGTTGGCTATTACTTCTGCGCACAGGGTTTCGGAGCTGGTGGCGTTGTCTTGTCGTTCACCTTACCTGGTGGTTCTTTGTCCCTGTACGTCGTTCCTTCAAAAGGTTGTCTCTGATTGCTATTTAAATGAAGACATTGTGTTTCTTTCCCTATGTCCTAGGCCTAAACATACTAAGGAAATTGCCTTGCATTCCCTGGATGTGGTTCGGGCAATTAGGGTGTACCTGGCAGCTGTGGAGTCTTTTAGGAAGTCAGACACTATTTGTACTCACGGATGGACCTCAAAGGGTTGGCTGCTGTTGCTGCGACCATTTCCAGATGGATCAGACAGACAATGATTCAGGCCTATACAATTTAGGGTCAAGTTCCTCCTTTCCTTGTTAAGGTGCACTCTACTTGGGCGCTTAGTGCCTCCTGGGCCTTCCGTTATCAGGCGTCGGTGATATAGGTTTGCAAGGTGGCAACCTGATCGCCTGTGCACACTTTCACAAAGGTGGAAGTGTTGGCATCTGCAGATGCTTCTTTTGGCTGCAAAGTTTTGCAGATTGCTGTTTAGAGGACCTGGTTCTCTTTGAGGGTGTATTGTTTTTTTCAGGTGAGCTCCAGTTGTTTATGGTTGAGCTCCATGTTACCTGTTTGGCTATGGTTTAGCCTTAGGAATTTTTTCTTACTGTTCCCACCCCTCATGTTTGACACTGCTTTGGGACATCCCAATAGTTAAGATCAGGAGCTGTGTCTGTCAGTGAACAAAAGAGAAAATGGGAATGTTCGTTGATGGACACAGCACCCACCCCTCTGTGGAGTTGTTATTCTTCTGACACTGCTTGTAACAAAACGGAATGCCTATAGCTGAGAATGGGAGTATACCCACTGGGACTGCCCCATAGGTGTAGTCAACATTTTTCCTGCCTAGTGTTCTTCTCCTGTAGGGGGCAGTATAAACCCAATGGTCAAGAAGATTAGGAGCTGTGTCTGTAAATGAACATCAGAGAAATGGATTTTACGGTAAGTCAAAAATCACATTTTTCTGTTAAGTAAAATAAACGAAGGCCACTGTGATTCAATGAAAATAAAACCTGAAAACTTCCAAGAGGTCAATCATTTTTTAGGCCCTGTACATGGACAGAATGACCAAACCAAATTTTAAACTAGTGAAAAAAATGTTCTCATTAAAAGCAAAAAAAAAAAAAAACCAAAAAGAATCACAGGGTTTTGCATACTAGATCAGTATCTGTTCTTACCCCTCTAATGCCAAACATCTCCTCTATCTTTGACTGTTTGATATGTTCCAACATATAGCAGTTTTACAGGGCAGTAGCTGTGTGCAGGATCACATGTATACACATAATCCTGCACTTCTGGGTAGCGGGCGCAAATGCATGCCACCAGTGGGTCACTCCTGCTGTGATTATGCACAGAGGGAGCAAATCAAAGGGTACAGTGGAGTCCACGTCCACCGGCACCCACCAATTTTTTTTTTTTTTTTTTATACTCAAGCAGGACAGCAGTCTTTCTATGTAAACAAGGCAGATTGCCATTCCGTCAGTAGGGAAGGCATGGAACCTGTGTTCCTGCAAAGCAGGTACATGGATTCATGCCTTTCTTTAGTAAAAGCACCTCCCACACAGTGCACAAACACATAACCCCTTCCCAGCCAGTCTCATTAGTACAGTGACGGTGCATATTTTTAGCACTGACCACTGTATTGGTGCCACTACTCCCCAAAAGTTTCCATGTTGGATTTATCCCCCGCAATATTGACGCCATTACTAGTAAAAAGTAAATAAAAATTCCATAAATATATCCCATAGTTTGTAGACGCTATAACTTTCGTGCAAACTAATCAATATACGCTTATTGGGATTTTTACCAAAAATATGTAACAGAATACATATTGGCCTAAATTGATGAAGAAACTAGCTTTTTTACGTTTTTTATTGGATATGTCTATAGCAGAAAGTAAAAAATATATATATATATATATATATATTTTTTTTAAACCTGTTGGTCTTTTTTGTTTATAGCGCAAACATATGTTTTTTTTTTTAATGTCAAATTAATAAAGGCTCTCTGCATAGTCATTTAAATTTAATATAAACTCCCTAGCAGTCAGAATAGAGTAGATGCAGTTTTGTCAGCTATTACATTCTTGGACAGCTTTGCACAGTTGGGCACCATGGCCTCCCTATCCCTCCTTATAATACTGTTCCATTCAGGTTACATGAGGATCATGAGTGGACAGCTTTTTTTTTTTTTTAATTCTAGCTGGAAGTTCTTTGTTGGTTTTGAGATCTGGACTCTGAGGTTGATTTATTAAAACGGGTGCAGCTCTGCTGAGAAACGAATCTGCTTCCAGGTTTTTTTTTTTTTGTCAAAGGTTAATTGATCAAGGGAAAGTTATTAGCCGATTGGCTACCATGCACAGCTGCACCAGATTTTGCACTCCCGAGTTTTAGTAAATAACGCCTAAGTTCTATCCGGGACGTTTTTTTGTTTTTTTTTTGTAGTTTTGGCTTTACATGTGGTCTTTAGCTTGCTTGCTAGAAGACAAAGCAGTTTTTAGGTTTTTTGGAAAATGCAGTATTTCCCTGTAATTATACTACCCTCACAGAACCTGCTGCATAGAAACAGCCAAATTGCATGATGCTGCCACCGCTATGCTTCATTTAATTCACAAAAAGTGGTGCACACCCCTCACCAGTATGACTTGTGTATAGACCACTGACCCCTTGGGACCATCTTCAACAAGCCTTTCACAAAAGTGTTAGGCTCCATGTACACGGGACGTTGTTAAAAGTCCCTTTGAATGCTGGAATTTTTAGAACGTTTGAAACGTCCGTTCGGTCGTGTTTGTACCCGCGTTTAGCGGGCGTTTAGCGGCGTTTGTGTTTAGAACCGTTCCTAGAGGTCAAAAAAATTATTCCCCTTTTAAAATGGAAAAACGCGAACGCTAAACGCGGGTCATCGCGTTTGGACGCGTTCAGACGCGTTTGTGCGTTTGAAACGCCGGGAAACACACGTTCGAACGCAAATAATTGCGTTCTAAAAAAAGTTCCTGAACGCAACTGCCTGCAAATGACTGTAAACGGCCCGGTGTACATGGACAGATAAGATAAAATGTAGATGGGTTCAGGGGCTTCTGAAAAAAACGCCCAACTGCTCCTAAACGGCCATTTCCAGCGTCCCGTGTACATAGACCCTTACACTGAAGCTTAACAAAGAACCGATGCAAGGCCAAAATGTGGTGATATGTGAAGGGTCTTACATTTTGTACTGCCTTAGCTACTTAATAGAAGGGCTCTTATTTTACTACGGCTGAAGCTCTCACTTTTGTGGAAGCACTACCATGTTTTATAGTAGGTGTGGTGCATTTATGATGAGTAGTTTTACACCAAATGGAGCATTTTAGTTTAAAACTCAGTTTTGTTCTCACCCCATAGAATATCTTCCACCTGACTTCAAAATTTCTGATAAACTGTGGGAAAGATTTCATGTGATTTGCCTTTAAAACTCTCCCTTAAAGCAGTAGCTTTTGAAGGACCCAGGCAATACTTGTAATACATTGTCTCTTCAATCTCAGCCATCTTCAGTGGTCATGGGTCTCTTGGAGGCTTCCTTACTCAGTTTTGGTAGACAGCCTTTTTCTTGGCTGATCTACAGCTGTACCAAATATGCTTTTCATTTCTTTAAGCTGTTGCTGCCCATTAACTAATTTGTACTCTGCACTCCCTCCCACCCTGTAGAACGGGCCCCGGCAGCATTCTTAGGCTGGCCATTATGTCTGTTTTAACATTCAACGTCTGTTAACCACTTGCCGGACTCCTCCCCTTGTGGGCGCGCGCGCCGGAGGCTCGCTCCCGCTGTATTCAGTCACAGCGGGAGTCGGGCCAGGGGAAGAGAGGTGGTGATCACCGCCGCTCTTCCCTGATCGTCGGGGATCGAGTGTGGAAATCCACCCGCCTGTGTAAACAAAGCGGGCGGATCTCCTGACAGGCAGGGACAGATTGCTGGATTCAGCATAGCTGAATCTGCGATCTGTGCCTGTGTCACTCAGTCCCCTCCCCCCACACATGTTAGTAAGCACCAGGCATACATTAACACCTTGATCACCAATAAAAGTTAACCCCTTCCCTGCCAGTGTCATTTTTACAGTAACAATGCATATTTATACCACTGATTACTGTAGTAATGTCACTGGTACCCCCAAAAATGTCAGTCAAGGGTCCGATCTGTCCGCCGCAATGTCGCAGTCCCGCAAAAAACAATTGCAGATCGCCGCCATTACTAGTTAAAAAAAAAAAACAATAAAAATGACATAAATTTCCGTAGTTAGTAGCTGCGATAACTTTTGCACGAACCAATCAAAATACGTACGCTTATTGCTATTTTTTTTTTTTGTTACCAAAAATATGTAGCAGAAAACAAATTGGCCTAAAATGTTAAGTTTGATTTTTACATTTTTTGGGGGGGAATTTCATATAAAAAAAAAATGTGAAAAATATTGTTATTTTTTCAAAATTGTCGCTCTTTTTTTGTTTATAGCGCAAAAAGTAAAAATCACACAGGTGATCAAATACCACCAAAAGACAGCTCTATTTGTGGGGAAAAGGACATAAATTTCATTTGGGTACAGCATCGCGCGTCCGTGCAATTGTCCGTTAAAGTAACGCAGTGCCGAATCGCAAAATATGGCCTGGTCAGGAATGGGGTAAAATCTTCCGGTGTTAAAGCGGTTAAAAATACGCTCATTGAGAATTTTTTTGTCAAAGACATGTAGCTAAATACATTTTGGCCTAAATATATGACAAAAATTGAATATATTGGATATTTTTTAACTGTCAAAGTAGAAAAATATTGTTGTTTTTTCAAAATGTTTGCATTTTTTTATTAATATCGCAAAAAATAAAAAGCGCAGATATGATCAAATACCACCAAAAGAAAGCTCTGTTTGTGGGAAAAAAAGGACGTACATTTCGTTTGGGTACGGCGTTGCATGACCGCGCAATTGTCAGTTAAAGTCGCACAGTGCCGAATCGCAAAAAGTGGCCTGGACGTAAGACAGCAAAATCCTCCGGTGGTAAAGTGGTTAAACGGTAATGTTGGAAAATTTTCATCCAATCAGCAGCTGTAGCACAGATCAGTGTATTCTGACAGTAGAGCAGAGGGATTCCTCCATCCACCTCACTTGTGGGGAGGGGGAAATCCATTAAAATTTTTTTGATCAACTTATACGATTGAAGAAAAAAAAAAATTATAGCCAGCTATACACTTTGCTCCTGTAGTGAGGGTGCCTAGGTAGAGTAGGATGAAGAGAAGCACACCATGTCTTAATGCAGCACTCCCACTATTTTAGACAATGTTGACATGATGCCATCAGCACTTCCTAGTTAGAATTAGTATGTACACACCATGGAGACTAGTCAGCCAAGCCAGAGCTGGGGGACCAGTCTCCAACAGAAAGTTGTGGTACCAGAATAGTGTAGAGCCATCAAGAACAGGAGCATAATAGATGGAAAACAATTTGAACTTTTTCCCTTTTAGTTGAACAGATTCACTCCTTTCAGGTTGTTTTATATCTACATGGAGATCCGTTTTATTGTTTTAACTGTAATCAAAGGGTGTTCTGTGACTTGGAAAAGTTCTTTACTTTTGTATTTATACTACAGGCGATCTCCATTTAGCTAAGTATGTGACAAATGTCTGCTGTGTTGCTTATATCTTCATGGCATAGATACTGACGCACTATAAGGCCAAACTCTCAGATGTGTTTATACTACAGGCGATCTCCATTTAGCTAATTATGTGACTGTCTCCGCCAGTGATGATATAGGTGTGTCTTAATAAATGGGCTATATACTTACATACTTGGTTGTGTTCACAAAATTCGCTTTGACATTGAAAATGCTATTAAGTGATAAATGACAAAACATGAAAAACCTCCAAGAGTGTGAATACATTTTATGAATACTGTATCTGAAGACATTTTATGAAAGAATATAATATGAACAAAATCATGAAAAATAATAATTTGTTTACAATTTATCTTTTCAATAATTCTGGTTTGTATAAATATGTTGTAGTGTGGCAGATTAATAGTAAAAAAAAATATATATATATGCAATTTAATTGCCCTACAGTATTGTAGTACGACAAAACATGACCTACATCTGCTGATTAGAGAAGAGAAGACATGGATGAACAAAGTTTGTTATTGTAATGTCTTTATTATTATGGCTTCCGTAAAAAAAAAAAAAAAAAAAAAGAAAGTTGGCTTATGGTACAATTCTAATCAGATCTCATTTTATCTGGTATGACTACTGAACGCTTAATGGTTACATGTGTCACATAGTAATGAACACAGATTTCATACAGTCAGTACAAAGATGTCCAGCTCTCAAAATGCAAAAAAAAAATCCTGTTAAAATTCACTTGAAAATTAAAACTTTGATTCTACTTATGGCTTGTGGTGTCTTTCTGAACGTGTGACAAAGCTTTAGGTCTCATCCTTACAATATAACTGTTCATGCACATTATCTGTATGGCACAACTCCAAGTGAGAACAAGCTCCTCCTTTTATAAATTGTGTGGAGAGAAATGGTCTATCTCAAACTGGCACCATCTCCTGGGGTAAATTGTATAATAGTAAGTAGCCAGGTTGGTAGGCGATTGCAAGGGATGGGGAAAAGGGGGGACATAAGGGAAAATAAATCTACCAAACAATGGGTATGGGGATTTAATTGTGCCGATAAATCAACAAACACCAAAAAAAAATATAAATAAAAAAGAAAAAATATAATTTTTTAATTCTAATAATAACATACAATAAAAATATATATATTGGTCTTGAAGGCATATGAAGCATCACAGTTCATATCCATAATACATCTTGTAGATCTACACGTTGCGCTCAGCAGAGCTTCTTCAGGATCCAAGAGAATATTTTTTCAGACAGACTTTCATTAAATCACAATCTCTGGAATAAACAATAATCCATATCAACATAAATGTCATATATATATATATATATATATATATATATATATATATATATATATATATAAAACGGGGGGGAGAGAGGGAGGAAAGAAAGAAGGGGACGGAGGAGGGAGGAAAGGTGTAAGTCATCAGACTGTATCGGGTCATCGGGGGGGGGAGGTTCCAAATGATTGGAAGGAGGAGAGGAGGATAACACAGCTTGGATTTGTATATAACTATCCTTACCCTTCAATATCCTTTCTCTTCTGCAGAGATTAGAAGTATATGATGATATCTCCCCCCCCCCCCCCCCGATGCAGTCTGATGATTTACACCTTTCCTCCCTCCTCCGTCCCCTTCTTTCTTTCCTCCCCCCCACCATTTATTTTATGTATGTATGTGTATATATATATATATATATATATATATATTTCTCTAGCGCTCATTGACAGACGTAGTCCTCGGTGATACACCACCTTCGGGTTATGTTGCCTCCACAGGAGCAGGACTAGACAGGAAATTAAAAAGCTCTGGCCACACCCCAGGGGCAGTCCCAGAGGGTATATCCTCTCTCTCTCTGCCTCAGTAAATCAGTTATTTTCTGTCTAGTTAGGAGTAAGGACCTAGACACCTTGCTGGGATCTTAGGTCCTGGCAAGAATTTTTTCTTAAAGGATTTTTTTAGACCGCTTTTTTCTCCAGTGTTCCTGTGAGATCTTCAAGCAAGAAAGCTGAACTGGGCGACGGGCTGGATGTTGAGATCCGGTGGTCACCCCAGTTCAGCCTACGAGCGCGTGCAGGCCATAGCTCCGCGCTGGGTCGGCCGCGACAAAGTCCCATTAAAGGACTGTCCACGCGAGTTAAACGTCTCGCTGAAACGCCAAAGACCATGAGTCACGGCGTCCGTATCGGTCGACAGCCCTCCCGCCCCGGTGGAGAGGGGTACTGTCAGGAGTTGGTGCCCGCCTGGTTCCGGTATGGTGAGTAGTATGTTCCCCCTTTCCCCCTGACGGGTTTTGTGGTGAACGCAGGCCCCTCTCTGTATGGTAAGATAGAGTCCCTTTCTATCCTACAACATGACACAGATCCTCCTACTTTGAGTGTGATTTTATGTGTGCAAAAAGCCAGGAGGCTTGGTTTGGGAGCTAACAATCTAATTGTATACTTGTTTTAAAGATGTAATCTGTGGCATTCTGGGAATCTTATGGGTTAAGAATAAGCTACCTACCAGTCAGAAGCCACGGACATGTAGACTGCCTTCCTAATCAGATCTCCAGCTATTAGCAGGCCTCCCGAACGGCCATGCGGTCCGCCAGGGCCGGTACCGCCAACCACGCCATATCCCCATGCAGTGAGAGTGTTGTGTGCCCTGCAGCACACCGCTATTCAGTACGGGCCGCCGCCATTTTTTTTGCTGGATCGCACGAGCCGCCATTTTGGCGTAGACTCGTGTCTCCAGCATGGGGGCGGCCATGTTTGAGGTGATCCAAACACCTCGTGGAGCTTGGGGGAGGCGCCGGAAGGCGTACAGAGGGGCGGAGCCGCCTCCTTTCTTCCTGGGCAGCCAGCCAAAAGACTTCCTGTTTGTTAAGACAGCGCTGTAACCTGTTGCAGTTAAACTCTGAGCATCAAGTGGTGAGCCTGGGGGTCTATCTCTCTCTCTCTCGATCGATAGGGATCCCTAGCAGGTAACACTAAGGGGCTTTTGTGGCGCTGGGGGTCGAAAAAAAAAAAAAAAAGAAAAGTTTTATTTTTGAATTATATTATCCAGGAAGTAACTGGAGTTATCATGGACCCTGCCACACATATTCCCCCACCTGTTTCCCTCGAGGGGGCCACGGGACCCGCCGGTGCACAGAGTATAGAGTCATTTACAGCAATTTTGGAGTCTATGGTGGCTCGGGTGGAGGCGGCCTGTCAGGGACGGGGGTCAAGGAAGCGACCCCCGCCTACCCCTATACCATCTGACACCTCTGACTCAGATTCAGAGGTGGTCACGGCAGTTGCAGGTTCCTCTGCAAGGGCTGTTATCCCTGGTAAAGCCCCCTCAGACAGTGAGGAGGACGCTTCTTCTCCTGCTATTATTCAGGAAGAAGCATTGGTGGACGCACTAGTTGTGGCAGTGCAGGAAACCTTAAAACTTGAGGCTTTACCGGCAGAGGCAACTGAAACAGAGATTCCTTTTGGTACTAATAAGCCCATCAAGACGATGAAGGCTTTTCCTGTACCTAAATGTTTCGGTAATCAGATTAAAGGAGAATGGGGGCATTCTAAACGTACCTTTACTATTTCCAAGCGTATTGCTAGACGCTATCCGTTTGAGGAATCCATCATTAAGAAATGGACGGTACCACCAGTCGTGGATCCGCCTATTTCCAGGCTGAATAAAGCCACGGTTATTCCAGTGGAGGACACTTCGTCCTTTAAGGATCCGGTGGATCGAAAGATGGAAGCAGAGTCCCGCACCATCTTCTCTCTGATAGGGTCAGCTTTTAGACCAGTAATTGTTATTGGTCTAGTTTCCCAGACACTTACGGAATGGGCGAAAATGGTACGCCAAGATCTTAGGGGAAAAGATATTCCCCAGGAGACATCTGATCTGATGGAACAGATTATACAAGGGCTACAGTTTATCTGTGACGCAGCCTTGGACACTACTCCCTTATTAGGGCATGCATCTAAGACAGCGGTGATCCTCAGACGTGTGCTGTGGTTAAAATGCTGGTCAGCTGACCTAGGTTCCAAGAAGACCTTGACAAATCTCCCCTTTCAGGGGAATCGTCTATTTGGGGCCAACCTAGATGAAATCATTAAGGATGCCACTGGGGGCAAGAGCACTTTTTTGCCACAGGCTGCTAAAGCTAAGGGACCTCGCAACAAGCGAGGACCTTTCTTTACCGCCCATAAAGGGCGCCCGGCTGGTACTAGCGGGAAAGGCAAGACTCCTCCAGGAGGGTTCAAGAAGGGCTGGTCGGACAAGCAAAGGACCAACCCAGCCAAACCCGAAGCAAAGGAGTACACAGCCTGAAGGTGCGCCCCCACCCGGTTTCAGGGTGGGGGGACGTTTTCACCGGTATTCAGGACATTAGATCGAGCATCAACCACTACTACCGGTGCGATTCTTCCCTTCCAACATTTAAGTACTACAGGAAGCGGTAATTACCGTTCCCTGAATAGATCTTTTCCTTTACCTTTTCCTAAGATTAGTCCCGATACCTCACAGGAATCGGATCTGGTTGACCAGATAGGCCAAGTAGCCTCTAGTCGGGTGACTTCAGTCCCTGAGGTTCAACCAGAAAAGATCACCTTTCCTGATAACTATCAGGTATCTGATAAATGTGTGGGAACAAAAACGACCAGACTTTCTCGGATGGTCGGGGCCAGATACCTCTAGGGACGCCTGGTTCAGATCCAATCAGCGCCAGTGGTCCTAGAAATTCTAGGCTGGCCTCCTCAAGCCGGCCTGGCCGACTTGGACATGTTAGTCGTAGACGTTCCGTGGGAACTTCGTCTCAGGGAGTGTCTGTGGTCTCAAGGACCAATTTACCATCATGCTTTACAGTCGCTGGGTTTAATGGCCTGGCCATTGAGACCCAAGTACTGAAGGACAGAGGTTTGTCAGCTTCAGTCATTCCTACCCTTATTAAAGCAAGGAAAGCGACTTCCAGCAGAGTCTATTATCACACATGGAAAACTTATATTGCGTGGTGCGAATCTTTAGGATTTCCTCCACGTACCTATTCGGTGTCTCGAATATTGGCCTTTTTGCAACAGGGGGTTGAGCAGAAGCTAGCCTTGAGCACCATCAAGGGTCAAGTTTCAGCATTAGCAATCTTCTTTCAGAAGCCTTTAGCTACCAAATCCTTGGTGCGGAATTTCATCCAGGGGGTGCGGCACCTGGCTCCTCCAGTCCGCGCGCCCTTACCGCCTTGGGATCTTAATTTGGTTTTGTCGGTTCTACAGAAACCTCCCTTTGAAAACATCAGGGAGATTCCCTTGCTTACTTTATCCCAGAAGGTGGCCTTCTTGGTGGCTATTACTTCTGCTCGCAGGGTGTCAGAACTGGCTGCATTATCATGCCAGTCCCCATACCTAGTGATTCATAGGGATAAGGTAGTACTTCATCCTAAGCCATCTTTTCTTCCCAAGGTGGTTTCAGATTTTCATCTGAATGAAGATATTGTACTACCTTCCTTGTGTCCTCAGCCCAAGCATCATCGGGAACATGCGTTGCATTCCTTAGATGTGGTTCGGGCAATCAGGGTATACCTGAAAGCTACGGAATCATTCCGTAAGACGGATTCACTTTTTGTGATCACGGATGGCCCCAGAAAGGGTTTGCCTGCATCTGCCGCGACCATTGCCAAATGGATTAGACAAACGGTGGTACAGGCTTATTCTATTAAGGGTCAGAGTCCTCCGTTCCCTGTTAGGGCGCACTCCACTCGAGCGCTCAGTACTTCCTGGGCCTTTCGCCATCAGGCGTCAGTGGTCCAGGTATGTAAGGCGGCCACCTGCAATTTGAGGAGACCGGTGGTCTACCTCGAGGGTTTTTTTCTGTTTGAAAAAAAAAAAAAAAAATTGTTTTCTCTTTTTTTGTTGAGTCTCATCATTAAGGATGAGCATTGTAAACTTCTAGTTGGCACCGGTTGGGCCTTCTAGATTGGGATTTGATTTCCATTTTCCCACCCCTCAGTTGTGATACTGCTCTGGGACGTCCCGAAGGTGGTGTATCACCGAGGACTACGTCTGTCAATGAGCGCTAGAGAAAAATGGATTTTTGTAAAATCTTACCGTAAAATCCTTTTCTCTTAGCTCATTGACAGACGTAGTCCCCGCCCCTCTGTTTTTTTGAGTTGGGTTAAAATCTCTAAAGACTGCTTTTTCACATAACTGATTTACTGAGGCAGAGAGAGAGAGGATATACCCTCTGGGACTGCCCCTGGGGTGTGGCCAGAGCTTTTTAATTTCCTGTCTAGTCCTGCTCCTGTGGAGGCAACATAACCCGAAGGTGGTGTATCACCGAGGACTACGTCTGTCAATGAGCTAAGAGAAAAGGATTTTACGGTAAGATTTTACAAAAATCCATTTATATATATATATATTTATTGTATGTTGATATGGATTACTGTTTATTCCAGAGATTGTGATTTAATGAAAGTCTGAAAAAATATTCTCTTGGATCCTGAAGAAGCTCTGCTGAGTGAAACGCGTAGATCTACAAGATGTATTATGGATATGAACTGTGATGCTTTTATGCCTTCTAGACCAATATATATATTTTTATTGTATGTTATTCTTAGAATTAAAAAAATTATATATTATTATTTTTTCTTTTTTATCTATATTTTTTTGGTGTTGTTTTTTGACTTATCGGCACAATTAAATCCCCATACCCAGAGTATGGTAGATTTATTTTCCCTTTATGTCCCCCCTTTCCCCTTCCCTTTTCCCCATCCCTTGCAATCGCCTACCAACCTGGCTACTTACTATTATACAAGTTCCTCCTTTATTAGGTCCCATTGGCAAAGAAATGATCGGTCTATAATTTTAATGGTAGGGTTATTTTAACAGAGAGAGACAGAATAACAAAAAAAATCCAGAAAAAGGCCTTAAAAAAATTATAAATTGATTTGCTTTTTAATCAGTGAAATAAGTATCCTCACCGTCAAACAAGGAGGTGAAACCCATATGCTTTAGGGATGTTTTTCTGCTAAAGGGACGATGGATGGGGCCATATACTGTCAGATCTTGGGTGAGAACATCCTTCCCTCAGCCAGGGCATTGAAAATGGGTTGTGGATGGGTATTCCAGCAACACAATGACCCAAAACATACGGCCAAGGCAACAAAGTGGCTCAAGAAGAAGAATATTAAGGTCCTGGAGTGGCCTAGCCAGTCCCCAGATCCTAATCTCATAGAAAATATGTGGGGGGAGCTGAAGGTTCGAGTTACCAAATGTCAGCCTCAAAACCTTCATGACTTGGAGAGGATATTTAACCACTTTACCACCGGAGGGAGGATTTTGCTGTCTTACGTCCAGGCCACTTTTTGTGATTCTGCACTGTGCAACTTTAACTGACAATTGCACGGTCATGCAACGCCATACCCAAACAAAATTTACGTCCTTTTTTTTTTCCATAAACAGAGCTTTCTTTTGGTGGTATTTGATCACCTCTATATTGCGTGGTGCGAATCTTTAGGATTTCCTCCACGTACCTATTCGGTGTCTCGAATATTGGCCTTTTTGCAACAGGGGGTTGAGCAGAAGCTAGCCTTGAGCACCATCAAGGGTCAAGTTTCAGCATTAGCAATCTTCTTTCAGAAGCCTTTAGCTACCAAATCCTTGGTGCGGAATTTCATCCAGGGGGTGCGGCACCTGGCTCCTCCAGTCCGCGCGCCCTTACCGCCTTGGGATCTTAATTTGGTTTTGTCGGTTCTACAGAAACCTCCCTTTGAAAACATCAGGGAGATTCCCTTGCTTACTTTATCCCAGAAGGTGGCCTTCTTGGTGGCTATTACTTCTGCTCGCAGGGTGTCAGAACTGGCTGCATTATCATGCCAGTCCCCATACCTAGTGATTCATAGGGATAAGGTAGTACTTCATCCTAAGCCATCTTTTCTTCCCAAGGTGGTTTCAGATTTTCATCTGAATGAAGATATTGTACTACCTTCCTTGTGTCCTCAGCCCAAGCATCATCGGGAACATGCGTTGCATTCCTTAGATGTGGTTCGGGCAATCAGGGTATACCTGAAAGCTACGGAATCATTCCGTAAGACGGATTCACTTTTTGTGATCACGGATGGCCCCAGAAAGGGTTTGCCTGCATCTGCCGCGACCATTGCCAAATGGATTAGACAAACGGTGGTACAGGCTTATTCTATTAAGGGTCAGAGTCCTCCGTTCCCTGTTAGGGCGCACTCCACTCGAGCGCTCAGTACTTCCTGGGCCTTTCGCCATCAGGCGTCAGTGGTCCAGGTATGTAAGGCGGCCACCTGGTCGTCAGTACATACCTTTACAAAATTCTATAAAATTGATGTGACGGCATCGGCGGATGCCTCATTTGGCCGCAAGGTTTTGCAGGCCGCAATTTGAGGAGACCGGTGGTCTACCTCGAGGGTTTTTTTCTGTTTGAAAAAAAAAAAAAAAAAATTGTTTTCTCTTTTTTTGTTGAGTCTCATCATTAAGGATGAGCATTGTAAACTTCTAGTTGGCACCGGTTGGGCCTTCTAGATTGGGATTTGATTTCCATTTTCCCACCCCTCAGTTGTGATACTGCTCTGGGACGTCCCGAAGGTGGTGTATCACCGAGGACTACGTCTGTCAATGAGCGCTAGAGAAAAATGGATTTTTGTAAAATCTTACCGTAAAATCCTTTTCTCTTAGCTCATTGACAGACGTAGTCCCCGCCCCTCTGTTTTTTTGAGTTGGGTTAAAATCTCTAAAGACTGCTTTTTCACATAACTGATTTACTGAGGCAGAGAGAGAGAGGATATACCCTCTGGGACTGCCCCTGGGGTGTGGCCAGAGCTTTTTAATTTCCTGTCTAGTCCTGCTCCTGTGGAGGCAACATAACCCGAAGGTGGTGTATCACCGAGGACTACGTCTGTCAATGAGCTAAGAGAAAAGGATTTTACGGTAAGATTTTACAAAAATCCATTTATATATATATATTTATTGTATGTTGATATGGATTACTGTTTATTCCAGAGATTGTGATTTAATGAAAGTCTGAAAAAATATTCTCTTGGATCCTGAAGAAGCTCTGCTGAGTGAAACGCGTAGATCTACAAGATGTATTATGGATATGAACTGTGATGCTTTTATGCCTTCTAGACCAATATATATATTTTTATTGTATGTTATTCTTAGAATTAAAAAAATTATATATTATTTTTTCTTTTTTATCTATATTTTTTTGGTGTTGTTTTTTGACTTATCGGCACAATTAAATCCCCATACCCAGAGTATGGTAGATTTATTTTCCCTTTATGTCCCCCCTTTCCCCTTCCCTTTTCCCCATCCCTTGCAATCGCCTACCAACCTGGCTACTTACTATTATACAAGTTCCTCCTTTATTAGGTCCCATTGGCAAAGAAATGATCGGTCTATAATTTTAATGGTAGGGTTATTTTAACAGAGAGAGACAGAATAACAAAAAAAATCCAGAAAAAGGCCTTAAAAAAATTATAAATTGATTTGCTTTTTAATCAGTGAAATAAGTATCCTCACCGTCAAACAAGGAGGTGAAACCCATATGCTTTAGGGATGTTTTTCTGCTAAAGGGACGATGGATGGGGCCATATACTGTCAGATCTTGGGTGAGAACATCCTTCCCTCAGCCAGGGCATTGAAAATGGGTTGTGGATGGGTATTCCAGCAACACAATGACCCAAAACATACGGCCAAGGCAACAAAGTGGCTCAAGAAGAAGAATATTAAGGTCCTGGAGTGGCCTAGCCAGTCCCCAGATCCTAATCTCATAGAAAATATGTGGGGGGAGCTGAAGGTTCGAGTTACCAAATGTCAGCCTCAAAACCTTCATGACTTGGAGAGGATATTTAACCACTTTACCACCGGAGGGAGGATTTTGCTGTCTTACGTCCAGGCCACTTTTTGTGATTCTGCACTGTGCAACTTTAACTGACAATTGCACGGTCATGCAACGCCATACCCAAACAAAATTTACGTCCTTTTTTTTTCCATAAACAGAGCTTTCTTTTGGTGGTATTTGATCACCTCTGCGCTTTTTATTTTTTGCGATATTAATTAAAAAATGCGAACATTTTGAAAAAAATAACAATATTTTTCTACTTTGACAGTCAAAAAATATCGAATATATTCAATTTTTGTCATATCTTTAGGCCAAAATGTATTTAGCTACATGTCTTTGACAAAAAAATTGTCAATGAGTGTATTTTTAACCGCTTTAAGACCGGAAGATTTTACCCCCTCCCTAACCAGGCCATATTTTGCGATTTGGCACTGCGTTACTTTAACGGACAATTGCGCGGTCGTGCGATGCTGTACCCAAAATTAAATTTATGTTCTTTTTTTCCCCACAAATAGCTTTCTTTTGGTGGTATTTGATCACCTGTGCAATTCTTACTTTTTGCGCTATATACAAAAAAAGAGCGACAATTTTGAAAAAATAACAATATTTTTCACATTTTTTTTATATGAAGTCCCCCCACCCCCCCCCCCCCCCCCCCAAAAATGTAAAAATCTGAATTTTTTTAACTTTTTTTGCCAATTTGTTTTCTGCTACATATTTTTGGTAAAAAAAAAAAAAATCACAATAAGCGTATTTTGATTGGCTTGCGCAAAAGTTATCGCAGCTACTAACTACGGGAAATTTGTCATTTTTATATTTTTTTAACTAGTAATGGCGGCGATCTGCGATTTTTTTTTTTTTTTTTCTGCGACATTGTGGCGGACAGATCGGACCCTTGACTGACATTTTTGACACTTTTGGGGGTAACAGTGACATTACTACAGTAATCAGTGCTATAAATATGCACTGTTACTGTAAAAATGACACTGGCAGGGAAGGGGTTAATTTTTATTGGTGATCAAGGGGTTAATGTATGCCTGGTGATTACTAACGTGTGTGGGGGGAGGGGACTGTGTGACACAGGGACAGATCGTAGGTTCAGCTATGCTGAATCCTGCAATCTGACCCTGCCTGTCACTTAGGAGATCCGCCCGCTTTGTTTACACAATCGGGCGGATCTCCACACTCGATCCCCGATGATCGGGGAAGAACAGCGGCGATCACCGCCGCTCCTCCCCTGGCCCGACTCCCCCTGTGACTGAATACAGCGGGAGCGAGCCTCCGGCGCGCGCGCCCACAAGGGGAGGAGTCCGGCAAGTGGTTAACAGACGTTGAATGTTAAAACAGACATAATGGCCAGCCTAAGAATGCTGCCGGGGCCCGTTCTACAGGGTGGGAGGGAGTGCAGAGTACAAATTAGTTAATGGGCAGCAACAGCTGTAGCGAGCCTCCAGGGGCACGCGTGCGCCGCCCACAAGGGGAGGAGTGCAGACACGTAGGTCTACGTCGCTGGACGGAATCAAACCACTTTGCCGCAGTAGCACCAATGTGAGCGGTCGGCAAGTGGTTAAAGAGGAGTGGGACAACATTCCTCCTGAGATGTGTGCAAACCTGGTGGCCAACTACAAGGAATGTCTGACCACTGTGATTGTTAACAAGAGTTTTGCCAGCAAGTACTAAGTTATGTTTTGCGAAGGGGGTCAAACAATTATTTCACTCATTAAAATGCAAATCAATTTATAACTTTTTTTGAAATGCATTTTTCTGAATTTTTTGTTGTTCTGTCTCACTTGTAAAATAAACCTACCATTAAAATTATAGACTGATGATTTCTTTGTCAGTGGGCAAACGTACAAAATCAGCAGGGGATCAAATACTTCTCTCTCCTCACTGCAGCAACAACAAGGGTCCCCTGTAAGTGCAAGTGGAAGAGCCATATGTTTTTGGTTGCGGGGACACATAACATATAAAATCGCAACTCTGTCATGGTTAGGAAGGAGGGGCAGTAATAAGCCATCACTGAGCTATATAAACTAAATGCTATCAGGCAGTGTTCTTTTGAAAAGTGCCTTTCATACAAAAGTTTTGGTTGCTCTTCAAAATAATTAGTAAGAGTCATTCTCCCTCCAGATTCCAAGCAATTGTTATTAACTCTACTTAAGCCGGCCATAGACCGTTCAAATCTTGTCTGGTCCCTGCTGAACCGACCAAGATTTGAACTATCTATGGGCAAGCTGATTGTGGGGCAAGTTGATCGAACAACGAGCCTGTTGGATTTTGCATGTGGTTATTGCCAGCAGCTATTATGGCTGCTAGCAGTAATCACTGACGAACACAATGGTTCCATTGGGGAATTGAGCAATTTTCTTTCCTGCAACCCATGGTTGCAGAAAAGAAAATCGCTCTGGCATTAGGCTGATGTCACAGCAGATTTAAGCCATAGAGGCTACCCCTTACTCCTATGGACACACTGCCTAATCTGTTTTACCAACAAGGGATCAATTTTGCTCCTGTGTGGCTAGCGAGGGAGCAACCCAAAACAGGTAAGTGTTATGTTAACGATCCAGTTGCCAGGGATAGGATTGCTCTTGTGGTGCAGCCATTGAGCTATTCAAATGGTCGGACACAGGTGAAAGAGACTTTGGATACAGTTTTTTGTGAATTTGGTAGCAGTATCAGGCCGTCCTTCATATCCAGCATGCTTGCCACGCTTGGATCACAAGTATACTTTCTCAACAGTGGTCCAGCATACCAAAATGTTAGTCACTTTGCTTGCTAATTGGCCTACTATTACTGGGAAGAGTAGGTACAGCTATATGCACTATAGCATTTGGTGATCCACATATATTATGGATTTAAAGAAAACCTGAGAAACCAATTTGGAACAGTAACTTGTAGTAATGGCTTGTAATCTAAATTTCAAGAAAATTGTGCTCCTATTTCTAATTAGCACAATTGAATTTTTTATATTACTATAGAAATATTGCCTGGGTGCATTCACTGGTTGCTGATGGGGTTCTTATGCTGTAGACAAAATTATACTTTTGTCACCCATCCCTATCCAAATATACTGTTGACCCTAAAAGCTTCAATGTAAAAGGTAAGTTTTCAGAGGAGGCATGATGTATTAGGTCAAGCCACTGTTGTCAACATCTAACCAACAATGAAAATGCAAGCCTAGGGACCTCAAAAGTGACTAACCCCCATATGTGGTGTGTTTGATCATCTAGGAGAGACAGGGAAGATAGGAATCTGCTAGAGTGAGAGGATATTTAATTTGTTTTTTTCATTAGTGTTTTCTGCACGTAGCAGGTTCAAAAAGAGAACAGAAGTTTATTCCCTTAGTAAATCATCCCCTTAGAATGTAAATTTGACTTTTGGCAAATGTATTTTCCAGAACATTTTTCACATTCTTCTCTCATATGTCTATAATTCACAATAACAGATAAAAGTTATAAATGCTGCACAGTTATAAAATGTGCAGGGCAGTCTCTGTGTAGCACGCTTGGCATTCTAAAGTAATTTGGGCTCGTTTACACAAGGTGCAGTGGGTTGCAGCCTTGCCCTGCCCTGTACAGCCCCGCTGCAAGACAAGGCAAAATGTTTTCCTGGTGCCTCCATGGCAGCATACCAATGATAGAGCTCCGTCTCGACTCCTCCCTCAGGAACAGCGAATAACTTAAATTAAAGACATCGCCCCTCCCCCAATATTCTCCTTTTTTTTCACTCATACCTCTGATCAGTGAAGATGAAGCAGCAGCATGTCCCTGTCTCTGCCTTTGGCAGCGTCTGCCTGGTTCAGCCTCTCCCGTGCACAGTCCCTGCTCTTGGGCCGCTAACAGCGCTGATAAGACTGGGAACCCCTTCTGTGGATCTTTTGGGGTATTTTCTTTTGCAGAGTTTCCTCACAGGAATGCAGTTTGTCAGGTCTACATGAATATATGAACGCAGGTGGATGCACAGGAGGTTCAGCCTTCCCTTCATTTTCAAGCCTTTTCTCTCCTCAATTTCCTAGAACAAAGCACAAGACTTAATCCAGTTCCCTTCTTTCTGATACTTCACATTTCTTACCTTCTCTGATATCTTTCCCCCTTTGTGATTTTAGCTGGGTCCGGCTCTGCGTTTTTCCTTTCCCATTTCAGGCTTGTCCTGCTTGGTACCCGCCCTGCTTCACCTCCCTCTTCGGCGCCGCCCAGCTAGGCAGCTGGTGCGGCCATCTTCTTTGTGGGAAACACAAAGATGTTTCCCTTGCTAGGGATAGGTACACAAACTATTAATATTTATAGAATCCCGATAAAAGAAGTTATTCTGAAACTCTAGTGAGGCATAGCTGTAACATTGCCAGGTAAGAGGTGGAACCATGCATTTCTCTATGTATGTGTACACATAAAAAAAAAAAAAAAACGAGGGTTAACAGGTGCAACAGGGGGGGTGGAGTTGGGAGGGGACATGGCTAGCTCCCCCCCCCCTTTTCGTTAGTTAAAAGGTGACTTCACTCTGGGCTGGGTGCTGTCAAGTCAGCTGTGACCTGCAGGCCGCCTCTTACGCTTCCTTATGCACGGTATTAGCTCTAGTGCCATGCACTCTTACTTTCTCTCTATCCCTTAATGGTGTATCCTTATTACTAGCTTCTTTTCTACTCTACAGTTGACCCTCCTGCCCATTCGCTACCATGAGTCGTTCGTCATGTACTCAAGATCCTCCTATGAACACTAGGTATGAGACCATCTTTTCGTAAGTGTATATATATATATAAAAAAAAAAAAAAGCGCCACTGACTGGCAGGCCTTTTTTCTGTTACAGTCCTGTGTCCTCAAAGAAGTCTAGAAAGTCTTCAAGATGGCACAATGATGACAGCCCAGACCGCAGATCTTGTTCATCGCACCATAGGTCATCAGACAGATCAAGGTCACAGAGATACTATCGCTCTCCCTCACCCCACACTCATTCATCGAGAAAGAAATGTTGGGCATGTGGCGTGGTTCCGCTCCCAGATAAGTTGGTCTGTAAGGACTGCTTCAGGGACTATGCAGCAAACCGAGATCTTGAAAGCCGGCAAGTAGTGAACTTGCTAAAACAAACCATGAAGGATTCGCTTTCAGAGTTAGCGGCATCAATTCCCGCTCAAGCTGCTCCACAAATGTCTCGGCTGCAGGATACAGGACCCAATATACCAGGTCCATCAGTGGTCAGTAACCCTCTGCCTCCTTCAGGACAAGCGGCCAGAGGCTCATCTCAAGAAGACCCTTCAGATGAGTCCGTGGAGGATTCGGATCAGTCAGGCTTCAGTTTAGCCCTGGTACACAGCCTTTTATTCAGGTAGTTAAGAGTGCCATTTCCTGGGAGGAATCGGTGGAAGCACCACAGAAATCCAAGTCATGCTTTCCTTTTCTAAAGGGGACGCAAATTACCTTCCCTCTGATGGGTCAAATTAAAGAAATTATTTAGGATGTATGGAGCAAGGCAGACAAAAAGCTGTCCCTGGGACAGCTAAACAAATTGTACCCATTATCAGAGTCTGACTCTCAGTACCTGAATTCAATGCCGGTGGTTGATGCTTCAGTGGCTCGATTGGCGAAAAACATTACCTTGCCTATGGAGGATTCAGCATCTTTTAAGGACCCCCTAGATAGGCGTATTGATCTAGACCTTAAAAAAGTTACCTGGCTGCAGGAGCAGCCTGTAAACCAGCTATTGCTATAACCTCTAACCAATGCTATTAGATCCTGGACGGAAAATATTGAGACGGCTCTACGCCAGGATGTCCCGCAAGATGACATAATTAAAGCTCTAGAAGAACTAAAACTGGCTGCAGACTTCGTAGGGGAGGCAGCTATAGACCCAATCCGGTGTTCAGCTCGGTCAATGCTGCACTCAGTTATGGCAAAACGGGCCTTATGGTTAAAACCCTGGACGGCTGATCTAGCCTCTAAGCAGAGCTGGTGCAAGATCCCGTTCGATGGCAAGTCTTTATTCGGGGAAAGGCTGGACAAAGCTATTTCCTGAATAACCGGAGGAAAAACTGAATTTCTCTGTCGCTCATTGACAGACGTAGTCCTCTTGATTAATATCAAATCGGGTTATACTGCCCTCTACAGGAGTAGGACACTAGGCAGAAGGAAAACGTTCTGGCCACACCTTAGGGGCAGTCCCAGAGGGTATATCCTCTCACTTCCTGCTACAGGATGTCAGTTTTTTTCTGTCTAGTTAGGAGTAAGGACCTAAGTTCCTTGCTGGGATCTTGGTCCTGGCAAGATTTTTTTTTAGAAAAAAATTTTTAGGTAGCTTTTTTCTCCAGTTGTTCCTGTGAGATCTTCAAGCAAGTATGCTGAAACTGGGCGACGGGCTGGATGTTGAGGGTCACTGTATGAGGGCACTGTAAAAGGACCATGACTGAAGTCAGTGGCTGGCATTACTGTTATGATGGCCATGTAATCGGGTGATAAGCATCCTACCTGATACATAGGGTTGCTGTACAGGCCGATGCCTGTACCTGGACTACCGCTATCCGCAGGCCGCCATCCTCCCGCAGGTCGCCATCCTCCCACAGGCCATACACCTCCCGCAGGCCGCACAGGCCGATGACTACCTCCCGCAGGCCGCTGCTATCTTGCCACAAGCCGCTGCCATCCTCCACAGGCCGCCGCCATTTTCCCGCAGGTCGCGTGGGCTGCCATTTTGGTGTAGCCTTGTGTCTCCAGCATGGGGGCGGCCATGTTTGAGATGACCAAACACCTAGAGGGGTAATTGGGAGGCGCCGGAAGGCGTGTAAAGGGGCGGAGCCGCCTCCTTTACCCGGGAAAGCAAGCCAAAGACTTCCTGTCTGTAACAGACAGTGCTGGGAGCAGGTTGATAGAAACTTCTGTGCATCAGGGGGTGAGCCTTGGGGTCTCTCTCTCTCTCTGTGGGGTCCAAGCAGGTAACACATCGCAGATCTGGCAGACAGATTGATGTGGGGGGCTGGGGATGACCCAGCGGTCATGGTGCATGTGGGCACTAATGACAAAGTTAAAGGTAGGTGGAGGATCCTTAAGAACGATTTCAGGGACTTAGGTAATAGATTGAGGAAAAGGACCTCCAAGGTGGTTTTCTCTGAAATACTGCCTGTACCTCGAGCCACACAGGAGAGGCAGAAGGAGCTTAGGGAAGTTAACAAGTGGCTGAGGAATTGGTGTAGGAAGGAGGGGTTTGGGTTCCTGGAGAACTGGGCTGACTTCTCAGTCGGCTACCGGCTCTTTAGTAAGGATGGGCTGCACCTTAATGGGGACGGTACAGCTCTTTTGGGGAGAAAGATGGCCACCGAGTTGGAGGGGCTTTTAAACTAGGAGACGGGGGGGAGGGCTCAGAAATAGAATCAGTCAGGAGGGAGCAGAGGACTGAAGGCAGTTGTAGGGTCAATAGCGACAGTAGGTCAACAACATCAATTGGCGGGTCTGTGCGGGAGAACAGCAGACCAAACAGAAATAAACAAAACCGCCAATCACGTTTAACTTCCGTAAAACTAAGAGGGGTATATGCTAATGCCAGGAGCCTAGCTAATAAGATGGATGAGTTGGACATGTTAGTACATGAGGAGGACATAGACCTTGTGGGAATAACGGAGACTTGGTTCGACCCCTCACATGACTGGCTGGCCAATATCCAAGGGTATTCGGTGTACCGGAAGGACAGGGTTGGTAAAAGAGGGGGAGGGGTATGTCTCTATGTCAAGAACAATATAAAGGTGCTAGAAAGGAGTGACATTACGGATGGGATGAGCATGGATTTAGAATCTGTGTGGGTTGAACTCGATAGGGAAGAAGATAAGGGAAAAGTAGTTGTGGGGGTTTGCTATAGGCCACCTAACCAAGGGGAGGAGGTAGAGCTGGAATTTTTAGCACTAATAGGTAAAGCGGCAAAACTAGGATCAGTCATCATATTGGGGGACTTCAATTATCCCGACATTGAGTGGGAAGAGGGGACTGCACACTCGCATAAGGCCCGGCTATTCACGGAAACCTTACAGGATAACTACATGTCGCAGTTGGTGGATTCCCCTACTAGAGAGAATGCTATCCTGGATCTATTGATCACTAATGACCCAGACATAATCTCGGAGGTAGGAGTCCAGGACAACCTGGGCTCTAGCGATCACAGGATGATCACATTTAGTATAAATAACAATATAAAAAGGCAAGTGGGGAACATAAGAACCCTAAACTTCAGAAGGGCAGACTTTCCAAAATTGTACTCATTGATGGAAAGGGTAAACTGGGACCAAACCCTGGGATCACTGACCACAGAGGAAAAATGGGAATGCTTTAGAACAATATTAAGCAAAGGCATCTTGCAGTGCATTCCTATGGGGAATAAATTTAGAAGAGACAAAGCCAAACCTGGCTGGCTAAACCGTAGCGTTAAAAAACTTATTAGGGGAAAAAAATTGGCCTTCAAGAAATATAAATCAGAGGGCACCGTATCGGCCTTCCAGCAATACAAAGAGGAAAATAAGAAGTGTAAACACGAAATCAAGATGGCTAAAATCAACTTTGAGAGACAAATAGCGGAGGATAGTAAAAAAAACCCAAAGAAATTCTTTAAATATATCAACAGCAAAAAAACTAGGGCAGAGCATATTGCACACATAATTAGCGATGATGGGAGGATGGTTACAGAGGACACTGAAAAAGCAACCGTGCTGAATTCTTTTTTCTCGTCAGTCTTTACGCAGGAAAAGGAAGGGTACACTGACCATGACTGTATGGTTAGTAGTAATACACAGGACTTGCCACTATGGCTAACAGAGGGGGAAATCAGGGAAAGACTGGATAAACTTAACACAAACAAATCACCAGGCCCGGATGGCGTACATCCGAGAGTGCTCAAGGAACTCAGTATGGTTATATCTAGACCACTGTTCCTGATCTTTGCTGACAGTATTAGGACAGGAGATGTACCAGGGGATTGGAGGAAGGCTAACGTGATTCCGATATTCAAAAAGGGCCAGAGACATATCCCGGGAAATTATAGGCCTGTCAGTCTGACATCAATAATATGTAAACTTTTGGAGGGGATGATAAGGGACTATATCGTAGAGTATGCTAAAGACAACAACATCATCAGTAGTAACCAGCACGGGTTTACAAATGGGCGATCTTGTCAAACCAATCTCTTAGCATTCTACGAGGAAGTGAGCTGTGAGCTAGATAGGGGGAGACCAGTGGATGTGGTGTACTTGGATTTCGCTAAGGCGTTTGATACAGTTCCCCACAAGCGCTTAATTTATAAAATAAGGTCTGCAGGTATCGACAGCAGGGTTTGCTCTTGGATACGGAATTGGCTAAAAGGCCGTGTCCAAAGGGTAGTAATAAACAGCGCATACTCAGACTGGTCTGAGGTAGTAAGCTGGGTGCCCCAGGGCTCAGTCCTGGGACCAACCTTGTTCAATTTATTCATAAACAGCATTGAGGAAGGGATCAGTAGTTCGTTATCAGTTTTTGCAGATGACACAAAATTGGCCAGGGCAATAACTGCACAGCATGAAGCAGATATCCTACAGAATGACCTGGACAAAATTACGGAGTGGGCAACGACATGGCAAATGAGGTTTAATGTGGAGAAGTGTAAGGTTTTGCACTTGGGGACCAAAAACATAAAAACACAATACACGTTAGGAGGGGAACCCATGGGGAAATCAAAAATGGAGAAAGATCTGGGAGTCTTAGTTGATGATAGATTAGGCAACAGCATGCAATGCCAAGCGGCAGCTTCCAAAGCCAACAGAATATTAGCATGCATAAAGAAAGGGATGTATTCCAGAGATAAGACTATAATCCTTCCACTTTATAAAACTCTGGTCCGACCGCATCTGGAGTATTCTGTCAAGTTCTGGTTGCCAGTCCTCAGGAGGGATGTGTTGGAGCTGGAGAAAGTCCAGAGAAGGGCAACTAAACTGATTAGGGGGTTGGAGGACCTTACCTATGAAGAGCGGCTGCAATCGCTCGATTTATTTTCCCTGGAGAAAAGACGTCTGAGAGGGGACATGATAGCAATTTATAAATATCTTAATGGGGATCTCAGCTTAGAAGAAAAGCTGTTCATTCGAAGGAATTGCATGAGGACTCGAGGACATACAATGCGATTAGAGGAGAAGCGTTTTAACCTCAGGCAACGTGGGGGGTTCTTTACTGTTAGGGCTACAAGATTGTGGAATTGTCTACCACAAGAGGTGGTTTCTGCGGGTAGTATGGTGACTTTCAAAAGACTCTTAGACTTACATCTCAAGGATCAGGAGATTGAGGGCTATGTTAGATGATTACAGTCACACACACCTACACAGGTTGAACTGGATGGACTATTGTCTTTATTCAACCTCACCTACTATGTAACTATGTAACACTGAGGGGCGCTATTACGCTGGGGGACTAAGAAAAAAAAAATGTTTTTTTCTTTGCAATTATTTTTTTGGTTGCTGGCAAGTGTCTTATATAATCATTGACCCTGCCACACATGTATCCCCACCTGATCCCCTCGAGGTGGCCGCAGGACCCTCCAGTACCCCACTTGTGATTGATGCATTATCAGCAGTTTTGGAATCTTTGGTATCCCGGGTGGAGGTGGCCTGTCAGGGACAGGGGTCAAGAAAGCGACCCCCGCCTACCCCTATTTCATCTGATACTTTAGATACGGATTCTGAGCTGGTCACTGCAGCCGCAGGTCCCTTTTCTGGGGCTGTTGTCTCAGGTATGGTCTCCTCAGACAGTGAGGAGGACGCTTCTGCCTCCGCCATAGCACAAGAAGAAGCGTTGGTGGACGCACTAGTTGTGTCTGTCCGGGAAACCTTAAATCTTGAGGTTACACCGGCAGAGGTAGCTGAGACTGAAATTCCTTTTGGTACTAGCTAGCCTACCAAAATGGTGAAGGGTTTCCCTTGCCCAAATGGGGTCGTCCGAAAACAAACCCCTGCTATTTCCAAACGCATTGCTAGACGCTATCCGTTTGAGGAATCCCTCATTAAAAAATGGACGGCACCACCAGTGGTGGACTCACCGATTTCCAGACTAAATAAAGCCACTGTTATCCCGTTGGAGGACGCCCGTCTTTTAGGGATCCGGTGGATCGAAAAGTGGAAGCGGAATTCCGCTCCATTTTTTTCCCTGATAGGGTCAATCCTTAGGCCAGTGGTTGCCATTGGTTTAGTCTCACAAACGAAGCCCTCCAAAGCCCCTTCAGGGGGTTTCAAAGGGCGCTGGTCGGGTAAACAAAAGTCCGGCTCAGCCAAGCCTGAAGATAAGTCCGATACAGCCTGGAGGTGCGCCCCCACCCATCTCTGGGGTGGGGGGACGTCTTCACCGGTTTCCGGATCCATGGCTTTCCAGAATCCTGGACAAAGGGGTTCGCGAGGTCATACGGTCGGGATACAAGATCGAGTTTCGATCACTTCCACCGGTGCGATTCTTCCCTTCCAATATTCGACTATCCCCGGATCGCTTAAAAGCTTTGCGGGGGGCAGTAATGGACTTGATGCAACAAGGAGTGGTAGTTCCCGTTCTTTGGACAGTTTCAGGGGTTCTATTCGAACCTGTTCACAATGCCCAGGAAAGAGGGCAAGGTGTGTCCAATTCTGGTCTTGGGAGAGATGGAGTCCATCCGAACAGTGGTGGCCTCCCTGCATCAGGGGGATTTCCTGGCGTCCATAGACATCTAGGATGCCTATCTTCATATCCCCATCTTCGCAGGGCATCAGCGTTTTCTTCGCTTTTCCCAAAGATCATCCCTGGTTCCCACCAGGAGACTGAACTATCTGGGCCTAAATTTGGATACATCCTTGGCAAGAGTGTTTCTCCTTGCAGAGAAACTCCAGAAGATTCAGTCAACGATTCGGATGTTGCTGTCCTTCAACTGGCTGGGACTGATGGTGGCCTCCTTAGAGGCAGTACCGTTCGCCCAGTCTCATACCCGAATTCTCCAAGAGGAGATTCTTCTCAAATGGAATCGGAATTCAGATTCCCTGGACAATCGGATCCGGTTAAGCGATCGGACCAGGGAGTCTCTGGTCTGGTGGCTTCGGTCTCCGATGCTCAGCCAGAGGAAGTCATTTCTTCTGATAAACTCCAGGTTACCGATAAATGTGTGGAACTGAGAGCGATCACACTTTGTCTGATTTACTGGACCGAGCAGCTCCAGGGCAGCCCGGTTCGGATCCAATCGGACAATGCCACGGTCGTGGCTTATGTCAATCACCAAGGGGCACCAAGAGTGCCCTGGCAGCCATAGAAGTGGCCAGCATTCTTCATTGGGCGGAACAGTTGTTCCAGCTCTTTCCGCGGTATTCATTCCAGGGGTGGAAAATTGGCAGGCAGATTATCTCAGCCGTCAGATTCTGGATCAAGAGGAATAGTCTCTTCATCCAGAGGTATTTCACCAGCTGTGCCTCCATTGGGGCACCCCGGATGTGGATCTGTTGGCATCTCGGCTCAACAGGAAGGTGCGGAGGTTTGTAGCTTGCGCCCGCGATCCTCTAGTGGACGAAGCAGACGCGCTGATCGCCCCGTGGGGGCAGTATCAGCTACGGTATGCCTTCCATCCTCTCAAGTTACTGCCGAAACTTCTTCGCAGGATAGAGATGGAGGGAATTCCAGTTATCCTGGTAACTCCGGACTGACCTCGTCGAGCCTGGTACGCCGACTTGGTCAGGCTGGTCGCGGACGCTCCTTGGAGACTTCATCTCAGGGAGGTTCTGCTGTCTCAGAGACCGATCTTCCATCTTGCTTTACAATCGCTGGCTTAACGGCCTGGCCATTGAGACCCAGGTGCTGAAGGACAAGGGATTGTCAACTTCAGTTATTCCTACTCTAATTAAAGCAAGGAAAGCGACTTCCAGAAAGGTCGATCTTCGCACATGGAAGTCTTATATTGTGTGGTGAATCCCTTGGATTTCCTCCACGTTCTTATTCGATGATCCGAATCTGGGTCTTTCTGCAAAAGGGGGTTGAGCAGAAACTGTCCTTGAGCTCTATCAAGGGTCAGGTTTCAGCGTTAGCAATCTTCTTTCAGAAACCTTTGGCTACTCATTCCTTGGTGCGGAATTTTATCCAGGGGGTGCGGCACCTGGCTCCGCCAGTGCGCGCGCCCTTACCGCCCTGGGATCTTAATTTAGTGTTGTCAGTTCTTCAGAAACCTCCCTTTGAAAAAATCAGGGAGATTCCCTTCCTTACTTTATCCCAGAAGGTGGCCTTCTTGGTGGCCATTACTTCTGCACGCAGGGTGTCAGAACTGGCCGCATTATCTTGTCGTTCCCCATATCTGGTGGTTCATAGGGATAAGGTGGTTCTTCGTCCGAATCCATCCTTCCTTCCTAAGGTGGTTTCAGAGTTTCATCTGAATGAGGACATTGTATTGCCTTCCCTGTGTCCTAAGCCCAGTCATCCTCGGGAGTGTGCGTTACATTCCTTGGATGTGGTTCGGGCAATCAGGGTATACCTGAAAACTACGGACTCGTTTCGTAAAACAAATTCACTTTTTGTGATCATGGATGGCCCCAAAAAGGGGTTGCCTGCATCTGCCGCAACTATCTCCAAATGGATCAGACAGACGGTGGTACAGGCTTATTCTATTAAGGGTCGGAATCCTCCGTTCCCTGTTAAGGCGCACTCCACTCGGGCGCTTAGTGCTTCCTGGGCCTTCCGCCATCAGGCGTCAGTGGTCCAGGTTTGCAAGGCGGCTACCTGGTCGTCGGTTCATACCTTTACAAAATTTTATAAAATTGATGTGATGGCATCGTCGGATGCCTCTTTTGGCCGCAAGGTTCTGCAGGCCGCAATTTGAGGAGACTGTTGGTCTACCTCGAGGGTTTGTTGGGTTTTTCACTTAGGTCTCATCTTTTTGCTCGATTAGTCCTTGATGCTTCTAGTTGGCTCCGGTTGGGCCTTCTGGATTTTGATTTCGGTTATCCCACCCCTCATTTGTGGCACTGCTTTGGGACGTCCCGATTTGATATTAATCAAGAGGACTGCGTCTGTCAATGAGCGACAGAGAAAAATGGATTTTTGTAAAATCTTACCGTAAAATCCTTTTCTCTTAATAAGAACCCCAAAAGAGGGGCGGGGCGGCGACTGTCGGAGGACTCAAAGAAAGGAATTTTACAGGTAAGATTTTACAAAAATTCAGTTTTCTCTTACGTCCTCCGACAGTCGCTGCCACCTCTAAGTCATCACTGTTGGGATGTCCCAAAGCAGTATAGACATGAGGGGTGGGAGACGCAACCGTAGAAAAGACAACGCAGTACCCACATCAGAGAAAGGAATCTTACACATGCACCATAAGAGAACCAACTGGGCAACAGAAAAAAACAATGCTCAACAGGAGCAACAGCCCAGGAAAGCAAATGCCAACAGCCAGGGACCCAGAAAAAAACACAAGGGTCCATCATGGCACTGCCGCACTGAGAACTTTGCGGCCAAAGGAGGCATCAGCTGATGCCAGAACGTCTACTTTGTAGAATTTGGAAAAAGTGTGCACCGACGACCAAGTCGCAGCCTTGTACACCTGGGCCACCGAGGCCCTATGCCAACAGGCCCAGGAAATACTCACAGATCTGGTAGAGTGCGCCTCAACAGGGAAGGGTGGAACCCGTTCCTTCAAAGCGTAAGCCTGTTCAATGGTCTGTCTGATCTATTTGGCGATAGTCGCTGCAGATGCAGCCATGCCCTTCCGAGGTCCCTCAGGAAGGACAAAGAGGGAATCCGTTTTCCCGAAAAGATTCCGTGGACGACAGGTAAACCCTGATCTCTCTGACCACATCCAAGGAGTGCAGAGCAACCTCCTTAGGATGCTTAGGCTTCGTACAAAGCAAAGGCAGAACAATGTCCTCATTAATGTGGAACTCAGAGACCACCTTAGGAAGAAAGGAGGGCTGCGGACGCAAAACTACCTTAATCCGGTGAATCACCAAGTATGGAGAACGGCAAGATAACGCTGCCAGTTCCGACACTCTGCGAGCCGAAGTGATCGCCACCAAAAAAACAACCTTCTTAGACAGCAGAGGCAACGATATCTCCAGGATATTTTCAAAGGGAGCACGTTGTAACGCGGGCAGAACTAAGTTCAAGTCCCACGGAGGTAAGGGCTCCTTCCTGGGAGGAGCCAAATGTCTCACACCTTGAATGAAGGTGCGAACCAGAGAATGAGACGCCACAGGGCGTTGGAAAAGAATAGCCAGTGCGGACACCTGGCCCTTGATTGTGGCCAGCGCCAGGCGCTGATCCACTCCCGCCTGGAGAAAGGCCAACACTCTCGACACCGAGTACGAGCGAGGGGAGAACCCCCTGGACTCTCACCAGGCGAAGTAAGCCTTCCAGGTGCGATAATAGATCTTTCCAGAGGAGGTCTTCCTAGCCTTGACAAGAGTAGGGATGACCTCAGAGGAGAGACCCCTGTCCCTTTAGGACCTGGGTCTCAACAGCCAGGCCGTTAAAGCCAGCGACTGTAAAGCAGGATGGAAGATCGGACCCTGAGACAGGAGATCTTCCCGCATGGGCAGCCGCCACGGAGGCGCCACTGCCAGATTAACAACGTCGGCGTACCAGGACCGGCATAGCCAGTCTGGAGCCACCAGAATCACCAGGTGCGGTTCCGAGGCTAGCCTGCGGAGAAACCTGGATAGCAACTGAATCGGCGGAAAGGCATACATCAGACGATACTGATGCCAAGGGGCCACCAACGCATCCAAGGCGACTGCCAGAGGATCGCGTGTTCTTGCCACGAACCTTTCCACCTTTTGGTTTAGTCGAGATGCGAACAGATCCACGTCCGGGGATCCCCACCTCGCACACAGCATTTGAAAGACCTCCGGGTGCATGGACCATTCCCCCTGGTCCAGGGTCCTGGTGGCTTAGATAGTCGGCCTGCCAATTCTCCACACCCGGAATGTGTACTGCTGAGATCGCCGGGACATGAGTCTCGGCCCACGATAGAATGTCGGTCACCTCCCGGGCCGCACGAGCACTCCTGGTGCCCCCTTGGTGGTTGCTGTAAGCCACCGCGGTAGCATTGTCCGTCTGTACTTGGACAGGTAGGCCCTGAAGACGGTCCGACCACTGGAAGAGACAGAGTTTTATCGCTCACAATTCCAGCACATTTATCGGGAGGGAGGACTCCTCCTCCGACCAAGTGCCCTGGGCAAACAGGTTGCCCAGGACTCCACCCCAGCCTGACAGGCTGGCATCCGTGGTAATCACCGTCCACACCAACGGACGGAAGGACTTGCCTTCCACCACCAACTGGGACTGGAGCCACCACAGAAGAGCCAATCTGGTCTGACGACTCAAGGAGACACACAGATCCAGGGACTGAGGCAGTCTGTCCCACCTGGCCAGGATCTCCGTCTGGAGAACCTGCGTGTGAAACTGAGCAAAGGGTATCGCCTCGAAGGCTGACACCATCAACCCCAAAGACCTCATACAGGTTCTGAGTGACGAGGACGGGTTGTCCCTGAGGGACCTGATCTCGTCCTGCAAGGTCTGGAGCTTGTCCTCCGGCAAGAACACCTTCGCCTGAGCAGAGTCCAGAATCATTCCCAAATAGGGAAGACGAACCGATGGAGACAACGCCGATTTTTGAACGTTGATGGTCCATCCGAACTCCTGGAGCGTCTGTACCGTGGTGGACAGATCGCGCACTAGGTCCTGGCTGGCACGTACCCTCAGAAGGAGATCGTCCAGGTAGCCCAAGACCGCAATGCCCTGCGCCCTCAGTAGGCCCAGAACCGGCGCCAGCACCTTGGTAAAAACCCTGGGTGCCGAAGCGAGACCAAAAGGTAACGCCACAAACTGGTAGTGATCCTCTGCGATAGCAAACTGAAGGTACCGCTGATGACCTTCGAAAATGGGGATGTGCAGATATGCATCCTTCAGATCTATCGACGCCAGGAATTCCCCTGGACTCAGAGAGGCCACCACCGAACGGAGAGACTCCATACGGAACTTCCGAACACGCACGAAGCGGTTCATCGCTCTTAGGTCCAGAATAGGACGCACTTTGCCCTCCTTTTTGGGCAGAGTGAACAGATTTGAATAAAACCCCCGAAACCTGTCCCGATGAGGCACCGGGACAATCACCCCCTGAGACAGAAGGTCCTGTACCGCTTGGTGCAGGTCCTGCAGACGCCCCGGAGACAAGTGAAGATTTGAGGGAAAAAATCTGTCCGCCGGCCTGGAAAGGAATTCGATCTTGTACCCCATTCGAATGATTTCCTGAACCCACCTGTCCGATATCCAAAGCAGCCAAGGTTGGAGGAAACCGCGCAAACGTCCCCCCACCCCCAAAATGGGTGAGGGCGCCCCTTCAGGCAGAGGCGGACTAACCCGCAGAGCCGGCATTGCCGGGCTTCTGCTTACCCGCCCAGGGCTTCTTCTGGTTGCCCTGGGCCTTGAAGGGCTTGCCCTTGGATTGGTTCCTAAAGGCATGAAAGGACCCCTGACCGGATCGAGACGCCGAACCCCGCTTGCCCTTGAAAGGACTTGTTCTTCGGGTTCTGGGGCAGCATAGTGCTCTTGCCCCCCGTGACGCCTTTCACCAGGGTATCCAACGCCTCGCCAAAAAGGCGAGAGCCAGCATAGGGAAAATCAGCAACAGTTTTCCGTGAGGACTGGTCGGCCGACCAGCTCTTCAGCCATATCAGTCGCCGGTTAAGCACCGCGACACTAGAGAGGCGAGCCACCAAAGGGGCCTCATTTAAGGCCGCATCACACAGATACATGACTCCTTGGTGGATTTGATCCACCATTTCCAGCCGGGCAGGCGGAACACCATCAGACACGAGATTGCTCCTAAGCATCTTAGTCCAATCAGCCACCGCCTGAGCCACCAAAATGGATGCGAAAACGGGCTTGAGCAACGAACCCGCCACCGTATAGGAATGGCGGGCTAGAGACTCCAACCGCCGGTCCGTGGGGTCCCGGAACACCGGAGTATCCTCGAAAGGAACCAAAGTAGCCTTGTTTAACACGGCCATAGTGTGATCTACCTGTGGAGGCACACACCATCGTGATTCCGTAGCCGGCGCAAAAGGATAAAGCAACTTGAACCGACTAGGCACCAGGAACGGACGTTTTAACGTGCGCCACATTTCATTAACAGTGTGATGAAACTCAGCGGGACAGGGAAAAACCTGCGCCGACTTGCGGGTCCTGTGCGTCCCAAATGAGGACACAACGCCTGGAGGACTGGGCTCATCCTCTAAATGTAAAGTTTCCTTAACAGAAACAATTAGCTCATCCATGGTCGCCCGTTCTTCAGGCGACCCCGGGGAGGAGGTATCAATCCCCTCCACCTCAGCCTACCCCTCAGACCCCGGGGGGTCCAAGGATGAGCGGGACCCATATCACCATCTGAATCTGAGGAGATAGATAATCTAGCCCTCTTTTTTGCAGCACGTTCAGCCATCAGCAATTCCATATTAGACACCAAAGTCGCCACTACAGCGGCCAAATCGGGTCTCAGCGGGGCCACAGGAGAACTGGGAGCCCCCACCAGAGCTGGGGGGAATTTGCTATCCTGAGAATCCATTGCTCAAAGTTCACAGAAAAAACAGTGCAATAAAATGTGTACTGCCCCTTTAAGATCGCTGCGGAATGCGCAGCCCACCGCTACAGCTACAGTGACAAAGACCCCCAAAAGGAGAAGAGAAAACTGAGCCAGAAGTGATAATACAGAGGAATATTGAGAGCGATAACCTGCAGAGCCCGCAGAGTGTTGCCACCGATGTCCTGCTGCAGAGGGAAAGGAAGTGCTGCTGAAGTAGGCTGAACTTAAAGACTTCCAGACTTAGGGAAAATGGCTGCCCCATAGGACTGCATTGGAGGCTTCACGAAAATGGCAGCCGAACATGCGGCCGGACCGATCGTTCTACACCCACAAAAATGGCGGCGGATGGCGCCAAAACAGCATGTAGTATCGCCCACAGAGAAGCTTACCATGCCTTGCCCAAATCAAAGATGGCGGACCGCGCGAATTCACTCCGCTGCGGTCGCCACACAACGTCTGCACCCCCAACAATGCACCGAAGTGACACAGGGAAGGGGACCCCCACACATACAGAATCTGCACAATCGATCCCCGCAGGGGCCGCATCAGGGAGTCACACAGGCACAGACATGGGGGACACACAGCAACACAGACTGCCACCCCAGACAGAGGGCCCACACAGAAGTACTTACCTGTACCAGATGGCGTGGAGTGCCTCTATAAATGGAAAACCGCTGTCCTCATCTGACAGGAAGTGCCGAGAGCCAGGGACATGACACTGCAGCATCGCAGATGTGTCCTGTAAGGTAGCCACCTCACGGCTGTATCCCTGCTGCGAGCAGGGATGGGTCATTCATAATGCCAGGGCGAACCATAGCTGAATGCTCGATGGCGGGCTGGGGGTCCATCTGACCCTTCTGCCTTGGAGAACCAGGGCGGTCAGTCTGAATCCCAGCACCGCATGATCCATCTTCATCCGAAGAAACGACTAACAACTAAAAGCTGACAAAATAAACAGCTAGTAAAATCAGAAAAAAACTGACAGTTTTAAAAGAAATCAAATAAAAGATTAGAAAGGCTGAGACTGTAGCCCCAGCACAGGGAAGCCTGACTACTCCTGACGCTAGGCAGATTAAAACTGAGTTGGGAATGGTCATGCAGGGGGGTATTGACCAGATGGGACAGCCCCCATGGGTGTGTATATGCTAATGCCTTTTGTCTTTTTGACTAAGTCTATATGCCTAGCTACTCCTACGGAGTGGAAGTCAATACCCAACAGTGATGACTTAGAGGTGGCGGCGACTGTCGGAGGACGTAAGAGAAATCAGGTCTGCTTCCCCAGGATAGGAGAGCTCGGAGGTCAAGAGCCTATTTGTCAAGGTTCAGGCAGTCTAACGCCAGAGAGTTTAGGCAGTCTCTTCAGTTTAGGTATACAAATATGAGACAGATATATTCTACACCCTGTGCAATAAATATCAATAATAGGAATCAATATCCTGTGCAATAGATAATAATAAATAGGAGTCCATGTACTAGTGAAAAAAAGTCCATCAAAACATAACATATAGATTCCAAGGTGCTTCAGCAAGTAGCCAGTGAAGGATACCCTCAGAAAATATATGAAAGAGGGAATCACGCCAAGGAGACTTAGGTGGGATGTGTCCCCCAATGACGGTATGTTGGGAAAGGAATTAGAGGATGAGTGGTATGCTTTCTTCAACCATGCCGAAAGAAAATTGTTACAACTTATAGTCTCCAGGAAGGAGAAAAAAACTTAAATTATTGGAAGAGAAAGTCAAAGGTCTAAAAGAGACTATGACCCCCTTTCAAGAAACAGGGGAATACAAGGACAAGATGAAATTATTACAAAATTTTATAGGTAAAGTTGACAGGGACACACAAAACAAAAAGATCAAAAAATTCAGTAGGGATACCAATGACTACAAAAATAAAAAGATTTACAAGTGGCAGGAAGAAATCAATAATCCCCCCAAGGTGTCCAGAGCCTCTTCAGTGGAGAGAGGAACACCCCCCAACCCATTCATGGAAATGGGGATTATACTGATCCTAGGAGCACTAGGGAAAGGCGGTCCAGTAGTGAGGATGTCTTCACCACTCCTTATCCTGGAAGGTATGCACAAGGTACTCCCTATCCAGAGGCCTCATTACCAAGAGACCGCCATCTCAGTACACCCCAATACAGACTACCGGTCTACAATAGATTTGACCCATTAAGAAACGAACAACCGCCCCCTCATTATGGAGACAATGGAGGATATCAACCTGCCCATTATGGGAATAATGGAGGGAACCCACCCAACTATCAGAATGGGAATCATAGAGGAGGCGGCAGAGGGAGGGGAAAACCCCAAGGACAACCCAACAACTACTATCATTATTCCAATCCACCACCTTGGAATTACAACCAACCCCGAGGTTTGCAGAAATTTTTAAGAAAAATTAATATTAAAAAACGTTATTTTAATAAGGAAGATTTTAATCAATCAAATAGTGGAAGATTTACGTACACACAGTTGAGGAACAAGTCTATTTTTAACCCTAAAGTACGGAACCCCCATTTTAGTGAAGTTTTTAAAGCACTTGTAGAACAAGAAATTGAACTACTCAACACGAAGGCCGGGAGAAAGCAGAAGGATATTGACCTTGGAAATAAGATGTTGGAAAGCAATGAAGATGTAGTAATTAGACCGGCAGATAAGGGGGGAGGTTTGGTCATCCTCAACAAAAAAGACTATTTGGATGAACTCAACAGGCTCGTAGGAGACCGCAAAACTTATGAAAAGTTAAAGGGCAATCCCACCAATAAAAATAAAGCCAAATTGAAGAGAATGATCAAGAGAGCCCAAAATGATGAATTAATCAACAAAAAAGAAGCCAGATATTTGGTTCCGGATGCCCCCCGATTACCAATCATCTACCAAATACCCAAGGTTCATAAAAATAAGGACAAACCCCCTGGACGACCCTTTGTCAGTTGGATCGAGTCCATTTTTAGTAGATTGGGGAAATATTTGGATTGCTTTCTGCAGCACTTCACGGCCTATCTACAGGACAGTAAGGAGGTCATACAAGTTTTGGAAAAAATTAATACCAGCAAACATCAAATTTTGGCAAGTGTGGATGTAGACTCCTTATATACCAATATACACCAATCACATGCTTTGGAAGCGGTTAGGTGGGCCCTGGAAAGGTCCAACCAGCAGGTAGAATTTCTATTACAAGCATTGGAACTAGCCATGAGTGAGAACTTCTTCTGGCACAGTGGAGGCTTCTACAGACAGAAAAAAGGCATAGCAATGGGCGCGAAATATGCCCCTTCAGTGGCTAATATCTTTCTCAGCAAGTGGGAGGAAGAGGTGATCTTTATTAAGGAGAGACCAGAATTACGTTTATACAAACGCTACATTGATGATATTCTGATTGTCTGGGAGGGGAGCCCAGAATCTTTTCAAGAATTTATGGAAGAAATTAAAGTTAATAACTACCATATCTCCTTTTCCGACTCCTGGAGTAAAGATACCATCAACTTTCTTGATCTGGTAATTTACAAGAAAGAAAATAAATTATGTACCAGAACATATTTCAAGGAAATTGACCGCAATGGGTATATCCCAACACACAGCTGCCACCATCCTAGGTGGCTTAATGCAGTACCCAAAAGCCAGCTGATACGGATTAGGCTGAATTGTGATGATGAGAATGACTATGACAACCAAGCCAACACCATCATAAAAAGATTTGAGGAAAAAGGGTATAATAGCAATTCCCTATTAAGAACAAAAGAAGAGGTCCGCCAATACGACAGAAAAGAAATGACTAAAACACGCTCAAAAGTTAAGAATAACAAGCATGGCACTGCCTTCATGACTGGTTTCACCAGACAGTACAAAGACTTAGAAAGAATAGTACAAAAACATTGGTATATCCTACAAAAAGATCCCACTTTAGAAAAAATACTGCCAAAAAAACGCAATTTATTTACACAAAACCCACCACTTTGAGACACAGACTGGCCAGGAATGTAGTAGACCCCCAAAACCTTTAGGCACATTCCTGGACCAGGTGGGCTTCTTCTCATGTGGGAGATGTGTTATGTGTAAGACTTCCAAACATAGAGTGAGGAAAACCACCAATTTCAAGTCTAATAGCAAAGGGAAGATTTATGAAATTGACAAAATTTATTACATGTGGTACTACACATGTGACGTACCTTCTGGAATGTCCATGCAAGCTCCAGTACGTGGGCCGAACCACCCGTCAATTAGGAGTCCGGTTACGTGAACATGTTACCAACATAAAAAATGGGTTAAAAAAACATAGCCTATCGCATCATTTTCGACTGGTTCACAATAGGGACCCAACCGGACTTCAAGTTTTGTGGTATAGACAAAATAGTACCCAACTGGAGAGGGGGAAACCTTACCCAGGGGATTTCACAGAATGAAGGAAGGTGGATATATTTTTTAAAAACACTCCATCCCCATGGGTTGTATATTGACTTCGACTTAAACTGTTTTTTATCTAACTGGTAATTTTATATGTATTTTATGTGGTACCATGGAGTGTGGTTTGATGTGTGGTTAATTTATCACGCAATAATTCACACCACATTTTAGCCATTGAGCCTGGGTATTTTATATGGATTTTACATGGTACCATGCGGTGTGTTTTGTAGTATGGTGGTTTTGATATGGAGTAATTCATACAATTTTTAGCCATTTGAGGCGGTCATGATTTTTTCCTAATAATATTAATTTTTTTCTTATCAATTTTTTCTTATCAATTTTATATATATATATATATATATATATATATATATATATATATATATATATATATACATAAATATATGTTTTACAGATATTTTCTATACATTTTACACATATCTTCTTAATTTATGCAATATTATATTGTCCATGAATTTTAGCCTCTAAATTATCTCCCAGTCTTTGGTATCCCATCAGAGGGCAAATCACAGCCATATATAATAATTTTTAATCTTTTATGATTTTTATTGAAAGTGTACAAATATAAATACATTTTTTTAACAGTTTCAATTTCAATAACATACATATATCTCCATGTACAATAGGAGGTATATTTAGAATTCTGGGATTTGCATCTCAATGTGGTATTAATATTTATGTGCATTGGTTATATCCCGTTAGATGATGCTCAATTTGCAATGTGTTAGTATGTTTTAAAGGTATTAAAATATGATCGGCAAGCGATTTCCGGTTTGGTTTACACGAAGCCAGGTACACCCAACAGGAACAGGAAATGACTAATGAATTAGAGGAGGAGGGGGTATTTATATCCCTCTGAGTGGAGGCTGGAAATAAGTCTGTGATAACGCCCTGGAGGAGGGCGAAACGCGTTGACGCAATTTCCGGTCCTACGCTTGCTGGGACGTCATTTCCGGTAGCGGTGGAACGCACGCCGGGACCAGGGGAGCCCCGAGCACACCCTGTGATCTGTACGATCTGATATACCAGTTGAATGACTGTACCAGCCTGCTTTTTCTCATACCAAATGTGAGTGACCCATTTTATGTTCTGAATAAAACGTTTATCATATCAGTATTACACTATTGTGAGCCTTTCCTTCCTTATATGGTCCCTATATCCAGGCTGAGTTTACCCATTGGAAGTCCCTTTGTGGCTCTGACTAGGGATGATCGAACTTTTGAAAAGTTCGGTTCGACCAGAACACCCGAACTTCACGAAAGTTCGGCCCGGATTTCAGAACCCCATTGAAATCAATGGGACCCGAACTTCTGTAATCAAAAAACACAATTTTTAAGCCCTAAAACCCAATAAATGCCCCTAAAAAGTGCCTAGGGTTCTGGGTCATGCCCCATTAACTATTAATCACACAAAAAAAAGTTCTTAAAAATTGTCATTTTTGATAAAAAAAGCCAATTATTGAAAAATTTAAAAAAAAAAAAAAAGAGATTTTTTTGATTTTTACTTTGGATTTAGTATCTGGGGGGTCTAAAAGGTGTGCATGTGAAGTTTCAGCTCTGTAGCATGTCCAGAACCATGAAAAAAAAAAAAGATAATTTTTCAGTAGAACAGGGATGTGGGTCGGGACCCTCCTTTAACTTTAACACCTATATGATCTTTTTTTCTGGTTCTGGACATGCTACAGAGCTGAAACTTCACAGGTACACCTTTTAGACCCCCCAGACACAAAATCACACACAAAAAAGTTCTTAAAAATTGTCATTTTTGATAAAAAAAGCCAATTATTGAAAAATTAAAAAAAAAAAAAGAGATTTTTTGATTTTTACTTTGGATTTAGTATCTGGGGGGTCTAAAAAGTGTACATGTGAAGTTTCAGGTCTGTAGCATGTCCAGAACCAGAAAAAAAAAGATCGTTTGTATTAGAAAACTCTAAGCACAGGAATATGGCTTCTCTGCTGTAACACCTTGCTGGTTTAATAGCAGGCATTTTTTTGGGTTCTTTGCAGTCAGGAAAAACATCTGAACTTGTGTATAGTGGTACTGTGCACAAGTTCTGATGTTTTGCCTGCCTCCAAAACCCTCCAAAAAATGCCAGCAAAAACACACCTGGGCATTTTTTTTTTTGACGCTAGCATTTTTTTGGCATTTTTTGGGGTTCTTTTGAGGCAGGCAAAACATCTGAACATGTGTATAGGGGGGATATATAGACATATATGTCTGAATATATACCCCTAGACATATATAGGTGTGATAGTAGCAGAAATAAATGCTTGCGCTAATGAAATCATTTACAGTAATATATTTCTGCTACTATCACACCTATATATGTCTAGGGGTATATATTCAGACATATATGCCTATATATACACCCTATACACATGTTCAGATGTTTTGCCTGCCTCAAAAGAACCCCAAAAAATGCCAAAAAAAAACGCTAGCGTCAAAAAAAAAATGCCCAGGTGTGTTTTTGCTGGCATTTTTTGGGGAATTTTGGAGGCAGGCAAAACATCAGAACTTGTGCAGAGTACTACTATACACAAGTTCAGATGTTTTTCCTGACTGCAAAGAACCCAAAAAAATGCCTGCTATTAAACCGGCAAGGTGTTACAGCAGAGAAGCCATATTCCTGTGCTTAAAGTTTTCTAATACAAACAATCTTTTTTTATGGTTCTGGACATGCTACAGAGCTGAAACTTCACATGTACACTTTTTAGACCCCCCAGATACTAAATCCAAAGTAAAAATCAAAAAATCTTTTTTTTTTTTTTTTTTAAATTTTCAATAATTGGCTTTTTTATCAAAAATGACAATTTTTAAGAACTTTTTTTTGTGTGATTTTGTGTCTGGGGGGTCTAAAAGGTGTACCTGTGAAGTTTCAGCTCTGTAGCATGTCCAGAACCCCAAAAAAAGATCATATAAGTGTAAAAGAGGGGTCCCACCATCCCTGCTCTACTGAAAAATTATCTTTTTTCTGGTTCTGGACATGCTACAGAGCTGAAACTTCACAGGTACACTTTTTAGACCCCCCAGACACTAAATCCAAAAAAAGTCATGCCTGCCTCCAAAAATGCCCGATAAATGCAAGAAAAAGCGCCGTAGAGAAGCCGTATTCCTGTTCTAATAAAAATTATAAGAAAATGCTAATTTTTGGGGGGTTCTGGACATGCTACAGAGCTGAAACTTCACATGTACAGTTTTTAGACCCCCCAGATACTAAATCCAAAGTAAAAATCAAAAAATCTCTTTTTTTTTTTTTTTTTTTAATTTTTCAATAATTGGCTTTTTTTATCAAAAATGACAATTTTTAAGAACTTTTTTTGTGTGATTTTGTGTCTGGGGGGTCTAAAAGGTGTACCTGTGAAGTTTCAGCTCTGTAGCATGTCCAGAACCATAAAAAAAAAGATCGTTTGTATTAGAAAACTTTAAGCACAGGAATATGGCTTCTCTGCTGTAACACCTTGCCGGTTTAATAGCAGGCATTTTTTTGGGTTCTTTGCAGTCAGGAAAAACATCTGAACTTGTGTATAGTGGTACTGTGCACAAGTTCTGATGTTTTGCCTGCCTCCAAAACCCCCCAAAAAATGCCAGCAAAAACACACCTGGGCATTTTTTTTTTTTTTGACGCTAGCGTTTTTTTTGGCATTTTTTGGGGTTCTTTTGAGGCAGGCAAAACATCTGAACTTGTGTATAGTGGTACTGTGCACAAGTTCTGATGTTTTGCCTGCCTCCAAAACCCCCCAAAAAATGCCAGCAAAAACACACCTGGGCATTTTTTTTTTTGACGCTAGCGTTTTTTTTGGCATTTTTTGCGGTTCTTTTGAGGCAGGCAAAACATCTGAACTTGTGTATAGTGGTACTGTGCACAAGTTCTGATGTTTTGCCTGCCTCCAAAACCCCCCAAAAAATGCCAGCAAAAACACACCTGGGCATTTTTTTTTTTGACGCTAGCGTTTTTTTGGCATTTTTTGGGGTTCTTTTGAGGCAGGCAAAACATCTGAACATGTGTATAGGGGGTATATATAGGCATATGTGTCTGAATATATACCCCTAGACATATATAGGTGTGATAGTAGCAGAAATATATTACTGTAAATGATTTCATTAGCGCAAGCATTTATTTCTGCTACTATCACACCTATATATGTCTAGGGGTATATATTCAGACATATATGTCTATATATTCCCCCTATACACATATTCAGATGTCATGTCTGACATCAAACATGTCCTCAAAAAAGCACTGGCAGTGGCAGCCCCTGCAGCATTAAAAAATGCTTGCTGGTGAGAAGCCACATGCCTGTCCCGAAGCAGAGAAATGATCATTTCTCTATAGCGGTCACCCTGCTATGGAAGGGTTTTGTCACCCTGCCATAGCAGTCACTGTCAGTTAACCCTACACTACACTACGGTCCCCTGACACTTAACACTTTCCCTACAGAAACTAAATTTTTGAAGCTAACTTAAGTGTAAAGAAGCACTCTAACTACACTAGATATCCCTTTCCTCACACTAAAAATAGCTAAATGACACTTTTAAAGTAAAATTAACAGAACTGCTTCCACTCTCTTCCATGTCCAGTATAACAATGCTGGGAATATGGCGGGGGCGATCTTATATACTGGGGGGCGTATTCACTAATGATTGGTCTAGGGACCCCCTAGTCACTCCAATCACATTCCTAGCATTCTCCTGCCCCCTCAATTGGCTTTTGCTAATGGTTCTGGTCCAATCACGGGCTTTTAAAGCCCATTTCCTGAAGCATTGCATTTTGGGCGGTTCTGGTTGCCGAATTCCGAACTTTTTGGGCAAAAAGTTCTAAATTCGGCCGAACCTCGAACACCCAATGTTCGGGCCGAACCGATGGTGGACCCGAACCGTTCGATCATCCCTAGCTCTGACCAGTCTAGAGGATACTGCATGGATTCCTTACTGGACTAAGCTTGTGTGACCCTTACTCAGTATTGTCTAGGGGTCCATTTTGTCCGGTAAGTGTAACATCCTGGGGGAGAGGAAAGTCACCGTTTTTTCACAACACAGTGTCAGCATGATTTTGCACAGATTTTCCAGCACCTAAGCACTTTTCATGAACTATCCTTCACTGGCTACTTGCTGAAGCACCTTGGAATCTATATGTTATGTTTTGATGGACTTTTTTCACTAGTACATGGACTTCTATTTATTATTATCTATTGCACAGGATATTGATTCCTATTATTGATATTTATTGCACAGGGTGTAGAATATATCTGTCTCATATTTGTATATTTTTACATTTATTTATTGATGGTGATATATTTCACATATGTTTTATGCCATTCACAACCATTTTGCGCTGTTTTTTTCGCACTGTCACTTTGAAGAATCTATTTGATTTTTGCACAGCAGCACTTTGAGTTGCATTCAAGCACCACCAAAGCGCAGCATTAATTCACCTCATTTGCACATCTTCAGTTTAGGGACAATAGGAGACCGTGGAAGGGCACGCAGTCCTCCTTCTTGGGAGCCAAAAGAAACAAGACCCTCACCACCGCCCAAGAAGGGACAAAATCCTTTTGACATCAGGAGGGCCGAGTCGCTCCCAGTTGGTTCTCGGCTAAAGTTTTTTTCTCAGATCTGGGCCATCAAGTGCCAGGACCCATGGGTTCCATCAACCGTTCAGCATGGACATTTCTGGACTTTTCTCCGGCAACCTCCTCGGACTTCGTTCAAAAGAACAGAGTTGCCAGTCTCCCTGCAGAAAGCAACAGCCCTAACCCAGTATGTGGCATCACTGCAACTCCAGCAGGCAGTGGTACCTGTACCCTCTGGGGAGCAATTCACAGGTTTCTATTCCACCCTGTTCTTGGTGCAGAAAAAGACAGGCAGATGGAGACCAGTCATAGACTTAAAAGGCCTCAACCGTTTTATCCATCTCGAGAGTTTCAAGATGGAGTCTCTCCACACAATCATCCAAAGTATACAGCCAGGAGACTGGTTAATATCAATAGACCTTCAGGATGCCTACCTTCATGTGCCTATTCTTCCATCCTTCCAAAAATACCTAAGATTCGCAGTAAATCATGTCCACCTACAATTCCAGGCTCTGCCTTTTGGCCTGTGCACTTCTCCCAGGGTCTTTACCAAAGTGCTGATCTCCGCTCTGGCCCCTCTCAGGGAAAAAGGATTGAGAGTCTATCGTTATCTGGACGATATTCTCCTGTTGGCAGAGGACCCAAACCGGCTTATCCTCCACAGAAACATCCTTTTACAGTCTCTGGTGGAACTAGGATGGCTAATAAACTATAAAAAAAAGCCAACTGGCGCCAACACAGAAAATGATTTACCTGGGAGCATTATTCAATACAGCCCAAGGCACAGTCTCTCTACCTTTTTTGAAGAGGAAGGTCATCATTCAAAGAATGTTCGAAACCATGCACAATCATCTGAAGGCCTCACAATGCCTGAGCCTTCTAGGTTCAATTTCTTCCTATATCCCTCTAGTCCCATGGTCACACTCGCATCTCCGATATTTTCAGACAGGCTTCCTATCTCAGTGGAAAAGGAAACGCCTCTCTCAGACAATTCTGATGACAGCTCGCATGCGCAGAAGCCTGCGGTGGTGGACAGTTCCAGAAAATCTTTCCAATCCCCATTATCTAGGCCCCCACTCAAGGACCATAATTACGTCCGACGCGAGCAGGCGGGGTGGGGGGCCCACTGCGAAGGGCTCAGGATACAGGGCAGATGGTCTTTTTCCGTCAAGGATGTGGCGTCCAACATCCTAGAAATGAGAGCAGCGTTCCTGGCTTTAACTTCACTAGTCCCTCAAGTCGAGGGTCGGAGGGTGCTATTACGCCTGGACAACATAGTGGCAGTCTCATATCTGCAGAGACCGGGAGGCACCCGCAGCAAGACGCTTCTCAGGGAGGTGGAGCCAATAATGATATGGGCAGAGAGAAACCTGGAGAATCTTAGGGCAATGTATCTCCCAGGCAGACTGAACATGGAGGTGGATTCCTTATCAAGGAAATTTGGAGACCACAACGAGTGGAGTCTTCACCCTCAAATATTTCACCAAATTGTTCAACTCTGGGACCCGCCACAGGTGGACCTCTTCACGACCTCGGAGAATGCCAAGCTCCCGAGGTTCTTTCCTTTCCTTCCCCATCCTCAAGCAGAAGAAATCAATGCTCTATCCTGCCCATGGAGATTCTCGACGGCATACGCCTTCCCACCCGTCCACTCCTCTCGAGATTTCTTCTGAGACTACTGAAGGAGCCAGTACAAGTGCTGGTCATCCTTCCTTACTGGCCGAAGAGACCCTGGTTTCCGCTGGCGCTGCACCTCAGCATGGGTTCCCCTGTCAGAATTCCTCCATTTCCTCAGCTCCTGTCCCAGGGCAGTCTAATCCATCCAGACCCTCAGAGACTGGCACTTCGAGTATGGAGGTTGAAAGGAGGTGGTTTGAATCACTAGGTTGTTCCCAGGGAGTCATATCCACCCTCCTTAATCAAGAAAACCAGCGACAAATTCCATATATGGAAGGATCTGGGACAAATTCATATTTCACGCAGCAGAAGGGGGCTTCAGCCCTTTCCCCCCCTCTGCTTCCAATTTATTGGAGTTTCGGCAGTCTGAATTCGACTTGGGTCTTAGCCTAAGCTCCCTTAAGGTTCAAGTAGCAGCGATTTCGGCAGCAACTAACACCAGGTGGGCACAAAACCCATTGGTCATCACTTTGGTTCTGGAAGTTCTATCCGGGCCCCCCTTTGCACCTACAGAATAAGCCTCAGTTTGGGAATCCCTGAAGACAGCCTTCCTAGTGGCCATTACGTCCGGAAGAAGAATCTCAGAACTCCATTCTCTGGAGATAGGGGACGAACACATCTCTTTTTTCCCGGATAGAATGGAGCTTCGCCCCCTCAGAGGGTTTACCCCTAAGGTAACTACCCCGGGTCATCTAGCGGAACCATGGGCGTTACCAGTCTTTTCATAATCAGAAGCCTGTCACGATCTAGATGTGGACAAGGTTCTCAAAATCTACTTGGAGGTGACAGAGGTTCAGGTCATCCGAAAGACTATTCATCATTGCATGGGGCAAAAACAAAGGAAAAGAAGCATCCAGCAGGACTTTGGCTTGGGTGGTCAAGCTGATACAAAAAGCCTAAAAGCTGAGAGGCATGGCCCCTCTATCTCATGTGAGCGCACACTCAACAAGGGCAGTTTCAGCGTCATGGGCAGCAAGGGCAAACGTTTCCTTGGTCTGCAGGGTGGCTTCTTGGTCCTCTCATCATACATTTCTCAAGCATTATCGTATAGACCCAGGGGCTCTTACGACTGTACAGTTTGGAAGAAACACAGTTTGTGCAGCCATGGCATTGCCTAAATAAATTATTTTTTTCTGTTAGCATCAATCCAGCCGTGTAAGCTAGTTATTTATCATTGGTATGCTGCCATGGAGGCACCAGGAAAATGGAAAATTGTATCATACTTACCGTAATTTTCCTTTCCTGGTGCCTATCAATGGCAGCATACGCTCCCACCCTTCGGTATTTCTATATTATTGAGAATGTTGGGGGAGGGGCAATGTCTTTAATTTAAGCTATTCACTGTTCCTGAGGAAGGAGTTGGGACGGAGCTCTATAATTGGTATGCTGCCATGGATAGGCACCAGGAAAGGAAAGTTACGGTAAGTATGATACAATTTTCAGTTTTGTTTCTATCAGGTCAGTTCACAACACCACATTGTGGTAGTGTGTGCTAAGGAAAGTGCAATGTTGCAGCCAACAGAACTTAAAGGTGAACTCCAGAAAACATAGAAGCTCTCTCTTGAGGTGAGGCTTACCCAACTGCAAAAGGGTGAATGCTTGTATAGTCTAAGGCAGCCTTTTTCAACCAGGGTGCCTTGGCAAAATGCCTAAAAATGGTATACAAGGTGGTGTGTGTATGAAGTCTGCCTTTTAGTTACACTAAGTCACAGGTTTTCATTGTGCACCATTATAACCTTCTAGTTGCTGCTGTCCTAACGACCAATGGGGTCATCGGTTGATAAGGGGATGTCAGTCACCTGCATAGCCTCCTTGCTTGTCCCTCCCCTGCCCCTCTCCATCAGCGTTGGGGTAACATTAGCCGAGTGAGGGAGAAGAAAAACATTGGAATACTAGTCAGTACCAGTTTGCCAATTTGTATTTGCTTTGGAAGAATGAATCGCCTCTAACGGTGAGTGTCCTTCTTGGACTTGTGGATGGTGCTGCATTATAATGGAAAATTGTATCAAATACCGTAATTTTCCTTTCCTGACACCAATACATGGCAGCATACACATGATATAGCTCCACCCCAATATCCACCCACAGGACCTGTTGAAATCTATAAAAGCATGACTGAGAGCAATCTCCCCATTCTTCGTATTAAGCATAAAGATCAGAGAGAGGGTCTGTATGCTGCCATGTATTGGCGTCATGGCATGACATGGCAGCATACACATGATAAATGATGAGCTTTGAGAGGGAGGGTTTAATGCAATAATCCAGTCTTTATTTAACAGTTAGACATGGACGCCTGAATAGTCCTTCTCCCAAATTCTAAGGTAGTGAGAGCTGCCGGATCCACCCTGTAGTGCCTCAGGAACATGTGGTTGGAAGACCAGCTTGCTTCCCTGCACACAGTCTCTAGAGATACCCCTGCACACGCTGCCCAGAAAGAAGATACTGCTCTGGTTGAATAAGCTCTTACCACCTCCGGAGGAGACTTTCCGGCCGCTCTGTATGCATTATGAATAGTTTTAACTATCCATGAGGATATCGTTCTTGCCGAGGCTTCTTTTCCCTTTAGCCTTCCAGAAGGTAGGACAAAAAGCCTTTCCGATTGTCTAAGGGAGGCAGTGGCTTGAAGATAGGACTTCAGGGTCTTAGGAATGTCCAATTCTTGCAAGTTGGCCTTTGATTCCTCTGGGAATGCTGGAAGCACCCCTTCATTGGTGAGATGAAACATAGAGGCTACTTTAGTCACAAAGTGATCGAGTGGCCTCAATACTACTCTGTCCGGATAGAATGTAGTATAGGGGTCCGTAGCCCCTAAGACCTGGAGCTCTGACATCCTCCAGCCTGAGGTTATGGCAATCAAGAAGGCAGTCTTCAAGGTGATGTTCCAGGGTTTGCCAAAAAATGTAGTATCAACGTCGGGTCCCACTGAGGAAATCAATTTTTTCTAGGAGGGCGCAGTCTGATCACTGCTATCATGAAGTGCTCCACCAATGGATTAGCTGCCCATTTTGTTTGAGTAAAGGCTGAGATGGCCGAGACTTGGAATTTTAAAGAACTCAGGCTGAGACCCAGATCTAGTCCTGTTTGTAGGAATGACAGTATCTGTGCAACGCTAGGGTCGAATTGACGACGGGTTGCAAAATTTGCAAACCTATTCCATATCCTGGTGTACATAGCATTTGTAGAGCCCTTTCTGGAGCTTTTTAATGTTTTTATGACTTCTGGGGTACTTCCTAAGTCCCGTAACCCTTGCCTTTCAATCTCCAGGCCACTAGGGCTAGCGGGGATGGATTTGAATGTAGGATGCCTTCCTGTATCAGGAGAAGAGGAATTACTGGCAGCATGATCGGAGGGCATATGCTCAGGTCCATTGCGAGAGAGAACCATGGTCTGCGTGGCCAGTACGGAAGCACCGCAATGACTATCAAGGTCTCTGCCAATAACCTTATCAGAAACGTCAATATCAGGGGGATCGGAGGGAAGGCTTAAGCCAGATGTGCTGACCAGACATGAGTCAGTGCGTCTGTCCCCTCCACCCCTGGGTGAGGATACAGAGAGAGGAATAGGGCCACTCTGTAGTTGGTTGAGGAGGCAAACAGATCTAGCTGTGGGAGTCCCCACCAGAGGACAATCTGTTTGAAAACCTCCGGGTGAAGAGCCCATTCGTTGAGGTCCTTGAAGTGCCTGGAGAGAAGATCTGTTTCCGTATTCTGCCTGTCTGGCAGATATATTGCCTTCAGATCCACCAGGTGTTGTTGTATCAAAGCCATTATGGGGCCTACCTCCGCTAGGAGGGAATGGCTGTGTGTTCCTCCCTGTCTTTGGACGTACGACACTGCTGCCGTATTGTCCATACGTAGTAGGACTGGACGTCCTTGTATTTAGGGTAGCAGGGAGGTCAATGCCATTAGGGCCGCCCGGAGCTCCAAGATGTTGGAGACCAAACCCTGCGACGGGAATTCTCATCTGCCCTGAATCTTGTGTAGACCGCAGGTGGTGCCCCACCCTGCTGCGCTGGCATCCGTGGTAACAATGATCCAATTTTGTGGACCTGACGGATGATGTCTCAATAGTGTTTCTTCGCGTGTCCACCACCTGAGACTTTGGCTCATCTGGACGCTGATTCGGAGGGTTGAGCTAGTCGCAATTTCCTCCACTGCGCTAGAAACCCCAATTGAAAGACTGAGTCTCCAAAGAGCCCAAGGGAGCATCGGAATACACGATGACATAGTCCCCAATAGGCTCATGCATTGGGCTGCTGACATCACTGATGTTGCTAGCGCCTGCTTTACCTTTTTCCTTATCTTGAGGATTTTTTGTCGAGTCAAGGAAACTGTGGCATCCTGGGTGTTGAATCGGGCCCCCAGGAAAACCATGTTCCACGTAGGTTGCAGTTGGCTCTTCTGCAGGTTTATAATCCAGCTTAAGGTGGACAGGAGCAGATCTCTTTGTTGCTGCGAAAGATCCAGATTTTGGGCTACCAGAATAATGTCATCCAGAAAGTAATGGACTCTGAGCCCCTTCTCCCTGAGGGGTGCTAGAACTGCAATCAACACCTTGGTAAAGGTTTGCGGGGATGTTGATAGCCCAAAGGGAAGGCATACAAACTGGAAATGCCTGTCCCCTACCGCGAACCTGAGGAATTTTTGATAATCCTGGTGTATCGGGACGTGTAGGTATGCGTCCTGCAAATCCACTGATATCATCCAATCTCCTGGCTGAATGATCCTGATAATGGTATTGAGAAATTCCATCTTGAATCTCTCCAATTTTATGAATTTGTTTAGCCTCTTGAGGTCTATTACTGGTCTGAAACCTCCTGTCTTCTTCTGGACCAGAAACAGAGGAGAGTAGAACCCCGTAAACCTTTGACAGATAGGAACTGTTATAATTGCCATTTGATGTAGCAGGATATCTATATATTCCTGCAAAGCCGCCAGTTTCAGGGGGGACTGGGATGTTTTGGTGGTCACAAACGAATACTCGGGGGGTTGTCTCCTGAATGACCAATAGTGGCCTAGTCGTATCGTGGACTGAACCCACCGGTCTTGGACATTGTCCTGCCAGAACCTCGGCGAGCCCCAGCAGTCTTGTCCCCACCGTCTCCCCTTGGACTGGCGTGGTGTCAAAAGGGTTTTTGGGTGGCCAGGGGAGCCGTAGGGGCCTTATTCCCTTGCGTTCTGAGGAAAGTGGCTTAAGTACCTCCAATTCCTCCTGGAACCCCTATTATAGCGGTTGTTCCCGAAATCTCGAAAACTATTCGGGATGGCTCTAGAGGGACATCCCCTTTGCCTCCTGGCTCTCCTGTCTTGGGGGAGAAGAGAGGATCTTCCGCCTGTAAGCCTGGTGATGGCCGTCTAAAGCTTCTGACCAAATAGGGCTTATCAGTCAAAGGGGAGTTTGCAGCAGTTCTGCTTTGACGACGGATCTGCTGCCCAAGGCTTCAGCCATAATGCTCTTTTTGCCATTACAGAGTTCAGCATTGCTCGGGAGGACCACCTGATGACATCAATGGCTGCCTCTCTGACAAAATCTGCTGAGAGCTTAATTTAATCTAAAGCTTTGATGATTTGCTCCTTTGACAGTTGGCTCTTAATGGCGCATTCCAAGTTCTGCGTCCATACTCGTAGCGCGCTTGCCACTGATGTCAATGCCACTGCTGGTTTACTTTCTCCCTTCTCCCATTCCTCCTGAAACAGGGCTCTTATTTCAGTCATAAGAGGGAAGGTGGTCACCTGTTTATGTAACCTAGGGTAGTAGGTCTTCCCCCTTTTTTTTTGGGGGGGGGGGGTTCTGGCTCTTCCCATTCCAGTGCCGCTTTAATGGCTCTGATAAAAGGGGGCACCATAGAAAACTTTAATCCTGAGTCTTCTAGATCTTCCGCTGAAGAGGAAGATACGTCTTCTCCTTCCCGCGTGTTCAGCTGTGTCGCTGAGCCTGGGGATTAAGCTCGCACAGACCGCTGAGCTGGTGCTTTCCCCAAAAAGCCTGCAGCATCCACAGAAGGGGATGTCTGTGTGGCTGGGTCATGGATCTCCTAAAGCGGGATGGCGAGTGGCTGGGGCTGAAATAGATAAAAAGGCACCCTCGTCAGGGCATAGGGCACTCTTTTTCCTGCATCTTCTTACTTACCAGATGGTGGCTCTTACCTGGCATGAGGGTGGTTTTGTGTGTGTGGTGGAAAGCTCATGTTGATATGAAATACCGAAAGGTGCAAGAGGGGCTACATGTTTATAAAGAGAAAGTAAAGGAAGGGGAAAGGAGAACTAAAAAATCTCATTGGACATACACATATATATACTCATACACATATAAACATCTATACACCTAGATAAACATACAACTAAACGGTTCTCTTGACCCAAAAGCCTCCATGCTTACAGACATATGCGTATCCCTATGCATGCATACACACCCGACCACATATATATATATATATATATATATATATATATACATATACACACATACATACACACACACACACACACACACACACATACCCCTACCTACACACCCATACATACAGACATATACGTAGTAAACAGTAATGCATGTACCCTCTAATGCAATCACCCCCAACCCCATACCCTGCACATTCAAACACATTTGTCATAATAAAAAGTTTTTTTGTTTTTTTTTAAACATAAAATCCACTTACCTTAGTTGTAGCTCCTGCTATGCTTCATGGCTACAGTTGCTTTTCTTCTGTTGGCCACAGGCTTTTAGACTCTGCAGGGGGTTTAAATAGGGCGCCCAATTAGGCCTCGCCCTGTTGCCCTGCTGAAATCAATTAAAATGGTTTGGATAAGGGAAACAGCCTTTTTTCCTTTATCCAAAGCCGCCCATGATCTCTGAGCCTCCTCCCAGAAGGGAAGGGGAGCCATTTGACCACCATGAAATGTCTTTTGAATACACCAGGAGAAAAATACAAGGGGAAAAAAACACTGTCCACAGTACCTAGGAAACTAGCAGAAAAATAAACCCATGAGAAGAGATAGATCACACATGCTGCCCCTAGGCTGTAAACGGATCTCACAACATGGCACTCACAAGAGGGAAACTGACTCTACAAAGAGGACTCCTCACCCCAAAAAAACACCAAAAAGGGATTCCCCACCTTATCGGCGCCTTTAGCAGCCTAAGATGTGGGACTGCGATCTGGGAGAGGCTGAACCCAGCGGACTCCGACGTGGTTGGCAGGTAAGAGCATTCCACTTGAATATAACGGTCTGTAGGTGTTGATCTTTTGAGGACAAAAAGGAGAACGGGGAGATTGCTCTCAGTCATGCTTTTATAGATTTCAACAGGTCCTGTGGGTGGATATAGGGGCGGAGCTATATCATGTGTATGCTGCCATGTATTGGCATCAGGAAAAAAAAACTATTAGAATAGTTTTTACATTTTAGAATGGAGTGCCTCGAGACTGTTCGTAATTTTTAAAGGGTGCCTCAAGGTTGTCCATCATTTTTAAAGGGTGCCTTGAATGGAAAAAGGTTGAGAAACACTAGTCTAAGGGACAGTAACCGCACTTTTACTTGCATGATTTTCCACTCGCCCCACAAACAATGCTTCTGTCCCCTCTCTTGCTATCCTCATGTTCAATTCATGGTTACGGCATCCGTGTGGATATTAGAGCACCTTAGATTGCTGAAGTGCAGGGAAGCAGGTAATACTTGCAGTGAAGTTGCAGCTCCACTTCATGGGAGGACTTTTAGTTTTCCTAGAAGTTCAGATTTCACCCTGAAGTAAACAGTGTGATGTGCTACGATGGGCATACCAGCACCGCTGTCATCCTACCACACACCACAGGCTGTGTTCTAACACAGCTTCTCATGGTAATAGGCCTTAACCGCTCGCCGGCCTGCTGCTGCAGTTATATGGCAGCAGGTTCCCGCAAATCGCCCTACTTGTACAGCGGTCCACGGGAGCGATCCTATTTAGGAACACAGGTCTCTTTATTGATTTCACAAGCCCCCCACAGTTAGAAAACACCCCCTAGGCTCACATGTAACCCTTTCACCACCCCTGGGTTAATTCCTTCCCTGCCAGTGTCATTAGTACAGTAATGTGTAGTAATGTAACTGGTCCCCCCAAAAGTGTAAAAAATGTCAGGGGTCCGATCTGTCCACCGCTAAAAATCGCTGATTGCCGCCATTACTAGTAAAAAAATAAAAACGACATAAATCTTTCCGCTAGTTTGTAGACGCGATACATTTTGTGCAAACCAATCAAAATATGCCCTTTGGGATTTTTTTACCAAAATATGTAGCAGAATACAAAGTGGCCTAAAATTATGAATAAATTTGATTTAAAATTTTTTTTTTTGGGAATGTTATATAGCAGAATGTGAAAAATAGTTTTTTTTTTTTTTCAGCAGTGTCGCTTTTTTTTTTTTTTTGTTTATAGCACAAAAATGGAAAATTGCACAGGTGATCAAATACCAACAAAAGAAAACTATTTGTGGGAAAAAAAGGATGTCAATTTTATTTGGGTACAGTGTCGCATGTCCACGCAATTGTCCCTTAAAGTAACGCAGTGCCGAATCGCAAAAAATGGCTTGGTCATTAAGGGGTCATTAAGGGGGAAAAAATCTTCCGGTCCAGAATTGGTTAAAGAAAACCTGTCATGAGAGGAAACATAAGAGGCTGTTTACAACATCCTTTTGAAATTATCTGTACTCTCTGGTCTCTGCTTTCTTGACACTTTCTTAGAGCCCCAGAACAATTGTAAAGTAAACTTTTTTTCTTTTTCCTTCATTGATGGACACAGCTCCTGATCATCTTAAAGCGGTAGTATCCCGCTTTTTGACACTTTTACCTACAGGTAAGCCTATAATAAGGCTTACCTGTAGGTACAAATAATATCTCCTAAACCGGCACGGTTTAGGAGATATTTGCAGTGCATGCACTCTGAAGGTCCGGGGGGACCTTCAATTATGTTTGCCGGGAGCATGCGCGGGAGTGACGTCATCGCGGCTCTGGCCAATCATCGCGCCGGAGCCGTCTCTTCCGGCCAATCACCGTGCCGGAGCCGCCGAACCCAGAAGAGACGGCAAAGGGTTCATGGCAGCGCCCGCAGCGATGTCCGGGGGTCCGTGTCGGGGCTTCGTTCTAAGGTAAGTTACACATAATGGGCTAGTATGCGATGCATACTAGCTCATTATGCCTTTGTCTTGCAGGGTTTTTTTTTTTTTATGGTTTACAACCGCTTTAACCATTGGATTATACTGCCCCCTACAGGAGTAGAACACTAGGCAGAAAAAAGTCTGGCTACACCTATGGGCAGTCCCAAGGAGTATACTCCCTCTCTCTGCATTCCTCCTGGCCGACAGCCCCCCATTTCGATGGAGAGGAGGTTCTGTCTGGAGCGGTGCCCACCTGGTTCGTGGTATGGTGAATAGCTGTCCCCCCTCTCCCCCTGGATGGTTTTGGGGTGGACGTGGGCACCCCCTTGGGATAGTCGAACTCCCGGGTTCCTCTCCGGCACCCCCACTTCATCTGTCCACCCCTCCACTTATGCTGGGGCTTTGTGGGTGGTCTGGTCCACCTCCTGGGGTGGGGGCAGGGCGCTATGCTGGCAATGGGGGTGGATGCGCGACCAGATGATCAGCTGTGCGAGGGGGGGTTCTACCTGGGGGCCCCTGCCTGGGCCTGTCCGTGAGGCCTAAGGATCCCTCCTTTGTCCCTGGGAGCCTTGTGGCACTGCGCAGGGCCACCATTCTCTCGTAGCCTTGTGCTCCATGCACGGCAGCCATGTTTGTGTAGTCCGGCGGCCATTTTGCTGCGGTTTGCCATAGAAAATAGTGGTGCCCATGACAGTGGAGCCCTCTAGGTGCCGATTTCGGTGGTGGGAGCCCCTTCTCGTCCCCTGGTGCGGACTCTTGGATCCTTTCACTTCCTGATCACCGCTCGTGCAGTGCAGATTCTCCTGGTGGCTTTGGTGCCTGGTTTCTGTGGGGTGGTGAGTCTGGTAGGTTCCTCTCCCTCTGCTGAGGATCAATTGGTGCTCTGTGTCTAGCAACCGGGTGGTGCTGCCTGAGCGGTGGGGGCTGCTTTTTTGTGGGGCCCCCCTGGTGGCTTGTCGAGTCTTGGAGCACATCTCCCCACCTGATCCCCTATCTAGGGCTGTGGGGCCTTCCGGGTCTCATCCATTCATCGATGCACTAACGACGGTCCTGGAGTCCCTTGTGTCCAGGTTGGAGGTGGCTTTTGGGTAGCTGGCTGGCATAAAGCACCCCCCGCCTTACCCTGCCTCATCTGTCTTCTCAGCTGTGCACAAAAAGGCCCTAGTGGACGCACTGTTTGTTATCTATGCTTGAGCCTTAAAGTTGGAGGTCGCAGCTGCAACAGAGGCACAGGCTCCCTTTGGCACACACAAGCCATCTAGAGTGGCAAAGGAGTTCCCTTTTTTTACTAGTAATGGTATCAACAATGAGACCTGTGTTCCAAAATAGGAGGAACACAGGAGCTCTGTATTGATTCCTGAAAGAACAACAGTCTGTGTTTACAACAGCAGACTGCCGTTCTCTCTCAACGGGGAGCAATCGCAGGTGCCCAGCAGCAATCACGGGCGCTGGCCCTGTGAATCAGCTTCCCCACGATCGCCCCCATGAACCGCCGTACAGGTACGGTGATTCGAGGGAACCTGCCGCCATATATCAAAAGCGGCTGGTCGGCAAGTGGTTAAGGACCCGGCTGACAGGAAGGCGGAGGCTGTGGCCCACAATTTTTGTACACCCTGGCTGGTTCGGCACTGAGGCTGATTTTCACCATTTCCATGGTGTCGCAGACTGACCGATTGGGCTAAGCTTTTACACCGTGACCTGGAGAGGGAGTAGCATCCCCCCTGCCTTTGCTGAGCTAGCGGACCAGCTGGTCCAGGGGCTGCAGTTTATCTGTGATGCCTCTTTGGATTCAGTTCCCCTAGTGGCTCAGCCTCTGTTTCAGCACTGGTCCTTCGCCGTGTCTTTTGGCTCAAATGCGGGCCAGACTTCTAAAGAGGCTTTGACTGATCTTCCTTTCAAGGAGATCACTGTTTTGGTGCTACCCTGGATGACATCATTAAAGGTCTCATGGGGGGGGGGGGTACCTTTTTTCAGCAGGCTACTAAGGGCAAGGACCCTCATGGTAGACATGGGCTCTCCTCAGCTCATAAGAAGTTGTTTCATCCCTCGGTCGACTGACAAGGGATCGGAGCACCTCTTCTGGAGGATCCAAGCTAACTTGGTCTGGCAAGTCAAGTGCGGGCTTCCCCAGACCTGAGGACAGTGCCAATTCAGCAGGAAAGTGCGCCCTCTCCCACATTTGGGGTGGGAAGATGTCTTGGCTTGTTCCTGGACCCGTGGACTACCCTGGTACAAGAATAAGTGGGTCCACGAGGTCATTCTGTCTGGCTACAAGGTCGAGTTTCGTTCTTAGCCTCTGGTAAGGTTCTTCCTTCCAATGTGCGACTGTCCCCAGTCCGCTTACAGGCTCTTTTTGGGGCGATGCAAGACCTTTAACTTTATGGGAGATGGTCCCAGTTCTGACTTCTGAATGTTTTCAGGAGTTTTACTCAAACCTGTTTACACTCCCCAGGAAGGAAGGCAAAGTGCGTCTAATTCTGGACCTCAAGGTGCTAAACTGCTTGTGCGGGTGCAGAAGTTCAGAATGGAGCCGTTCGCATGGTGGTGGCTTCCCTGCATTAGGGGGATTTTCTTGCCTCCATCGAAATCAAGGACGATTACCTTCACATTCCAATATGTGTCGGTCTCCAGCACTTCCTCCACTTTGCCATGGGAGAGGAGCATTATCAGTTTGTGGCATTACCTTTTGGTCTCGCCTCTGCTCCTCGGGTCTTCACGAAGGTGTTGGCCCTTAGGCCAGCATTGTTATGCCACTGAGGTATCGGGCTACTTGGATGTCCTCCTTCTGCGAGTGGAGTCTCCTACTGCTCTGGTGGAAAACCTGGAAAATCACCATACAAGCTTGAGAGAGTTTGGCTGAATTCTAAATTTTCAGAAGTCTGCTCTGGTTCCGTCCGCAAAGCTGGACTATCTGGGTCTGACTCTGGACTTGGCTTTAGCCAGAGTGCTCCTTCCTCTGGACAAACTCTAGAAACTACAAGCTGTAATTCATCTCCTGCTGTCCAGCAGATGATCATCCCTCCACACTTGCATGCGGGTGCTGGGCCTGATGGTGTCTAACTTCGAGGCGGTTTTGTTTGCAGTTTCATACAAGGTCCCTTCAAGGGAGATTCTGGCCAAATGGACAAGCATCCACAGTCCTTGGACAATCAGACCTGAGCCAGGGAACGAGAGTCCCTGATGTGGTGGCTTCTTTCTTCAGCTGGGCAAATCCTTCCTCCCCTTGTATTGGACAGTAGTCACTACGGATGCCAGCCTGTCCGGTTGGGGAGGCGTCCTTGGCACATATTCTGCTCAGGGGCTCTGAACACTGGAAGAGTCCAGACTACTAATCAATGATCCACTCCGAGTGATCAGACTGTGCCTGGAACATTGGACGGATCATCTTCAGGAATGTCCGGTGCATATTCAGTCTTATGTTTTGTGCCAGGGGGGCACAAAAAGTGTCCTGGCGGCTCTGGAGGTAGCCGAAATTTTAAGGTGGGCAGAATTGTTTGTTCAAGCCCTCTCTGCTGTACACATTCCCAAGGTGGAAAACTGGCAAGCAGATTACCTCAGTCGGAAGGCGTTGGACCAAGGGGAGTGGTCCCTTCATCCAGAAGGGTTTCATCAATGGCCCTGTGGGGTCAGTATTGTCTGATTTACGCCTTCCTTCCTCTCAAGCTTCTGCCAAGGCTTCTATGCAGGATCGAGGCAGAACGATTCCGGTCCTCTTAGTGTCCCCGAACTGACCTTGCCGTGCTTGGTACGCCAATCTGGTGCGGTTGGTCGCCGACGTTCCTTGGAAGCTTCCTCCCAATCTTCCATCCCGCTTTACAGTCGCTGGCTTTGACAGCTTGGCTGTTGGATGCCAAGTGCTGATGGATAGAGGGTTGTCTGAGTCGGTGATTCCAACGCTGTTAAAAGCTAGGAAATCTACTTCTAAGATGATCTATCATACATGGAAGACGTACATTGCGTGATGTGAATCTCTTGGGGTTGATCCTCGCTCTTGTTCGGTGGCTCAGATCTTGACCTTCCTTCAACAGGGGGGTTGAGCAGAAACTGGCCTTGAGTACCATCAGGGTATAACCTGGCAGCTACAGAGTCTTTGAGGAAGTCAGACTATTTTTGCTCATGGATGGGCCTTGGAAAGGGTTGTCAGTTTCCTCTGCGACCATTTTCAGATGGATCAGACAGACGGTGGTTCAGGTCTATTCCATCCAGGGTCAGGTTCCTCCTTTCCCGGTCAAGGCGCATTCTACTCAGATGCTCAGTGCCTGCTGGGCTTTCCCTCATCAGGTGTCAGTGACGCAGGTTTGCAAGGCGGCCTCCTCTGTGCACATTTTCACAAAGTTCTATAAAGTGGATGTGTTGGCATCTGGGGATGCTTCCTTTGGCCGCAAGGTTTTTTTTTAACCACTTAAGCCCCGGAAGATTTTACCCCCTTCCTGACCAGGACCTTTTTTGCGATTCGGCACTGCGTGACTTTAACGGACAATTGTTGTCCTTTTTTTCCAACAGGGCTTTCTTTGATCATGCGCTATAAACAAAAAAAGAGCGACAATTTTGCAAAAATAACAATATTTTTCACATTTTTTTTATATGAAATTCTCCTCCCCCCCCCCCCCAAAAAAAAAAATGTAAAAATCAAAATTTAACATTTTAGGCCAATTTATTTTCTGTTACATATGTTTGGTAAAAAAAAAAAAAAAAAAAAATCGCAAAAAGCGTATTTTGATCGGTTTGCGCAAAAGTTATTGCGTTTACTAACTAAGGGAAAGATTTTTGTCTTTTTTTTTTTTTTAACGATTAATGGCGGCGATCTGCGATTTTCTTTTTTTTTTTGCAGGACTGCGACATTGCGGCGGACAGATTGGACCCTTGACTGCCATTTTTGACACTTTTTTGGGGGTACCAGTGACATTACTACAGTAATCAGTGCTATACATATGCACTGTTACAGTAAAAATGACACTGGCGCCGGCGGGGTGTATTCCTCCTGAAGCATATACTAGCGGGGGGCGCCCTAAGGTCCTACTCTGACATGCAGGAGTAGTTCTCTCTCCCAGACCATATGTATTATAGATATTTACAGCTGACCCACGCGTTCCGCACCCAGTTTTCGGCAGCTCCGCAGAACCCGGAATCTGTGCTGCTTTTGGAACTGATTAAGTGCCAGGAGCCTGCCCACTTGATTTCCCTTTTCTATGCCGAGCTTCATAAGCCCTCCTCTACTGAGATAGCCTATGGGCTTAAGACTCGTTGGACCCGGGATGTTGGGCCTATTGAGGATGAGGAGTGGGGGGAGGCACTAGAGACCTGTCAGAAGGTGTCCCCGAAATTGTCTGACAGACTTACCCAGACGTTTATTGTACACCAGGCCTACCTCACACCCCTTAGGATGTCCAGATACCAACCTGATCGGGATCCTGGCTATCCAATGTGCCAGGCGGCTGGAGGCACCTTTTTCCACTTGCTGTGGAGTTGTCCACAGCTCCGGGGGTACTGGCAACAGGTGGTAGCATTTCTACATGACAAGATGGGGTCTCCCCTGCAGCTGGACCCCAAGCAGTGTCTCCTTGGTATTTACCCGGATGGAGATATGAATACGTTTATGACTATATTCTTGCAGGAGACGCTGTTTGTGGCCAGGAAATTGATAGCCAGGAGTTGGATGCGCAGTGATCCCCCAACCTTGGCTATGTGGATACGTGAGGTGAATACCAATATTCCTTTTCATAAATTGCTCTATAAACACAGAGGGTGTCCCGCCAAGTTCGATAAAATTTGGGACAGGTGGGTGAGTTGCCCGGACACTAATGTATAAGTTTGTTCTGGTTAATGCCCTCATTTCATAGTTTTTGCCTTTATTTATTTTCATGCACCACTACCGAACTGTACTGCCTAGCGTTAACCGGTTGTACCTTGTATGCCTTCTTTTTGGCTGCTGCCTTTTCTAATATTTATTCAATGTAAACTGCCTGTATTGTTGTACTTGTTCAGTTTTTTTACCATGCAATTTTTATTTGTACTGCACTACGTTTTCAATAAACTCACTGTTTGGAAAAAAAAAAAATGACACGGGCAGGGAAGGGGTTAACTTTATTGGAGAGGGAGGGGTTAAGTGTGTCCCTAGGGGCGTGCTTCTAACTGTGATTGGATGTGGCTTGTGATGTAACAGCAGAGATCAATGGTCCTACATAGCAGGACCGTATGATCTCTGCTGTTACACAGGGGAGAATGACAGGCGGCTTTACATTAGCCGCCTGCCTTTCTCCCGGTGTAACCGTCGATCGCGAGTGACCGGCGGACATCGGGTCCGCCGGTCACTCGCGGGGGGGGGGGGGGGGGGTCCGTGAGCGTGCGGGAGCACGCCTCCAGCGGCGCTCCCTAGAGCCTCACAGGCAAGCGACGTAGTACTACGTCACTTTGCCTGTGAGGGGCTGACCGCCACAGTCGTGCGGCGGTCGGCAAGTGGTTAAGGACAATTATAATGCGTCCCTCGATGAAGTTGAGTTTGACACCCATGCTCTAAAGAGATATAATATAAACTGAACAGAAAGAAATTTAGAAGAAATTTCCCTTTATTATGAATGTCAAATGTATCCAAATAAGCAGCTGCATTATTGTTTACAATATGGATGCATTGAAAACACATATTTAACATACAAAAGAGATTGAATTAGCCATTTGTAGACGAATAAGGCCATTAAAAAATATCTATGTTTAAGGTAGGAATTTATTTGCCAGGGTGAAGATCCTGCACTGCCTTGCTCCTGTCTGCGAGAATTTGGTGTGGTCTTCAATGGAGATCCCTCAGACCACACCACAGGCAGAAGCAGATGGAGTGGCTGAATCACTCCGCTGGAGGAACTAACACTGAAACTAACACTAAGGTAAATAGCTTTTTGGGCCAAATAAACTAACTGATGCAACCATTGTGTGTGTGCTGTATGTACTATACTGGAGTACCATCAGCTACATACGGTATAAACTGCTGTGTTCAGCAGCAGTATGGGCGACTTCCTATCCAATGTTGGATCTAAATCAGGTCGGCCTGAAACAATCTCAGTCACCAGTTGGACCAAAGTATTTAAAAGTCATATTAAGCATGGAATTCTAATTTAATTGCTTGGGTGAAAAAGTGTTCATATAGTGTCACATTACCATTCACATTTTGGATTACAATTTCATGACATTTGATTAACAGCTAAGACTAACAAGGCAGGGCTGCTTGGTACCAGTACCGCTATAAAAGGTGAAAGTACTGGGGTTGATTTACTAAACGCAAATAGAGAATGAGTAAATGAGGGGAACCTCTGCTGACTTCCATCATCCAATCAGGTGCAGGCTGTTTTTTTTTTGTCCATGCACTTGATTGGGTATTCTTTGCAAAGTGAAACTTCATCTAATTTGGCCTATTGAGTCTATTTGCCTCTAGTAAATCAACCCCACTGACTCTAGGTTTCATTTACCTAGCAGAGCAATTTATTGGCATAATACAAGAAAAGATGTTAGGCTAGTTCAGATGTAGGCAATACTGGCACTCCAGCTGTTGTGGAACTTCAAGTCCCTGGAGGCATTGCAAGACTGGCAGCTACTGGCAACCAGAGGCACAATGGGATTTGTAATTTCACCACATCTGAAGGGCCAATGGTGCCTACATTTGACCACTCTCTCTAATCTACCACCAGGCATAAATGGAGGCAGGAGAAACATGGCACATAAATGGTCCTATATTTCTTTAAATCTCAATTTTCAAGATCTAGCATCAGGTCTGTCGTCCTGCTAGTAAGTCTTCTCTGTACCAAGTCTCTGACCTGTGTGTATGTAAGCAAACCTGTACTGGGAAAAAAATATACAGGCTGTCATTGCTATGTTCCTCCTAAAATGCTACTTGTTTGGCTGTCATGCTGATTAACCAGCCTCAATATTTTCAGTGTCATTGACTCAGGAATAGCATGCAGATGTGGAATGTCAGAGTGGAAGTAGAATAGACATATGAGGACATGCAGTCACATAATGCTGTCCTGTTTAAAATACATTTGGCTCAAACTGTCCCCACTGCTCTTTTAATTTCCCTTGTTTTCTTATTTTAGGCAGACACAGACACCCTGTAATATAATCAAGCCTAGTATTTCTAAAATATACTTTTAAAAGCATTATTTTAAGTAAAAACTTATGGAAAACGCTGGAATTAAGGGTGATCACACTTTAAGGGAGAGACTAAGTGATTCACCTATCCATTTCTTTTGGCAAATACCCTCTAAATTTACTTGTTCATTCATCAAACCACATTGTATGTGTAAAATAAATAAATAACGTACCCAGGAGCAAACTAATCATTGTCACTTGTTCCCGGTAACTATTAGGGCCCTATGGCATGGACATTCCAATCAGCTCTACCTGTCAGTTTTTCATGTAGACCTGAGAGGAAGGTCCCTGGACCGGTGAATGCAAATGCACTTGTGTGTTTACACCTGTCTAACTTCAGGTCCTGAAAAAAAAAAAACGGAAAAGGACAGTGTCTTTTTATGCTTTTGTGGACCGGATAGGAGGTAACCTGATGTAAATGAACAATTCATTTACACCCAGCTGCCCATAGAGCTGACAGGGGTCCGCCCGTGTCCACTGGACACAGATGGACATCCATTCCATTTGGCTCTGATTAGCAGTGGATCTGTTCAGAGATCCCCTACTGACAAGAGTGGACTCAGCTTCAGGTTAAAGGAGCCTTATTCTTTGACTGCTCAAAAAAAAAAGTCTGAATGCTAATTAAAAATAAGGATACTGTAGCAATGGAGTTACAATATATGACATGTTCACTATTAATTATACATTGAACAAATTCACAGTGGTTTAGTGGTTAGCACTTCTACCTTGCAGTACTGAGGCCCTCGATTCGTATCTCAGTCAGAATATCTGCATGAAGTTTGCAGGTTCTCCTTGTGCTTGTGTGGGGTTTCCTCCAGTATTTTGGATTTTAACCCACACTCCAAAAACATGCTCGTAGGTTGATTGACATGTCTAAATTAGTCCTAGTATATATGCAAGATAAGGCCCTCCTTGTTTACCCCTTGGTGGCAGGGACTGATGTTAATGTGCAGTATATGCTGCGTAAATTGACTGGACTTTAATGCCTATGATAAATAAAATGGCAGTAGGATGGGGTTTTTTTTTTGATGATAGCAAGCTTCTCTTGGCCACCACAAGAGGGGGCTGTTTGGAGAGGAAAGACTGGCTCAGCAATGGGCTAAATGACCACCAGGTCTCCTATACACAACCCAATTCAGAATACTGCAGAGCCAGGAAACTTCAGGTCATGCTGCTGGAAACAGGACTTATCTGGGGGTAAATGTCTCCTGCTCATACTACCAACCTTTTCAAGTGCTGCAAACACAAGAGTAAATGTATAATTCATAGTGAAAATGTCTATATACAGAACAGTGCACATTCCTCATGGCTAGAACAATGGCATGTCATGTAGTTCACCCATTCAATTTTCATAAGAATGCACTCCGACAGTACTCCAGTTCCCAGTAAAGTTACAGGATCATGGCTCAATTGCAGGGTAAAATCCCTGGTTTCATCTCAGACAACAAAATGTACAGTGGTTAGGCAATAGCCATATATAAAACAAGTTTAGTTAATACATATTTTTAGCCTATCAATGTGGTCATCTGGCATAAAAAAGCCAAAATCAATCCAAAAATAGACTGGTGCTTTCTTTAAAATAAAGATGGTTGCGGTGGAGGCAGGACTAATGCAGAGCATTTCCCAGCTTTTCCCCACCAATATTAAACAGTAATAAAAACATTCAATTTTACCACATTACTCATACATACGCAATAACTTATTAACAATGAAAAAAACATACAAATGTACATGTAGTGAAAATCTAAAATGTGCATTTTAGCATTACAAAATAAATCTGCATAACTGCTCCTCTGCCACCTCCTTGCTAAGAGCCTCCTGGTACACTGTAAGATATAAGGCAAGTTACCAATCACCGGCTCCACCAGAGCTGGCAGTGTCACCACAGTTACAAAGCTTAAAGCTAATTCATTAAACTCATGCATCATGTTGCTCTTCTTTCCATGTCTAAAGGAAAAGGGAAATGAAAATGTAGTAGGTAAGTAGAGGTAAAGCAAACTCTCCATTTGGGTGTTAGTCACTGCTACTGGAAAGAGATCTTGTTGAAGATCTAGTCCTTAAAACGGTTTCCTTGCAGAAATCAAGACATTAAGAAGGAGGCATAAAAATGCCATTTACACTGGTCACAGGACGAGGAGTTCACATTCCAGGGAAGACATCTACTGAAGCAGGATGAAGCACATTCAAGTAACACATAGTATGAAAACAGAGGGCTGAAAGAAAGAGAACTGCATGCATGCAGTATGGTTAGCTGTAGATTGGATGCTGGGAGGGAATACACCTTCCGACCAGGACAGGGGTCTAGTTTCACAGTAGTAGTTCTGCTTTCTTGGGTCATGAAACATAAAGAACTCAGCTACGAGACTCAGTGCCGTTAGGGGTTAGCTTTGTTTTCTTCTCCACCCGAGGTCCTTTGGCGGAATACTGAACCAAGAGAAAAGGCTCTTTGGTCTCTCCTTCCCCAACAATACTCTCTTCATCCTCTGACTGGCTGAACTTCTGCAGGCGAAGATAACACCAGCAACCCAGAATTAGGGCACCGAGGGCTGCAATGGCAATAAGGATGACGATTACTGTAACAACTCCTGTGGTGGGGTTATGATCCATAATTGACATGGCTGACACTGGGGTTTAATAGCTTAGATATTTGGAATTCAGTCTTGTCCCAGGTCCCAAGAGGCTTGACACTGCACAGAGAAAAGAAAAACATATTAAACAGGAACTATTCACTGACATTTACAGAAAAGCATTGGGTATGGCTTTTAGAACGATAGGGCAAATGTAAGCACAACTCATGATATTCATCATACAAGAGCACTGAGACTCAATGTGGAAGAGGCTTAATTCACAAAGTTTGAACACATGAGAATGGGAGGGGTGAATTATCAAAACTGTTGCAAAGTGAGGCATTGCTGAAAAAAGAGAAATAATAAGCCATTACAGGTGTGGATAAAATATAATTTAAGAAATAAAGGCTTTCAAGATTTAAAAATGGTCTCAAGTGGACAAATAAGGCTTCCACACCTTTGCAGTATTTAGGTTTGTGAATTGAAAATTATAAACCTATGTAAAATAACTTCTGAGGCTTGGTGAACTGACGTTATTGTATGTTACAGCCAGAGTCCCATAAAGTCTTGGCAAGCTGATACTTGGTCTCTGCTTTCTTAGTGACTTAAAGTAGTTGTTCACCTTTTCAGGAAAATAAATAAATAAAAAGGTGAACATCCTACAACCTCCCCATGCCTCCAGTCCCCAGTGTGTGTAAGTTCATGGGTTATGAGCTATCAGTACCCATGCTGCTGGTGTAGCGTTGGTGAAACTGGTCCTATGCTGGTGCTGGCCATATGAACCACTCAGAAAAGTCCTGTAAGTCGTATAAAAACAAAAGAAATGGAGGTCTGAAATCCCTGGACCGCTACAGACCAGCTGCGTACACAGGGACAGCTGATGGGGGCAAGTACATCGGAGACCGGGGGGGGGGGGGGGGGGTGATAATTTCTAAAAAAAAAAAAAAAAAAAAAAAAAAAAAACTTAAAAGGTGAACTAACTCTTTACCCCTACAAGAAAGCAACTGTAATATAGATTCAATAAAACCCAAAGCATTGCACAAGGGATAGTAATCCACAACAACCAATCAATGGCAATTTACTACAGCTGCACAATTTTGGATAAAATGAGAATCACAACTTTTTTGCTTAGAATAAAGATCACGATGTTCAGCGTAACATCATCTTACACACATTATACACAAAAAAAAAAAAAAATTTACCATTTTTTTTTAAATTCATTGAAGTGTATTTTTTCCCCAAAAAATTGCTTTTAAAAGACTGCTGTGCAAATACAGTGTGACATAAAATATTGCAATGATTGCCATTTTATTCTCTAGGGCAGGGATCCTCAAACTACGGCCCTCCAGCAGTTGCAGAACAACACATCCCATGAGGCATTGTAAAACTCTGACATTCACAGACATGACTGGGCATGATTGGAATTGTAGTTCTTGAACAACTGGAGGGCCATAGTATGAAGACCCCTGCTCTAGGGTCCCTGCTAAAAAAGAATATATATAATATTTGGGGGTTCTAAGTAATTTTCCAGCAAAAAATACTGATTTTAATTTGTAAGCAACAAACGGAAGAAAATGGCTTAGTCTTTAAGTGGTTAAACTGCCCTCATTTACAGACCGAAGTTCATCCTTTCGATATAAAAGAACCAAATGATACAATGTTTCTTTTTATCCCAGTGCTGAACAATGTTGTGATAAACTTTTTTTTTGACAGTTGTGAGCAGAGAACAGCTCTGCACTAAATTGTGGAAATGCTGGATTAAGATCATGGAGGGGGGGTTAAATCAAGATTGCGATTTTTTAAATGATTATTTGTGCAGCTCTACAATATCCTGTTAACTATGACCTTCTGCATTTTTTACTTCGTTTTCCTCCTACTGCCTTATACATGATGAAATATACCACATAGAACATGAAAAGATAGCAAGGGAGCAGCGGCACACTGCTCTGCTCTTTCCTCTCCAACGTTGTTTTGAGCTCTCAATCTTTTTTGGTATGCAAACTTTGAGCAGTGTTGTTGATTGCTTAAAGCTCAACTCCAGGATATTAGCAACTCCCTTACCACCTTCATAATGTGGACACCCTCTATTGGTGGAGGTAACACTTGCAACTGCCAGGTCCTCTCTCACAGGCTGCAGCGGCAGGACAGCTCACAGGGGCAGCGAGGGGACTAATGCCCCAAAAAAAGAAGCGGGGTAAAATCTCTGATCCCTGCTGAAGAAAATTAGCCTGGCTCATTAAGAATTTTTTGACTGTGATCCATTATACTACAGAATGGCCTAGGTCCTAGGACATAGGTGCTCAACCTGTAGCCCTCCAGCTGTTGTGGAACTACAAGGCAAGGCCCATTATGCCTCGGTCTTTGGGAGTCATGGTTGTAACAGTCAGACTTGCAATGCCTAATGGGATTTGTATTTTCACCACAGCTGGAGGGCCACAGGCTGAGCACCCATGGCCTAGGAAGAGGTGTTTGGGATCAAGACCGAGGTTAAAGTAATAGATGTACAATGCACTATTTACATGTCATGTTTTGTCTGGAGTTGGGCTTTAAAAAATGTTCAAGATGGCATTATTTGTATGTTACATATAGTTACATTGTTGTGTAATTTATGAAAGAACAGTGACCATGTGCCCAGCAGTTTCACAGTCCGGAGGTCAATATCTACCAAAGACACTCTCTACTTTGAATAAATACATTCCCCCTGTGTTTAGATTGGTTTCCTTCTATGAACATCTACACTGGGTCATTAGTATAGAGGTTAACAATATAATGCACAACAGTCATTTCATTTGACAAAATTCTGTGTAACTGTTTGCTGAATAAATTTGTGGCACAAATACAATGAAAATTTAAAACCATATCAGTGTTACGTCATACAGGGCTTGTTGCAAAAAGACTGGCCTTAGCTTTGTCTATTTTCTTCCTTGGCTGTGAACGGAAATTCTTTGTCTAGTGATCGTTTTTTTCTTGTCTGTGAATAGACTGACCCCTGGGACTCTCGCTTAGTTCCGCCATACTGAGGCTTCATTTGATTTTATAAAGAAAGGCAGAACAGAGAAAAATGCTCTGCTGGATGACGGCTGCATTAACCATCTGTGGCTGAAATGAAAAACCGAAAGCTAGAGCCCCGAACAGAATTTTCCTTTAGGTTTGTGGTGACTTCGCCAATAGATCTTACTTTATTGCTGATCCTTTTGCAATTGTACATTTAATTTGCATGTGCATATTTGCACAAACATGTGAGGTTTAACTTTCTTACTTGCCAAAAAATGTGTAATATTGTTCAGCCAATTTTCTAGTTAAGATATGCTGAATGTCTACTATAAACATAAAGGAAAGTTCTGTTCGGGGCTCCAGCTTCCTGTGTAAACTTGAACCACAGATGATTAATGTAGTCTTCATCATGTAGAACATTTTTCTCTGTTCTCCCTTTCTTTAAATGCAAATAAATGTCCCCACTTTGCACCAGCTCGCCTAATGTGTGTCGTCATACGTTACAACAAAAACATGGTGTGAAGGGGCACTTAAAGACCTGAAACACCAGTACCTAGAGACCTGAAACACCAGTACCTAGAGACCTGAAACACCAGTACCTAGAGACCTGAAACACCAGTACCTAGAGGCCACTCTGATTGAGCAAATCCCCAACACTTCCTGATAGGATAGAAGTTTACCCATTCCCTTCCAAAGATTCCTAGCGGCCCATCACTACGATAGGCTAGTTCACATGCCAATAGTAATGTACACGAGACAGGATGTGGTACATAAACTTCAGCACTACTTTTACTGCCAGACTTCAGTCCAATTAGAATGGATAAGCATGCCATACAAGCTGCTAAGGTTTAACCCCCACTGCTATGCTTAAAGTATCTAAAGCCAAAACAGCTTTTCAGTTATGGATAGAGTGTGGTTAGAAACCATGTCATCTTTTTTTTATCTTTGGCGAGAGAGAAAGATGGCATCATTCAGCAGTTCCATTGGTGGAATCTACATAGGAGCCATTAGAATTGGCAAATGAAAAGTTGTAACCAAAAAGCAACATGAAAAAAGGAATCATCAATAATACACGTGTTCTATCAAAGAGGTTGTAAACCTCAGCATTAAAAAAAAAAAAAAAAAAACGAACACCTGAAAGACAAACACATAATGAGCTAGTATGCATCGCATACTAGCTCATTATGAAATACTTACCTTAGAACGAAGCCCCGAAGTGCCGACCGCTCACCTCTCTCATGGGTGACATGTTCTGTCGCCCTTCTTCCGGGTTTGCGGCATCCGGCCATCTGATTGGCTAGAGCCGCGATTGCGTCACTCTCGCGCATGCGCACGGGAGCCGACGGTCACGGCACGGGGCTCTGACGGAACGGCACCAGCGGCCATTCCTTCAGAGCGCATGCGTCAGTGATGTCACTGGCTGCATGCAAAGTAAATATCTCCTAAACGGTACGTTTGGGAGATATTTACAGTACCTATAGGTAAGCCTTATCATAGGCTTACCTATAGGTACAAGTTGCAGAGGAGGGTTTATTCCTCTTTAAACAGATAATCAGTAAATCTGTTCTTTAACTCAATAAGCTATCAGACAGATGGTGGGTGGTGGCCAGTTACTGATTTGGTGTCTCAGGGAGGGAGGAGAGGCCTTGGTTAGAGCCATTGTTAGGCGTGTGATGGTGATGTTAAATAGATTATATTGGTATTTTATATCCGTCTATACTCACAGCCCATTGCTTGGAATAAAATTGGTGTACTAGAGTCAAAAAGTCAACCCATTTGAGTTACATGATGTATAATTTTATTACTGTTCCTCTTTTAAGAGCATGGCCTGTATTTAAATAGAAATAAGTAATGCTGTTAATTACGGTACCTACTGCTAACACCCCTCATGTTTTTTCTCCTGTAGAGATATAATTTGAGCAAAATTTAGAAGGTTAAACTTTGCTGTATTTTATAGCACTGAGCTGGAACATATCTAATAACTGAGAAGTAGTTACCAGAACAAGGCTGCTATCCCAAGCATAGAAACATGATGATTAGCCTGATTAGGACAATGAGGATCTCCTATAGTAATACTTCAAGCACTTTATTAGATGCATGGCTTAACAAGGTTTAACATCTCACATCCTCCCAATGCCTCCTTTTCTTCCCTACATGGTTTGCTAACTTTAAAGGATAACTAAATACAAAGCATGGACTAGATCGAATTAAATGCATATTTTCCTAAAAAAAACATAGGCTCTCATTGTTGGCTTCTCAGTTTGAAAATAATAGTTGCCAGGCAGTCAATTTGACCCTCTGGTTTCAATACTCTGCATCATTAATCCAAAACAATTATATTGATAAGGACATCTGACATTTTTCAGACTTTTTCACTTTGCATTCTTGTGCCTAACCATTGACATAGATGCTGAATGGTTAGTCTGTTTAAAAAAAAAGTCCATGCAGTTCAACCAATAGAAGGGAATATATATTTATTTATATACAATCAAAAATACACAATACTATACCCACAGTTGATTCAGAGGAAGGCAAAAAGAAAAAAAACCCCAATGCTGAAGCCAATGCCTCATTTAAGTGGATGGTTTGAGTCTTAAAATATACAGTAGAGTAAAATGTATATTTATTACAAGTATATATAAAGCACTGACAATTTGCACAACACTTTAAACACATATATATACAGTTAGGTCCATAAATATTTGGACAGGCACAATTTTCATACTTTTGGCTTTGTACGCCACCAGAATAAAATTAAACATTCCAAATTAACCACTTTAAGGACCGGAAGATTTTGCTGCTCAATGACCAGGCCACTTTTTTCACCTTGGCACTGCGGGACTTTACCTGACATTTGCGCGGTCATGCAATGCTGTACCCAAACAAAATGTACGCCCTTTTTTTCCCACAAACAGAGTTTTCTTTTGGTGGTATTTGACCACCTCTGCGCTTTTTATTTTTTGCGATATTAATAAAAAAAGAGTGAAAATTTTGTGAAAAATTTACTTTTTATTTTGACTGTTAAAAAATATCCAATATATTCGATTTTTGTCATATATTTAGGCCAAAATGTATTTAGCTACATGTCTGACAAAAAAAATTGTCAATGAGCGTATTTTTATCCACTTTAAGACCGGAAGATTTTACCCCCTTCCTGACCAGGCCATATTTTGCGATTCGGCACTGTGTTACTTTAACAGACAATTGCGCAGTCGTGCGACACTGTACCCAAATGAAATTTATGTCCTTTTTTTCCCCCCCACAAATAGAACTTTCTTTTGGTGGTATTTGATCACCTGTGTGATTTTTAATTTTTGCGCTATAAACAAAAAAAGAGCATCAATTTTGGAAAAAAAAACAATATTTTTCACATTCCGATTATATAACATTTCCAAAAAAAAAAAAAAAAAAAATGTAAAAATCAAAATTTTTTAACATTTTAGGCCAATTTGTTTTCTGCTACATATTTTTGGTTAAAAAAAAATATAAAAATCGCAATAAGCATATTTTGATTGTTTTACGCAAAAGTTATCGCATTTACTAACTATGGGAAAGATTTGTTATTTTTATTGTTTATTTTTTTTATTTTTTTTACTAGTAATGGCGGCGATCTGCGATTTTTTGCAGGACTGCAACATTGCGGCGGACAGATTGGACCCCTAACTGACATTTTTGACACTTTTGGGGGGGACCAGTGACATTACTACAGTAATTAGTGCTAAAAATATGCACTGTTACTGTAATAATACACTGGCAGGGAGGGGGTTAACACTGTTGGTGATCAAGGGGTTAAATATATGCCTCATGCTTACTGACGTGTGTGGGGATGGGGGGGTTCTGGACACACAGAGATCACAGGTTCAGCAATGCTGAATCCTGTGATCTCCTCTTGTCTGTCACAGAGAAGACCTGCCTGCTTTGTTCACACTTTCCCCAATGATAGGGGAAGAGAGGCGCCAATCGCCGCCTCTCCTCCTCCGGCCCGACTCCCGCCGAGATCACTAGGAGTCCAGCGACATAGGTCTATGTCGCTGGACCCAGGAGAGCCGACCTGCCGCAGTAATATTACTGTGAGCGGTCGGCAATTGGTTAATTTGAAGTGCAGATTTTGAGCTTTAATTCAAGGGGTTGAACATAAATATCAAGTACAAATTTGAGGAACTGCAACCATTTTACACCCATTTTCAGGGGCTCAAATGTAATTGGACAAATAAATATATTAATAAATAAAATGTTTTTTTTTGTTAAGAATCCTTTACTGGCAATGACTGCCTGAAGTCTGGAAACCATGGACATTACCAAAGACTGGGTTTCCTCTTTTCTGATGCTTTTCTGATGCTTTGCCAGGCTCTAACTGCAGCTGTCTTCTGTTGTCCTTTGTGGGAATTTCTGCCTTTAGTTTTTGCTTCAGCAGGTGAAATGCATGTTCAATTGGGTTGAGATCAGGTGACTGACTCGGCCATTGCAGAATATTGCACTTCTTTTCCTTCAAAAGCTCCTAGGTTGCTTTTGCAATGTGTTTTGGATCATTGTTCATCTGTACTGTGAAGCACGGTATAATCAACTTTGCTGCATTTGGCTGACAATATATCTCTAAACACTGCAGAATTCATCCGGCTGCTTCTATCTTTTGTAACATCATCAATAAACACCAATGACCTGTGCCACTGGAAGCCATGCATGCCCATGCCATCGCACTGCCTCCACCCTGTTTTACAGATGACGACGTGTGCTTTGGATCATGAACTGTTCCAAGCCTTCGTCACACTTTTTTTCTTCCCATTATTCTGGTACAGATTAATCTTAGTTTCCTCCGTCCAAAGAATGCTGTTCCATAACTGGTCTGGCTTTTTTAGATGTTTTTTTGGCAAAGTCTAATCTGGCTTTTCTATTCTTCAGGCATATTAATGGTTTGCATCTTGTGGTGAACCCTCTGTATTTGCTCTCGTAAAGTCTTCTCAATTGTAGACTTTGACAATGATACGTGCACCTCTTGGAGAGTGTTCTTCACTTGTCTCGATGTTGTGAATAGATTTTTCTGTACCGTAGAAAGGATCCTGCGATCATCCACCACTGTGGTCTTCCGTGGACGTCTAGAACTTTTTATGTTGCTGAGCTCACCAGTGCGTTCTTTCCTCAGAATGTAGCAAACTGTTGATTTGGCCACTCCTAATGTTGCTGCTATCTCTCTGATGGATTTGTTTTTGAAGCCTTACAATGGCCTGGTTCACTTGCATGGACATCTCCAGCAATAGAGTCCAAATGCAAATACCACACCTAGAATCATCTCTATACCTCTTACCTGCCTAATTGATGAAGAAATAATGAAGGAGTAGTCCACACCTGGTCATGAAACAGCTTCTGATTCAAGTGTCCAATTACTTTTGGTCTCTTGAAAAAGGGGGGGGGTGGCTTTTCTTAAGAGCTGTAATTCCCAAACCCTTCTTCTGATTTGGATTTAAATACCCACAAATTATATATTTTCATGTGACAACACTGAAGAAATTACACTTTGCTACAATGTAAACTAATGAGTGAACAGCTTGTATAACAGTGTAAATTTGCTGTCCCCTCAAAATAACTCAACACACAGCCATTAATGTCTAAACCACTGGCAACAAAAGTGAGTAAACCCCTAAGTGAAAATGTCCAAATTGGGCCCAAGGTGTCAATATTTTGTGTGGCCACCATTATTTTCCAGCACTGCCATAACCCTCTTGGGCATGGAGTTCAGCAGAGCTTCACAGTTGCCACTGGAGTCCTCTTCCACTCCTCCATGATGACATCCTTTACCCTCAGCTTCTTTAGAAAGGCAGTGGTCGTCTTGGAGGTGTGTTTGGGGTCGTTATGTTGGAATACTGCTCTGTGGCCCAGTCTCCAAAGGAAGGGGATCGTGCTCTGCTTCAGTATGTCACAGTACATGTTGACATTCATGGTTCCCTCAATGAACTGTAGCACTCATGCAGCCCCAGAACATGATACTTCCCATCATAATGCTTGACTGTAGGCAAGACACACTTGTCTTTGTACTCCCATCTGAACAAAATAACTTTACGTTGATCTCATCAGCCCACAGTACATGCTTCCAGTAATCCATGTCCTGAGTCTGCTTGTCTTCAGCAAACTGTTTGCGGGCTTTCTTGTGCATCATCTTTAGAAGAGGCTTCCTTCTGGGATGACAGCCATGCAGACCAACTTCATGCAGTGTGTGGCGTATAGTCTGAGCACTGACAGGCTGAACCCCCACCCCTTCAACCTCTGCAGCAATGCTAGCAGCACTCGTACATCTATTTTCGAAAGACAACCTCTGGATACTGTATGACTCTGAGCACGTGCACTCAACTTCTTTGGTCCACCATGGCAAGGCCTGTTCTGAGTGGAACCTGACCTGTTAAACCGCTGTATGGTCTTGGTCACCGTGCCAAAGCTCAGTTTCAGGGTCTTGGCAATCTTCTTATAGCCTAGGCCATTTTTATGTAGAGCAACAATTCTTTATTTCAAATCCTCAGAGACTTCTTTTGCCATGAGGTGCCATGTTGAATTTCCAGTGACCAGTATGATAGAGTGAGAGTGATAACACCAAATTTAACACACCTGCGACCTTGTAAAACTAACGAGACATGACAATGGGGAGGGAAAATGGCTAATTGGGCCCAATTTAGACATTTTCACTTAGGGGTGTACTCACTTTTTTTGCAAGCAATTTAGACATTTATGTCATGTTGAGGGGGCAGCACAATTATACAAGCTGTACACTCACTACTTTACATTGTAGCAAAGTGTAATTTCTTCAGTGTTGTCAAATGAAAAGATATAATAAAATATTTACAAAGGGGTATACTCACTTTTGTGAGATACTGTATATTTTATTTTATTTTTTTCGACCCAAGCATTTTTTCCTGCCTTGGGAGCCAGCCACAATAGTGAATGGCTGTACTCGGGCATACACCATGTACTTGTGGCTGTCCCCAGAATATTTTAAGCTTCAAACCATCTGTGTGAGCGCTGTGGTATAAAGGTCTTAAACTTGCATCTAGTAAAAGGTCAAAATGTGTGTATATTGGTAAACCAACCTTCAAAAACATAACCAATGTGTTTCAGGGGTTAAAAGATGCACCTTTCTTCAAGGGCTATATATGAAGGAATCGGTGGAATTTCAAATCTGTGGTTCTGTACTGAAAGCTCGGAAAGTAGATGTCCTGATGCTTATGTTATTCACTTGCTTTAAGTGAAACACTAACCTAATTGAGTGCAAGGTCGTTTAATACTTTAACTATCGCAAACCTGTCCTTGGTATGCTAATTTGTGTCTGTGCAATCCAAGCTGATGTGATGTAAAAGGTTATGCTAACAATTTACACAGAATAATTTTCCTGTGGGTGTTGTGATTCATCATTGAAAGTCAAAGAGGTGCTCCTAAATCAAATGATGTGATGAGAGCTTTGACTGACAAGGCATCTCCTTCCCCTCCCTATGGATGTGTAGGTTGAACTTGATTTGCATGCTTCACGTGTTTGTGTGAATTGGAGTCTCAGCAGCCCCTCCGGCAGTGAGATTCACTGGGAAATATGGAAGGTAATCAGTGTATCGGTCTTTCTCCAAGGTTCTGTGATGGACTCTTAAAGACCATGTGAATTTTTTCCTGGTCATTGTACAGCTCTCACAACAGTATCTCTCCGAGGATGTGCTGCACATTAGGACTTTGTCTCAAACAGGAACGCAGGGACTATGGGGTTGATTTACTAAAGGAAAATCCACTCTGCACTACAAGTGCACTTGGAAGTGCAGTCACTGTAGATCAGAGAGGAAGATCTGAAATGAGGGGAAGCTCTGCTGATTTCTATCCTCCAATCATGTGCAAGCAAAAATGCTGTTTATTTTCCTTGCATGCCCCCTTCAAATCTACAGCGACTTCACTTCCAAGCAGAGTGGATTGGTCCTTAGTAATAAACCCCAATGTTCTATTTTATGGTGTGATTACAATAAGACAATTATCACACACAATTGTCACATTTTCACTATATTACTGTCTTATTTTAGATCCAGGCAAGCCATTTTGTGCCTATTTATACTCCTCTTATTCTGAGTACTTGTGTTTAGCAGACATGACTGATTCATCTACTTGATTATTCAAGATGTTAATACATTTGAAACTAAATACAATTTACAATCAATACTTTTCTGAAACAATCAGTTTTGACATTTCATATAGTTTATATTGATTGATTTAACATCTTTGCTTGAGGCATTTTCTATTGAAATGAATAGATATGCATCAGAATGCATGCATTAAGACACAAATCAATGTAGGTCTGCAGCACGTAAAGTGCATCATAAAGTATAGATGCATGTTGATGTGCGTTATAATTCAAGTTGACATTTAATACAAATTGCATTGCAGCGAGCGTTGTAAATGTGTGACCACACACAATAACATGCAGCGGTTTCATGCGTTTCAATTGAAAAAACGCAAAGTCGTACCCCATCCCCTTGTCTGAAGTGCTGTGGGCAGCACTCGTCTTCATTGTTTGTTCCCAAACACTAATTACTGCATATTATTTGCCCCATAGCCTAGGACGGCAAGGCACTCCCCTGCTCCTCCTTTCTCCAAGCTAACAGGCTGACTCAGGAATGCACTGCCCACCCCTGTGAAGGCTGCAAGTTCAGAGAAGCAGCACTGAGAGAGCAGGAGCCAGCAGCATTGAACATTGTAAACTGAATGTGCTGAGGTAAGATTTTAACAAATGGCTTAACAGGGAATGTTGATTTTTGTGTTCTCAGTGAGTTAAACTAAAGCCTCGTACACACGCAACGAATTTCCGCCGACCGGTCGTCCGTCTTTTGTCCAGAGTCTGTTGGTTGGAATGTGCTCTAGACTGCACACGAATTTTCCCGCACGACAGAATTCTACTTCAGAAGTGATGTCATGTGTTTTTTCATCTCTGAGCATGCCTAGTCTTGCTCATAAGATTTTTCCCCATCGAAATCTGTACTGAGACGAAAATCCGACGTGTTTTGATGGTCGACAAAAATTTTATAGTCTGCACACCAGGATTTTTTCGGCCGAAAAAGTTGGAGTCGGTTGTCGGAAGCATCATACTAACAAGCCGAAAATCGGCAGATCGGTCGTCGGATGAAAATTCCCGGCCGAATTTCCACTCTTGTTGTTAAAAAACAATGAGGGTTTTATTCTAGTTTAACGGGATCTAATGATCATTTGCAAAGCAACAATTCATTCTGTATTTAGGAAAAAGCAACTGCATTAAAGATAAATATACCACAATAAATATGAACATAGCACAGCCCTAACTGTAACAAGCTCAAGTCATTTGCAGTTAACAGCATTAACAGAAAAAGAAACACAAAACTCAAAGGAATTTATGTTGCCCACAGCAATCAGATTTCAGCTGTCATTTATTTTCACATGGAGATCACAAAATAGAAGCTTATTATGGAAGCTGCAGGCAAATTGTATCTCTTTCATATGCACTAGTTTAAAAAAAATCATGAACCCTTCTTACTTTGGGGGAAAAAAAAATATAAAGTTACAATACTGAATGCACACTCAAAATTGAATAGTGTTTTTCTTTGATTCAACAACTCGATTTTGCAACCTAAAATAGTGATCACCACATTACAAGGAGCTCATAAAAACTCATACTACAATATCCAAGAGGTCCTCTGTGCACCTCGGACGTGTCCCTGCTGTAATCCACCCTGCGCTGTCTTCTAAACACCAATCCACACCGCCAACCTTGAAAACTGGATTAGTCTAAAGTGCACTTCTCACTAACACAGGGAACATAACCAGGATTGAGCGACATCAGTAGCTCAAGACTCCTTTAACGGATCCTTTGATCCCCTCTTCAAGGGATCTTACGACAGACGACTCCTTGGATAATGCTCGTGGTCTCTCAACAGGGGATTGCATAGAAGCTAGAGACACTCACGCAATGGATAGATTTAAAGCTGCATCTGCAGCAAAAACTTGAATTTATTTGATGGAAGGCTGAGAGACTTTACACGTTGGAATGGAATATGTGGGGGTACAAATAAAATATAAAAAGGCAGATATTGCTGCAATTGCATTACCTAAAAGTTTTACTGGAACGCAGATTCACACCTATGCATGTTGCTTTTGAGCGTTTCTGTAGTGCTTTTTGCTGTGCTTTTCACAGTGTTTACCACAATTTGCATTTTGCATGCTTTTTTTTTTGGGGGGGGGATATTTGTTGTTGGGCAGAATTAAAAATGCAAACCATGACAAAATCGCAGTAAAAACGCATTACATGCTTTTCTACTGAAGTCTATTGAACCAAAAAAGCACAGTTTGGCATTTTAAAAAGTCCCTGACCCTTTCCAAAAACACAGAGGCACAGAAATGCATTTATGTGAATGTGTTCCATAGGAACCCATGTTAAAAAAATAAACAAATAAGGTTTTGCATTTCTGCAATAAGCATGAAAAATGCATTGGTGTGAATGGGGCCTTATTGCGTTTTCACTTTGTATTAAATAACAATGCTGTTTTACCTTATATTCCTGAGAACCTGGTGGGTGGTATATCACACTATAAATAGTTATATACCCCTGTATAGTGTTGATCCCTATTGGTTGCAAAAGTGGACTGTGGTGTTTATACAGCAGTGAAGTTTTTTTCTGTGCCAACTGCAAGGACTATTAAAGTAATTTAACTCAACTGTAGTACTTGTTGTTGGATGTTGACTATAGATATAGCTATGCAACACAAATGCCTCGTTTCCACTGAGCGGAACGGTTCGGGTCGGTACAGTTTGGAAGGGTTAGAATGGTCCGGTCTATCCAGGTGAGCGTTTCCACTGCAAGTCGAGCCACCAGGGGCCATGCAGCGTTTACACCAAATGAGGTGTTTGTTTTGCTCTTTCATTTGACGTGAGCATTGAAGTTTTCCTGTCCGCCAATCAGTGGAATCTATCGTGTGACCCAAGTAGCTCCGCCCTAACCGTATCGTACCATTTCCTATGGCCCTACATCTGAAGCAGGACCAGGAATGGTGCGGTTTGGTTCGGTTGTATGGGCCACTTTCATAATGGAAACACTTAAATTAGCGTACCGTACCAAACCGATCCGCTCAGTGGAAACGAGGCATAAGTAGATGTAATGAAACATGTTAAATGTATTCTACTGTTGTACAGCACTTGCATATGGCAATAAAATCTCTTTAAAAAAAGACAAAGTTGTTTGATTTACCAAGAATTTGTTTTACCTTATATTCACCTTAGATTTACCAAGAATTTGGTAAATCTTGTTTGAAATGTGGCAAATCCCATTGAGGTCTATAGGAGAAAAAGGTGAATCTTGTTCAATTCTGGCCATTTTAGAGAAAAATTTGAATCTTGGTACTGCCATGGGGGACATTTACCAGCACAAAAAATAATCTACAGTGGGGAGCACACTTTTTTTGCAGCATCCTTGGACACTATCCTTTAAATACTATCCTCTGGGATTGCGTTTTGTATGTGCTGTTGCAAAACAGTACAATTTTCACAGTCAGTGTCGGAAACAGAGTTCATAGAAAGCACATAACTGGCATTTGGCTTTGGAATTTATTTTTTTTCTTTTAAATTTAGCTTGGATTACATAAAGTAGCAGCGCCTCAATCTGGTTTATTTCAGTTTGAAAAAAGGATTTTTCAAGTACTAGTTCACTGAAGCAGTCCCTGTTCTTGCTGATGTAAAAATGGTCTAGCTGCTTGTCAATTTTTATCAAACGCTAAATAAAAATAAGGAGACCAAAGACAATACAATAGGAAGAGCTGGCCAACAGCAGGGCATTTTTATTGAGGAGGAATTGGCAGAAATTAATTAGAAAAAAAAAAAAAAGGAGTACAGGCATGTGTTTAGCAATATGAATAAAGAGACCGAAGATGACACAGCAGCGTAAAATACACCAGCAGAAAGGCGATTTTCAACAGCAAGGCTAGATCCAAATTTACTACAGGCAGAGCACAGGCTTGGGTTAACCTACAAGAATTAACATACTGCAGAGAATATATCAACATAGAATAGGCCAGTAGCAAAACAATTTTATTCAAGAAAGGGCAAAGATGTATAGAGACAAAGTACAGAAAATGTTTTTCTACAAGACTTAAAGTGGTTGTCAATTTTTTTTTTTTTGGTACAATAAAAAGGAGGTTTATGCTTTCCTGCTCTGTGTAATGGTATTGCACAGAGCGGCCCCCTTACCTCCTTTTCTGGGGTTCCCTGCTTGCGCTGTCTGCTCCTCCCCTTCTGTATGTCTCCCCATAACAAGCCATGTGCTATGGGGGCATATGTGTGGGTGTGCTCCCAAGCGGCTCAGCCATGCCCTTGCTCCTTCCCTACAGGTTTTGACTGACAGTAGCATGAGCCAATGACTTCTGTTGCTGCCTGAGTAATCTGTGAGAAGAGGAAATGAGAGAAAAGAGCTGTAGCTGAGCACAGGGCTGAATTGAGAGAGGACTAAGGTAAGAGTATTGGGATGGGGGGGGGGGGGGGCACAACAAGAAGTAAAAAGTTTTTAACATTAATGCAAGAAGAGCATTAAAGTAGAACTATAGCCATTTTTTTTCATTTAGGATAGAGCAAGCAAGGGTTATAAGTATAACCCCTGTCAGATTTCCTTTTCGCCATCTGTGTCCCATTGCAGAGATTACCCTTCACTTTCTGTTCCATAGCCAAACAGGCTATGAAGTGAGAGGGAATCCCTGCAAATTAAGGGAATGCCTTGGGGCCCCCCAGGTCACCAGAATTAGTGCCCCCCCCCCCCCCCCCCATTGGAGGATTTCCCCTCTATTACTTTTCTAGGGACAACCCAAAATTTGCGATTTTTACTTTCACTTTCAATGAGAATGGTCAACAAGACAATAGAGGGTGAGACTCAGTTCACATTAGCGCGGCTTGTTAGGCGACTTGTCAGCCTGACAAGTCGCGGTCCATTGACCGCTACAGGACCCGTTCTAATAGGAGCGACACAAGTCGCTCCGACTTAGAAAAAGGGTCCTGTACTATTTCGGGGCGACCTCGGAGCGACTTGCATAGACATCCATTATGTGAAGTCCCTGCAAGTTGCTCCGAAGTCGTGGTGCACGGGACTGACAAGTCGCCTCCCGAAGTAGTAAGGAGTCGTGTCGCGCTAATGTGAACCGGCTCTTAATCTCCCTAACGGGGGCACAGACAGCAATAAAAACTGACAGGTGTTCTAATCCCTCTCCACTCTATCCAAAACCAAAAAGAAAAAGTTTTGCCTTTAGTTATACTTTAAAAGGTAAAAAAATGTTTTAACTTTAGAACCTTTTAAAGAAACTGCAGAATAATTAGTACTGTTAAATTGGCTAGCAGCGGGATCATTTTAGCAAGCAAGTCTAGGCCCAAAATAACTAGATACAAGACTGAGGATCTATTACAAGAATATACCAAAGAGAATACAGCAGGGTAAAACTGGACAGTAACAGGACAGTTTTAATCACGGACAATAGGCCTATTGGTATTTATGATTAAATTCTATACAGCGCTATAGGATAGAGTTGTTATATATATTTACTAAGTGGTTATGTTGCATTTTGGATAAAGCAGCGTTGGTGTTTTTATAGATCCAAGCACTGGTGGATGGTATTGGAGTCTAATTGGGGTGCTAAAAGAAGAAAAATGGGTATATACCAAACTTAAAGGCCATATAAACATAAAAAAAAACACAAACTGAAATCCCCAAAAAATACCACCTGAACCTCTCTATAACAGTTCTTAGATGTGATGGCTGCAGCAGTTTTCATTAAAAAAACGAATACAGTCAATACATCTAAAAAATGATAAACTGCAAACCATTACATTTTTGTTTTTTGGGTTAGATAAGCTTTATGACAACTGCAGAATCTTAATTACCTCTGTTCTATAAATATCAAGAAAGGCAATTTCACTTAATTCTTAAAAGAAAGTCCTAAGCCTATATATATATATATATATATATATATATATATATATATATATATATATATATATATATATATATATATATATATATATATATTCATATTTAGTTATGAAATTTCATTTTTTTTTTTTTATTATGGATAAAGCTAAATCTCTAGCATCCCTGCAGAAGTATAACACATATGATGTGGAGATCTCCAAAGATGAAATGCATCTGCAATAAATGTAAGGACAGTGATAAAAAACAAAATTATTTCTGAAGATCTATGCAGCCTTCTAGGAAATGCAGTAGACCAATTACAGGAAGATCTGAATTCTGGGATGGTTACCATTATGGTTGCGAGAAAAGAATGAAGCAATTTATTTTGGAGAAAAAAAAAAAGTGCTCAAAACCTTACATTTTTCACAAATCTGCTGAGCTCAAAGGTGTTCTATTATTGATAATCACGTTCCCAGGTTAAAATATATTATTACCCCAATAAAATACTTTTAAAAGGGATCAATCATGCTGTCTAGTGTGAGATTCACCAAATATTTACTGCAGGTGAATCAGTCATTGTAATTTAAAATTACGTGCATCACAAAGATTCAGCAGCAGTGAAGCAGCACCCAAATCATTCTCTTTCCAGCATGCCAGCCTAAGAAATCTTCACAGCAAAACACCTAGTCTATTATTTACTGATAAAGTCTGATATGTCTTGCTTATGTTTCCAATTTACTTGATTTTACATGTAACAACTCGATTAACTCTACTGTGCATGAGTAATGTTTGGAATTGCAGAAGTCCTTAGGCCCCGTTCACATTTATGAAACAAGTGAACGTGTGTAACATTGCACACATTCCCTCAGTACGGTTCTGGTAGATGCGCTGTGCTGCCACTCATACTTATGGTAGAGCCAGCCAACGCACATGCTAAATCACACCACAATGCATAGTAATTTATTGCCAAGCACTCTAGTGTGATGTACACTTCAGTGTGATTGTAGTCCATTGGGCAACCCACTGAAATGAAAGGGCTGTCCTAAATGCAACACACCTAAACTCACAAATCTGGAGTGTTTGTGCCTTTACCATACCCTGTATCCTTTACCACTAACATCACAACCTCCAATGGGACTGAGGTTTGGCAGCTGTTGCATACTACTAATCCCTTTCAGACACCCTGACAATTTGTGGGTACCCCCTTGAGAAAGCTGGAGACACTGGGGAAACATTGAGGAAAGTAGCGGACTTGTTCTGGGTACAGGTTGGAAATTTCTTTCAGAAGGCTGAAACCTCAGATCTCTAGTATTCTGAGGTAAAAAGAGAAACGTTTTGGACAGAAGAACACAGTAGATGATACAAGGAGTGGATCTTTCAAAAACAACTTGTGCACTGAACTTTCTTTGAATATCATTGGTTCCTGCAGCACGCAACTGACAGCCACCCGGTCCATGAGCAGAATTATTTGCATGCAGTGGTGGAAGTCATATTCCCCACAGCACGGTCTTTAAATAGGGGATCGTGTGGTCAGGATGAATGAAATAGTTGTAGTCTGAGTCTTCAACTAGAAATGGGATATCCTTAACTACCACAACCTGAGGTATACCAAAGTCGTGCAGGTCAGTATACCTAAAAGAGGGCATACTCTAAGTATACAGGTGTCTGAAAATAGAAAAACGGAGGGGGGAAATACGGGTGGGAGAGAGTCAGAAGGAAATGGGGCGACATATGCCTGCCAGAGGAGGAGGAGGAATATATATATCCCCCCAGACTCCTCCTACAAATACAGGCTGGCCAAAGGCCCGCCTTCATACTTCTAGTCTGAGTCTTCAACTAGAAATGTGATATCCGTAGCCACCACAACCTGAGGTGTTCCAAAGTCATGCTGGTCAGTATACCTAAAAGTGGGCAAAGAACACAAAAGTAGGTATGAGAGAAAAATGCTTTAATGACAGGATAACATGAACAATTTAGTTAAGTAAAGTAGCAAATGCCCCAATGACATCGACGTGGGGTACGTATCGACTGTAACAGGAGGAATTCCAGCGTCCCATGTATTTGATAATGTGTGAAGCAACCCCCTGTTTGGAAGCTGCGGACGCTGCCCCGATTCTAAATGAATATCCTGAAAATTGTTTCGGGTTTAAATCTAAATGCGCAAACAAAATCCTAAATGTGAGAAACAAACTGCTTGGAAGTGAGAGGACGTGTTGGGAAAGGGAGTATTGGACTGTTTAGGGGAGCAGCTGCAAACTCTTTGCCAAGTAGGTCAAACACAACTACTGGGCACCAGCTACTTTTTTAGTTCTGTAATAATTGACTACAAATCCCTGGCCCATCTGCCTGTTTTAATTGTTGGGAAGTTGTAAAGAAAAATGGTCAGGGAACCAAGTGAGACCGCCTTTGAGTAGCACAGGCGCATGACAACTGGCCTGGGACACCTTGTCGGGTCTGAGGAAACCAAATAAACTTAAATAAATGGCTGCTTTGAGTACTAAACTGGGACCTATACCAAATGGGGAAAGGGAAAACATGTCTGACATGCCTCTAAAGATCTGGCCGGTAACTGGTAAATGTGATAAACGCGACTGCCCCTGAGTTTTCTGAATACTCCTCAAAAAAGCTTTGAGGGGGTGGGCTGCAAAAATTGAAGGATTACAAAGATCCTGCAGGGACCTGAAATGCTGAATACCTGAGAGATATAACTTGATAGTACTGAGAGATAGGGACAATCCACTACAGCAGGAGTTCACAAACTGTAAGTCGGGACCCACTGGTGGGTCGCGAGCTGCATTTTAGTGGGTCGCGAAGAGCCAGAAATCACTGAAAGCGGGCCTGCTTAAATTGTGCTGTGCGAGCCCGCGCAAATTACAGAGAGCAGTCAAATCGCCATGGATTGAGGACCCCGCCCACGCAGTTAATGGAGACTGATCTGCATTCCCGTGAGGAGGATACTTGCATCAGTGAGTACGTATGTGAGCTGTTATGTAGGATATGTTCATGGGGTGCAGAGCCAGCTCCTCAGTCCTGCTGGTGGCAGCGGTGGTGGCTAGACTGGCGGCCGGATTCTCTCAGCTATAGCGGGTAGAGACAGCAGCCTTGGTGTCATAGGAGGACCAGGTGGCCTGGCGGTGTCAGGAGTTCATGGCAGCTTCTGTGACCCCAGTAGAGGATCTGAAGGAGAAGAGCCAGGACACCAAGACCAATATAGAGCTCCTCATCATGGAGACTCTGGGTGAGGTGTGCTGGGCACTGGAGAGGGCAAACAGGGGCTTCACCTTCACTATGGACCGCTGGGAGAGGAAGGAGGGTGAGTGCCATATAGCCTTATATTTATTTAAATATTAAATGTATTCAAAAATAAATTGAAAAGTAGTAAATTGATATTTTTAATTTAACATCCCCCTCCCTTTAAAATATGCATTATTATTATTATTAAAATTTGCATTTATATAGCGCCAACAAATTCCGTAGCGCTTTACAATATTCAATTACAAGCAAGTGGGTCCCGAGAAAATAACTATTCAGAAGTGGGTCTCGGCCCAAAAAAGTTTGGGAAGCCCTGCACTACAGCAATAAGCAGCGAAAGCCATCACATATTTGACATCCCCAGGAGAACTGCAAGGGTATAGGGACATGAACTTAATAAAAGACCTCCAACCCCTAGTGTAAGCTTTGATTGTGTTTCTGGATAATGAAATATTGACCAGGTAAGCCGCCTGAGACCAGAGTGCGACTAATCCATGATCAGTAGGGAGTAAGGTGGTACCGTCATGCCCACCGGATCTGCTTCTGGGTGCTGTAAGAAAAATTGTGAGAAATTAAAACGAGATAAGGCATCTGCTGCAATATTGTCATTACCACTGATGAATTCACTGAGGAAATGAAATTTGTAATTAGGGCCTAAGCATGCCATCTACGCATGAAGGACATGATGAGGAGGGATCCGGATCTACCCTTATTGATAATTTCGGTTGTAGCCAAATTATCAGTAAAGAAAAATCACTGTGTTGTCAGACCAACCAGGGCCCCATGTGACTGCTGCAGCAAGTATCAGGTAGATTTCAAACAAAGCTCAAGTCTGAGCAAAGCTGCGATTGTTAAACACTTCTGGGAGCCAACAGCTAGCCAACCACTTGCACCCAAAAATGACATCTGAAAACACTCTTGGGGACCTAGTCGTAGGTTGTGGAATGAACATGGTAAATACTATTCCAGTCGCATTGAATCTGGTCCCACATGAGCAAATCGGTTTGTGCATCAGCTTGCAAACTCATCAGCATTCTGGTGCAGGGGAAGGAGAGCCATTAACCTAGAAACAAAATATCTACCCTGTGGAATGATCCTCATCGTCAAATTAAGCATTCCCAAAAGAGACTAACTCATTTTTAGAACAGACCGGGGACCTAACAAACTTGTGAATAACCTGACCTATTCTGACAAGTTTCTCCATGGGCAAACTGGCAAGCATAGAATTGGTATCAAGAGTTATAACTAGAAACGTAATGCTGTTAGAAGGGCCTTCCACTTTATGGGCAGCCATGGGGACGTTCAGGTCAGAAAAAAGATCCTTTAAGTACTGAAGATCCCTAGGCGGCTGACCAGGCCTTTCTAATAACAGAAAATCGTCCAGATAATGGATGAACCTCTGACAATATTTGCAGTTGACCAGTATCCAATGCAGTGCCTGGGCAAAGGTATCAAACAACCAAGGGCTGCTCTTGGACCCAAAAGTCAATTTGGTGTCAAAATAGTAATGCTCACCCCATTTGATACCATGGCATTGCCGGAGGGCTGATTTAATGGGGAGTAATTTGAAAGCGTCAAAAATATCCACTTTGGATAACCCTTGCCTAACTGCAGTATGTACTAAATGGCCAGATCCACCGATGAGTATTTAGGAGAGAATTCTTCCGATGGAATGAGTGAATTAAAGCTTGGAATGTGAGACAAATGGAGGAGCAGACAAATCATAAATCAAACGATATTTATTAGAAAACTTCACCACACACAAAATGGTGACAAGACGAAAAGGACCAATTACAAAAGCTTTGGCCACCTCCAATAACTCAACAATAGGAGCATGACTGCCTGCCGACACCAGGTTACTACATTCAAAAGGTCTCTGATGGTAATACAGCTGAAAGGAGAAGCTACACTCGCTGATGCTTAAGCCTGACAGAGCTCCATTATCTGTTGTACAGAAACCGGAAGTGACGACAGCCGACTAACCTAGAGAACCAGAAGGAAACGGACCAACATATGCCTGCCAGAGGAAGAGGAATACATACCCCCCAGACTCCTCCTACAAATACAGGCTGGCCAAAGGCCCACCTTCTTACTTATGGGAAGAACACCAAGGACTGTCATAATTTCTAGTTAAGAGGAACATAGTTACATAGTAGGCGAGGTTGAATAACAATAGTCCATCCAGTTCAACCTGTGTAGGTGTGTGTGGCCATAATTATTTCCCATACCCCTGAATGTTTTGATCCTTGAGGTGTACATCTTTTAAAAATAGCCATACTCCCCGCAGTTACTACCATTTGTGGTAGAGAATTCCACAGTCTAGTAGCTCTTACTGTAAAGAACCCACTGCATAGCCTGAGGTTAAAACGCATCTCCTCTAATCTTATTGTATGGCCTTGTGTTCTCATGCATTCCTTGCGACTGAATCGTTTTTTTTTCTATGTTGGGACACCGTTGAGGTATTTATAAATCGCTATCATGTCCCCTATCAGGCGTCTGTTCTCCAGGGAGAATAAATCAAGCGCTTGTAAGTGCTCTTCATAATTAAGGTCCTCCAATCCCCTAATCAGTTTAGTTGCCCTTCTCTGTACTCTTTCCAGCTCCAACACATCCCTTCTGAGGACTGGCAACCAAAACTGGACAGAATACTCCAGATGCGGTCGGACCAGTGTTTTACTTCACTCTCTCAATCAACATTGCCTATTTGTAATCCTTATGCTGCTAGCATTAGGTAAATAAATATACTTTCCTATCATATTTACCGGTTTACATTTTTTTTTTTTTGCATTTCTTCAGTTACTTCCTGATTTCCATGCCTGGGTAAATGATGTCATACATCCCAGGAGTCTTGAGGAGGAGAGGGAGGGTTCTCAGCTCTATCAAAGCCTGAGATGGATTCCAGGAAGTAAATTATATAAGAATCATCTTCCCTTACTCAAAACGGCCAGAAATGCAAGGGGCATTTTTCAAGATTATCTCTCAGCAAAATAAAGCATGGAGACTTGAATTGAAGGGGGGGGGGGGGAGGGGGAGTCTGAACAAAATTATAAACGCAACATATTTGTTTTTGCCCCCATTTTTCATGAGCTGAACTCAAAGATCTAAGACTTTTTCTATGTACACAAACGGCCTATTTCCCTCAAATATTGTTCACAAATCTGTCTAAATCTGTGTTAGGGAGCACTTCTCCTTTGCCGAGATAATCCATCCACCTTATAGGAGTGGCATATCAAGATGCTGATTAAACAGCATGATTATTGCAGAGGTGTGCCTTAGGCTGGCCACAATAAAAGGCCACTCTAAAATGTACAGTTTTATCACACAGCACAATGCCACAGATGTTGCAAGTTTTGAGGGAGCGTGCAATTGGCATGCTGACTGCAGGAATGTCCACCAGAGCTGTTGCCCATGAATTGAATGTTCCTTTCTCTACAATAAGCCGTCTCAGAAAATTTGGGAGTACGTCCAACCGGCCTCACAACCGCAGACCACGTGTAACCACACCAGCCCAGGACCTCCACATCCAGCATCTTCACCTCCAAGATTGTCTGAGACCAACCACTCGGACAGCTGCTGTAACAATCGGTTTGCATAACCAAAGAATTTCTGCACAAACTGTCAGAAACCATCTCAGGGAAGCTCGTCTGCATGCTCGTCATCCTCATCGGGGTCTCACACTTTGGAGAGATGTTCTCTTCACTGATGAATCCCACTTTTCTTAGATTTTGAGTTCAGCTCATGAAAAGGAGGGCAAAAACAAGTGTTGCGTTTAGAATTTGGTTCAGTATACTAAAAATGAATGAAATAGCGTTTTTGATTTGTGGTGCCCAGATGCAGTGCAGTTCCTCTTTACTATTCTCTCCACTAAATTGTTAGTCACCATTCTGTTACTTCTTACCTTTTGGTCCAAATCACAACCTGATTGTTTTTGTATATAATACCCTGTAGATTCCATCTTGTGGACAGGGCCGGATTTGAAAGGGGGCAAAAGGGGAAATTGCCCTCTATACACAAATTATATAAAACAATATTTAAAAAAAAGTGTATTTTTACTTTATTAAATGTATCTTGGAAAGTAATATTTTGCCTGGCCATCTATAAAACTACATTGTATCATTCTTCAAAAATACATTTTTGTGGCTCAAGCAAACTACATATGGAGCACTATGACTGTTTGTGTGCGCATGTGTGATCTCAGAATGAGGTTGTGTCATGCATTTAAAAAAATGTGTGACTGTCAATGAGAATAAACCAACTCTGTGCATAAGGGGCCCCCCGAATCTGAAGTCCCCTGGGCCCCCAAAGGTCTAATTCTGGCTCTGCTTGCAGATACCCTTTTGTATACAGCAGTCTTACATTCTTCTCTGCTAGATGGCTACTAATGTGATCTATCACTGTCTTCATCTACAACCGTTTATAGATCCCCAGAATCCCAATTACTGTCCATCTACCTATTCCTTCTTGTATCAAAGGAAATGATATACACCTTTGCTCCAGCCTTCACTGGCATCAAAATCTTCCACCCAGATTTGTTTGGGTTACAAACCTTTGGCCATCTTTTTTGGCCAGGCAGGGATGACATAACTCACTCGAATGTGCATTGGTGTTCATTCATCCTGGCAGATGCTCAGTCCATTAAAAAAAAGGAGACTGAACAGGAAGTAAGAAGCCTAATGCCTCGTTTCCACTGAGTGGTACGGTTCGGTTCAGTACGGTACGGTTCGGAACGGTACACATTGCGTTTCCACTGCCAATAGTACCCTTTTCATGATAGGCGTGGTGTAGCTGGTCACAGCAGGAAAGCTGTGATAGACGATTCTCTGTCAACCAATCAAAGTTCTGCAGAGTGTAGCTTCACCCAGTTGGTACGGGTCTAATGTGCTTGGTACCCCAACGAAAGGGTACCAAAAAGTGGTACGGTACGGTTCGGAATTAGGGTACCATTCATAATGGAAACGGCATAAATAGCGTACCGTACCGAACCGTACCAGAAAGCTCAGTGGAAACGAGCCATAAGAGTGCAAAATTGGGTGCAACTCTGTATAGAAACCAATCAGCTTCCAGGTTTTATTACCAAAGCTTAAAGGAGGAAATAAACGGTGCAAACTTTTCTTTTTTTTAAAAAAACCCCCTGCAAAGTAAAGGCATAATGTGCTAGTATGCATTGCATACTAGCACATTATGAAATACTTACCTTAGAAAAAATGCCCACACTGCCGCACTGTGAGCTCTGACAGACGGTTCTATCTTCACTCGGTCTTCCTTCCGGGTTTGTGTCCTCTGGCTGTGTGACGGGCAGAACTCTAAAGAGACGGCACGAGTATACTGTCCCTTCAGAGCGCATGCACCTGTGACCTCACCGGCTGCATGCAATGTGAATATCTCCTAAACCATGAAGGTTTAGGAGATATTCATAGTACGTACCTTTAAGCCTTATTATGGGCTTACCTGTAGGTACAAGCCTACAGAGTGGGTTTACATCCACTTTAACCCCTTACTGACTGCCAACAGTAATATTACTGTGGCAGTGCAGCACCCATAGGTCCAGCGACGTAGACCTACTTCACTGGACTGCTAGTGATTCCGGCTGTTTAGACACAGCAGGAGTCCGGCTGCGGGAGGAGCGGCTACAATTGCCGCTGCCCCCCCCCCCCCCCCCCACGATCGTCAGGGAAACGGTGTTTACATAAGCAGGCGGATCTTATGAGTGACAGACAGGAAGAGATCAGCAGATTCAGCATAGCTGAAACTGCGATCTCTGTGTCTGTCACAGAACCCCCCCCACACACGTCAGTAAGCATAAGGCATATATTTAACCCCTTGATCACCCACAGTATTAACCCCTTCCCTGCCAGTGTCATTATTAGAGTAACAGTGCATATTTTTAGCTGGTCACTGGTCCCCCCAATAGTGTCAAAAATGTCAGTTAGTAGTCTGATCTGTCCGCTGCAATGTCGCAGTCCCGCAACAAAATCGCACATCGCCGCCATTATTAGTACAAAAAAAAAAAAAAATATGACCTAAATCTTTCCCGTAGTTAGTAAACGCAATAACTTCTGCGCAAACCAATCAAATTACGCTTATTGCGGTTTTTTTTTACAAAAAATATGTAGCAGAAAAATTGGCCTAAAATGTTAAAAAAAATTTAGATTTTTTATTTTATTTTTTTTGGGGAATGTTATATAGCAGAATGTGAAAAATATTGTTTTTTTTTCAAGATTGTCGCTGTTTTTTGTTTATAGCTCAAAAACAAAATCGCACAGGTGATCAAATACCGCCAAAAGAAAGCTATATTTGTGGGAAAAGAAGGACGTAAATTTAGTTTGGGTACAGCTTCACACAACCGCGCAATTGTCCGTTAAAATAACGCAGTGCCGAATCGCAAAATAGGGCCTGGTCAGAAAGGGGACAAAACCTTCCTGAGCTAAAGTGGTTAATTGAACAAGCTGAAGTTAGAAGCTGATTGGTTTCCATGCACAGCTATACCAGATTCTGAGTGTTCCAGTTTTAGTAAATCTCCCCCCAGTATGTCTTGAATGCAATAAAAAGCCTTCCTGCTCATAATTTCTTTTAGAATATGGCTATTGTTCTACTAAACTTTAAATCTTTTTCCCAAAATAGAATTAAATCCCAGGATTAACTATCCAGATTTTTGATATATTGTGTCTCATTGTTCTCTCTTTATAGTATTTACATCTCGCTCAGGCACATTAGCACCGTTCAGACCATATAAAAAGGAAGAAACAAAAATAGACCAGAGGTATATGGTATAGTAATAGCATAATCCCAGCTATCAGCACCTTGTCAGACCACTTATTTCTGTGGAAGGAGGTAGTTCTGAAAATAGCTAAATCATTACATTTTTGTAACACTCACTAATGAGATGATTAACACGTTTCAAAGGGGACAAAAACTCATAAATTGCATGTGCTATCATGACTGCAAAATCCAGATGAAAAGTGTTCTACTTCTCACACACTGTGATAACGATTATTTTCCATCCTTGAATTCTAGCATGGATCAGCCTAACACATTTAAATACAGGCTAAACGTTGGGATGTATTTAGAACACATTGCAGAGCTATGTACATTTATCATTTGTTTTGTAGTTAGGCTGTTTTCCCTGCAGGTCAAATATTGTTCATTTATTAAAAACAGAGTGGTTTGGAAAATAACATATTATGGCCACTAGATGGCCATAGCCACTGGGTGGGGGCTTAGGCACGTAATTTAGTAACAAAAACATGAGGAATGTCCTCGCTTCAGCAGGACATATACTAATAGCATGAGGAATATGCATAGATATGCAGCAATTACCAGCAACAGACAAATGTTACAGCAGAAATGACAAACATCTAAACAAGCTACAAAAACCCAAAGCTGTGGCCATTTTTTATTTTAAGCTAAAATAATGATTTTCCGAGACTGTGGTCTATTAAACATGCAATATTCACAGAGGTGGATTATTTATACCTTAGGGCCGGGAGTTGTTTCCAATTTATGGACGAGGTTATGCAGATCAATGGATCATACATACAGATTAGTGTACAGACATTACTCGTTCACTTTTGATATTCCAAACACAGTGATATTTCCTGAAAATCCTATGCAGCGGTATAAACTGCAGAGTACTCATACAATGGGAGCAGATATTATTAAAACAATGTTTTCAGGTACATGGAGTGTGCATACACATGTGGATCTATTTATAACCAATCCAATGTATGAATATCTCCGCATGTGTTTAAAAAATACAATTACCCTTGATATTTGCAATGTTTGTGAAATGGCAGCTTTTTTATGTTGCATTTTGCAGGACAAATGTAACAATCACTAAGGCCCCTTTCACACATACGGTCCGTTTGTCCGTTTTTTATCCATCCGTTGACGGATGAAAAACGGACATCAATGCATCTCTATGTAAAAACAGATGATCATCCGTTAACATCCGTTTTCATCTGCTTCTGTCAATGTCCATTTTTTGGAAAAGATGAATGCCCTATTTTTCATCTGTCAAAAAAACGGATCGGACGAAAAACGGATGTAAACGGACAAACGGTCTGTTTTTCATCCGTTTTTGCATTGGTAGTGGATGTAAAAAAAAAATGGATGAAAAGCTGATACATTTTGACGTGACTGAACTGATGAACTGAACGGACCATATGTGTGAAAGGGGCCTAACATTCCATCCGAAGAGGAAAAAAGGCTTAAGAACATTCAACCAGAAATGTCTGAGAACATTCGACCATTAGAGAAAATAGCCCAAGGCAGACCCGATTCCCCTATTTACACATTCCATGTGGATCGGGGAATCCCTCCCATTGAGTTATTGTATTCTGCCAGAAGGGGGACTTCCCCCACCACCAGAATACACTGAGTAGTGCTGCAGGCTATAGCCAGTGGCACTGATCATTTGGGAAAAGGCCAGCAGGCTAGTTGTAACACTTGACTTCTGCTCAACCAGCCTGCTCATAAATAGTTAGAAATTCTTCTGGACCCTGCTGAACCGGCTGAATTAAAATAAGATATAAACAGTAACTCACCCTAGCTCCACCGCACTGTGGGAAAATAAAGAGCTAAGTGTCGGTGCTCAGGCTGAACGTCCAAACCAAATGTAATATGAATAAAGCCAGCACACGAAAAGTCTTCTTCCAAGTAAAATGCTTTATTCCAACATGGATAGCGGTGACAACATGACAGATGCTGACGAGTTTCGGCTTTACGCCTTCCTCATAGCATGAGTAAGGCGTAAAGCCGAAACGCGTCAGCATCTGTCATGTTGTCACCGCTATCCATGTTGGAATAAAGCATTTTACTTGGAAGAAGACTTTTCGTGTGCCGGCTTTATTCATATTACATTTGAATTAAAATATGGCCTGATTAAAACTATAGACTGAAATCATTCGACCAGAAGAGGAAATAGGAGGAAGACCTCTGCTAACTGTATGAGGATTCCTGTGTTGACCGCTGACAGTGTAACGAATCAGCCTTTGCAGAGAGGGAACTGCTATACACAACTGACAAGGTAGAGTTGATTTACTAAACCTGCAGAGTGCAAAACCTGGTGCAGCTCTGCATAGTAACCAATCAGCTTTCAGATTCTTTTGCTAAAGCTTATTTGAACAAGCTGAAGTTAGAAGCGGTTTGGCTACCATGCACAGCTACACCAGATTTTGCACTCTCTAGCTTTAGTAAATAAACCCCCATGTCACAGAGACAGAACTGCATTGTTTACCTTAGGGCCCTTTCACAAGGATGCCTTTTTCCTGCATTTCTACCTTGCAACCTTCACACCACTGCGCTGTGGGGCTTTCTGAAAAGTCCTGCATGCTGCATCTTTGGAGCGGTTTTCAAAACTGCACCGAAAATGCAGCTCCCCAATGAAGTGAAATGAAAACATGGCAAAAACGCATCACAAATGCACCGCGTTTTTATTTTTGGTGGATTTGAGTCACATGTCCATTTTTGAAAAAAATTGTGTTGCCCTCTCAACTCTCTTGCCCCTTGGAAGATGTCCCGTCAGACATGTGGACAGAGTTTATTGGTATCGTCCCCACTAAACTCTGTCCACATGTCTGACGGGACGTCTTCCAAGGAGCAACAGAGTTGAGAGGGCAACACAAAAGCCCGCCCGGAGAGTCAGTAGTGCTGTGCGCTATGTTTGTCATACAGTTTTTTTAGTACCCACTTGGTTTATTAATATTTTTTTTGTTAACGGTACATCACAATGGGATTTCCTTGATATGTGTTTTTGCTGCTGAAACCAATATAGGAGAAGCGATCCAATGACCACATTTGGGGCAAGCCATTCATGAAAGAGTGAGAGAGTGAGGTGTAAGAGGAAGAGAGCTGGAGCCATCCATCCATCCTTGCAGGATCGGTCATCTTTTAAATGCTGATTTAGACCTCTTGAGTTGTGGGGACCAAGAATTTGGTAAGCACAAATGTAACTGGTGGAAAGCTGTGAAAATACCATCATCCCAGTCTAAGCATATAAGAATACCCTCCAATACAATAGGGACTATTGTGGCCATGACAAAAGAAACTCCAAAAAACATGAATTATAAAAAAAAAAAAAAAAAAAGTATAAACTTTATTAAATATCAGAATAAAAAGTATTGAATAATAAAAATAATATGACTTGTGTACAAATGTATGATTGCAGTTTGGAAATATGGCTACCAGAACCTCAACCAAAAAACAATAATGAGAGGAGACATCCATGTTGAGCACTACATGTCTATTTTTCCCAGGTGCAGACAAACTGAAAACACACTGAAATGCATCTAAAATGATACAACGCAGTGTGGAAGTAGGTGATCTTGTTCCTCTCTAGATTTCAGTTCAGTAAACTTGTCAAACTGAGTTCCGTCTGCAACATTATATCAACTCTGTACAGCAGTTGACTCTGCGGTAGCTTCTTTATTACGCTGCCAGTGGTGAGCACAGAACTTTGCACACAATGCAGAGGTCCCCCTTGTATGATTTCCTCTTCTGGTCAAATGTTCTTCAAGTGGTAATAAACCCAAAAATGTTATTCCTTGAACGTGGGACTTTAAAAGGTATATGAATATAATGAATTGGAGCAAAGGGGGGGGGGGGTTAAACAAAAGATCCCGCCCTGGAGATGCTCTCTATACCACCTATTGCCCTATTAGGGGCTAATGTAGAGGGATAACTGCAGTAACCCATCCAACAATCCCCAGACGTGTGAATGGATCAAAATTGTGAAATTGATGAAAAAAAGGGGGGGGGGATCCTCTTATGAATTAGGGCACAGTCACTGATAATTAATTCCACTAGGCTGAGTGGTTGAGCCAAACACGGATCCACAGCATTCAGAAAGTCGATCATACAGAAAGTCGATCATACTACACTTAACAGCCGCACAACCAACCTCCAACATACCGGTCTATGCCAATCACTCCACTGCTGCGGGACTGTGTGTTTTTTCAGGCTTTCAGTTCATATTGCCTAATTCTACTATAGGGAATATTAGTCCATATATTGAAATGACTTTCTGAATGCTGTGGATCCATGTTTGGCTCAACCACTCAGCCTTGTGGAATTAATTATCAGTGACTGTGCCCTACTTCATAAGAGGATTCCCCCCCCCCCCCTTTTTTCATCAATTTCACAATTTTGATCCATTCACAGGTCTGGGGGATTGTTGGGTGGGTTACTGCAGTGATCCCTCTAGTTATGTACATGTTTTTTACTCTTGAGATTTTGTATGGTTTTGGGAGTCTATGGCCTCTTTCACACGGTCCGCCTCCGTAGGCGGATCCGTGCTGCTCAGCAGGGATCGATCCGCGATCCCCGCTGAGCCGGCGGATGACAGCTCCGTCTCCGCTCTCATCCGATCCGATCACTGAACGGATGGAAAAATAGGGTTTCCATCCGTCCAGATTTCACGGACAGGATCGGATACGGATGGCAGCGGAGGTGTCTCCGCTGACATTCGCTGCCCCATAGAGCTGCATGGAGGATCCGATCAGATCCGCCTAAAAAACTGACAGGCGGATCTGATCGGATCGCCCGTGTGAAAGAGCCCTATGCATGCCACATTTTTCAATTAATAACGTTTTTTCTTTGAATAAATTTTGTGTCCATAATTAACCTCTGTCTGGGAAGAATTTCTTATCTCCTCTATTTCTGTATATGGGACTTTAAAGGTGCCTGACTATAAAAGACAATCAATTTTCATTCAAAGAGTAATCATTAAAATACCATATATCTGCAATACTGTTTACCTTTACTCTACTATCATCAATAACTGGGATCAGGAGCCTGAGGACCACCAACCACACCAAACCATTCTCATGATCACTTTTCAAAGAAAAATGCCTTTTATAGTTTCACATTACCAGAAGAAGTGGGGTATTTGGAACCCACAAAACATTGTGATAACCGTTCCAAAGCCATCCTAAACCTATACACTACCCAGTTCTAGCAATAGCACAGTGATGTATAGTGGGGTGGGAAAAGTAATGATAAACTGTGAAACTCATTTGTAGAATTTCTATATATTATATGGTTGTAGATAAAATAAAAGCCATGCTGGGGGAAGCATTTTATATGTTTAATGCTTTTATAAGAACAGAATAAATGGATAGAATTGTAATGGTACTGTAAATGCCTTGCATTGTCAGGCACCTTTAAAGTCCCATGCTCATATCATTTTCTTGTCTTGTATTTGTAATTTTAGGCATGATGGTAATTTACATATATTTGGTTAAAAGATATCAATGTACAAATACTGTACTGGTGACCATAGCACAAGGAACAAACTTTTCAGAGAAAGGGATTACAATAATGCCCCATACACACGTGCAGATTATCTGCAGACTTTTGTCTGCAGACTTACCAAAACCATATAATATGAGATCAAACCTAAACACTTTCAATTTGTATGCAATCCGGCAGGCCCTTGCACTACATAGAAAAGGTAAGTCTGCAGACAAAAGTCTGCAGATAATCTGCACGTGTGTATGGGGCATAAGACACGTGGCCACTCATTAAACTAGAGGAAAGGCGGTTTAAAGCGGAGTTCCGGGCACAGAAATCATTTTTCAACAAACATACCCCCGGGACAGTCAGGGCTAGTACATTTCACAATGGCTCGCCTCTGATCTGTCCCGGTTCGCACTTACCTTTTAGAAGAAATACTCACTTATAAAATTTCTTCCACAGCGTTTCCATCTCTCTTGAGGGCAGCTGAAGCCGGCGCGGTCCTCTTCGGCGTCTTCTTCTCCCAGAATGCGCCTGCACCGGCCCCTCTCGTCACTTCCGGTGCGGCGTCGCCCGGAAGTGACGAGCGGGGCCGGTGCCGTCGCATTGATTCCTGGGAGCGATGACGTTCAGCTCCCAGGAATCAGTGCAAGCCCGGAAGTGACGGCGGAGCCGCGGCACAGAGGGAGGAAGTGAAGACTAGGTGAGTATCTTCGATCTTCAATTACAAGGTGAGTAAATAAAAAAAAAAAACCTAACTATCCAATTCCTTTTCAGGTGAAGGTGTAGAAGCGGACGGGCACAAAAAAAAAAAAATATCGATTTTGTGCCCGGAACTCCGCTTTAACCTTACTACATAAACGGTTCTTTACTGTCAGAGCACTAAGGATGTGGAATTCTCTTCCACAAGCAGTCGTATCAGAAGGGAGCATTGATAGTTTCAAAAAACTATTAGATGGGCACCTTAAAGACCACAACATAGAGGGGTATACAATGTACGGTTAACAGCAAACACACACACATCATAGGTTGAACTGGATGGACTGATGTCTTTTTTCAACCTCACTAACTATGATGCTAAATACTGCAGTTAAATACTTGGATGTCGTGGCTGCATTTGTTTTTCTTTTTTTTGGGGGGGGGGGGCTTTTTTCCCCTGTTTAACCTGGTGATCCAGCCAGTAAAACACCTCCTGTATTAGAGGGCCACCACTCTGGATAAAGGAGCACAGGGGGCACATTTGGACAGCAACATTGTCAGTCTAGGGGTAAGGGAAGGATTAGATGTACTAGCAGATTTAATACACTAACAAATTGAAGCCAAACTCCAGCTAACACTTTATAAGCATTTACGGGACCTGTTTTGTTCCTTTTAGAGTAAAGGTTTTACCTAAAGAAAAAGGGCTGACCATTGTAAACACTCCTGTCCATGGTAAATGCTTTGTCTCATCCCTGTAAACTGATACATCTGGACAGAGGTTTGGTTTAAAAACAACAGACTTACTGGCTGGATCAACAGATGAAAATAGAAAAAAGAAAGCCTAAAAAAGGAAACTAATACAGCCATCACATATAAGAATTGATAAACTGCTACATATATTAAAGTCTTGCTTTTGAGTTTACTACAGCTTTTTTCTCTAAGGATAAAATGTTACATTTACCCTGTGAAAGGCAATGAATAGAAACAGAGTGCTGAGAAAATCACAAAGCACATTTTTTTATAACTAGATGCCAATGTTCAAGGAATGTGCAAAGGCTGTCATTGCTGACCACATTCTAAAACAAAAGTCTGAGTCTATACAGGATCCTATAGGGCAGAATATTTGTAGCATCCTTATAGGCCCCGGGGAGCTGCTGATTCTGTCCTCATTTACCATTGATATTTTATACCACATTTCTATATTCTTATGTACAGAGAACAGTCCTTTGTAGTCAGCTCTTTCTCCAGGATTCTCCTCCTATTTCATGTTAAACCACAAATGGCCCAATTCCAAACCAAGAGCAAACTGATGTTAGAGAAGCCAGCTTTAAAGTATCCGACATCCTCGGCTCACATCATTGGCAGGAGGAAGGCTCATATCCCTACAGATTGTAACTAGATCCTGAGAAAATCCTGATATGACCGGCCACCATCTCCAGACAACCCACCCTATAAACGACGCATCTGTCAGTCTACAATTATCATACAAAGGTTTTAAAGCCCCACTGACCCTTCCAGGTAAAGTGGTTCTAAAGGCGGAAGGTTTTCATAATGAAACATTCTAAATGACATTCACCATGGGGTACCCAGGGAACATCTCCCCATCACTTACACCACCCAACACCATACAGCCTGGATCACCCTGCACATCATGCCATATACTGTATATCATATAGGTGACCATACACGTCATCACATAGATAGAGGATCATACACCTATTATAGAAGACCATGCACATTATATACAGGACGATATACATCATATGGATAGAGGATATACACATCATATAGGGGGACCACACACATCATATAGGAGGACCATACACATTATAGAAGACCATACACATCATATGGATAGAGGATATACACATATAGAGGACCATATACATCATATAGGGGACCATACACATCATATACAGAACCATACACAGCATTTAGGGGACCATGCACATCATATAGGGGACCATGCACACCATATATAGAACCATACACATCATATAGGGGGTCATACACATTACATATAGAGGACCGTACACATCATATAGGGGGTCATACACATTACATATAGAGGACCATACACATCATATACAGAACCATACACAGCATATAGAGGACCATACACATCATATAGTGGGCCACACAGCATTTAGGGGACCATACACAGCATATAGGAGGTCATACACATTACATATAGAGGACCATACACATCATATAGGGGAGTATATACATCATATACAGAACCATACACAGCATTTAGGGGACCATACACAGCATTTACGGGACCATGCACATCATATAGGGGGTCATACACATTACATATAGAGGACCATACACATCATATAGGGGAGTATATACATCATATACAGAACCATACACACCATATAGGGGAGTATATACATCATATACAGAACCATACGCACCATATAGGGGACCATGCACACCATATATAGAACCATACACACCATATATAGAATCATACACATCATATAGAGGACCATACACATCATATAGGGGCACACAGCAATTAGGGGACCATGCACATCCTATAGGGGACTATATACATCATATAAAGAACCATACACATCATCTAGAGGACTATACACATCAGAGAACTATATGCATCATATGTGGGACAATATAGGTGATATACAGAACCATACACATCATATAGAGGACTATATACATCATATACAGAACCATACACATCATATAGAGGACTATATACATCATATACAGAACCATACACATCATATATGGGACAATATAGGTAATATACAGAACCATACACATAATATAGAGGACTATATACATCATATACAGAACCATACACATCATATAGGGGACTATACATATCGTATACAGAACCATACACATCATATAGGGGACTATACATATCGTATACAGAACCATACACATCATATAGAGGACCAAACACGTCAGAGAACTATATACATCATATACTGAACCATACACATCATATAGGGGACAATATAGGCCATATATAGAACCATACACATCATATAGGGGACAATATAGGCCATATATAGAACCATACACATCATATAGGGGACCATACACAGCATACAGAGGACTATATACATCGTATACAGAACCATACACATCATATAGGGGACTATATAGGTCATATACAGAACCATACACAGCATACAGAGGACTATATACATCAAATAGAGGACCGTACTTATCACACACAGGACTATACATATCAGATAGTTGGCCCTGCAGAGTCCCCTGACAGGCAATGCCCGGTTGGGGGAAGGGTCACTGCCAAGCACCGTGGGCAGACTCTTCAGGTTTGTTATTCGAGTGCCAAATAGTAGCCTGGCACACCGTCCCCACCCACACACACGCAGGTTATACGGCTGTAGAGAAGGCTCACCCAGTGAGTGTTCCGGTCCCGGAGCCGTTCTCCCGGCAGGCCGTCCGGTCAGCGCTGCTCTGGGTTCAGGCTGCAGAATGGCATCTTCCAGCACACCACAGCCCAGCCCGTTACTTCATTTGCATAACGGTGCCCCTTATATATAAGTTCTGGTGACGTAAGCAGAAGCTGGCGACCAATGGAAGCTCCGCAATTAAGACTAACATAGCAACAGCTGAAAGGGGGAGAGGGTGGGGGCACCTAGCAACAAGGAGGTGGTTGAGGAGGTCACGTGAGCGAGGAGCCCGGTGTAGGGTGGGAGTGTGGATGGGGGGAAGGATTTAAAATAACGGTGTCACCTTCCAGAGTGTGTTCACACATGTGACATTACCCATACCCTGAGTTGAGCCATGTACAGAGCACACCTAGGATGGGAAGAAGGAGGTATTAGAATGTAGTATGAGCCATGTACACAGCATACCTAGGATGGGAAGAAGGAGGTCAGTGGCGGCTGGTGCTCAAAATTTTTGGGGGGCGCAAAAAGAAAAATGTAATAGGTATTGCTTCGCGGCAAAAAACGCGGTAAAAAAATTGCGTGACTTTGAGGTGATGGTACAGGCATGGCACAGGTGATGGTACAGGCATGGCACAGGTGATGGTACAGGCATGGCACAGGTGATGGCACAGGTGATGGTACAGGCATGGCACAGGTGATGGTATAGGCATGGCACAGGTGATGGTATAAGCATGGCACAGGTGATGGTACAGGCATGGCACAGGTGATGGTACAGGCATGGCACAGGTGATGGTATAGGCATGGCACAGGTGATGGTATAGGCGGCATGGCACAGGTGATGGTACAGGCATGGCACAGGTGATGGTACAGGCATGGCACAGGTGATGGTATAGGCATGGCACAGGTGATGGTATAGGCGGCATGGCACAGGTGATGGTATAGGCGGCATGGTACAGGTGATGGTATAGGCGGCATGGTACAGGTGATGGTATAGGCGGCATGGCACAGGTGATGGTATAGGCGGCATGGCACAGGTGATGGTATAGGCGGCATGGTACAGGTGATGGTATAGGCGGCATGGTACAGGTGATGGTATAGGCATGGTACAGGTGAGGGCACAGGTCGGCTTCAATCACTTACCTGCTCTCCTCCTGGGCTGCCTGCGAGACGTCCACGGCGCTGCTCCTCTCCTCGAGTCCTCTTCTTCTGACGGCGGCGGGATTCCGGGAACCGTCCACGGTGCTGCTCGCCTCGTCCTCTTCAGTCTTACGATCGGTCCGGGCGGCGGGAAGGAGATCGGGCGGTGACGGTGCGTGACTGACGCACGCATCGACACCGCCCCCATTGCGATGTCGGCGGGGTCAGCAATCGGATGTCCTGGATGATGATTGGTCCAGGCTGGAGACTGGACCAATCACAGCCAGGATATCACGAAAGTGGGGGTGTCCTAGCACTATGACCTGCGCCCAGGTTACGCCCCCAGAAGGCAGCCAATCGGCGCTTCTTCTGGGTCATAACCCCCCCCCCCCCCCATAGCCACCACATAGGCCTGCGAACGCAATTTTTTTTTTTAAACTTTATCGTTCTTTTTGTAATTTTTTTTTTCTTTTTTTTAGGGGGGGGCGGCGCCCTGGCGCCCCCTATGCACAGGCCGCCACTGAAGGAGGTATTAGAATGTAGTGTGAGCCATGTACAGAGCACGGCTATAGTGGGAAGTAGGAGGTATTAGAATGTAGTAGTATGAGCCATGTACAGAGCACACCTAGGATGGGAAGAAGGAGGTATTAGAATGTAGTGTGAGCCATGTACACAGCATACCTAGGATGGGAAGAAGGAGGTATTAGAATGTAGTAGTATGAGCCATGTACTGAGCACACCTAGGATGGGAAGAAGGAGGTATTAGAATGTAGTATGAGCCATGTACACAGCATACCTAGGATGGGAAGAAGGAGGTATTAGAATGTAGTGTGAGCCATGTACAGAGCACACCTAGGATGGGAAGAAGGAGGTATTAGAATGTAGTAGTATGAGCCATGTACAGAGCACACCTAGGATGGGAAGAAGGAGGTATTAGAATGTAGTGTGAGCCATGTACAGAGCACACCTAGGATGGGAAGAAGGAGGTATTAGAATGTAGTGTGAGCCATGTACAGAGCTAGGATGGGAAGAAGGAGGTATTAGAATGTAGTGTGAGCCATGTACAGAGCTAGGATTGGAAGAAGGAGGTATTAGAATGTAGTGTGAGCCATGTACAGAGCTAGGATGGGAAGAAGGAGGTATTAGAATGTAGTGTGAGCCATGTACACAGCGCACCTAGGATGAGCTGATCTGCCAGTACCGTGGACTTGATTGCCACCGCCAGCCGCCTATCATTAGGCAGACAGCCAGAACGGCGATCTGCCTATGTAAAAAAGATAGATCGGCGTTCTGTCAGTAGGGAAGGCATCGATTCTGTGTCTCTGCAAATCAGGAACATGGATCAATGCCTTCCCCTAGTAAAAGCACCTGCCACACAGTGCACAAACACTGGCTAGGCACACAGTTAACTCTTAGATCACCCCTGATGTTAACACCTTCCCAGCCAGTGTCATTAGTACATTAGTACAGAAATGTTTTAGCACTGTTCACTGTATTAGTGTCACTGGACCCCAAAAAGTGTCAGTTAGTGTCCTATTTGTCCACCACAATATCGCAGTCTCGCTATAAGCTGATTGCCGCCATTACTAGTAAAAATAAATAAATAAAAATTCCATAAATTTATTCCATAGTTTGTAGGCTCATAGTTTGTAGGCACAAACCAATCAACATAAGCTTATTGGGATTTGTTTTACCAAAAATATGTAGCAGAATAAATAGCGGCCGAAATTTATGAAGAAATTCGATTTTTTTACATTTTTCTATTCAATGTGTTTTATAACAGTAAGTAAAAAATGTTGTTATTTTTTCTAAATTGTCGGTCTTTTTTTGTTGATCGATCAAAAAGTAGAAAATGCAGAAATGATCAAATACTACCAAAAGAAAGCTCTACTTGTTGGAAAAAAAGGTACAGAATCGCATGACCGCGCAATTGTCAGTTAACCTCCCTGGCGGTATGATTGTTTCTTGATTTTAGGTGCTGAAAGCGGGACAATTATTTAGCATTTAATTCTTAAGGACGAGCAGCCTAAACCAACTATTTACATATGATTTTCTTTTTACTGTGCGTTCTTCTTTATAACATCTCGGGTATGATAAAGTTTGAAACACAAAATCAAAAATTATAATATAATAAATAACTATAAATAAGTTAAAGTATATGTATATATATATATATATATATATATATATATATATATATATATAGTACAGTAAAGCTGCAGGAAAGGGCAGTGGGGGGCAAACTAATGTCAATTTATTTTATTTAGTAATGTAATCCAATAGGATTACAATATATCAGTGTGTTTGTGTGTTTTACTATTTGAATTTGCAGCCGGTTCCACCCCCCTGCGACGTGACGCTTGCAGGAGACGGAAGCCGGGGCTCACAGCATCAGGCGGAAGACCCGGCTGCCGTATGCTGCAGGGACACATCGTGGGATCCAGGGGACAAGGTAAGTAACCTCTACCAGGATCCAGCGATGCTCCCTGGTGGTACCCCGAGTGTGGCTCGGGGTTACCGCTAATGGCACTGAAATTCCACCATGAGCCATACTCGGGAATACCGCCAGGGAGGTTAAACTAATGCTGTGCCATCTCGCAAAAAATGGCCTGGTCATAAAGGGGGGTTAATCTTCCATAGGTGAAGTGGTTAAAATTGAGTATGCTTATGGAATCACAAAAAAACAGGGTAACCACAATTCTCTATAGGTGATGCTTTAAAAGCCTTTACAGGTCATTAGTTTAGAGTTAACTGTGGACTTTGGCCCTATGAATTTTGCTTGCACGCCAACGTTTGCGGCAATACACAAATATGCTCGCCATACGCCGTGCTTTTTATATAGAGGGTGACAGGGGGGTGCTTTCCAACATTTCTTAAACAATGTTTTACTTATTATATATAATCCTTTTTTTTTTTTTTACACTTTTTTTTACCTTAATTGCTATCACAAGGGGCTAACAATCCCCCTATGTGCTAGCATGGACAAGTGACAGTTTTTTTTTTTTTTTTTGAGACATTGGAAGTTTATTAGACCCACAATGTCTCTCCTGAGAGCGATAACACCACATTTTCCACACCTGCTCTCCATTCACACCTGAGACCTTGTAACACTAACAAGTCACATGACACTGGGGAGGGAAAATGGCTAATTGGGCACAATTTGGACAAATTTACTTAGGGGTGCACTCACTTTTGTTGCCAGCGGTTTAGACATTAATGGCTGTGTGTTGAGTTATTTTGAGGGGACAGCAAATTTACATTGTTATACAAGCTATACACTCACTATTTTACATTGTAGCAAAGTGTCATTTCCTCAGTGTTGTCACATGAAAAGGTCTAATAAAATATTTATAAAAATGTGATGGGTGTACTTACTTTTGTGAGATACGGTGTGTATATATATATATATATATATATATATATATATATATACAGTACAGACCAAAAGTTTGGACACACCTTCTCATTCAAAGAGTTTCCTTTATTTTCATGACTATGAAAATTGTAGAGTCACACTGCAAGAGGAAGTCACCTGAAATGGTCTTCCAACAGTCTTGAAGGAGTTCCCAGAGATGCTTAGCACTTGTTGGCCCTTTTGCCTTAACTCTGCGGTCCAGCTCACCCAAAACCATCTCGATTGGGTTCAGGTCCGGTGACTGTGGAGGCCAGGTCATCTGGCGCAGCACCCCATCACTCTCCTTCTTGGTCAAATAGCCCTTACACAGCCTGGAGGTGTGTTTGGGGTCATTGTCCTGTTGAAAAATAAATGATGGTCCAACTAAACGCAAACCGGATGGAATAGCATGCTGCTGCAAGATGCTGTGGTAGCCATGCTGGTTCAGTATGCCTTCAATTTTGAATAAATCCCCAACAGTGTCACCAGCAAAGCACCCCCACACCATCACACCTCCTCCTCCATGCTTCACGGTGGGAACCAGGCATATAGAGTCCATACGTTCACCTTTTCTGCATCGCACAGAGACACGGTGGTTGGAACCAAAGATCTCAAATTTGGACTCATCAGACCAAAGCACAGTCTCCTCTTAAGAGTTGTTGGCCCTTTTGCCTTCACTCTGCGGTCCAGCTCACCCCAAATCATCTCGATTGGGTGCTAGAACTTCGTGTGCCATTGACCTGGTCTCTAATCTGAGCTGCTGTTAACCTGTGATTTCTGAGGCTGGTGACTCGGATGAACTTATCCTCCACAGCAGAGGTGACTCTTGGTCTTCCCTTCCTGGGGCGGTCCGCATGTGACCCAGTTTCTTTGTAGCACTTGATGGTTTTTGTGACTGCACTTGGGGACACTTTAAAAGTTTTTCCAATTTTTTCGGACTGACTGACCTTCATTTCTTAAAGTAAGGATGGACACTCATTTTCCTGTACTTAGCTGCTTTTTTCTTGCCATAATACAAATTCTAACAGTCTATTCAGTAGGACTATCAGCTGTGTATCCACCTGACTTCTGCACAACACAACTGATGGTCCCAACCCCATTTATAAGGCAAGAAATCACACTTATTAAACCTGACAGGGCACACCTGTGAAGTGAAAACCATTTCAGGTGACTTCCTCTTGAAGTGTGACTCTACAATTTTCATAGTCATGAAAATAAAGAAAACTCTTTGAATGAGAAGGTGTGTCCAAACTTTTGGTCTGTACTGTATATATACACATTGTTCCCATCACATTGTGCCCATCACAGTGCCCCCATCACATTGTGCCAATCTCAGTGCTCCCATCACATTACCCCCATCACAGTGCCCCATCACAGTGCGCCTATCACAGTGCCCCCATCACAGTGCTCCCATCACAGTGTACCCATCACAGTGTCCTCATCACATTGCGCCCATCACAGTGCCTCTATCTCAGTGCCCCCATCACATTGTGCCCATCACAGTGCCAAAAACGCAGTGCCAAGAATAGGAATTGACGGCACAGAACAATCCTTAATTCATGATGTGCTGTCCCCCATTGCTCTGTAAACAGAACTGAGATGCTTACTGCCCACAGTTTGTAAAAGATAATGCTGCTCTGCTCTGCTCTGCTCCAGCCGCCTCCGACACCGCCGATCGATGTGCATAAGACGCTAGGGTAACAATCGCGACAACAGCCTGGTTACCTTTTTTAAAAATGGTGCCGAGCGCTGCCTTGCTTAGCATAATTTCCGGTTTGAAAATAATGCGATGCTACGAACCGGATGCCCATTGCCTCCTGGGATTGATGAAACACACCTCCCAGGAGCCAATGCAAAGCCGAGAAAATTATGTACGGCGCTGCGGTCACTAAAGGAGGAATTGTATCTAGATACATGCCTAAATAAGGTAAGTGAACCGAAAAAAAAAAATACCAATTAATTTTAAGGATGCATAGTAGTGCTTTTTTGTCTGGAAGTCTGCACAGAGGACCACTTTATACTGCACAATTATTGGATTTTTTATTTGGAAGGTTGCACAAAGGACTCACTTTATAATACATATTTATTGGACTTTATTTGAATTCTGAATTTTTACATTTATTAATGGTATACGGAATATGAATTATTCATTTATTATCCTACACAATATATTAATTTTACGAAGTTTAGTATATTCACTTTTATTGTAATTATTTTAAAGCAAGCGCTATAGGTAGCCTTTTAGACTACTTACCTGCACACAATTTTAATTTCTATAGCAGCTGCTATGAATACACAATTTATTTTTTTTGCTAAATTTTTTATTTATTTATCAGTTTTTTCCATTAAACTTTTACAAACATTCATGGTATCAATCATTATTTACAATATGGCAGAGTCTACATTTTTTCCTTTTTCCCCTTCTTTTTTCCCTTTCTTTAACTTCATTTTCCTTCCCATATTGGGGATAAGTTACATCATCGTTATACTATATTTATAACCCAAGTTTTCCCCAAGTATCAGGTTTACTTGGACCCTTTTTCTAATCTAACCTCTGCAATATCACATCCCATTACCTACCATGAAACAACACCCCATCATAGAGGGGGGGGGGGGAGAAGAAAAAAGAGAAAAAAGAAAACACAAAAAAAGAAAATAGAGGGGAAAAATGGGGGATCTGGCTGGCTTGGGGGCTTCTCTTCTGGGTATACACTCTATCCCCTAGTCCTCATACAGGGTTCTGCCTTCTCGAGATGACATATTCATTCCATCTATCCCATATTAATTTATATTTGTCTATTTTATGATTGGCATTTAATACTAAGTTTTCTAATTTATTTACCTCTTCCACCTTGTTAATCCACATATTCAGATCTGGTGGTTCCTCTTTTTTCCACCTTAAGGGAATGCACATTTTTGCTGCATTAAGTAAATAAGGTATTATTGAATTTTTATATTGTTTTCTTGGGATATTAGTTTTGTGAAGAAGGAAGAGTGCCGGATCCATTATCAGCTGATGTTCTGTCAAATTTTGTGTACTTTCATAAATCTGCTTCCAAAATTTTTCCATTTTGGGACATGACCAGAAAATATGGATTAATGTCCCCTCGCCTTCTCCACACCTCCAACATCTATCCGTATTTACTGATGATATTTTATGCATTTTTACTGGGGTTTGGTACCACCTCGACAATATTTTAAAATTTGTTTCTTGTATTTTAGTACTGATGGATGTTGAATGTGTCATCTGATATATCTGCCTCTTCTCTTCCTCCGAAAAGGACTTGTCTAGTTATTTCTCCCAGTCCTTCATATATGTTAATTGCCCATTATCCCCGCTGTCACCTAATAGTGAATACAGTTTAGATATGGGGTGTAGTAGTGTCCCTTTTTGTACACACATCTCTTCAAATTTTGTATATTGCAGGTCTTCCTCTTTAAGTTTTGGTAGCGTCCCCAGGAAATGTCTAAGCTGGGTCGCTCTCCAGCGATCCAGCCGGAAATCTCCCAGGGGATCCATCATCTCCTCCTCCGTTATCCATCTCCCCTGTTTCATAAAATGGTCTACCTGGTATAATCCTTTTTCCCTCAAGTCCCTAAATTTTTTATCCTGGAAACCCGGGGTAAATCTAGGGTTACTCAAGACCGGGAATATGGCCGAGTATTTTCTTGTCAATTTATATTGTTGAATAATTTTTGCACGTCTTAATTGTAAGTCCTATAAGCGGGTGTATTTTCATGGAAACTGGTAAAGAGCGGCTACAGAACGTAGTTCTTTCCAGTGGAATTTCAAATTGTGCCTGTTCCATATTTGGCCTTAGTTTTGTATTTCTATGTCGGCACCAGTCCACAAGTCTACACAGATGTATAGTTTGGTAATACCTCCTCATGTCTGGTACTGACAATCCTCCTTCCTCTTTTCGTAGTGTCATTACTTTTTTACTCAATCTAGGATGTTTGGCTGACCATATTAATTCCTTCAGTATACTGTCTATTTGTTTAAAATAGTTCTGTGGTATGGCTATTGGTAAGGTTTGAAAAAAATACAAAAATTTTGGTAGGATAGACATTTTTACAATATTACATCTAGCCCACCATGATAACATTCCCTTACTCCATTTTTGCAGGAGATTTCGTATAGATTTAAGCAGTGCCGGATAGTTTTCATCATATAACTGGGAAAATTTTGATGTTATTTGTATGCCCAAGTATTTTAGTGCTCTACTTGTCCACTTTAGTCTAAAATTTGAGCTTAGCAGTTGCTGCAGTTCTTGTCCTAGACCCACCCCCATAGCTTCTGACTTTTCTAGGTTTATTTTGAGGTTGGACAATTCTCCATACTCTGCAAATTCCCTTAAAAGATTCGGAGTGAGATAATCGGGTTGGTGAGAGTAAACAGCATGTCATCCGCAAAGGCCGATATCTTATGTTGTGTTTGGCCAATTTTAATGCCTGTAATGTCTGGATTTAGTCTTATTTTACATAGAAAAGGTTCTAACGTCAGGATAAAGAGCAGGGGTGAAAGGGGACACCCCTGTCTAGTCCTATTCTGAATCATAATGTCTTCCGACAACCTGCTGTTTACCCTCACCTTTGCCGACGGGACCGAATAGATCTGCATTATCCAGTTCAACACAGTCTCACCCATGCCCACATATCTCACTACCGCCATCATAAACCTCCAACTTACTCTATCGAAAGCTTTTTCAGCGTCTGTACTTATAAATATACTTTTTATCTGTCTTAATTGGGCTACATGTAGCAAGTTTAATACTTTTATTGTATTGTCGCAAGCTTCTCTTGTTGGTGTGAATCCTACTTGGTCTAAATTTACCAATTTTGTTATATAATTTTGGATTCTAGTAGCTATGATTTTTGTGAATATTTTGAGGTCCGTGTTTAATATTGAAATTGGTCTGTAGCTAGTACAGGATGCTGGATCTTTGCCTTCCTTAAGTAGTACTGTTATGTGTGCTTGTAAAGTTTCTCAATATTTTCTTACCTTTACCCCATGTGTTAAACATATCCACCATGAATTTCTTTAACTGAGGGGTATATGTTTTATAATATTGGATAGTGTATCCATCAGGACCTGGTGCCTTCCCGTTTTTAGAGTTAGAAATTGCTGTGATCAATTCCTCTTCTGTAATCTCAGAGCTCAATTCCTCTCTCTCGTTTTCTGATAAGCGTGGCATCTGTGATGTTTCTAAATAATCCTCTATTTGGGAAGGCCTCAGGTTCTGAGGGTACAAATTGTATAATGATTGATAATATGTTCTGAATTCCTGGGCAATTTTCCCTGGAAGTACTGTTTTCTGTCCTTTCTTATTTATTATTTGTGGGACGTAGGTGTTTAATGTCTGCTCCTGGATCGCTCTTGCTAGAGATTTCCCACATTTATCTCCCATTTCGTATGCATTTCTGCGGCTAATCTGTAATGCTGATTTTGCTTTGTAGAAAAGTATATTATTAATTTCTTGCCTTACCTCCATTAAATTATTTTTCGTCATTGGCGAATTATTATGTTTATGGGATGCTTCTAATTTCTGCAGTTTAATCAGAAGGGTCTCTAATTGTGCTGTTCTTTTTTTTTTAATTCTAGAGCCATGTTTGATCAGGGTGCCCCTTATTACTGCTTTGTGTGCCTCCCAAATGGTGTTCGAATCTGTATCTATGGTCTTTTTAAGTAAAAAAAATTCTTCTAATTCCCTCTTAATATCTGATCTGACAATTTCATCTTGTAGTAGGCTCTCATTAAGCCTCCATGTCCGGAGTCCTCCTCCTTGTATGTTGCTTAGTTCATATTCTAATATAATTGGGGCATGGTCTGACCATGTAATTGCTCCTATCTGTATGTTCTTGATAGCGTGTAATTGGTTGTGTGGGATGAAAAAATAATCTATCCTCGAGTATTGCTGGTATACCGGGGAGAAAAATGTGTAGTCGCGTTCCCCTGGATGTATTAAGCGCCACCCATCTATTAGCTGTGCACTGTACAAACTATTTGATATATGTTTCCTAATCCTTACTGGTGTTGATGAGGTTCCTGTTGAAGTATCCTCTGAGGGAATTAAAGGGATATTAAAGTCGCCCCGCACTATTAAATGGCCTTCTTTATAATCTGATAATTCCCTGATCATTTTTCCTATAAATACATTTTGTTGGCTGTTGGGTGCGTATAATGTGGCCAGGGTGACCCTGATATTACCTATGGTTCCCTTTAGAAAAAGTGATCTCCCATTTGGATCTTTAGAAATCTGTTCATATTTCCATGGTACATTGCGAGATATTATAATCCCCCTACTCCAGGGGCGGATGTACAGGGGTCGCAGGGGTCGCCATGGCGACCGGGCCCCGTGCTGCAGGGGGCCCGAGAGGGCCCCCTGTATGTATAGAGAGGAGAGCGGCAAGCGCAGCTGAGACCGGAGCTCCCCGATCCTCAGCGAGTTACACAAACACACAGGCAGCTGATCTCTCTCTCCAGCTTCCTGTGTGTGAGTGCAGACTGAGCAGAGACGAGCACTGAACCCGCCCCTCCCCCTTCCTGTGTGTTTCCTGACTGTACAGTACACGGAGGAGAGGGGGCGGGACCAGCTCTCTCCACTCTCTACAACATCGCTCTGATCTGAGGTCTGTGATGATTATAACTAATATAATACTGTACTAACTTGCAGGGGGGGGGGTTTGGAGATGGAGGTGTGTGTGTGGGGGGGGGGGGTGTATGGAGATGGAGGGGTGTGTAAAGCTGGGGGGGGGGGGTGTATGTAAAATTCCTACCACCCCACTCACTGTCATCTTCCTACCATCCCACCTGTCATCTTCATCCCCCTGTCATCTTCCTACCATCCCCCCTGTCATCTTCCCACCATCCCACCCGTCATCTTCATCCCCCTGTCATCTTCATCCCCCTGTCATCTTCCCACCATCCCACCTGTCATCTTCATCCCCCTATCATCTTCCTACCATCCCCCCTGTCATCTTCATCCCCCTGTCATCTTCATCCCCCTGTCATCTTCCCACCATCCCACCTGTCATCTTCATCCCCCTGTCATCTTCCTACCATCCCCCCTGTCATCTTCATCCCCCTGTTATCTTCCCACCATCCCACCTGTCATCTTCATCCCCCTGTCATCTTCATCCCCCTGTCATCTTCCCACCATCCCACCTGTCATCTTCATCCCCCTGTCATCTTCCTACCATCCCCCCTGTCATCTTCATCCCCCCTGTCATCTTCCCACCCATCATCTTCATCCCCCTGTCATCTTCCCACCATCCCACCTGTCATCTTCATCCCCCTGTCATCTTCCCACCATCCCACCCACTGTCATCTTCATCCCCCTGTCATCTTCCCACCATCCCACCCGTCATCTTCATCCCCCTGTCATCTTCATCCCCCTGTCATCTTCCCACCATCCCACCCGTCATCTTCATCCCCACTGTCATCTTCCCACCATCCCACCTGTCATCTTCATCCCCCTGTCATCTTCCTACCATCCCCCCTGTCATCTTCATCCCCCTGTCATCTTCATCCCCCTGTCATCTTCCCACCATCCCACCCGTCATCTTCATCCCCCTGTCATCTTCATCCCCCTGTCATCTTCCCACCATCCCACCTGTCATCTTCATCCCCCTGTCATCTTCCCACCATCCCACCCCTGTCATCTTCATCCCCCTGTCATCTTCCCACCATCCCACCCCTGTCATCTTCATCCCCACTGTCATCTTCCTACCATCCCACCCGTCATCTTCATCCCTATTGTCATCTTCCCACCATCCCACCCCCTGTCATCTTCCCACCATCCCACCCCCTGTCATCTTCATCCCCACTGTCATCTTCCTACCATCCATATTGTAAAGAAAAAAAAATGAATTAGGGCTCTTTCACACGGGCGATCCGATCAGATCCGCCTGTCAGTTTTTCAGGCGGATCTGATTGGATCCTCCATGCAGCTCTATGGGGCAGCAGATGTCAGCGGAGACACCTCCGCTGACACCCGCTGCCATCCGTATCCGATCCTGTCTGTGAAATCCGGAGGGATGGAAACCCTATTTTTCCATCCGTTCAGGGATCGGATTGGATGAGAGCGGACAGGCGGTCCGCTCTCATCCGATCCCCCATAGAGAGCAGCGGGAGCTGTGACACCTCCCTCTCCGCACTGCAAGCGGAGACGGAGCTGTCATCCACCGGCTCAGCGGGGATCGGCGGATCGATCCCCGCTGAGCAGCATGGATCCGCCTACGGAGGCGGACCGTGTGAAAGAGCCCTTAAGCAAATTCTAGAAAAATGTAATTAAAATAAAAAACTACTGACACTAATGGCAGAACTACCACACAAACATTGGACTTGCGACCGGCCCTGGCGTTCCGCCACCAGGCTGGGAGGGAAGGGCCCCGTCGGGGGGGGGGGGGGGCCCTTTATGGTTTCTTGCATCGGGGCCCTGAGGGTTGTAGTTACGCCACTGCCCTACTCCCCTGGATTTAGTCTCTATATTTGTTGCGTGATATGATATTGGGTAAGATCTATTTTTTAAAATTGGAATTTTGTCATCTCGAAAATGTGTCTCCTGTATGAAGGCTATATCCACCTTAGATCTTTTTAGGTCATTTAATAGGACTCTTCTTTTTTTCCGGGGTATTGAGCCCTTTTGCGTTTATTGTTAATATACGTAGTACTTCCATTTTCCTCCTCCAAGCCAGTCAGAAGAAGGAAGAAAAAGGGGAAAAAAAAAAAAGAAGAGAAAAAAAAAAGACCCCAAAAGGAACCCCCCCAATACAAACAGACACCTACCCTAGGGTTCCTAACCCCTCTGATCCCTCCTATCAAGAGGTAAAGTTCCTCTTGCTTTAACTAATGTTATAAAGCTCTACTTTCTCTACTCTTCCTCTACTATCCCTTCTTTCCTAGAGCTTGTTTCCTACTTAGGGTAATGGCGAGGAGTGATGAGGGCTGGAGACCAAAATGGTGGGACTTTACGGGTACCCCACAACATCATAACCTCATCAACTGAATCCATCACCCTTGATGATCCTGCACTGGTCACTCTTTCTCCATAAAGGTGAAACTTCTCCTTGTGTCTGGCAATGGCAACCTAATGACTCTCTCTTACAAACTGAGCAAATAAGGAATTCAATTGGAACTTGGCTAAAATACTTTTTTCAACTCTTACAATTCTTAACCTGATATTTCACCCTTGGCCGTATAGGAAACCAATAACTTTATCATCAGGGCTGATTTTATCAATTAGGGTTGAGAATCAGAAAAGAGTAGGCCAACAAAATTACCTTTATCCTGACTTAAATCTCTAAAGCCTAGTACACGGCCGAATTTTGGACGGCATCAGCCAGTTCAATAGAAACCGATCCAACATTCGGCCCGTGTGTACTGCAGTCGGTCCGACAGAAGCCAGCCGAACTGTCGAAGGGGCATGACAGAGAAAGGTTTGGCAATCGTCTCCTGATCAGTGCTCTCAGCCAATGGTTAAGACAGAGCACTGACCGTAGTCTTCTGGGGGGGGAGGCTAGTCTTCCTGTCAGAACACAATAGCACAGCAAGGGAGATTGCTGTACTAACATCGAATAGTTAGTACAGCAGCTCTTCCTAAATTGTCAGAATTTTTTTTAATTCAGGTTGAAGTAAAAAAAGAACCTACTAGTGTGTTTTAGGCTTAAAATTTAAGCCGCCCTCAAAAAAATTCCTTCCCAATGAAGCTCAGTGCCCTCAAGCAACAACTTTCCTCTTTAATACCTAACAATATCAAGGCTTCTCAACACAAATTTAAAGTGATAATAAAGTCTTGTATTTTCTTGTTTAAAAATAACAAACATGTTATACTTACCTGTTATTTGCAGTGGTTTTTGCACAGAGCAGCCCAGATCCTCCTCTTTTCGTGTCCCTCACCGGCGCTCCTGGCCTCTCCCTCTTGCCGAGTGCCCTCACAGCAAGCAGCTTGCTATGGGCGCGCCTGAGCCGAGCTCCGTGTGTCCATTTAGACACAAAACCCTGGATTGCCCCCGCCCACTCTCTCTCCTCATTGGCTCACTGACTTTGATTGACAGCAGCGGGAGCCAATGGTGAAGTGGGAATGAAAAACGTTTTCATTGTGAATGTACTTTGTAGCAAAACAAAAATAGAAATATACAAAATGGGTAATATAGCCCACAAACAACTCCTTCAATGAGGGGGGTATAGGCAATCATTAATGCCTTTCAAGAAACAGGCCCTTAAACTTACCAAATACCTATTACATCTACTTGGCCTCCGCAAACACTGCTTAAAAAAAAAAAAAAAACACTGCTCCTACACCTAGCTAATGTGGCCAAAGCTTGTATTCTCACCATAACCCTCTCACCCCCACCATGGCACTACTTTTTTTGTGTCTTCTATGTTATTTCTTTATTATGGATCCATACTGTGCTCTATCCCATAACCCCTGGCATGGGATCTTCTGGCAAAAATAGGGAAATCATCTCCCTTACCATCCCTTTCTTTCCCACTTCACCCCTTTTTTTTCTCCTAAACACCTTAAACCTGGAGGTGTCAAGGTGTCTGGCTCTATCCTGGAACTCACAAACCAAATTATGTAGATAAATTTAGTTCATTTTTACAAACCAAATTATATAGATAAGCTGAGGTCACTACACACTGCATCTGGATTAGAGATTGTCAAATTCACAAAACAAAAAGAAAAGAAAAATCCAGAATTACTGACCTTCGTTACGACCCCCCCCCCCCCCCCCACACACACACACACACACACACACACACACCTACACACCTTTCCAAAACATCCAAAACATGTACTGGCAAGAGGCATTCACAGGCCTTGTACTAGTTCCACAGCAGAACCATCTAAGAGTCGGTTCACACTAAGGCGACACGACTCTGTACTACTTCGGGGGCGACTTATGCATTGCCATGCACCACGACTTCGGAGCAACTTGCAGGGACTTCACATAATGGAAGTCTATGCAAGTCGCTCCGAGGTCGCCCCGAAGTATACAGGACCCTTTTTCTAAGTCGGAGCGACTTGTGTCGCTCCTATTTGAACGGGTCCTGTAGCAGTCAATGGACCGCGAGGGAGCGCAACTTGTCAGGCTGACAAGTCGCGGCAGTGTGGACCGGCTCTAAGTGTTCATATAACTGCTCATTTTCTCAGGGCCAAATGTGTATTGAAACTCAATCCAGCATCAGGTTGGTGTATGGAGATTGTGTTGGCTTATGGACACATCTGAACCCCTTTGGGGATAATTTTGTCTACTAATGGTATCTCTTTACCAAAGTAAGTAAGTAAGTCTCTAAAATAAACCCTGTAGGTTTCTGGGGTCACAGCATAATATTGCAGCACAGTCTGTTTGACTATATCATAGTTTCGATTCCATGAGGAGTCCATTGCCTGGTATGCAGCAGCTGTGCCCCCTTCCACAAGGCCTACCAGGTGGCACACCCAGTCAATGCAGGGCGCCTCCACGAATTGGCACGAGTGTTCAAAATCTTGGAAGAATCCCTCCACATCCCCTTCGGCTTCGCAAAATGTGTTAAAGTCCTCATAGGTCAACCCAGAAAGGTCATGCCTATGGGCTCGTGGACTGGGGAGGGAATCTCATCCTCTGAGAACTCCCAGGGTTTCAATCTCATGAGTCTCCAGATAGCTGCCCATTTGTCATCCAAGGTGGCTTAGTGACCGAGGAAGGTCAGCTCCTCCTCATACCAGGTGATCCAAAGGGCCATCAGACCCAGGGAGTCTATTCTCAGGATGTGGTACGTCCTTGCTGTCTGCTCCTTGAAAACTGGCTTCCTTAATGGCAATGACCAGTTAATCTTTGGAAAGGCCAATGCAGATAAGGCCTAGTTCTCAAGCTTTTTCTTGCAAACTTGCAGTAGTCCAAATCCTATATTTGCCACTCTAGGTTCAGGGTTAGAGAGCTGTTGCTCTCCATTATTGTTCTTATCTCACTACTGCCACCAGTTTGTGACGGAGGTGTGGGCAGAACAGAACACATACAGAAATCAAGAAAAGCAGGGAGTCATATAAGGGAAAGGCTTCAAGACAATAATTCCAACACCTTGCGGGGCAGGCAGAAATATAACAGGGTGACAATAGGGCACATCAAGAGATAAATCCAGAGACACAGGGCAGAAATCAGGTACAGCAGGGAGTTAGTCCAGAGTCACAGGGCAACAATTTATGCAAAGTGAGTAACTGGCTGTAATCTGGTACAGCAGAGTTTAATTCCAGGGTCACAGGGCAAAAACTAAGTCAGGAGGGATAGGTAGAAATCTGGTACAGCAGGGATCTAATCCAGAGTCAAGGGATAGCAATCCAGGCACAGCCAGGGTTTAGAGACTCACCAGCCAACAGTGGCCACAGCAGAGGAAGTTCAGGCAGAGTGGCAGCGAAAAGGAGATTCAGAGGGTAGTGGTCCATCACAAACTCATTGTGGATGCTCAGAGGGCTGTGTGTCCTGGCCTTCAGGACCACACGAGCAGCAGTTAAAGGAAGAGCAGAGGGGAGAGTAGAGTCCCAGTGTTCAGAAAGCCACACAGATAATGCAGAAATACAAGTCCCAGCAGTGCAGAAAGAAAAGCACAGCCCACTCGGAATTATCTGTCTCAGCAGTTCCTTGCATCTTCTAACCTCCTTCCAGTGGGGGGGGGGGGGGCAGAGGGGACTATGGCCTGAAACAACAGGATCCCGGCCACCTCCTGCTCTTGAATGGTGGGTCGGTAAGCCAAGATTGCGGAATCCCGACCCGCCATCTCCGAGCATCAATGTAAAGAACTGAGCCGACACTAGAGGAAACAGAGCTGATGCTTCCTGTATAGTTCCGGCTCCTGTCACAGGCGGAGTGATATCAAATGCACTCTGCCTGTGACAGGTCACAGCAGCAATACAGGAAGCAGCGGCTCTGCTCTCTACTGAAGCTGCATGCTTCCTTCAGCGCTGCACTCCATTGATGTGTAGTACCAGCCAGCAGTACTTACCAGCAGTACTTGCCAGCAGTACCGGCTAGCAGTACCCGCAAGCAGTACCCACCAGCAGCACCCACCAGCAGTACCAACCAGCAGTATCCACCAGCAGTACCAGCCAGCAGTACCCGCCAGCAGTACCAGCCAGCAGTACTCACCAGCAGTACCTGCCAGCAGTACCCTCCAGCCAGCAATACCCACCAGCAGTACTCACCAGCAGTACCAGCCAGCAGTACCTACCAGCAGTACCAGCCAGCAGTGCCCACCAGCAGTACCATCTAGCAATACCCACCAGCAGTACCAGAAAGCAGTACCCACCAGCAGTAGCAGCCAGCAGTACCAGCCAGCAGTGCCCACCAGCAGTACCCTCCAGCAGTATCCACCAGCAGTACCACCCAGCAGTACCAGCCAGCAGTACCCACCAGCAGTACCCACCAGCAGTACCATCCAGCAATACCCACCAGCAGTACCCACCAACTTTACCCACCAACTTTACCCACCAGCCGTACCAGACAGCTGTACCCACCAGCAGTATCCACCAGCAGTACCCACCAGCAGTACTCACCAGCAGTACCAGACAGCAGTATCCACCAGCGGTACCCACCAGCAGTACTCACCAGCAGTACCAGCTAACAGTACCCACCAGCAGTACTCACCAGCAGTACCAACCAGCAGTACCAACCAGCAGTACCAGCCAGGAGTACACACCAGCAGTTCATGCTTGCAGTACCAGCCAGCAGTACACACCAGCAGTTCCCGCCTGCAGTACCAGCCAGCAGTACCCACCAGCATTATCAGCCCTGAAGGACAGCCAGTAGCAGCCACCAGCCATACCTGCCTGGTGGACAGCAGCAGACAGCGATAACTGCAGGTATCCTGAGGAAAAGTTGAGGTCAATTGTGGTACAGGTAAACCGCAGTGCATCCATGTGAAAGCAGACCTAGGCCCCTTCACACGATCGGTCCAAGAGCATCCGCCTGTCTGTTTTTCAGGTGGACCCAATCGGACCTTCCATTCACCTCCATAGAGTGGCAGATGTAAACTGACCTGTGTCCGTTTACACCCGCCTATCTCTAATCTGATCTACTTAAAAAACAGAAGAGAATCCGTCCCCTTCTGTCTGGGCGGATCGGATCAGAGGCCCATAGAGTAGAGCAGGCTGTGTCTGGACACAGCCTGTGAGTGGACACAGACCTGTAATCTGCCCGCTCCGCTCATTGTGGCCCACGACCGGTTACCAAGTCACTAAAGTGGCCCTCACTCCTCAAAAGGTTGGGCACCCCTACTGTAGGGGCACGAGTCCTGGATGGAGAGGTGCACTGTAGCAGCCTTCCCCCTTAGTTTCGCCACTGTGTGTGGCAGAGGAAAGGAGTCCTGGATGGAGAGCTGTGCTGTAATGTAGTATATCAGGAGACCCGCGGGGAAATCCTGCCCCAAGTCTTACCCATGATCTCCCCACTGTCGCGGCTGGCCTTAACACTTTCATCACTGTGGTTGGCAGGTCTCATAATTCTTCCCTACCTCTTCTGAGCTAAGAGCATGGCATCAATGCTAGGCTTTATTACTGCATAAACTGGCTCCAATACAAGTATTTATTACTGAGTAAACTAGCACCAATACTAGGCTTTATTACTGTGTAAACTGGCACTAATACTAGGCTTTATTACTGCATAAACTGGCACAAATACTAGGCTTTATTACTGTGTAAACTGGCACCAATACTAGGCTTTAATACTGTGTAAAATGGCACTAATACTAGGCTTTTTTACTGCGTAAACTGGCCCCAATACTAGGCTTTATTACTGCGTAAACTGGCTCCAATACTAGGTTTTATTGCTGCATAAACTTGCACCAGTACTAGGGGTTATTACTGCGCAAACTGGCATCAATACTAGGGGCTATTACTGCATAAACTTGCACCAATACTAGGAGTTATTACTGCGCAAACTGGCACCAATACTAGGGGCTAATACTGCGTAAACTGGCACCATTACTAGAGGCTGTTATTGTGTAAACTGGCACCAATACTAGGAGTTATTACTGTGTACACTGGCACTAATACTAGGCTTTATTGCTGCATAAACAGGCACCAATACTAGGGTTAATTACTGCGTAAACTGGCATCAATACTAGGGTGTATTACTGCATAAACTGGCACCAATACTAGGGGCTATCACTGCATAAACTGGCACCAATACTAGGGGTTATTACTGCGTAAACTGGCACCAATACTAGGGGCTATTACTGCGTAAACTGGCACCAATACTAGGGGCTATTACTGCGTAAACTGGCACCAATACTAGGGGCTATTGCGAATAAACTGACACCATTACTGGGTTGACTGTTTGCTGAAATTGCTTTAAACTATAAAGAAAATCTTTTGAGAGTTTTCCTCTCGGGTCTGAAGCAATACCTGAGGAAGAAAGAAAAACTCTTAAAAGCTTGTCTTTTAAGTGTTAGGTTAGTACAACAAAAAGGTATTATTGCATACTGCATTGCTCTCGTATTTTGTAACCTTATTAATATATATATACTTTTTTCGTTTTTTTCAGTGGTATGATATTAGTGGTGAAAATGGAGTGCCCCCCCCCCCCCAGTTTTGACTGTAGTATCTTATGTGCCCCCCCTATATATTGTACCTAGAGTCACCACTGCCTCCTTCTAGTGAGATTTGCAGCCATGAGCATTTCTGTCCATCACTGAAGCAAGCTTGTCTGACACACTTCTTTATTATCTGATACTTTGAATTCAGACCGAGACCTCAGATTAAACATGGAGGTGCTGAGGTATCTGGTTCTATCCTGGTACAGGATACAATAACTTATGCACTACCTACTGATTGTAGCTGTGAGGACACAGGAACTCACAAACCAAATTATGCAGATAAGTTGACTTTCTTACACACCGCATCTGGATAAGAGATCATCAGTTTCACAAAAAAAAAAAAAAAGGCAAAGTTAATTATTTATGACCTCTGTTATAGCTCTCAAATACTCTGCTTGTTTGCTTCTTTCGAGGTACCCGCTCCTACTTACGCAATTTCTGTATTTGTAGCTGCTGACTTTTATTGTTTTTTTCCCCTAGGCTTGAACCTCTCTTTAAGGTAAATCTATCTTTCAAAGTCTGTATCTTTAAATTGTTGATTCTGTTGTACCTTTTTTTTTTTCTTTTATAAAACTTGCTAAAGAATTTATGTCAATTAAACAAATGAAGCTGTTAAAACTTAGTGAACCACATAGGTCTTGTAACCACACTATTGCCGAGTAAACTAGAAACAGAAAAATAACATTGAACCACATGCATTTCCTATGCTGCAACCTCAGAGGAAAAAAACTAATAGCAGATGGCAATGTTTTATTCCACAATCCCTTATGTTGAAGAATGTTAAAAATAGCTCTGTTGCTTTTACAGTGTCTGCTTAATTTAACATTGATGACTGATTAATTACAAGCTCAACCCTTTAAAGATCTTGGTTGGATGAAGCAATGTGATTCTCTTCTCCAAATGTAGTGTATAAAATGACTCACATGTCTTAGAATTCTGAATTAAATTTAATCTGCTATTCTAAGGATTCCGTGTATGTTTTACAATATTATATTTACAGAATCCTTGCATAAACTTATTCTTTCCAATGATCTCCACTATACAGTTATATCCTCAAAAAGAAACATAAAAGTATTTTTCTTTCCAAAGCTATTTTTAAGATTATTTATATATGTAATATTAGTATAAAATATTGGAAGAAAATAAACAATAGTTTCATCACTATTGTATAAATACATACATGCTTTAACATACGTACCATAGTATATGCATGGGCTAAACATTTTTTTTTTATAGAGTAGGTAAGGGTTATGTTTTTTTTTTTTTGCTTTTTGTTTCGACCCCCCCCCCCCACCCCACCCCGGGGATAATACCGTTCAACTTCTGTACTGGAAATGCAACAGCAAATGAAAGAAAAATTCCCTAAAGCCCCTTTTACACAGGGGAGTCTGTCGGCTGATCCCCCGCTGAGCTGGCGAATGGCTGCTCTGTCTCCGCGCTGTGTGCACTTTCTCCAGTTCTTCGATCTCCTTTTTGTGAACTGAAGCCCCGACACGGTTGCCCGGACACCGCTGAGGCAGCTGACATCTTCCCTCGGCGTCTCTTCCGGGTTCGGCGGCTCTGGCGCTGTGAGTGGCCATGCACGCGGGAGTTCACTTTCCGGCAAGGAGCTCTGGAGGTGCCGCTGGTGTCAGCGACTGCATTCAGGGCGAATATCTCCTAAACCGCGCAGGTTTAGGAGATATTAATTTTACCTACAGGTAAGCCTTATTATTGGCTTACCTGTAGGTAAAAGTTAAAAAGCGGAGTATACTACCGCCTCAAATGGGTAAAACCTTCCGGAGCTGAAGTGGTAAAAGGCTCTATTGGTCCTACTTCTCATGTGGACAGTGGGAAAATGCTCTTTTACATGGTAGTCAGTGAAGAAATAAGACCTTACATTGATGGTCAGTGGATAAGTGTTCCTCCATATTGGTGGTTAGAGGTGGTGTTGGTGGTTAGAGAAGAAATGCACTGCTACATTGGTAATCAATGGAAAAGTGTTTCCATACATTGATGGTCAGGTATTGCCCTTTTACATTGGTGGTCAGCAGAGAAATGCTCTTTTACAAGGTAGTCAGCTGAGAAATTAGTGCTTTCCTACATTGGTAGGAGAAATGGGTTCTTACACTGGTGGTCAGTGAAGAAATGCTCTTTTACATGGTAGTCAGCTGAGAAATTAGTGCTTTCCTACATTGGTAGGAGAAATGAGTTATTACACTGGTGGTCAGTGGAGAAATGCTCTTTTACATGGTAGTCAGTGGAGAAATGAGCAATTACATTAGTGGTCAGCTGAGAAGTGCTCCCTTACAATGGTGTTTAGAGGAGTAATGCTCCCTTTCATTGGTGGTCAGTAGAGAAATCCTCCTTCACATTGGTGGTATGTGTAAGCAGGAGATCAATCTGTCACTGTTCAAGGAACCCTTTGCAACCTCTGTAGGAATCCTACAGCTCCACTGAACCCTGTTTGAGAAAACGTTGCTATCATTATGCGTTAACCATCAATCTACGCAAACCTATTCCTTAGCTTCTGCAAAATTTTACTGGGCTGAATTACAAATTTTCAAATTATCCGTTAGAGCAATGGAAGAAACCTAGGGAAAAAAATAGTCTTATGAATTCAAGCATACGGGAAACCCTGTATTTATGATTATTCAAATAAAAGTATAGAAACAAAATACAACACATTAAAAGAACAGGCTTACAGCTGAGTCACTAGTCTGTATGGCAGAACATGAGGCACATGTTTAATTTGGAGTCGCTGTTTAGCACACAGGGCCAGACTCATTGCTTGAGAAAATGCACGGAATGAATCAGCTAAGTATCATGAAAAGGTACACAAATTCTAATAATAGCTTTTATACCACTTCATCTCTAAACCTAGTATGGAACATAACACTATTATCTTATTCTTGTGTGTTTCCTGTGAAGTTAGTTACCTGGGAGACCATCCCTAATGGATGCAGAGCTGCCAATGATAATGATGAGAATGACCTCAGAACACTGATGCACCTGACAGATTCAGCAGCCTGAGATAAACGTGTTTTTCCCAATGGACACAAGTGTTGTATTACAGCCAAGCTTATCTGCAGATTTTAAGCTTGTGGCAAGTACCCAGTTTTCCATGGCTAGAATCTGTACATAATTTGTGTCCCCTTGAGTAATTAAAATCATGCCTGCAAGGAATCTTTTTGTAGTATAATGCTCTGTAAGGCACTGCGGGCAGTCCCAGCAATGAGAATTCAAAAGCCATAGATGTACGGAATTAGCATCAACCTTTAGACTATGAATTACACTCCTGTGGAGCATGCCTAGACCACATCAAACATCTTTTAGAGAGTGCAAAAAAAAAAATATGTGTCATACATTCTTTTTTTAAATCTGCGTGAAGGACTTAAAAGAGCTTTGGCCACAGGTGGCTCAAAGGCGGCCCTTAAATTAATCGAAAACGTGGAGTCTAAATTCAAAAAGATCTATCATTATCATTTTTATTTTAGTTTGCAATGTGTTTATTAAGTTTTCCATGAACAATTAAAGGCACATATGAAAAAGAATGAAAAGTACAATAGACCATCAGCTGGCCGTGGTGTTAAACATGTTAGTCAGAACACAACAAAATACAAAAATATTAAAAATCCCTGAGTACGCATAGACCACCATTAAGTGGTCCAATATCTCCAAAACTATACTATTTAAAACTCAGTGGAGCATCAGAAAATTTGCCATCGATAATGTAAAGTCTCGAACAACCATATATACTGCAGGTCAAGGAGATTCCCTAAGTAAACAGGGATCTAAGAAGCCACAGCAGTGAAATAAGGAGAGGAAAGAAGGTAGAGGTAGGGACAAGGGTCTACTCCAGGCACAGGACAGATGTTTCTAGTGTAGCTCCCTACTAGGTAGGTGCTAGTGAGAAAGTATAGTTTGTGCTCTGTCTGCTTACCAGAAGATCTGCAGGTAAATCTAATTTGTTTTCAGCCTACCAGAGAGCAGGATCTGTTAGTAAGGTTTGCTCATTGTGCTCAGAGTGCAACTCATTCTGTCTAGAGAGTGTTTGCCACTTGTCCAATAGGAAAGCATGTGTTGGACAGTGGGAGGAAACCCGATGAATGGGTGCATGGGCTTTTAATACAGTCCTGATGATTGGCAAAGAGAAAGTCACCTCGGTGCATGTTGGGATACTGTAAAAAAGCCAGGAGCACATCTTCTCGAGGTCTTTCATTGGGGAGCGGACCCCCGGAGGGAGGGGGTGGCTGCCTCCTCCTCTGTAGAGGTGCCATGCGGCCTCAGGGGGTCACCCTGAGGGCCGCAAGAGTAGCAGTAAGGAGCTGAACCTGGAGGTCCAGAAAAGCTAACTGAGAGGGGGGACACTGGAGGATCTGTCTCTGCAATACTGTCAGTACTGAAACTTGTGTCAAGGGGCCTGAGGATGTTAGTGAGAATGTCCTGTAGATAAATTATCGTCCATCAAGTCATCTTGTTAAAGAGCAAAAGGAACAATAGACTTAACCCCATCCACTCTAGTGGCAGTGTGGATTAACAGCTGGGCTGTTCCATATTTTCAAGCAGAACTTTGAGGATAGAAGTCCTCCAACAATGTGAATAGTTCAATTGGAGTATCCCACTATTCCCTTCTTCTATCCCAAATTATCAATAAACAACAAAACAAACAACACCCCTAGACTGTTTATTCATGTGACGGGCCACTGGGAACAAGGAGGGATTCAGAGACTTGTTCAAGTAAATATGTGTTGGTAACCAGGGGAGCCCGCAAAGACAATATCCAGCAGTTCCTGCGGGGGGCAGTGCTACACTAGTTCAACTGGTATCGTCAGTTGTTGGATCCAGGGATCACACTTGTTTTTGAACAACAGCAGTTTATCATTTAAGAGCACCGAAAGGTCTTCATTGATCATGACCCAAAACAGCTTTGTCTTCAATAATTCAAACTGAACCACTAGAGACTTCCAGGATCTAGAAATAGTGATACATGCTGCTATGAATATAAATGTTATCAATCGTCTTATGAGTTTTGAGGCTGCCTCCTCTCGACAGCCCAATAGTGCCTGTTGTGACGATTTGATAAGGTTAACACCAATATGAGAGTAAATAAAGTTATACAAGCAGATCCAAAATCTTTTGACCTTTAGACATGTTCACCATACATGGTAAGCCGAGCCCTCCTGACCACAACCTCTGATGCAGAGGCAGGAGGCACCCGGGACCCACAAAGCTATTCTAACAGGAACCATGTACCATCACAGAAACACTTTGTAATTGACCTCTATTAAGGAGGTGTTGACAAGATTTTTTGAGGCGTGTTGTGCCAGCTTATGCCAGCTTGGCAAATCAAGTGTTTCCCTGATGTCCTGCTCCCAGTTAGATATAGGGCAGCTTGATGTCTTGGGTGTGTTTGTCTATTCATTTGCATAAGTGGAAGTGACAGAAGAAAGATCAGAGGTCTGTTTCAGAGATGTTAGGAAACGGGCATTTTGAGTGTAGTGGGATATCTCTGTGCACAGTATATCAAACTTTTCTTTAAAGAATTGTAGAGGCAATATACCGCGGTGGTCACAGAAGTCCACTATGTGCAAAAGGCCCTTATTTGTCCACCAGGAAAAATTTTGGGGTGCAAGGCCCAGGGTGAAGTCAGGGTTGTTAAGTATTGGAGCCAAGGGGGTATGAGCAGATTTAAATATATATCTGTTTGTAACTCTATCCCACAAATCGAGTGAAAAAGAAAGGGTGAGGCATAATACCAGAGGCCTGTCCTTGGCCTATTGCCACAATAAATGGTTAACCAATCTCAAGGGGAAGAGTACATCTGCAACCATATGGGGTGCTGAACCTTGGTATGGAATCTGATCAGTTGAGCTAATTGTGCAGCTTGAAAATACTTGACCAAGTCAGGTACCCCCAGTCTCTCCCTTATTTTAGGGGAGTATAGTGTATGCCTATTCATTCTAGGCCTCTCCCCCCCCCCCCCCCAGACATATTACGTTTATTATGGAACAAAGTACATGTAGTACTTTGTCCCATGTTTCTCAGTACTTTCTAAACCTAGTTAAAGTATAAAGCAAAACTTTTTTTAGTTTTGGATACAGTGCAGAAGGATTTGATTGGTTGTCTGTGTTCCCATTAGGGAGATTCACTCTGTCAATTTGTCCCGCTTACCATGATCAAGAGTACTAATCTGCTCCCCTCTTTTCCAGCCACAGCCAATCCAACAACCACTTTGAAGGAGACAGTTGATTCATAGCTGAAGCATGTCTGAACTGTGAACACTTTTTGAAGATAAGCAACAGCAAGAGGAATGCAGAAGCTGAAATGCCCACTCTCGCCCTGTATTTCTCTTGCCGGTGCAATAGGAACTGTTAACAAAAAACATTCTAATGATAGATCTTCTTTTATTCTTCACCACCCTCTCAAATATTAGACAATGCCCTGTTTATGATTAGTCTCACATTTATTGAATTTTGAGGAAAATACAAATATTCTTCAGCAGTACATAGATCTGGCATAAAGTGCCATATCCACAGAATGCTCATAAATGGAATAGTATTACTATATTAATATATACAAAAAAGAGCAAAAAGGTTTCGGACTGTAAATCCACAGAAACACAACAGCAATGTTGTCACCCTATGTCTGGAAGTGTAACAGAGACTTACATTTAAAACCAGTTATTTGGATGGTGACATTGTGCTATATGAGAAATCCTAGAAAAAGACTGGAAGATGCGTACAAAATTGTGTCTGTCATTTGGAGATACCCTATACAAGGGTGCGAGCTTGTAGTCCCAACAGGTACCGAAATCAAAGCTAGACTCAAACCTTGGTACAGACGTGGGGTGGGGGCTGGGGAGGGGGGAGGTCACCAAAGTGTAAAGGGTAAGGTATTTAGATTTGAGGAAAAATAAGATAGTTTAGGATAAAGATATTGGGTGAAAGGGATGGAAAACCTAAAGATGATGAAAAGATGGGGAGGGAGAGGCCAGAAAAGAAAGAATCTAGAGGAAAAGGGTAGGCTCTAAATTCTAGTAGATAATTATGAAGACAACGCTGAGATGAGAAACCCTATTTTTACAAGGTCTGAGCAGTGTCTAATTGTAATTGTAATAGAATCAGAACTATCTCTATCCCAGGAGACCATCTCTTCCAAGTGGTAAATGGAATCGATCTCACACATCCATTTCAACAGTGGAGGGATATCTGGTTTACGCCAATGGCTAGATAGAATAGTGCAAGTGTGTTAGCAGGTATTAGTGCCCTTTAATTAGTATCCCTCCTTTAGTTATGTAATGGGTGAAAATAGTGCCCTTTATATGCTAGCTGTGTGTGGGGCCCAAGGAACTTAGGGTATGGAAGAAGGACACCCCTGATCAGCAAAGATAAAGTACTGTGTTGGAGCTGTATTAGAGAACCTTTTACAGGGCTGAATTGCAAGGGTGATGAAAGAGGACACTAAGGAGCAGACGGAGAAACCTTGACCCCCCCCCCTTGACCTTCGACTAGCGAGTGACCCCTGGGCCTATGGAGGATGTCCTTTATGTGACAGGAAGAAACTCCAGTGTGATTGACACCTTTGTTAAAGAGACTATAACTTTTGGGGAAGATGGCTTTAATCATTCTTTGAGACTTAGAAGTTTTCTGTACTTGTGTGACCACTGCATGGGAAGTTATGAAAAGGAGGTGAGTGTTCTGAACTGTGAACTTCTATCAGTGAGTCATGTACTGGTGCTGTACTGCAAAGTGTTTTTAACCTAGGAACTATGCTAGAGGGACGTTTTTGCAGTAGAGCAGTTAAAATGCACTTTTATTTATTCTGGGTAACAGGCCTCAGGCAGGGAATATGAGGGGAGTAGGCTTTAGGCCAGGTGAAGGTGGCACAATATGGTGGAGTTTTCCTAACAAGAACAGATAGGTGACTGTCCCATCCAAGAAAAAGCGGGTGGGTCCAAGAGCAGCATGGCAGGAACCACGAACAAATAACCCCCCCCCCCCCCCTCCTCCCTATACAAGCAGATACCAGAAAATGATGAAGTAGATCCTTTTAAATTTGCTTACTATTGCCAGGGATCGTGGAGAGGAGGGTAATTTGGGGAATAATACCTTGTTTAATAGAAAATATGACACCTCTGTACATTGCAGTACAAAACTCACTACAAAAGAAAATCCAACCCAAGGAAACAATACAAATAATAAAAGGCACACACATATTACCAAAGTGTAAAAAAAAATAAAATGTGTAACTCAAATAAAACATGAAACAACAGTCCATAGCTCTATGTGAAATCTTAAATAATAAAATAAATTCATTGATCTGTATCACTCAATTCGCCAAGTGTAATCCCTACTGTACTGAGATTCATCTCAACATAACCACCATCTGTTTAAAGGTAAGCCAAAAAGCACTAATAATGTCCTTTTCATTAAATCAAACTTGCTTCCCCCTATGATCTTCAATGCCATATAGATGGTCAGGAAGAAGATACCATCTATACTGAATTAAAGACCAAAGAAAAAAGCAAGTTTGATTTCATAGATAGAAGATTTCTAAAACCGTTTTGACTTACCTCTGAACAGGGGGGGATTTAATAATAAAAAGGTCAGGTCTGAGCATATACAGTAGGCCCTTTACAAAATAATCTAAAGTGGGTGACTGGGGACAAAGAGAATGCAAAGGTATTAAATACCTTCTTCAGCTCTGTGTATACAAAGGAGCATGGGGGAGCTCATGTCCATATTGGTAATTATATTGACACAGCCCCAAATGATCCACAATTGCTCAAAATTCATATTATCCAGAAATATTTAGGCAGAATAAAGGTGGATAAAGCACCTGGACCAGATGGCATACACCCACAGATCCTAAAAGAATTGAGCTCTGTCATTTCAAAGCCATTGTTTCTAATTTTTAGAGACTCTTTATTGACTAGCATAGTACCACTGGATTGCCGTAAGGCCAGCGTGCTGCTTATATTTAAAAGGGTTTAAAATCGTTATCAAGTAACTATAGACCTGTTAGTTTACCTTCTATAGTTTGAAAGATTTTGGAGAGTTTACTAAAAGACCACATAGATGAGTTTTGGCTAGAAAAAAGCATTTTAAGCAAAAGTCAGCATGGATTCATGAAAGACAGAAGTTGTCAGACAAATTTGATTTGATGAGGAGGTGAGCAAAACCTTGGACAGAAGGGTGGATGTGGTATACTTAGATTTTGAAAAAGCTTTTGACAAATTTCCCCACGCACGGCTACTGTATAGATCATTATCTCACTGACAAATCAGCACATTCTTGGTCTCCATGAATGTGCTCTTCGCTGGTTCTCATCCTACTTATCCAACCACACCTTTAGCATTGCTTAAAGCGGAGTTCCGGCCTCGGAAACGGTTTTGAGATAAAAATACCCCCGGGACAGTCAGGGCTAGTGCATTTTAGAATGGATGCCCAGTGAGGAGGAGGAGACATCCGTCCCAGTGTGTGTGTGTGTGTATGTGTCAGCAGCTGTGAGTAGAGCAGCAGCTGCAAACAGGGGGAAAGCTGTGTGACTGTACTCTGTAAGAAATCAATAGCTGTTTGTCTGTACTGCGACTGACTGCTGTGTGACTGTCTCTGCGACTGAGTACCTGGGAAGTCTGGTAAGTATCCTTGCGACTGGTGAGTATCCTTGCGACTGGTGAGTATCTTTGCGACTGGTGAGTATCCTTGCGACTGGTGAGTATCCTTGCGACTGGTGAGTATCTTTGCGACTGGTGAGTATCCTTGCGACTGGTGAGTATCCTTGCGACAGGTGAGTATCCTTGCGACTGGTGAGTATCCTTGCGACTGGTGAGTATCCTTGCGACTGGTGGGTATCTTTGCGACTGGTGAGTGTCCTTGCGACTGGTGAGTATCTTTGCGACTGGTGAGTATCTTTGCGACTGGTGAGTATACTTGCGACTGGTGAGTATACTTGCGACAGGTGAGTATCCTTGCGACTGGTGAGTATCTTTTGCGACTGGTGAGTATCTTTGCAACTGGTGAGTGTCCTTGCGACTGGTGAGTATCCTTGCGACAGGTGAGTATCCTTGCGACTGGTGAGTATCTTTGCGACTGGTGAGTATCTTTGCGACTGGTGAGTATCTTTGCGACTGGTGAGTGTCCTTGCGACTGGTGAGTATCCTTGCGACTGGTGAGTATCTTTGCGACTGGTGAGTATCTTTGCGACTGGTGAGTATCCTTGCGACTGGTGAGTATCTTTGCGACTGGTGAGTATCTTTGCGACTGGTGAGTGTCCTTGCGACTGGTGAGTATCCTTGCGACAGGTGAGTATCCTTGCGACTGGTGAGTATCTTTGCGACTGGTGAGTATCTTTGCGACTGGTGAGTATCTTTGCGACTGGTGAGTGTCCTTGCGACTGGTGAGTATCCTTGCGACTGGTGAGTATCTTTGCGACTGGTGAGTATCTTTGCGACTGGTGAGTATCCTTGCGACTGGTGAGTATCTTTGCGACTGGTGAGTATCTTTGCGACTGGTGAGTGTCCTTGCGACTGGTGAGTATCCTTGCGACAGGTGAGTATCCTTGCGACTGGTGAGTATCTTTGCGACTGGTGAGTATCTTTGCGACTGGTGAGTATCTTTGCGACTGGTGAGTATCTTTGCGACCGGTGAGTATCTTTGCGACCGGTGAGTGTCCTTGCGACTGGTGAGTGTCTTTGCGACTGGTGAGTATCTTTGCGACTGGTGAGTATCTTTGCGACTGGTGACTATCTTTGCGACTGGTGAGTATCCTTGCGACTGGTGAGTATCTTTGCGACTGGTGAGTATCCTTGCGACTGGTGAGTACCTTGTGACGGGTGAGTATCCTTGCAACTGGTGAGTATCCTTGCAACTGGTGAATATCCTTGCACTGGTGAGTATCCTTGCGACTGGTGAAGTAGCTTGCGACTGGTGAGTATCCTTGCGACTGGAAGTATCTTTGCGACTGGTGAGTGTCCTTGTGACTGGTGAGTATCTTTGCGACTGGTGAGTATCCTTGCGACTGGTGAGTATCCTTGTGACTGGTGAGTATCCTTGTGACTGGTGAGTATCCTTGCGACTGGTGAGTATCCTTGCGACTGGTGAAGTATCCTTGCGACTGGTGAGTATCCTTGCGACTGGTGAAGTTGCTTGCGACTGGTGAGTATCTTTGCGACTGGTGAGTATCTTGCGACTGGTGAGTATCTTGCGACTGGTGAGTATCTTGCGACTGGTGAGGATCCTTGCGACTGGTGAGGATCCTTGCGACTGGTGAGTATCTAGTGACTGGTGAGGGTATTAGCGACTGGTGGGTACCCCAGGTTTTGTACCAGGGAAGTTAGAGGTAGTGTAGGTAAGGAAGAGCAGGTCGTTAACATTATCCCCATAGAGTAGAGGGTAATAATGTCCGACAGGATTGGGGATGCCACTCAGTGCACTTCTTGCGGCATGTATGCGTTCCTTGATGAAACAATCGAGGACGAATACTGCTGTGCAAGATGTGAGCGACTTGTTGCTCTGGAAGCCCACATCGTGGATCTAGAGAACACAGTGACAAGACTGCGTGGCATCTACAACCTGGAAAGGAGCTTGGACTTTACCCATCAGGCGCTGGCAGGGGTCAGCATAGAGGAGGAAGGAATAGAGGAGACGCAAGCAGCAGAGGTACGCAGCTGGGTGACTGTTAGGAATGTTAGGGGGAGGAGAGTCAGGGAGGCCAGTCCTGAGTTGGTACACCCTAACATGTTTGCCGAGTTGCAGGTTGAGGGGGATATCAACTCAGGGGTGGCAGAGCTGGAGCATGCACCCTCCCCCAGCTGCCAGGGGAGGGACGGCTCCAGGAAGAAGGGGGGCCGTAACTCAGGAAAGGTTAGAAAGGTTGTGGTAGTTGGGGACTCAATTATCAAGAGGACAGAGAGGGAAATCTGTAAAAAAGATCTCGTGAACCGAACAGTTTGTTGTTTACCGGGCGCCCGAGTTCGGCACATCGCAGATCTGGCAGACAGATTGTTGGGCGGGGCTGGGGATGACCCAGCGGTCATGGTGCACGTGGGCACTAATGACAAAGTTAAAGGTAGGTGGAGGATCCTTAAGAACGATTTCAGGGACTTAGGTAATAGATTGAGGAAAAGGACCTCCAAGGTGGTTTTCTCTGAAATACTGCCTGTACCTCGAGCCACACAGGAGAGGCAGAAGGAGCTTAGGGAAGTTAACAAGTGGCTGAGGAATTGGTGTAGGAAGGAGGGGTTTGGGTTCCTGGAGAACTGGGCTGACTTCTCAGTCGGCTACCGGCTCTTTAGTAAGGATGGGCTGCACCTTAATGGGGACGGTACAGCTCTTTTGGGGAGAAAGATGGCCACCGAGTTGGAGGGGCTTTTAAACTAGGAGACGGGGGGGAGGGCTCAGAAATAGAATCAGTCAGGAGGGAGCAGAGGACTGAAGGCAGTTGTAGGGTCAATAGCGACAGTAGGTCAACAACATCAATTGGCGGGTCTGTGCGGGAGAACAGCAGACCAAACAGAAATAAACAAAACCGCCAATCACGTTTAACTTCCGTAAAACTAAGAGGGGTATATGCTAATGCCAGGAGCCTAGCTAATAAGATGGATGAGTTGGACATGTTAGTACATGAGGAGGACATAGACCTTGTGGGAATAACGGAGACTTGGTTCGACCCCTCACATGACTGGCTGGCCAATATCCAAGGGTATTCGGTGTACCGGAAGGACAGGGTTGGTAAAAGAGGGGGAGGGGTATGTCTCTATGTCAAGAACAATATAAAGGTGCTAGAAAGGAGTGACATTACGGATGGGATGAGCATGGATTTAGAATCTGTGTGGGTTGAACTCGATAGGGAAGAAGATAAGGGAAAAGTAGTTGTGGGGGTTTGCTATAGGCCACCTAACCAAGGGGAGGAGGTAGAGCTGGAATTTTTAGCACTAATAGGTAAAGCGGCAAAACTAGGATCAGTCATCATATTGGGGGACTTCAATTATCCCGACATTGACTGGGAAGAGGGGACTGCACACTCGCATAAGGCCCGGCTATTCACGGAAACCTTACAGGATAACTACATGTCGCAGTTGGTGGATTCCCCTACTAGAGAGAATGCTATCCTGGATCTATTGATCACTAATGACCCAGACATAATCTCGGAGGTAGGAGTCCAGGACAACCTGGGCTCTAGCGATCACAGGATGATCACATTTAGTATAAATAACAATATAAAAAGGCAAGTGGGGAACATAAGAACCCTAAACTTCAGAAGGGCAGACTTTCCAAAATTGTACTCATTGATGGAAAGGGTAAACTGGGACCAAACCCTGGGATCACTGACCACAGAGGAAAAATGGGAATGCTTTAGAACAATATTAAGCAAAGGCATCTTGCAGTGCATTCCTATGGGGAATAAATTTAGAAGAGACAAAGCCAAACCTGGCTGGCTAAACCGTAGCGTTAAAAAACTTATTAGGGGAAAAAAATTGGCCTTCAAGAAATATAAATCAGAGGGCACTGTATCGGCCTTCCAGCAATACAAGGAGGAAAATAAGAAGTGTAAACACGAAATCAAGATGGCTAAAATCAACTTTGAGAGACAAATAGCGGAGGATAGTAAAAAAAACCCAAAGAAATTCTTTAAATATATCAACAGCAAAAAAACTAGGGCAGAGCATATTGCACACATAATTAGCGATGATGGGAGGATGGTTACAGAGGACACTGAAAAAGCAACCGTGCTGAATTCTTTTTTCTCGTCAGTCTTTACGCAGGAAAAGGAAGGGTACACTGACCATGACTGTATGGTTAGTAGTAATACACAGGACTTGCCACTATGGCTAACAGAGGGGGAAATCAGGGAAAGACTGGATAAACTTAACACAAACAAATCACCAGGCCCGGATGGCGTACATCCGAGAGTGCTCAAGGAACTCAGTATGGTTATATCTAGACCACTGTTCCTGATCTTTGCTGACAGTATTAGGACAGGAGATGTACCAGGGGATTGGAGGAAGGCTAACGTGATTCCGATATTCAAAAAGGGCCAGAGACATATCCCGGGAAATTATAGGCCTGTCAGTCTGACATCAATAATATGTAAACTTTTGGAGGGGATGATAAGGGACTATATCGTAGAGTATGCTAAAGATAACAACATCATCAGTAGTAACCAGCACGGGTTTACAAATGGGCGATCTTGTCAAACCAATCTCTTAGCATTCTACGAGGAAGTGAGCTGTGAGCTAGATAGGGGGAGACCAGTGGATGTGGTGTACTTGGATTTCGCTAAGGCGTTTGATACAGTTCCCCACAAGCGCTTAATTTATAAAATAAGGTCTGCAGGTATCGACAGCAGGGTTTGCTCTTGGATACGGAATTGGCTAAAAGGCCGTGTCCAAAGGGTAGTAATAAACAGCGCATACTCAGACTGGTCTGAGGTAGTAAGCGGGGTGCCCCAGGGCTCAGTCCTGGGACCAACCTTGTTCAATTTATTCATAAACAGCATTGAGGACGGGATCAGTAGTTCGTTATCAGTTTTTGCAGATGACACAAAATTGGCCAGGGCAATAACTGCACAGCATGAAGCAGATATCCTACAGAATGACCTGGACAAAATTACGGAGTGGGCAACGACATGGCAAATGAGGTTTAATGTGGAGAAGTGTAAGGTTTTGCACTTGGGGACCAAAAACATAAAAACACAATACACGTTAGGAGGGGAACCCTTGGGGGAATCAAAAATGGAGAAGGATCTGGGAGTCTTAGTTGATGATAGATTAGGCAACAGCATGCAATGCCAAGCGGCAGCTTCCAAAGCCAACAGAATATTAGCATGCATAAAGAAAGGGATGTATTCCAGAGATAAGACTATAATCCTTCCACTTTATAAAACTCTGGTCCGACCGCATCTGGAGTATTCTGTCCAGTTCTGGTCGCCAGTCCTCAGGAGGGATGTGTTGGAGCTGGAGAAAGTCCAGAGAAGGGCAACTAAACTGATTAGGGGGTTGGAGGACCTTACCTATGAAGAGCGGCTGCAATCGCTCGATTTATTTTCCCTGGAGAAAAGACGTCTGAGAGGGGACATGATAGCAATTTATAAATATCTTAATGGGGATCTCAGCTTAGAAGAAAAGCTGTTCATTCGAAGGAATTGCATGAGGACTCGAGGACATACAATGCGATTAGAGGAGAAGCGTTTTAACCTCAGGCAACGTGGGGGGTTCTTTACTGTTAGGGCTACAAGATTGTGGAATTGTCTACCACAAGAGGTGGTTTCTGCGGGTAGTATGGTGACTTTCAAAAGACTCTTAGACTTACATCTCAAGGATCAGGAGATTGAGGGCTATGTTAGATGATTACAGTCACACACACCTACACAGGTTGAACTGGATGGACTATTGTCTTTATTCAACCTCACCTACTATGTAACTATGTAACTATGTAACTATGAACTGTCCCTGGGTTCACTTACCTTTTAGAAGAAATACTTACCTTAAAAAATATCTTGTCCAGCGCTGCCATCTCAGGTGTGGGCAGCTGAAGCCAGGGCGTCCTCTTCGGTCCCAGAATGCCCTGCACCGACCCCGCTCGTCACTCGTCATCCCTGCACAGCTTCTGGGCATGCCCAGGAGCTGTTTAGCAGGGAATTGCGCGCCTGAACCGGAAGTGAGCAGGCGCATTGATTCCTGGGATTGAGGACGTTCAGCTCCCAGGAGTCAATGCAAGCAGGAAGAGACAGCACGGGCCGCGGCCGCAGAGGGAGGAAGTGGAAGAAAGGTAAGTATATTTTCTTCAATAGCAAGGTAAGTAATTGAAAAAGAAAATCAGGACTATCCATTTCTTTTGTAGGTGATTTTAGGCGAGCAGATGGCCCAAAGTGTTTTTTCAGGCCGGAACTCTGCTTTAAAATCTACTTTCTTCTCTCCTCTTCCTTTTTTTGTCGGGATCCCCCAAGGTTCTGTTTTTGGACCTTCTCCTATTCTCAAACTACACCTCCTCCCTAGGTCAGTTAATAGCCTCCCATGGCTTCCAATACCATCTCTATGCTGACGACACCCAAATTTATCTCTCTACCCCTCAGCTTATTCCTTCAGTCTCCTCACATATCACTAATTTACTAACAGACATATTAGCCTGGATGTCACATCACTTCCTCAAACTCAGTCTATCAAAAACTGAGCTCATAATATTTCCTCCCACACGTGCCTCTTCCCCTGATTTCTCTATCAAGGCCGATGGCACAACTATCAACCCATCTTCACATGCCAAGGTTCTTAGTGTAATCCACATTGTAAAGCGCAGCGCTGCGCAAACTGTTGGCGCTATATAAATCCTGTATAATAATAATAATAATAATCCTGGACTCTGAACTATCCTTTCGGCCTCACATCCAATCACTGTCCAAATCTTGCTGCCCCAACCTATGCAACATCTCCAAAATATGCCCCTTCCTAACCAATGACACCACAAAGCTCCTAGTTCACTTCCTGGTCAACTCCTGCCTCGACTACTGCCACTCCCTTCTTACTGGCTTACCTTTACATAGGCTATCTCCCCTTCAGTCCATCATGAATGCTGCTGTCAGGCTCATCCACCTTACCAACCATTCAGTGTCTGCTACTCCTCTCTGTCAATCCCTCCACTGTCTTCCGCTCACCCAACAAATTAAATTCAGAATGCTAACAATAACTTACAAAGCCATCCACAATTTGGCCCCCAGCTACATCACTATCCTAGTCTCAAAATACCAACCTATCTTTTTGTTCCTCCCAAGACCTCCTGCTCTCTAGATCCCTCGTCACCTCCTCCCATGGTCGCCTCCAGGACATTTCCTGAGCCTCTCCCATCCTATGAAACTCCCTACCCCAATCTGTCCAGCTATCTCCTACTCTGTATTGTTTTACATGATCCCTGAAAACCTTGCTCTTCAGAGAAGCCTATTTTGCCCAACCTAACAACTGTACTTTATTTTATCCATCAGCTACCTTTTGTATCATTTGACCCTTTCTTTCTAGTAAGCTCTAATGAACAGGGCCCTCTGATTCCTCCTGTATTAAATTGTTTTGTAACTGTACTGTCTGCCCTGATTTTGTAAAGAGCTGTGCAAACTGTTTACACTATATAAATCCTGTATATTAATAATGTGTAAGGTAAAGTCTATAGGCTAAAAGACCATATTCAGAAAGTAGTGGTTAATGATTCATACACTGAATGGTCTAAGGTTATCAGTGATGTACCCCATGGTTCAGCGTTGGGATCCTTACTTTTTAACATATTTATAAATGATATAGGGTCTGGGATTAAAAGTACAATTTCAGTTTTCCCCCTCTGCTTCAGCAAGCCACATTGTTATATCCTAGAAGACGTAAACTATAGCCCAATCTTTTAATTTGAAGCCAAGGGTGTCTGGTCCTTATAGACAAATATGGTGTTCAAGTTTGTCAACTTCATTTCCTATTCTTTCATGACCATAGTCAGATTTTCCATTTGTTGGATTTTTTCAATTTTACCAAGCCAGAGCGTTGTTGTAGGGAGTGATGGTTGCTTTCACACTGCTGGGATGCAGGCTTTGGCTTCATTAAAAAGATGTTTTAGCATGTTTAAATTTCTTTGTAGACATGGGAGAATCGTGCAAGAAGCTTGGATGTACCGTTCAGCTGCTACACATTTGGTCTCCTGGGAAGAGTGTGGAGCCTGTTCTCCTAAATGCTAGAGGGCAGAGTAATAGTCTTTGAAGGCCCAATCTATGCCAGGTGAGGTCTTAACTCCAACGTCTCCCTGCGTCCCAATTTGTGGAATATTCCTTGCTTGTGTACATTTAAGAGCATTAGTAACCATTCTTCCTGGCTTACTTCTTAATACACAGAATGCCTTAATACACAATGTAAGTTTAGCTTCTGCTTTATCAATAAGGAAGGAGCTTATCCAGAAGGTTATTCAGTTGGTTTCCCACCTGTATAGCCAGTGATTTCTTATGTGCCCTTTCTAAAGGACAGATTTCCAAAAGGAGGGTTGTCAATCTGGGAGTTAAGAGTTTTCTTTCTGTGGAGCCCCAATTTTATGAGCAACCCCTGGATCATGCATCTATGTGTTTACCAGTGACAGAAAGATGAAACATTCTCAGTGTCATTTTTAGTGAACAAATAGTCTAATTTTTGCAGTTTTTGATTTTTTTGATCTTGTTAAGAGTGTCTTGTTTAATTTCCATTGCCACGATAAAAACCCTAGCTTAAGGAATGTGTGGGGGCATGGTCTGACAGGGTGAAAGAGCCAATAGTGGCAGTAAAAAGCACTCTGTGAAATAAAAATGTAATCAGTTCTGGTATACATCTTGTAAAAAGTTTGTGTATCAAGAGTCCTCCATCTATCCACTAATTGATGGTTATGAAGTAGCTTTTTAGGTTTCTGCAGTTTTGAGGTAAAGGAAAAGTTCCCTTCAAAACCTCCAACAAGGGATCTAACGCAAGGTTACTGTCACTTCCCATTAGGACAATGCTCTTTTTATGTTATTCTATTAAGGAAGGAAAAGAGTAGTCTTTTGATTGTACGGAAAACCTTTTATGTGAAAGTGGTGACTTGTCCCTTCTCTAACAGCTTCTAGTTCTTTTCAAGGCATCTGTTAGCATATTGCTTTTAAAGGAGTTCTATGGTCACAGCATACACTTTCATTATATAACATCAACATTGTGATTGCAATACAAATAATAGTTATTTTTTACAATCCAATATAGGCTTACTTGAAAAATCATTCCTGTTGTGAGTTCTGACTGTCTGCTGGCCACCTCTTTCCAAAACTTCCTGTATTACCTGCATGCTTTGCAGCTCTTCCTCTATTGTTTACTTTCAAACTCTAAGGACTACATATCCCATGGTACCTTGCTGCCTGCAAGGTGAAATTCCTTTATTGACAGCCTCATGAAACACCTCTTTTCAACACCTCTGCAGTTGAGAAGGCAGGCTCTGTGAATTTTGTGACATAGCAGTGCCTACTCACAGGGCACAGTGAATACAGTATATGTCACAAAATTCAAGGTAGAGTGTGTGTCAAGTAAATGTGTGGGGATCTTCACAAAGTAAATCTTCAAACTTCAAGATCATTCGGATTAATAGGAATAAGCTAGAAATAAGTTTAACATTATGTGGAAATTTCCATATGATTTTACATTTTGACCATAGATACACTTTGACAAACTTTGTAAGAAGTTACTGTGTTTTCCTGTGGGATTCACATGAAATCCGGGCGCAGTATGATTTCAACCCATTCATATGAGGGGGTTAAATTCATGCCAGACCGCACCAAAAGTAGTGCATGCACTACTTTAAAAAATGGACAGCTACCGGATCGCATAGTACTATTGTACCATGCAATCCACTGTGTTCGCAACCTAAATTTGGGGTGTTAACACTGACATGCACTGCAGATAGCAAGTGCAGTGCGTTGTGAACGTGGTACGGAAAATGTGTATGGAATACGGGTTTCCTGCACCACCTTCTGGTATGAACTGGCCCTTAGGCCCTGTTCACATCTATATGTTACGAGTTTAATAGTAATGCATATAAAAGTGTGCAAAATTCACAAAGCCCATACAAAATCATGTACCTACAATGCACCTAAAACTTGCAGAAGTGTATTAGCCCTAATACTGTACTAGAAGAAAAAGGCAGAATTAGGCCTCATGCATATGGGAGTAAAAAAATGCATGTACATTGTTTTCAATGGGGACATGCACACAGGTGTGTAAGCATGCACTGCATTCAGAACTTTAAAACAAAATCTAAAAATCTGCTGTAGGCATGTAGTTCACGTGCTTAAATACAGTCAAGTCCATAAATATTGGGACATTGACACAATTCTAATTTTTTTGGCTCTATGCACCACCACAATGGATTTGAAATGAAACAAATAAGATGTGCTTTAACTGCAGACTTTCAGCTTTAATTTGAGGGTATTTACATCCAAATCAGGTGAACGGTGTAGGAAATACAACAGTTTGTATATGTGCCTCCCACTTTTTAAGGGACCAAAAGTAATAGGACAGATTAACAATCATAAATCAAACTTTCACTTTTTAATACTTGGTTGCAAATCCTTTGCAGTCAATTATAGCCTGAAGTCTGGAATGCATAGACATCACCAGAGGCTGGGTTTCATCCCTTGTGATGCTCTGCCAGGCTTCTACTGCGTCTTCAGTTCCTGCTTGTTCTTGGGGCATTTTCCCCTCAGTTTTGTCTTCAGCAAGTGAAATGCATGCTTAATCAGATTCAGGTCAGGTTATTGACTTGGCCATTGCATAACATTCCACGTCTTTCCCTTGAAAAACTTTGGTTTCTTTCTCAGTATGCTTCGGGTCATTGTCCATCTGCACTGTCCAATGAGTTCTGAAGCATTTGGCTGAATATGAGCAGATGATATTGCCCGAAACACTTTAGAATTAATCCTGCTGCTTTTGTCAGCAGTCACATTATCAATAAATACAAGAGAACCAGTTCCATTGGCAGCCATACATGCCCACGCCATGACACTACCACCACCTCGCTTCACTGATGAGGTGGTGTGCTTTGGATCATGAGCAGTTCCTTTCCTTCTCCATACTCGTCTCTTCCCATCACTCTGGTACAAGTTGATCTTGGTCTCATCTGTCCATAGGATGTTGTTCAAGAACTGTGAAGGCTTTTTTAGATGTTGTTTGGCAAACTCTAATCTGGCCTTCCTGTTTTTGAGACTCCCCAATGGTTTACATCTTGTGGTGAACCCTCTGTATTCTGGTGAAGTCTTCTCTTGATTGTTGACTTTGACACACATACGCCTACCTCCTGGAGAGTGTTCTTGATCTGGCCAACTGTTGTGAAGGGTGTTTTCTTCACCAGGGAAAGAATTCTTCGGTCATCCTCCACAATTGTTTTCCATTGTCTTCCGGGTCTTTAGGTGTTGCTGAGCTCACCGGAGCGTTCTTTCTTTTTAAGGATGTTCCAAACAGTTGATTTGGCCACACCTAATGTTTTTGCTATCTCTCTGATAGGTTTGTTTTGTTTTTTTTCAGCCTAAGGCTCCATGTACACGGGACGCTGGAAATGGCCGTTTAGGAGCAGTTGGGCGTTTGTTTTAGAAGCCCCTGAACCCATCTACATTTTATCTTATCTGTCCATGTACACCAGGTCGTTTGCGGTCGTTTGCGGGCAGTTGCGTTCAGGGACTTTTTTTAGAACGCAATTATTTGCGTTCGAACGTGTGTTTCCCGGCGTTTCAAATGCAAAAACGCGACCGAACGCGTCCGAACGCGACCGAACGCGATGACCCGCGTTTGGCGTTCACGTTTTTCCATTTTAAAGGGGAATAATTTTTTTGACCTCTAGGAACGGTTCTGAACGCAAACGCCCGCAAACGCCCGCTAAACGCCCGCTAAACGCGGGTACAAACGCGACCGAACGGACGTTTCAAACGTCCTAAAAATTCCAGCATTCAAAGGGACTTTTAACAACGTCCTGTGTACATGGACCCTAATGATGGCTTGCTTTACTGATAGTGACAGCTCTTTGGATCTCATATTGAGAGTTGACAGCAACAGATTCCAAAAATAGCATACTTGAAATGAACTCTGGACCTTTTATCTGCTCCTTATAAATGGGATAATGAGGGAATAACACACACTTGGCCATGGGACAGCTGAGCAGCCAATTGTCCCATTACTTTTGGTCCCTTAAAAAGTGGGTGGCACATATACAAACTGTTGTAATTCCTACACTTTTCACCTGATTTGGATGTAAGTACCCTCAAATTAAAGCTGAAAGTCTGCAGTTAAAGCACATCTTGTTTGTTTAATTTCAAATTTATTATAGAGCCAAAAAGATTAGAATTATGTCGATGTCCCAATATTTATGGACTTGACTGTATCTGCAAATGCATATACTGTATGCACGTATACCAGATGCAAAAAGTGCATTATGGTATTGAAAAATAGCGGACGAAATAGAACTACAATTTTAAGCATTCAAAACACATATATAAAGGCAAGAATTTTAAGCAGGAAAAAGCTTACCTATGTGATCTGTGACATTTTTACATTAGTGTGCCTGCAGCCTTTGAGTTAGTTCTTTTCTTAAATACCTGTACAGGTAGGGCCCAGCAGGAACTTGTCAAGTAAGTGTATGGACAGTTGTAGCTTTCAAAATTGTTAAATAATTCATACAATTGAAAAAAGGTTATAGTTTGATATTTAATTCCAATTTATGCAGCTTTTTGAATCTTAAAATAAATTGGGGCATTAGGAAAACAGTTACACAGCTACAGCTCTTCCTTAATCTTCTTTGCATCATCTTCATTGCTTGATTCAGAAGAGTCCTAAAAACAGTGTGAGTTGTTATTGGATTGTAGAATACTATAATATAGTAAATAAAGGAAAAAATGTTAAAGCAGTATCAAACTCAAAGCAATTTTATATATTATTTTATAAAATGTATTATATTATAGCTGGGGTGTGCCGGACGGTCTATCTATTGATGATGGCCACTGGGGGATATATTGTCACTAGTGGGGATCTATTTTTGCATGGGGGTCTATTGTTGCTGGAAGAGAATCTATTGTTGCTGGGAGGCATCTTATATTTCTGGGGAGTCAGTTGTTGCTAGGAGGGATCTACTGTTGAGAGAGAGGTTTATTATTGCTGGCTGCTGGAGGTCTATTGTCACTGGGGTGGATCTATTGTTGCTGAGGTGGTATTTTGTTGTGGGGGGCATTGAATGGGGGGGGGGTATATTGTTGCTGGCTGCAGTGGATCTATTTTGCTTCTTTTTTTGTTATATTTAACAAGTTCCATACAAATTACTTAGTACCACAGAATGATACTTGGTTCTGTGTTCTCTAAAAGGGGCGGTACTGTGAGGCGGGTAGGCGGTAGGACCAAGGGATGTGCTTGGGAGGGGGGTAGGGGGCGGAGACAAGGGGCGACTCAGAAGGGGGGAGTTCCTGCACCTACTCTCTGAGGAAAAAAGCCCTGCATGTTACACTCCCCTCCCCCAGACTGACTGATGATGTTGCTGTCCAAAGATGCCCCTTGTGCTCCTTCATCCAGAGTGGGGGCACTCTAATACAGGAGGTGTGTTACTGGCAACTACTAGGTAAAAACAAAGGAAAAAAAAGCCTAAAAGGGAAAATAAAAGTTGGTATATTGTAGTTTACTAGACCTTAAAGCGGAGTTCCACCCTGGATTTTTTTTTTTTTTTTTCAATACCCCCGGGACAGTCAGGGCTAGTACATTCCACAATGGCTAGCCTCTGATCTGTCCCGGGTTGCACTTACCTGTTAGGACAAATCCTTACCTTGAAAACGTCTTGTCCAGCGCTGCCATCTCAGATGTGGGCAGCTTGAAGCCAGCGAGATCCCCTTCGGCGTCTTCTTCCGCCTTCTTTGGTCCCACGATGCTCTGCGCCGGCCCCGACGTCACTTCCGGGTCGCGCGCGTCATCCCTCTACAGCTTCTGGGCATGCCCAGAAGCTGTTTAGAAGGGGATGACGCGCGCGACCCGGAACGGACGTCGGGGCCGGTGCAGGCGCAATGATTCCTGGGAGCTATGACGTTCAGCTCCCAGGAATCATTGCAGAGCCAGAAAGTGACGACGGGCCGCGGCCGAGGAAGGAGGAAGAAGGAAGTAAGGTAAGTATTTTTTCTTCGCTACAAGGTAAGTAAAAAAAAAAAAAATATGCGATTATCCATTTCTTTTTCAGGTGACCCGGAGCGAGAAGATGGAGGTAAGTATTAAATTAGGGTGGAACTCCACTTTAAATCATTAGTTTGCATTGGCCATCTAGGGAAAGGGTAGTATTAGATGCACTAGCACATTTAGATGGACCTGACCAATGAATTAAGGCCAAACTCTAGCTAACACTTTTTAAGCAATTTGGCCTCCTTGGCAAAGGCAGTCAGGAGGCTGTACAAACAAGCTGTTGAGCTGGGGTTTTACATTCCAACCAACTGCTCATCTAAAAGGAACATGAAGCTTCTCAGGCTGTACATACAGTGCTTTGCGAAAGTATTCGGCCCCCTTGAACTTTTCGACCTTTTGCCACATTTCAGGCTTCAAACATAAAGATATAATACTGTAATTTTTTTGAAGAATCAACAACAAGTGGGACACAATCATAAAGTGGAACAAAAGTTATTGGATATTTCAAACTTTTTTTACAAATAAAAAACTGAAAAATTGGGCGTGCAAAATTATTCAGCCCCCTTAAGTTAATACTTTGTAGCGCCACCTTTTGCTGTGATTACAGCTGTAAGTCGCTTGGGGTATCTCTCTATCAGTTTTGCACATCGAGAGACTGAAATTTTTGCCCATTCCTCCTTGCAAAACAGCTTGTGCTCAGTGAGGTTGGATGGAGAGCGTTTGTGAAAAGCAGTTTTCAGTTCTTTCCACAGATTCTCGATTGGATTCAGGTCTGGACTTTGACTTGGCCATTCTAACACCTGGATATGTTTATTTGTGAACCATTCCATTGTAGATTTTGCTTTATGTTTTGGATCATTGTCTTGTTGGAAGACAAATCTCTGTCCCAGTCTCAGGTCTTTTGCAGACTCCATCAGGTTTTCTTACAGAATGGTCCTGTATTTGGCTCCATCCACCTTCCCATCAATTTTAACCATCTTCCCTGTCCGTGCTGAAGAAAAGCAGGCCCAAACCATGATGCTGCCACCACCATGTTTGACAGTGGGGATGGTGTTTTCAGGGCGATGAGCTGTGTTGCTTTTACGCCAAACATAACGTTTTGCATTGTTGCCAAAAAGTTCGATTTTGGTTTCATCTGACCAGAGCACCTTCTTCCACGTGTTTGGTGTGTCTCCCAGGTGGCTTGTGGAAAACTTTAAACGACACTTTTTATGGATATCTTTAAGAAATGGCTTTCTTCTTGCCACTCTTCCATAAAGGCCAGATTTGTGCAGTATACGACTGATTGTTGTCCTATGGACAGAGTCTCCCACCTCAGCTGTAGATCTCTGCAGTTCATCCAGAGTGATCATGGGCCTCTTGGCTGCATCTCTGATCAGTCTTCTCCTTGTATGAGCTGAAAGTTTAAAAGGGAAGGCCAGGTCTTCGTAGATTTGCAGTCGTCCAATACTCCTTCCATTTCAATATTATCGCTTGCACAGTGCTCCTTGGGATGTTTAAAGCTTGGGAAATCTTTTTGTATCCAAATCCGGCCTTTAAACTTCTCCACAACAGTATCTTGGACCTGCCTGGTGTGTTCCTTGTTCTTCATGATGCTCTCTGCGCTTTAAACGGACCTCTGAGACTATCACAGTGCAGGTGCATTTATACGGACACTTGATTACACACAGGTGGATTCTATTTATCATCATTAGTCATTTAGGTCAACATTGGATCATTCAGAGATCCTCACTGAACTTCTGGAGAGAGTTTGCTGCACTGAAAGTAAAGTAGTTTTTTATTTGTTAACAAAGTTTGAAATATCCATGATTGTGTCCCACTTGTTGTTGATTCTTCACAAAAAATTACAGTTTTATATCTTTATGTTTGAAGCCTGAAATGTGGCAAAAGGTTGCAAAGTTCAAGGGACTGAACGCAAGGCACTGTCTGTCTCGACTGCTGCAAAAACTATACTTTGTGTCGCTTTGCCAGCTGCAACCCATTCAGGCAAATGGGGCCCCGCCGCAACTGCAAGTCAAAGGTTTGGCTTGGGGTTTAGGTGAAATATTTCTATAAAGAATGTCCATTCAGCTTTCTTAGAAAAGAAAAACAATGAGAATTCAGGAATTGGAAGTATCACCTATTTAAAGTGTTTTTTAGAGAGGTGGCAAAGGCTGCCGTAGGTGTGGACGATACCTTACAGCAACGTTTTTTATTACCCTTTTTGAGATAACGGTTTTACATAAATAAATAAATAAATGCTGACCATTGTAAGCACCCCTGTCAATGGTAAATGGTTTGTCTCAACCCTCTAACTGCCACTTTTGATGTTTAAAGGAAGCTGAAAAATAGCAGATCTACTGGCCGGATCACCAGATGAAAAAGGGATAAATAAAAGACTAAAAAATAATAAATAAATATTGCAGCCACCAAATCCACATGTAAGCTGCAATAAATAATTTTTTTGCTTTTGAGTTTAATACTGTATTTGATGCTGCAGTTAGATTTAGCACACCCCCAAAAATATTTTGCTGCGCTCTGCTTAGACATGTGCAGAACGAAAAAATTTGTTTAGTTTTGGATACATTGTTACCAATTTTGTTTAGTTGGTTCATTTTGGAATTTGTTTAGTTTAGTTTCCGTTAATTAATTTAATTTTGTTTATTCATTTTCTAGCGAGTTCCACATTTTCTGAACAATTCAAACTCAAATTGGTCGAAAAATGATTGACCAATTTGAATTCTGTGTGAAGAATAGCTGGTTGCTAAGGAGCGGGCCCAGAAGCTGGCCATGTTTTGGTGTTTATTAAAAGTCGACCGCTACAAAAAGTGTAGCTGCTGACTTTTAGTAAACACATACTCACCTGTCCCTCGATTAAGCGATGCCCTCGGTTCTCTCCCTCTTCTCCCCGCGGTGCCGGCATCTCTAGTGTGGACACCCGGCTGTGAAAGCTTGCAGCTTCACAGCAAGGTGTGCACTGCGCATTCACGAGTCGCGCTGCGCGTCCTGAGTGGACGAGAAATTGGCTGGGACCTGTGACGTGTCCCAGAAGATTGCAGGGAGGGAGGGGGCAAGGAGAACTTCCACTCGAGCCGCCTAAGCAGCCCGAGCAAAAGTAGGAACGGGTACCTGTGAAATCTAGGTACCCGTTCCCCCCCAAATAAATAACATGCCAAATGTGGCATGTCAGGGGGTCAGGAGCATTTAACACGGAAGTTCCACTTTTGGGTGGAACTCCGCTTTAAAAACCAATGACTTATAAGCTGTCAGGGGGCTTCCCCTCTTAGAGTTGAAATATAAACAAAAGAATGCCAGCAAAAAAAAAAAAGTCAGAGGTCCCACCCCCTTCAGGTCTGGTATGGATATTAAGAAGAACCCCATACCAAAGTTTAAAAAACAAAAGGCGTGGGGTTACCCCCAAAACCATTACCAGATTCTTATTCAAGCATGCAGCCCCACAGGCAAGGAAAGGGAGGGAACGAGCGAGCGCCCCCCACCCCCCCCTAAAAAATATCAGACCACATGTCCTCAAAATGGAGGAGTGCTTTGGGGCAAGGGGACCCTGCCCCCCACCCAAAAGCACCTTGTCCCCGTGTTGATGTGACAAGGGCCTGTTCTCCACAACCCTAGGCTGTGGTTGTGGGGTCTGCGGCCAGGGGCTTATCCGAATCTGGAGGCCACCTCTAACAAGGGAGCCCCCCAGATCCGGGCCCACCCCCAATGTGAATGAGTATAGGGTACATAATACCCCTACCCATTCCCCAAAATAAGACACTGCACGAGTTTTTGACAATTCCTTTGTTAAAAAATAAAAAACAATGTCCCCCAATGTAGTTCCATCATCAATCATGCCACCCACTGCACCGCTGGACCCGAAAAAAAAAAAACGCCAGCTTTGTCAAAGGCTTTCCGCCAACTGCCTGCTTAAAACAACAAAAGAATGCTGAAAAATTTGGAATAAGGATTACCCTTAACCACTTTAATGACCAGGCCCTATTTTGCGATCCGGCACTACATTATTTTAACAGACAATTGCACAGTTGTGCGACGCTGTACCCAAATAAAATTGACGTCCTTTTTTTCACACAAACAGAGCTTTCTTTTGGTGGTATTTGATCACCTGTGCGATTTTTATTTTTTGCGCTATAAACAAAAAAAAAGCGACAATTTTGAAAAAAAATATATATATTTTTCACATTCTGCTATATAACATTCCCCCCCCCAAAAAAAAAATGTAAAAATCAAAATGTTTTAACATTTTAGGCTAATTTATTTTCTGCTACATATTTTTGGTAAAAAAAAATCGCAATAAGTGTATTTTGATTGGGTTGCGCAAAAGTTATCGCTTCTACTAACTACAGGAAAGATTTGTGTAATTTTTATTGTTTTTTTTTTTTACTAGTAATGGCGGCGATCTGCGATTTTTTGCGGTACTGCGACATTGCGGCAGACAGATCTGACCCCTAACTTTACACTTTTGGGGGTACCAGTGACATTACTACAGTAATCAGTGCTAAAAATATGCACTGTTAATGCAATAATGACACTGGCAGGGAAGGGGTTAACCCTGTTGGTGATCAAGGGGTTAAATGTAAGCCTAGGGGAGTGATTCTAGCTGTGGGGGGGTTGGGCTTGTGAAATGATCACAGAGACATGCGATCCTATATAGCAGGATCGCATGGTCTCTATGATCATTGCAGACAGAAGGACGGACGGCTGTGTTTACATCAGCTGTCCGTCCTTCTCTGTCAGCGGGGAGAGATCACGGGTGTCAGGCAGCAATCGGAGTCGCTTGACAAACGCGCACTTGCCCCCTAGCTCCTCCCAGGCAAGTGGCGTACCAATACGTGACTTTGCCTGGGAGAGCCACCTTGGCAACGTATATATAAAGTATATGGTCGACAATTGGTTAAAATGGATACCAGACATAAGGGACCTGGTATATATTGGGGGGGGGGGGCTGTTTTTTTTTTCTGAATTTTCTATCGCCGGTGTTCCGTGAAAAAACCATACCCATGAGAAAACCATACCCTCGTCACGTCCGGTGCACCTACGGAGGGTATGGATTTCTCACTGTAGTTACACTTGCCGCCATTACATTAAAACAGCTCCTCTGCAACATTAATCATCTCCGCTCCTTCCCCTGTCACTTCCCTGCTCTCGGCTAATAAAAGCGGATCACGGAGCCGACATCTCCGTCATTTACATCTCATACACCCGCCGCCGCTTTTACATTTACTAGCCGACATCAGGGAAGTGACAGGGAGAGGAGAGGAGACGATTGAGGTTGCAGACGAACTGTTTTTATGTAACCGCCGCAAGTATAACATTATACACACTTCCGTTATAATTCCATTCCCTCCGAGCATGCGCACTTCTCAAATTCACAGCTGTTCAATGATGTTTTTTCCGGGGCTCTGAGCATGCGCACTGTTACGCTGCTCAGCTGTTTCGGACAGGAAGTGATGAGGGTATGGAAATCTAACGAGGTATGGAATTCTAACGTTACTCCGGCATTCTTTTGTTTATGTTTCAGCTCTCGGTTGTTAATCTCATACATTTTTACAATAATATCTGTAAAAGATATAAAATATAGATGTACGTTACCTCCTCCTTAGTGTTTGATGACCTGAGTTCATTTTCTAAGAACTCTGTGAATGCCGTGATTGTTTTGTCTCCTGTATAGCGGACAGACTTTAAAGAAAAGGAAAAGTTAGCAAATGGTGGTGGTTTTCCAGACAGAAGAATATACAGGGCATGAAAGAAACCTGCATCTCAATAACAGCATGCAAACACCACCCACATGTATTAAAACAGAAAACTCAGCTTTGTTCAATTTTTGTCCAGACATTGCTGCCGATTGAGGTTACCCCAGTTTATTTTGTTGGTATTCTGGTTATCTCAACCTGGCCAAGAATGCAATTCAAAAATGTTTGCTTTAGGAATGTTCCTTCGATTTTCTAATTAATAGTGGGCCAAATTGACATTCGGTTTAGACTGCAGTGGCAAAAAATTTGAAGAGGCAGTATGGAAAATTTCAAATGGTTTTCATTTGGGAAAGTCTATTAATTCCAAAACCAAATCTTAAAAGCAAACAAAATTTAAAAGTACTTTTTGGATGACATTCCTCAAGTCAGCGTATGTACTGATTAGAATGCTGGTATGAATATTCATAGGAGTGTTTGATTATAAATCTACTACTGTATGGCCAGCTCAATGTGGAACTAAATTCCAACAAATTTCCTTTTCTGTCTCATTCTCCTCCATCTTACACAATTGCTAGAATTTTTTATTCTATTTTATTATTATTATTTTTTTTGTTTTTTTTTAGTTCTGCAAGGCAGTTGGTTTCTGGCCTAGGCTGGTTCCCGCTGCATCCTGGGATTGCTACGTCACTGTTATCCCAGATAGCAGTGGGGTACTAAGCAGCGAGTCTGTGCGCACACAGCAGATTTCTGCACATGTGCACAAATGAGGCTGGACACTTTATTGCCTATCCACCAGAAGCATCTGTGTGTGGAAATCCACTGCTTGTGCACAGATGTACCGCTGGCCTCTTCCAGCTCCCAAATGCCTAGAAGAGACCAGTGGTGCAACTGCACACGTGCTGGTTTTTCGTAAATGGTGGTGGGAAGTAGTTCACGAGAAGTTTAGTTTTGTTTTAGGAAGCCCTACTTTAGATGCAGGAGAACTATGCACTTTGTTGTCTTTTACATGCAGATTAAAAACATTAATACTATAGTAGTACTATAGAGTACATTATATAGTACTATATAGTACATTAGTACTATATCAGAAACTGGAGATGCCCAGGATATTATCCAGGCGAGTCTATGAGGGCTCACTACATAATTATAGCCAGCATTGAAGATTTCTGCTGGAGGAACTAGTTCACGCTGTCCTTCTCAGGAAAGTAAGCATGGGGGTATGGTTACTTTAGATCTTGAGGTATGGTGGGTAAGTGTACTTTTTTTTTTTTATTCCCTAATAGGACATTATGGGAGTATAGAGGAATGGGTCAACTGTCAAGTTCGGTATTGTAAATTGAGATCAACATATCATGCCAGCCTGGGTTTGGTGGATCCTGCAATGCTTTAAAAAAAAAGGATGTCTCCAAACCTACATTCAGAAAAAAATAATAATTTACATACAGGTACATGAGAATCTTGCTGTCAAGCTGGCAATGCATGGATCGAAATTTGGCTGGTCCAGCTCCCTACTCAAAAGATGTTGAAGGGACACAATGGAAAATTGTCCATTGATCAGAGGCTGCTTTCAATCAGCTGTGTGTTTTGACAGTGGTGGTTGCTGCTGTCAGGATACAATGTCCCAGCAGGGGGGCATTGGGATTCCCTCATCTGTCTCTTTTGGATGGAAGGACCTGTTTGTTTTGTTTTTCAAGCTAAACAAAATTAAACTAAAGCCAGGCCTTAGGTTCAAATCTTAGCCTGTTCAGCAGGGACCGACTGAGATTCGAACCATCTATGGGTATACTGAATATACCCAATTCGATCAATGGATGGACTTGGGTACAAACAGCATGCCACATTTTTACATTTGATTATGGCCAGCGTCTATAGCCACTAGCAATATTCACTGTGTTCTCCCAACAGGGACAGCTCCCTCGCTAGCTCCACAGGAGAAATTCTCCCATCAACACTGATTCTTGGTTGCAGGAAAGAAAATTGCATCATCTATGGGGGCTTTAGGCAAGCCATAGAGGATTCAATTTTCTTTCCTGTGACCACTGGTAATCGCATGCCAAAAATCCAACAGGCTGGTTGTCCTGAAGTTGATTGATGGATCAACTTCAGGACAACTAGCCTGCTCATACATGGATCGAATCTTGGCCGGTCTCTGTGCAACCATCCCAAATTCGATCTATGGCCATCTTATTTGTGTATGGCCAGCAGTAGTTTCAGAGGACAGGCCCACTTAAAACTGAAGTCTCTGATTGTGTCACATATTTAGATTGTTTCCTTACCTTGTTATCTGATCCTGCAGGGAAGAAACGGAAATAGGGATAGCGATCCAGCACTATAAGCTGAATGTCATTGGCGGTACAATCTATTTTAGCAATTGTCATATTTGTATTATTCATATATCTTTTTCCTAAAACCTCCCACACTGGTAATAGCTGTTGAGATTCCTTGTTCCAGGGAGCATCTGTAATGGGGAAAAAGAAAAGACAGAATCATACTAAATGAGCAAGATATTTATGTGTACGCGGATGTTAATGTAATGCCTCCTCCATGTTTTTTCCTGTTTCCAGCTTCCCTCAGATATAAAGGAAAAGATAGCGAGTAGGTGGAATTTAGCAGCACAGCCCAGTATCCATTTCTGATGTATACCATAAGACAGAAAGCTATGATGGAGACATCTGAATCTACTTCAGATTGCAAGCTAGTCAAGTGTACAGGGGTGCTTTGGTGCCTAGAATCTAAATGTTTCCATGCAAGCCTTCTTTTGATCCCCATCTTTGAACGTGGAAATAATTATAATAATTTTTTTAAATTAGTATTAGTTTTTTATTTTTTTATTTTATTTGAGAATGCAATTAACATTTGTAAGGCCACAATATTTGGCCATGAAGTATACTATGCGTTTATAATGACACAGTAATAGAAAAATAAGAGTACGAGAAAGAGCACGTTATCCCTTGTTAAATAATTAGCTAGCCAAACACAAACTCTGTCAACTAATTTTTTTTTAAGTACCCTTATTTATAAGAAATGTACTTTTTCTGAAACATAATACATTTTGAATCATTCTGTCATTGGTTGAACTGAATGGACTCTTTTTTCAACCTGACTAATTATGTAAACTTAAAGCGGAGTTCCACACAAATGTGGAACTTCTGCTCATTTGCTTCCCCCCCCCTCCGGTGCCACATTTGGCACCTTTCAGGGGGGAGGGGGGAATGGGTACCTGTTTTTGACAGGTACCCTTCCCCACTTCCGGGAACGGCGCTGCAGCAAAGTGAGGACCCCTCCTCCTACCCTCCGCCGGCGAGCCAATCCGAATGCGCATCGCGCTTCGCGCATGTGCAGTAGGGACCTGCCCGTGAAGCCGCAAGGCTTCACTGCCGGGTTCCCTGACCTGCAATGGCGGCGGGAGCACCCGACATCGTGGGACTCCAGGACAGGTAAGTGTCCTAATATTAAAAGTCAGCAGCTACAGTATATGTAGCTGCTGACTTTTAATTTTTGGAGGAGGGCGGAACTCCGCTTTAAAAGCTGAATTTCAGGTAGGGCAATTTTTTCACAGTTACATTGTTCCATCTTGGACAACCTTTCCCTGATTGGAGGAGAGGCAGTGACGTGATGATCTCCACCTCTTCAATCAAGGAACATTCAAGTGTTTTTAATGGTCCCCTTTCATAGCAAGCAACCTCCCTTCAGTAAGCAGAAGTGCAGCCACTTGGCATGGGACCCGGAAAAAAGCAGCAATCACTGTAATAGTGGTGCCTACTACAATGACTTCTAGCTTTCATAGGTAGGTATGACACCTACATATTTTTATTGGTCTAATCTCAACCAGATTTCCGTGGAACCCTAGGGTTCCTCCTGAGGTTGCTAGGGGTTCCTTGAGCAATGGGCAATTTCTGCCTCTCAGATACGTTTCCAATGACACCATTGTTCCTTTTAGCTATCTGTAAGGGGGTAATTCTTCCCAATGATGACAAGAGTAAGAAGCATTCTTTCCACTGATAGTCACACTAATGTGTCATGAGTTGTAGATTTTTAATTTTTGGCAGGGGTTCCCCGAGAGCAGAAATTTATTTCAAGGGTTCCTCTGTGTTGAAAAGGTTGAGAAAGGCTGGTCTAAGCTGAACCAATGCAACTATGTAAAAATCTTTATACCTGGAATTCAGCTTTAACTCCAGACATTTTTTATTTTTTTGCTTTCTATAGAGGTAATATTTGTCAGGTTTTTATGTCTGCCTGTGACCTCTTCGGGGATGGACCTCATTTCCAGTCCCTGTAACACCAGCAATAGGATGTACAGTAATCACCGAACCAGAAAGATGCTGACGGCAGTGGAACATTGTCTAAGTTAAAGCTCTTCTTTACCCTACTGTACATGTGGTGATGTTTTTGTATTCCCGCAGGAGAGATTTCACTTAATTTACTGACAGAGCTATTTCCCCAACGGGGACACAGATGGCAATAAAAACCTAACAGTGCTAAGTTCTAACCCTTCCATGGTCCACCAAAACCATAGTTACAGAAAATGTATTGGCTAGAGTTCGGCTCCTGGGAAATAAACTGGAATTCTAACTTTTGTGGTGGTCATGCCAGTTAGTGTTTGTGCCACACATTATGGACAGATATAGTCCCTGGGCCATTATACAACATGTAGGAGAATAGAAAAAGAGGTAAGGTTTATTTGGCACACATATTGTTGCTGACTAGTTATATTTCAGGACTGGTTTTTCTCTTTTTCGGCTGTCTTTTTATTCCTCTACTGATATTATTGAAATGTGTTGCAATTCATTCATACAATTGTGCTGGGAACTGCATTTATATTGAAAGTACTTTCCAAAGAGAGACCCAGCATCTTGTTAGGTGATGAACTAAATGCTCCCGAAGAGGACCTAAGGTCTCTGTATCATACTGGAAAGTAATAATAGCTATACTTACAAAACATGACAAAGGCATCACTCGATTTATTGAACGCAACTTTATTGAAATTCTTCCCCACCAGCACTTTAACAGGATGTTTGTCCCAGTCGCTGGGGATCTCCTCACTATTTGTTTGCAGCTGTTTTAAGAAAAAAATTTGTTTATTACACTTGCCGAAAAAATTAGACAAGAGTACCAGTCAGAATACACAAATGCCATTAGGCGTCCTTCGCACGGGCCTGTAAAAAAACAAACGAATATACAAGTGTTTTTAAATTATGAATCTGAATGCAACTGCAAAGTTTTCATAGGGGCCATCGACACAGGTGCGTAAACACGAGCTGCTTTCAGATCTGTAACACAATCCAAAAATCTGTGCCTAAGAACATACGCTTTACATGCTTGCGTGTATAAACGTAAGTATATGTGCTTGTAGGCACGTAAATTAAAGTGATTGTAAAGTTTTTTTCTATTAAAATAACAAATAATGTTATACTTGCCTGCTCTGTGCAGTTGGTTTTGCACAGAGCAGCCCAGATCCTCCTCTTCTTGGGTCCCTGGCTGGAGCTCCTGGCCCCCCGTTGCACAGAAGAAGGACCCAAAAAAAGGAAACGGCTGCTCTGTGCATAACCACTGCACAGAGCAGGTAAGTATAACATGTTTGTTGTTTTTATAGGAAAAAACTTTACAATCACTTTAATGCATGGAATGCATTAAGATAAAAAAAAACCTTTTGACTTTACAACCACTTTAAGTTTAAACAAAGGGGGAAAATAAATCAACATTAACCACTTCCATACCGAGTCATAGTAATATGACGTCGGCATAGTGGTTGTACGGATCCGGGCCGCCGTCATATGACGTCGGCCCGTTCTAGCTGCCAGTGCGCGCCCCCGGCGGCGCGCAGCGGCGCGATCAGGGATGAGGCTCGTCCCTCGGACATAGCCCATCCCTGATCAAGGTAAACAGCCAATAGAAATTGGCTGTTTACCATGTGATCGGCTGTGTCAATCACAGCTGATCACATGAGCGGCTCCAGCACGAGCCGCTCGTTCTCTCTGCAATGCGTGGCCCCGGGGGCGCGCAGAGCAGCGATCGGGGATGAGGCTCGTCCCTCGGACAGAGTCGATCCCCGATCTAGGTAAAGAGCCAATGAAATTGGCTCTTTACCACGTGACCGGCTGTGTCCAATCACAGCCGGTCACAAATGTCAACAGAGAACACGGTAACTAGCTGTCACTGTGTTCTCCTCCTCACACACTGATCCTGTGTGAGGAGGAGATTGTGGTAACAGCTAGTTACCAATTACAGTGCACCCCAATCACACTGATTGCCCCCCCCCCATTAAAAAGCACCTGTCACTAGCCCATCAAAGTACCCGAGTACCTGTCACCAGCCCATCAGGTACTCAGATGACAGGTACTCGGGTACTCTGATGGGCTGGTGACAGGTATTCGGGTACTCTGATGACAGGTACTCGGGTACTCTGATGACAGGTACTCGGGTACTCTGATGACAGGTACTCGGGTATTCTGATGACGGGTACTCGGGTACTCTGATGACGGGTACGCGGGTACTCTGATGACGGGTACGCAGGTACTCTGATGATGGGTACTCGGATACTCTGATGACGGGTACTCGAGTACTCTGATGACAGGTACTCGGGTACTCTGATGACGGGTACTCGGGTACTTTGATGACAGGTACTCGGGTACTCTGATGACAGGTACTCGGGTACTTTGAGTACCTGTCAACGGAGTACCCGTCATCAGAGTACCTGAGTACCTGTCACCTACCCATCAGAGTACCCGAGTACCTTCCACCTGCTCATCAGAGTACCTGACGCCTGAAGTACCCGAGTACTTGCCGCCTGCTCATCAGTACCCATCACTACTCATCAGTACTCATCAGTACCTATCACGTATCAGTACTGATCATCAGTACCCATCAGTACAGTATCACCTATCAGTATCAGTACTACTCATCAGTACCTATCACCTGCCTGTCACCTGCCCATCAGAGTACCCGAGTACCTGTCACCTGCCTATCGGAGTACCCGAGTACCTGCCACCTGCTCATCAGTACCAGAGTACCTGTCACCTGCCCAACAAAGTACCCGAGTACCTGTCACCCTTCATACAGCCACCATGTCCAAGTCCAAAAAGGTTTATATACGTCCTCCGTTTAAACCTAAATACCCGTGTTATGGCAGCAGATAGCTGCCATAACCCTGGTATTTTTTTAAACGGTGGACGGTTGGCTTTCCGATAAGGGTGGTCCCAGCGGCGGATTCGCCGTGGGATCACCCTTCCGGGATGGCGGAAGAGGCGCCCCCTCCCGCCGCGTTCCGGTCCTTTTCCCTGCTTACCGGACCCGCCGGCAGCGGGAAAAACGATCTGGTCCCAGATCCTCACAGACAGGATGTCGAGTGAGGGCAAGCTTGCCCTCAATTGACTCTATGGTCTTGGAGGACCGGAGCTACGGAAAATGTTGTTGCCTAGCAACCGGTTTAAAGGTCCTTTTTTTTTTCATTTTATATAATAATTTTTTTTTTTCTTTCTTTCTATCTTTTAGTGTACTTGTGAGATCTGAGGACTTTTTGACCCCAGATCTCACAAAAAAGAGGTCCTGTCGTGCCTATTCCTATTACGAGGAATGTTTACATTCCTTTTAATAGAAATAAAAATGATCATTTTTTTTTTTTTAAACGGTGTAAAAATAAAAAATAATCAATAAAATAAATAGTAAAAAAAAAAAAAATTAAAGCGCCCTGTCCCCGTGAGCTCGCGCGCAGAAGCGAACGCATACAGAAACCCCGCCCACATATGTAAACGGTGTTTAAACCACACATGTGAGGTATCGCCGCGAACGTTACAGCAAGGGGAATAATTTGAGCCCTATACCTCCTCTGTAACTCAAAGATGGCAACCTGTAGAAATTTTTAAATTGTCGCCTATGGGGATTTTTAAGTACCAAAGTTTGTCGCCATTCCGTGAGCGTGCGCAATTTTGAAACATGACATGTTGGGTATCTATTTACTCGGCGTAACATTATCTTTCACATTATGGAAAAAAATTGGGCTAACTTTACTGGTTTCTTATTTTTTAATTAAAAAAAGTGAATTTTTTCCAAAAAAATTGCGTTTGGAAGACCGCTGCGCAAATACGGTGTGATAAAAAATATTGCAATAATCTCCATTTTATTCTCTAGGGTCTCTGATAAAAAAAAATATATAATGTTTGGGGGTTCTAAGCAGTTTTCTAGCAAAACAACTGATTTTAGCTTGTAAACACCAAATGTCAAAAATAGGCCTAGGCAAGTGGCTAGGATGCATGATGATGCTCCTTGGATGTTAGGCCCCTCTATATGGCTAGGCTGTGAAAATGTCTCACACATGTGGTATTGCCATACTCAGGAGGAGTGGCAAAATGTATTTTGGGGTGTCATTTTTGCTGTGTACATGCTATGTGTTAGGAATATCCTATAAATTGACAACTTTGTGTAGAAAAAAAAGTTTTCATTTTTTTCCCACATTTTCCAAAAACCTGTGGAAAAAAATGATATGTTCAAACGACCCATAATGCCTCATAGAATATACGTTGGAGTGTTTGCTCTCCAAAATGGGGTCATTTTGTGGACTTTTCCATTGTATTGGTGCTCTAGGGCCTTCAAAAGTGTGATAGGTAGTAAGAAAGTTTTATGTGTATTTATGCTCCTAAAACGCCTTATGGTACTACTTGGACGTGGAGTCTCTTTTTGTGGCCAGGCTGTGTAAAAGTCTCACACACGTGGTATCACCATACATATCACCATAGTAGCAGAATGTATTTTGGGGTGTCATTTTTGCTGTGTACATGCTATGCGTTAGAAATGGCTTATAAATTGACAAGTTTGTGGGAAAAAAAAGAAAAAAAATGTTTTTCTTCATTTTCCCAAGAATTGTGGGAAAAAATTATAACTTCAAAAAACTCACCATGCCTCTTACTAAATATCTTGGACTGTCTACTTTACAAAAAGAGGTCATTTGGGGGGTATTTGTACTGTCCTGACATTTCAGGGCCTCAAGAAAGGAGATAGGCCGTCAGTACATCTGGTGTGATAAATTTTCAGCAATTGGTACCATAGCTTCTAGACTCAATAACTTTCACACAGACTAAAAAATATACACTAATTTGGGTTAATTTTACCAGAGATATGTAGCAGTATAAATTTTGGCCCAAATGTATGAAGAAAAATTTATTTTTTGCAAAATTGTATAATAGAAACTAAAAAAAAGTGTTTTTTTCCAAAATGTTTGCTCTTTTTTTGCTTATATCACGAAGAAAAAAAAACCCAGTTGTGATCAAATACCACCAAAAGAAAGCTCTATTTGTGTGAAAAAAATGATAAAAATTTTGTTTGGTTACAGTGTAGCATGACTGAGCAATTGTCATTCAAAGTGTGAGAGTGCTGAAAGCTGAAAATTGGTCTGGGAAGGAAGGGGGTCTAACTGCTCTGTATGGAAGTGGTTAAAACAAGTTATGTACGCATACGCATCTGTACATGTCTTTACGCAGTTAAAGACATCTATACGCAAGTATTTTACTGATCACTAGGCAGGAACGTTTCCCCTAGAAAACACGCGTAGAAACCCCAGTAAAAGTTTTACGGCCATGTGAATGAGATTTAGTACTAAAAACTGTGTCCCAAAGAATACATGACAGTTTGCTAACACTCTGAAACAAGAAATAATTGTGTTATTTATAACAACCAATCAGGTGCTTCCTTTCATAATCTCATACTGCATTAAGAGAGTAACAGTAAAATCCAATTGGTTATTATTAGTATCACAGACAGTTCTTCTTTCAGACCCACCTTGTAAATCTGTTGGTTATTACCTATCCTGAGATACATTTCTGCTCGGGTCTTCTTTTATCCCTAGCATTGCTCATGTGTTTTCTGCTCATGGGGATAAATGGACAGAGCCTCTGTCAGATTACAGCCTCTGCCAGTTTTTTGCTGTCTGTTGAGGAGATATTTCTTTATGCACTGTTCTGGTGAAAATGTAGTCACTGTAGCAGGAAATGAGGGGACATTGGCAATGGTGGTAAACAGTCTCGGCCACAGTCCCTGTTTTACATCCCTGTTTATCAAAGACCAATTAGCAATGCCTAGAAAAATCTGGGATAAGGATTTATATGTCCTAAATTTTAGATAGTTATGTTGACAAGTATAAATTTCCTATATTGTAAAATTAATTTATTAGGCTCGATTCACACCTATGATGCTTTTGAGCATTTCTGTAGTGTTTTTTGCTGTGCTTTCCAGGGTTTTAACCGCGATTTTGCAGCAATTTGCATTTTTTATCCTTAATTTTTTGAAAATTTGTTGTTGGGTAGATTTAAAAACACAAAACGCAAATCGTATCAAAATCGCTGTAAAAACGCAATACTTGCGTTTTGAGTGCGTGTCCATTGAAGACTATTACATGCAAAATTTTGGAGGAAAAAAGTCCCCAACCCTTTCCAAAAATACAGAGGCACAAAAATGCATTGGTATGAACGTGTTAAAAAATGAAATGCATTTCTGCAAAAAGCATGAAAAAACACGTTATTGTGAATGAAGCCTAACGTGTTACTAAACCCACAACAGTAAAATCAGTCTGTATATGTAGTAAAGCAAAAACAGTATCCCTCCTGCGCTCAAGTGGTATGCGGGAAGGTAAATGTTCTAAATGGTCGTTGTTGCACAAAAATAAGTTGTCTTGCTGCCCCCTCAGGACCAAGGGTATCCGAAAAATACTGAAAGACAACCACAGAAGAAGGGCGCACCGACCTTGTGCATTACCACTAAAAAAAGTTTATTAAGATCCAAATAGCATACATTATACTCACAAACATAGGATGTATACATTGTGACAGGAAGTCAGGTAAATCTGGGAATGTAGTCACAGAGAGGAGACACATTCCCACCTGGTTTGGAAAGTTCAATTACTATAGGGTGTCGGCTGCCAAAGGCAGCAGGAAGGTGTAAAGAAGTTGAAAGGCCTTCAGCTGTTCGGAATGAGGAAATGAAGGCCTCTATAATTTGTCCAGAGGAAGTCTATGGATTGCTGCCTCCTGTCGCCGTGTGGGCTGGGAGAGGAGGACAGACAGATGTGTGCCTCCCAATGCTGAGGAAGCCTGGGAGAAGGACTGCTGCCTCCGGAAGCTGTCTCCTGAAGCCGTGTGGGCTGGGAGAAGGAGGACAGTCAGATGAGTGCCTCCCGACAAGCTGTGTGGGCATGGGAGAAGACCCCCTGAAGTGATGTGTGCTAAGGAGGGTAACCAGTTGTGAAGACTTCTCAAGGTAAATAAACGAACTATTTCTATGTGGAAGAAATAAAGGAATGTTTGCCATGTGAAGAGAAAAACAAAGGGACAGCTTAAATGAACATGTGCTGTGTGAAGAGATAAAACATGGACTATTGAGAGTCTGCTGTATGACCAGCCAAGTCTGCCCAACAGTAGGTTGGGGACAGACTTCATTAGATAGATTCCAGTGTGTGAGAAGGTAGCCGCCCACAGTGGCAAGGATTTATTTTGTTTTATTTTATTTTGGCTGTTTTGAGGCTTGCAATTGTGTGAAGTAAATTGCATGAATAAAACAAAGTGTTGTTTGCAACCACTGCTCGGCTATCTCTCTGTGAAAACGCACCCCCAAAGGGGTCATCCACACCCGCCACCGAGCTAATCCCTCACAACATGCATGCAGGAATTGGGAACAAATCGCCTCCAGACCACTTTTATACTGCTGGATGGCGTGATGGCATCTACAATGACCTGGCTTACGCGTATCGAGGGAGAACTCTCTTCCTCAGAGCCAAATTATCACAGGTGAGGATTTTGGCTCTGAGGAAGAGGGTTCTCCCTTTAAAACGCATAAGCCAAGTCATTGCGGATGCCATCACACCATTCAGCAGTATACAAGTGGTCTGGAGGCGATTTGTTCCCAATTCCTACATGCATGTATACATCTTATGTTTGTGAGTATAATGTATGCTACCTATTTGGGTCTATGTAGTAAAGCACACTTGTTATACTCACTGTGGAACCTAAGGGGTTAATCCTCTGCATTGTGTAAAAAGGCTGTTTGATCCTTTCTTCCCAGATTCTCCCCTTCTTCCACTGTTCCCTTAACCATCTCCTGATAGACAGAGCCTTTGGTTCACTCTGCACATGCTCAGTTTGGTGTGTTTTGCTTTTCTTTTTTACTTGGGAGGGTGCATGTGATCGGCATAGGACCAATCAGCACTGTCCAGACAGCGGAACAGGGGTCCTGCAGCCTCATAGGACAGTCAGAGTAGAATAAAAACTCCTCCTACAAGTCTTAACCAGACACTGATAGAAGTCACAAGACTGCTAGTTACTGCTGATGAGAAAAGGAATTTAGCAGTTTATATTTACTAAAATAATTGGATTTCCATGCTCTGTGTACTGTGGGAGACCAGATATAGTGAATGCAAGGTCCTGGGTTTAGTAACACTTTAAATAGAAAAGTTAATTTATTACATTCATTTAAAATATTGTTGTCCGGTCAAAGTATAAAATGATACATTGAAACACATGCGTGAGACAATGCTTGCCTGCCTGGATGTTTGTGGGATACTAAGCCACCCCACAGCATAGTTCATTGTTGTTGGTGATATAATACTGGAATTCCGGTTTATTAATTATTGCAATGTACAGACCAAGTATTTGTACACTAAACTCAGATAGACCTACCATTTATCACACAGAGAAGCAGGAACGTTATGCAATTATGTGAATTACAAAGAAGCATAAATGAGAAGGGGTTTATAAAAATTAGGTTTAATTAAGTAATTTTTTTTTTTAATTGGCAGAGCTGCAGTGTTTCCTGAAAAGCATTGTCAGGTCATTGAATTATTTGAGTTACTCCCTGATATTGCTCTTTAAAGAGGAAGTAAACCCTCCTCAGGAAGTTGTACCTATAGGTAAGCCTATATTAAGGCTTACCTATAGGTACTGTAAATATCTCCTAAACATGCACCGTTTAGGAGATATTTACCTTTAATGCAGCCAGTGACGTCACTGGCGCATGCGCTCTGAAGGAACGGCAGATCGTGCCGTTCCTTCAGAGCCCCGTGCCGTGACCGTCGGCTCCCGCGCGCGTGCGCGGGAGTGACGTCACCGCGGCTCCGGCCAATCAGATGGCCGGATGCCGCGATCCCGGAAGACGGGCGACTATACATGTCGCCCGTCATACAGGTAAGCGGACGGCACGGCGGGGGCTCGTTCTAAGGTAAGTATTTCATAATGAGCTACTATGCGATGCATACTAGCTCATTATGTGTTTCTCTTTCAGGATGTAAAGAAGAGAAAAATTTTTTTTCTCGGTTTACAACCTCTTTAATTTCTGACAAACTAAAAGGGAACTTTCTTGAATTGCTCCGCTTTGATTGAATTAGTAAGAAATCCTAAATCTGTATATTACCTTGGCTTTTCCATCCAAATACCTTTGACAGAAACTTCTAACATTTTCAAAGGTCACATCATCAGTGGGCATTCTGTATTTGGTATCACTTGTTATGTTTAGAATACGAACTGCTGGAGTGTCAACTTCTGTGATGCGGAAATATTCAAAAAGCCGACCGTTACGAGGTTCATCCGTGTCGACCAAGACAAAGATGATCTGGAAGATTAATAATGAGCAAGCTTCTGTAAATATATATTTTTTTAAGTACCATAATAAACCTGTACTACTATGTATACAGACTTCTTTAACCATAGCAGGGGCGTAACTACAGGGGTTGCAGGGGTTGCAATCGCTACCGGGCCCCATGCTCCAGGGGGCCCGGTAGCAAACCAGTGGGTGAACTTCTAGGATCTCAAAGGTCACACTTGCGACCGGGCCCTGGCATTTCACCACTGTGGGGAGGCCCCAAGATTGCATGAAGGAAGCCCACTGCAGAACTTGTGAAAGGATCCTGATGCGGGACCATAATAAAAGGCCATGCAATGAGAGTAAAGAGCCCCAGGATTAGTGGGAAGAGCCCTGGGCTTGAAGGGAAGGGCCCCGGCCAGGGGTCTGGGGGGCCCTTCATGGTTTCTTGCATCGGGGCCCTGAAGGTTCTAGTTACGCCTCTGAACCGTAGTAAAGTGGTGGGTGTACACCACAGAAATCACATTTCATTATTATACCCACTGTTGAATGCTAAATTTATTGGTGGACATCTTTTTTTAACACTACTGCTATTTAAAATATGATACAAATAATTGCAAGACATTTAAATGATGTTAATGAATAAGCTTACCATACCATAACCTGTCTCTAAGTATTAGGCAGATAATTAGACAAACAATATTTTATTTGACAGTTATTACAATAAAATATACATTATAAAGTAAATTTACATTAAGTAACACCAACAGAGAAGCTAATGGAGACTCTAGCTCTCCCTCATCCTAATTTTGAAAAATGTTTGATAGGATTGGTGATTGATTTATTCAAGGCAAATTTTCATACTAAATATAAGTGTGGTAATATCCAAACAGGTGCAAAAAAACCCCCAAAAAACATCATGCTTGCACATGATTGGATGATAGAAATCAGCAGAGCTTTACAACATTTAGTGCCGGTTCACACTATGGCGATGACAGACATCGCATATGATTCGGAGTGCACTGCTCCTAAAATCACATGCGATGTCTGTGCGGTGCGAATTCAGCCATACAGATTGTATGGCTGAATTCGCACCGCAATCGCAGTGAACTCGCACAGGACCCTTTTTTGGTCCGAAGCAGAATCGGATCACATGGTGGTTCACACTAGTGCGATCCGATTCATGTGCGAACTGTCAGATCGCACTGCGATATGCGATCGGATCTGGGGGTGTCGTTAACTTTGAAATGACACCCCCAGCGATTCGCATATGGCAGTGTGAACTGCCTGTGCTGCTAATGCGATGCGGGAACACGCAGTAGATTCGCAGTGTTCCCGCTTCGCAAAAGTGTGAACCGGGACTTACTAAGCTCTGGGGAAATTAGTGCAACTGCACTTACAAAGTGCACAGTATATTTGCCTTTAGTAAATCCACCCCAATGGGGGAGATAAATGAAAGCTGCTGCACATAGACTCTGGTGCATCTGTGCATAGTAACCAATCAGCTTCTAACTTCAGCTTGTTCAATTAAGCTCGGACAATAAAACCTGGAAGCTGATTGGTTACTATGCACAGCTGCAGCAGATTTTGTGTCCTCCAGTTTTTAGTAAACCTCTCCCAGTGTGTCCATTTAGAGATATTTTCCCTCACTTCTTGTCCAGGTGAAAACAGTGTCAAAGGAATTGAAGTGTTTTTATCCCTATTTAGACTGTCTGATGTGGGGGTGCAGTAAAAAATATCAGGGGACAAAGGACGGAAGGTTAGCAGGGTCAGTAGTTTGTAGGGCAGTAAGTAGGGGCTATTAGTTTGTAGGATAGTGTAGAGCAGTGATGGCGAACCTTGGCACCCCAGATGTTTTGGAACTTTATTTCCCATGATGCTCAACTACACTGCAGAGGGAATGAGCATCATGCGGTGCCATGGTTCGCCACCACTGGTGTAGAGGATGTCAGCAGGGCAGAGGACAGTGGGTCAGCAGGGCAGAGGATGGGAGGTCAGCAGGGGAGTGTACAGGAATCAGTAAGGCAGTGTACTGGGGGTCAGGGCAGATTACAGGGGTCAGCAGAGCCAAGCATAGGGTTCAACTAAGCCAAGGACAGAGGTCACCACTGCAAGGGCAGAGGACAGGAGTCACCGCTGGCAGGAGAGAGGACAGGGGTCGCCCCTAACTGGGCAGATCCAGAGCCAACCCAGCCTCCATCCCCCACTACCCCAGGGCATTAGGCCTGGTGCCCACCACTTAACAATCTCCCAAATTCCCCCCCATTCCCAACTCCCCAGTGACCCCAGCATCCTCTATCACTATACCCCACCCCACCCCTGATTGGTGTGGAGTACAGTTTATTCGGGCGTATACATGACTGGGGTGTAGTGTGGACAGTAGGGGAAGACATGCAAGAAAAGATACCATAGACAATGAGGGGAAGAAAGGGAAGGGACTACTGTAGATAAGAGAATATAGATGCAAGAGAATGCAGAGCAGACTATATGGCCAGGAGAAGCTGCCAGGGAATATATTGGGGTAGCATGGACAATGGGGAGAGGTGCCAAAGAATGTAGTGTGGCTCTCCTATAAATACAGGGGTGGGAAACTACATGGAATACTGGCAGAAGCCTTAGTAAAAACACACGTTTTTCTGAAAGAGGTGGGAACCACTCTTAAGTTCCTTTATAAAGAGATCAAAGTAGAGTCAAAAATCAAACCAACTTTACATAACGTCAACAACTGTTTTGTGAAACCAAAAGTATATACCTGTAATACCATCCTGCCCTACGGTTCTGTACATTATTGTCTTGATTAGTGTCAATGATATATACACAACATACTAACACTTGCATAATTACAGTGCATTGTATTATAATACATACCTGTCCTCTAAATTCCAGTGCAGCGGATTCATAACTTTCATATATTGGATTAAAGTTTTCTGATGTTTTTGATGTAAAGAGCACAATGTGATTATTAACAGGAACATCAAATATAGTCACAGATGTCTGGAAAACAAAACCAGTAATCTAACCAGAGGCTTTGCTACATAAAAGACTCATTATACATCACCATTTTAATTAATGCAATGTAATTTAATCTAAAAATGCAGACTGTAGTAGGTCAATTACCTCCAAGTTATACTCTGTTACCACATCCATGACGTAAATTCTTATTGATCGAATTAGGTCCAGTTTGCTTTTAATTTCATCTTCTGATATTAAATAGCGGACAGGTTTCTCCTTTAGTAACAGAAAATAAAATAAAAAACATATATTTTAAACAGACATAATGCAAATAAAATTTCTATCAATTGCAAGAAAAAGGAATGCACCACAATGGACCTGTACCATTATTTGAAGGCAGCACACCACAAGTGGTTCACATCTATGCATTGTGGTGCGTAAAAACCCAAGTGTGTTGTTATGTGTTTTTAAGGGGAGCACTGGGGTGCCATTCAAAATGATTGGCACTACAATGTACTGCACTTAAGCCTCGTACACACACAACGAATTTCCGGCGACCGGTCGTCCGTCTTTTGTCCAGAGTGGTGTCTGTTGGTTGGAATGTGCTCTAGACTGCACACAAATTTTCCCGCACGACAGAATTCTACTTCAGAAGTGATGTCATGTGTTGGATTGCTTTGTATGTGTTCTTTCATCTCTGAGCATGTTTAGTCTTGCTCGTAAGAGTTTTCCTCATCGAAATCTGTACTAATGAGATGAAAATCGGCCGTGTTTTGACGGACGACAAAGATTTTATAGCCTGCACACCAGGAATTTTTCGGCCAAAAAGTCGGAGTCGGTTGCCGGAAGCATCATACTAACAAGCCAAAAATCGGCAGATCGGTTGTCGGACGAAAATTCCTGGCCAAATGTCTACTCGTGTGTACAGGCCTTTAGTTCAAGTTACTGTGCCTTGCAAAAATGCACATTTTGCTCCTTATGTTACTGCAATTCAACAGTTTAATGCGGCGCTTTATTGTGATAATAATGCAAATGATCGCTGTTTAACTAACAATTTTTCTTGTCATTCTGACCATATGTCTTATAAATGTGCCTGATTTTATACACATCATAGTTATTCCACTTTCAATTTCTCTGCCAGCACAAGACCCAGACAGTGGAAGAAAAGCTGTTGCATTTTAAAAGCATTCAAAATGGCTCCAGCAGCCCTTCCGCCAAGTCCTATTTAGCTTCTCCTGAAGAGTCTTTCCATACAGCACATCAATTGTTTCTGTCTCCCGATTCTCACCAAACACAGGCTCCAGCTAGCATAAACCAATACTATTGGCAGATCCTACTCCAAAGCAGGAGGTCCACTCTACAGATAACGCTGAGAATCCTTTGGGACCCACCCTGGTGCATATCATGGATGCTGTCAAAGACTGTAAGTCCCCGCTAGCTTCACAGGTAGAGGGGATGCACATATACTTATCATTGCTCAAACAGGATTTGAACATTTTGGGGGGGGGGGCCACAGAAAAGGAGGGGAGAATCATTGCACTCACACAGGTTACTCACTCATCTAAAAGGGAACTCTTAGTGTGTACAACTAAAACTTGATGACTTATTCCAAGATAATAATAATATTAAGATAATAATTTCCCATTGATTGGTTGTCTAGAGAGATCTGAGGGCAATACTTCTGAACCATTTCTTTAAACATGTCTTAATAAATTCCCTATTAAACCTGGCAATTTCCTCCACCCAGAACAACTACACCAGGGTCTAACCCATACTAACCAATAATCCCTGACTGTAAATTTTTCAACATCAGAGACAAGGCTGCAGTATTGTTGATAACTAGGTTAACAAGTAACATTGGCTGAGATGGCTCCCATATTTTTATCATTCCTGGCTTTTTGTCTCAAGTGCAAAAGCAGATAGCCTTTAGAAGTTAACAAAAAGAGGGGGAACAATTTAATGTATACCGTTGATATATCCAGTCAAGCTGGGGATAGTATCCAATGGCAAATCTGTATTCCTTGCCAATCAGGGCCTCAGATCAGTTAGATGGTAAATACCTGCCTTGTCATAGAAATCATAGGTTCAGAAAACATTAATTAAGCTCCTAGCCATACTCTACAAGTAGTAATCGGTGACCCCTACTTTAAAAGTGTATGTTACCCCCAAATTTGTTATAGCTGATATGTGTATTGTATGCTATGTGGATGTGTGAATGGGCAGCCTGCTGCATTTTTTGGACAGAAATACCTGGTGATCCTGCCAGTCCTTCTCTTTTACTTATCCAAACTGACCACACCATGCATGGAAGCAGATTCATGCTGGGATGGTGAATTTGCATGTTAGAGTTACAGGATGCCATGCCGACGCATAGAGTACCTGTATCTCTGTAGTCAGTTTTACAGACATGCCCCCCAATCAGTGCTGCAAGATTGATTGACAGCAGCTCCCACCCGAAGCCTCGCTGTCAAACTGCAATGTTCACAGATTGGGGAAAGTAATTCTCCTTGGTATATAACAGGGGTCTTCAAACTATGGCCCTCCAGTTGTTCAGGAACTACAATGCCTAGTCATGTCTGTGAATATCAGAGCTTTACAAAGCCTCATGCGATGTGTAGTTCTGCATCAGCTGGAGGGCCGTAGTTTGAGGATCCCTGGTATATAACATCACAAACAGTCTGGAAAACAGATGGGGCACCCTTCTGGAGCACAATGTACACAGATGGTGAAATTACTTCCTCGCTGTGTTCAACCTCACAAAGAACCAGCCCAGTTACAGAATGGAAATGCCCCCTGTTATGAGAATAAAGAACGTATGGAAGGCTGTTATGTCATGTGACTGCTAACTAAAAGACCGAAAAAAAATAAATACATTTTTATTCTTATATATTATAGAGAGGCAATTCCTAGACACACATATTACTTGCTTTAAACAATGCCTTTTAGGTAAAGTGCATTTACAAATACTTTATTACTACTGTACCACCAATGAAGCTGGGAAAAGGGGGAGGTTATAATTACACTGCCACCAATGAATCTGGAGAAAGGGGGGTGATCACCTTCCTTTACTCAGCATCTTTGGGGCAGATTGTTAACGATAATACCAGAGCCCCCACTGCCCAACAGGATTCAGTGAGTATACTAGTATGCATTGTGCACAACTTACCCCCCGGGCCCACACTGTAGTGGCTACTACATCTAGCCAGTACACTACCTCAGGGCCAGGCCCCATGCACTCTCTTTCTCCTGTGGGGCCTGCTGGTTCTGGTTAAATTAATCATAGCAGGAACTATAAGGCAGATGTCAGTAGGAGATCACCCCATGTCTGAATCCTGGCACTTAGCACAAGCTAACAGAGGGAAGTGACTAACAGAAGCACAAGCACTGGCAGCCACAATGTACCAAATGCAGGTAACAAAACAGCAGAGGATGGATGGACATCAAGGGACAGCTCATTCCTCCTGGTCCCCACTGGGCCCCCCTTTCCCCTGGGCTTCATAGAGGCTGCATGATTGGCTGGGGTGGCGTTTCCGCTATTGATTGGGAACTAATTTATTCCAGCACCCAAACTAGGCCAGGAATGGACACTGAGCTACATTCTGAATATTGATGGCGGATAGAAGAGCAGCTTTGATTGTAGAAGAGATGTACAGAATCTAAAAAAACAGTCTAACCGCTTTTAGCTTTCTTTACCCACTTGCCGACCAGCCGCTGTAATTATACGGCGGCAGGTCGGCTCTGTTACGCGAAACAACGTACGTTAGTGTGGAGGCACATGCACACGCTGATTGGCTAGAGGGGGAGCCAATCAGTGCGTCTGGTGGCCGCGATATCCACCAAGCACCCGCGATGTCCGCCGAACACCCGCGTTTGCTCCCCATGGAGACAGAATGGTGGTCTGCCGATGTAAACACAGCTGTACGGTCAGTGATGAACACAGGATCCTGTGTTCCTCCTATTTAGGAACACAGGTCTCTGTGTTCATCCAGTGAGCCCATCCCCCACACAGTTTGAAAGCATCCCCTAGGCACACATTTAACCCTTTGATCGCCTCTGGTGTTAACCCTTTCCCTGCCAGTGTCATTAGTACAGTAACAGTGTATATTTTTAGCACTGATTAACTGTAGTAATGGCACTGGTCCCCCCCCCAAAAGTGTCAGTTAGGTGTTCAATGTGTCCACCGCAATGTCGCAGTGCTGCTAAAAATCGCTGATCGCCGCCATTACTTGAAAAAAATAAGCAAATAAATAAAAATGACATAAATCTTTCTTCTAGTTTGTAGACGTGATAACTTTTGCGCAAATCAATCAATTTACATTTATTAGGAATTTTTTTTACCAAAACTATGTAGCAGAATACATACTGGCCTAAAATAATAAAAAAAAATAGATTTTTTAAATTTTTTTTATTGGGAATGTTTCATAGCAGAAAGCAAAAAAATATAGTTTTTTTCAGAATTGTTTTTTTTTTTTTTATAGCGCAAAAAATGAAGGTGTTCAAATACCACCCAAAGAAAGCTCTGTTTGTGGGAAAAAAGAACATAAACTTGTTTTTTTGGTACAGCGTTGCACGACCACGCTATTGTCAGTTAAAATAACGCAGTGCCGTATCGCAAAAAATGGCCTGGTCATTAAGGGGGTAAAACCTTCCAGTCCTTAAGTGGTTAAAGAAGCTCTATACCCTCAAACAAAGAACCAAACCAATGCCCTATCACATGGTGGTTTCCAAATGAGCTTAGGAGGCCGATACTGATATAAATGCAAAGCCAGCCAATCAGATATATTCTGGGTATGCCATTTACCCATTTGTCTGTGTGGGGGTATCACTATCCTCTCAAAGAGCAAGCTCATGTTTAAATCTGAATGGGTATTATTTGACAGTTGTAGAGTAGACCTTTATAAATAACATAAAGGGCAAATGGCTTCTTACCTTTTTATATATAGCAACCATGTTTCCAGTAATGCCAACATGTGACAAAATGTCTTCATTACTAACAAATCCAAAAGGAAACTCTGAGACATCTTTGGCTGCTTCTGTGAAATGCTGTGTCAGATTACTGTTCAGATCCTGTATAAAACAGTGGATTATGTAAAGAGACTCTACATATATTCATCTTGTCTTCTTATATATGACACTTTCGAGCAATTATTATGCAATAAAGCCATGTAAGGAGTAATGCTCATATGCAGACAGAACCAGCCTTATGTTATATGGTGCATGGTGCAAAAAAATAAACAATTTGTATGGTGCTCCCACATGCACTTCAAAAGCAAAATATTCGAATTGTACCTGTTACCATTATTTTATTGACTCTGATATCAAGAACATAACAGCCGAATCAGGCCAATAGAGCAGAAAATAAAGTCCCCCAGTCCTACTAGTGGCTTGTAGTGTTGTTTGTACGTTGTAATTGTCTTTTCAATGGTATGACATGAAGACATCATTCTGAAATGGTTAAACACATGCCAATTTTTAATTTTAGCTCTTACCCTTGAAGAACTTTATGCACATCCCTGCTGAAATCAAAACTTTTTTTGGGACTTTTAAAAATGTTTTTTTTTTTTACCATTTCCAAAACTGCTTGAAAGGCAGAATTTGTGAAAATAACTCTGAAAGGCATACACATATCGAATGGTCATCAAGAGCTTGAGCAAACTGTAGATAAATATGTTCAAAATGTGAAGCTTTCACAGATGCTGCTAAAAATTCCCAAAAAACAAATCAACAACACAGAGTCTATGTGGAACAGAATCTTAGGTCATATGAACAGGGTAAACCAAGCTCTCCATGGTAAAGGCATTTACATACTACAGGCCTAAGTAGCTGATGCTGCATACAGTTTATTTAACCCTCACAGCTGTGACCAACTAACAACTGTTAGCATGGTCCAAACCAGGGGTCTTCAAACTATGGCCCTCCAGTTGTATGAGAACTACAATTCCCATCATGCCTAGTCATGTCTGTGAATGTCAGAGTTTTACAATGCTTCATGGGATGTGTAGTCCTGCAACAGCTGGAGATCCGTAGTTTGAGGATCCCTGGTCCAAACAAACTATTCAAAGTTAAATAAAGTTAAATGAAATCTTCAACACAAAGCAAAATGTTCAATTTAATGAAATTTGGAATCCCTAAAAATCTCACACTGATTTATTATATTGGGTAGAACTATAACTAAGCTCTATCTATATTCCACAATAAAAATAATATTGCTCATACCTTAAAAAATCCAACCACACTAACTGTATCTGCCTGAATAAAAGATTCATACTGCTCAGTAGTGTTGAGTAACACAAAGCTATGTCCAATTCTTCTGTTTATCCATGTCACAAAGGCAGCAGCTGTTCTGACACCTTTTGGAGAAAAGATAGCATGTTAAGAAGCCAGTAGTGTAATTATTATATGTAAATAAGGCAATCAAAAAAAGATGTATAGAAACTGTAATTTTACATAATATGCCAGTACACAAAAGCCTCAGCTGCTGAGCATTTAAAAGGAACTCATCAGGATAAAAGTATGGGATCTGCAAGGGCTAACTTGTTTTTGAATGTGTACAACTACATTCCTGGTTGTCTTCCAGACAGCATTTCTAGATCAGTGGCTTGCTAAGTGGTAAAAGTGGCATAAGGTTTGACAGCCCTGAAGTCAATACCTTAAAAATTAAGTATTTTTTTACAGATCAAATATTTTATTTGCTGACATGTTCCTTTTAAAGCATCAAAACATTTGTTGAACCAGAATACGCTACTGTGTACATAATTGAACACATGTTGGCCAGAACGTGCTAAGAAAGTCAGTAGGCTGTGACAAAAGTGTAGATGCCCTGTGTCAGAAAGGCCTTCTAAAGTTTAAAATACTTACTTAAAAGAGAAGTATCCCCTAGGTGGATGCAGCATCGGTTGTCCCCTGCCACCTCTAAGACTGAGAACTGAAAGATCAAAAGCCACCGATCACTCTGTTTTTAGTCCTCTGTGAGTAGCTCTCTGCCCCTCAGCTGTAGCACCAGGCTGTGGAGGGGATGGGAGTAGCTGGCTCAGCCTCTCAGTAGCTCGCTGCTGGTCCAGGCATCTGGGCGGATCCCAGCAGTAAAGTCGGGATCCCTCCAGAGTCTTACTGGCTCAGTGACATCAGCCAAATTAAGCCCGATGTCAGCTGAATATGGGTCACAGGAGTGAAGGAACTAGGTGCACTCCTGTGACCCAGAAGAGAAGTAGGGCAAAAAGAGCTTTGGCGCTACTTCTCCTTTAAGATACAGGAATGATTGTCTCCATTTTACTGTTACAAAAGGTTTATTGCAAAAGAAACCTGTACTGCAAGATATACATGTTGCTTAGGAGAGAACCTGTCCATCTACTCTGTGGATGAAAGAAGGATTTCAGGTTGGACAGTGTTTCAATGGGTATATTTATCAGTAGGCCTTCAATTAAGGTCTGGTTTGAGTTTATAACCTGATTCATGGGAAACGTGTTGCGTTTTCGTTCTGTAAATTCGGGAGAGACAAATATGTGTTTTGATAGGGTTAGCAAGATGTTGTCTTACAGAAATGGCAGAAATTGGTGCATACTGAGGTGTCCTTGCCAGATTTGGGGAGGACTCTAATATGGTGCTTGTGGGTGGCTGCAGCGTGGTGCAGTGGCAGTAACACACGCTGAGTCCAGATGCAGTTAAAAAACTTGTATTGAAGTCAAAGTACAACAGTTCACAAAAAGCCCAGTGGAAAGAGGCCCAACCAGGAAACCCTCACGGATGACAGCTGCTACTGCCAACACTGTCCCTGACAGACAGGTGACCTGTCCTTATACTACCCACATGCTAAAATGTGTGCCTCATTGACCCATGTTCCTCTTGACTTCCTCCCCCTCTGCAATGTCACAGCAATTGAGGCCATCTGCAGTGGAGATAGTGGACTGCATCTGCCTACAAGCTGGGCAATGGGGTGGAGAGTTAAGGAAGGCATTGTACAATTTTGTGATGTGGACTAGGGCTGTGTGTTTAACCACTTAAGCCCCGGAGGATTTGGCTGCTAAAGGACCAGGGGTTTTTTTGCGATTTTTTACTGCGTGACTTTAACGGACAATTGCGCGGTCGTGCGACGCTGTACCTAAACGAATTTGACGTCCTTTTTTTCCCACAAACAGAGCTTTCTTTTGGTGGTATTTGATCACCTGTGCGATTTTTTGATCACGTGCTATAAACAAAAAAAGAGCGTAAATTTTGCAAAAATAACAATATTTTTCACATTTTTTTATATGAAATTCCCCAAAAAAAAAGTAAAAATCAAAATTTTTTAACATTTTTCGGCCAATTTGTTTTATGCTACCTATGTTTGGTAAAAAAAATCGCAAAAAGCGTATTTTGATTGGTTTGCGCAAAAGTTATCGCGTTTACTAACAAAGAGAAAGATTTTTGTCATTTTTGGTGTTTTTTTTTTTAACGCGTAATGGCGGCGATCTGCGATTTTTTTTCGGTACTGCGACATTGCGGCGGACAGATCGGACCCTTGACTGACATTTTTGACACTTTTGGGGTTACCAGTGACATTACTGCAGTAATCAGTGCTATACATATGCACTGTTACTGCAAAAATGACACTGGCAGGGAAGGGGTTAACTTTATTGGACAGGGAGGGGTTAAGTGTGTCCTAGGGGCGTGCTTTCTACTGTGTAGGGACATTCCTATTGGTGTAAAAGCAAAGATCAACCGTTCTACATAGTAGAACGGTCAGATCTTCACTTTTACACAGGGAGAACTGACAGGCAGCTTGTTTACACAAGCTGCTCTGTCTTTCTCCCTTCACAGGAGCAATCGCAGTGTGACTGGCGGACATCGAGTCCGCCGGTCACACGCACTGACTTGCCTGTGAACGAGCCGCGGCGGGCGCGCGCCTCGGCGGGCGCGCGCCCGCCCGCGATAGGCTCGCAAGTCAGTGACAGGCGAGTGACGTACCGATACGTCACTCTGCCTGGCCGGGGCTGACCGCCGCAGTATATAGTCGTGCGGCGGTCGGCAACCGGTTAAGTATCTTATAGTATAGATAGGTAAGCTTGTCGGGCCTTGGTGTTTTACCACTGCATAATGTTTTTGTTTGTTTTTTTTTTTTTATATAAAATTGTATTGAAATATATTGTCAGAAGTGAGAAAACAGACACGGTGAACATTTTACAAATAAAACAGCAATTGTTTAACGAGAATAAGGCAATAGGCCAGTAGGGGATTTGTGACCAAACGACACCAATGGGTGGTGTGACAGCCAACAGGAGTCGCATAGCTGAAGACTCTACGTTCTCCACAGAAACAGGATTTATGAATGGAGGATGGGGGAAAGATTGATAGGTCTTTCCCTAATTCATAGATCATGTTTCTTTCATAGAAGCTGTAGCACAGTGTGACGGTACTCACCATCACTGGGAGTGAAAGACAGATACTTAATGGACACTGAGAAATGGTTTGGATTGCTTCAAATGAGTTTAGTGTTTACACTTATGATAATGTGTATTTAACTTCAATAGCAGAGACAGGCTCTCCCTATTGTCTGTCTATTGAGGTGTGATGTGGACTCTATTAAGCCTGTCTGTCCCATTGTTAATTGTTAATAAACTCACATATTGTTTCTGTCCAGATGGCTAGTTAATTACTGTAGTTCTGGTTAATTCTATTTCTGTATACAATTTCATCTGCATATGATAATGTAATCAGGCCACCCCTGACCTGTGTGTGGTAATCTGATCAGGAGGGGGAGGTCCATGCTGTATATAAATTCTGTGTGACTGTTCAATAAACAGAGATTCAAGTACAAGCTAAGTTGTTGGCTAGCTTTGTATGGGGGCGGCTGGAAAATCTGATATCTATGTTCACGACTGGAGGAAGCTGTATACTGATGGAAGTCCTCAAGTACAGTGTGGGATGCAGGTCTGTTACACACGGCTTCCATGAATGTAGCAGCTGGGCATGCTCATGAGAACCCGTAACAGCCCCTTAGCTGTTTTAACCCCTGAAGTTCAAGAATATTATAGCAGTGGAGGTGGGCATGGACAGAGGAGGATTTCAACTAAAAGAAGAGGCTTTAACACAAGGGACACATCCTACTCTAATCTATGTACTTTGTGCTGATTTTTCTGGGGTTTTTTTTGGCTGCACTTAGGCTTTAGGCTTGTGGACAAGCATGGTATGAGCTTTATTACTCCATAAAACATTTGGCAGATGTTCATCACCATTAGCTTTGTCTAATTGTTGGATTTAGAACCTGACATGGGTTTGGTGACAAAGATTGGCAAGGGAGGTCTCCTTTAAAGTTTAAAATGAAAGTTATAGTATCATTTAAAATTCAACTCACACTAAAACTTATTTAGTTTGTCGTGAACAGAATGGGGAAAGGTTAGAGCAGGGATCCTCAAACTACAACCCTCCAGCTGTTGCCAAACTACACATCCCATGAGGCATTGTAAAACTCTGACATTCATAGACATGACTAGGCATGATGGGAATTATGGTTCCTGAACAACTGGAGGGCCATAGTTTTGTATTGCTGTCTGTGTTCCCTATTAGAGAAATTTCCCACTGCTTCCCACCAATAGGAAAACACACAAAAACACATTTTTAGCAGAGTGGGGAAGCGTAAGTGCTTACGTTGACAGGCTTTGGGCTTGTGTTGATGGCAACAATTTGACATCAGTTTGAGACATTTCTGAGATAATTCAGAAATGACTAACAGGTGTATTTAACCAGAAGCTGATCTCATTTTAACCTGCATTTGACCTGCTTCAAGTGAGTTTTACATCCCCATAGTCTTGTATGGGAATGCAAGACCCATTTAAAGCGAACAAGAGGCTATCAACACAGACCCTTATACTATACTTATAATGTTTTTATTCCTGTTTGTACCTTCTGTCTAAGTGGCAACTGCATCCTCTCTTCTTTGTCCTGTGCTCTGAGGAGCAGGAAGTGAGGGTAAACCTTCTCAATGGGGTCAAAGAGAGGACTAAAACCCCAACAGAAATTATAACTCTTCCCCAATCTAAACTACACTATATTGTTAAAAGTATTGGGTTGCCTGCCTTTACACACACATGAACTTTAATGGCATCCCAGTCTTAGTCTGTAGGGTTTATTATGGAGTTGGCCCACCCTTTGCAGCTATAACAGCTTCAACTCTTCTGGGAAGGCTGTCCTCAAGGTTTAGGTGAGTTTCTATGGAAATGTTTGACCATTTTTCCAGAAGCGTGTTTGTGAGGTCAGGCATTAATGTTGCACGAGAAGGCCTGTCTCGCAGTCTCCGCTCTAATTCATCACAAAGGTGTTCTATTGGATTGAGGTCAGGACTCTGTGCAGGCCAGTCATGTTCCTCCACCCCAAACTCGCTCATCCCTCTCTTTATGGACCTTGTTTTGTGCACTAATCCAAATCATTTGTAGAGGGGGGGTTATGGTGTGGGTTCTTTTCCAGGGGTTGGGCTTGGCCCCTTAGTTCCAGCAAAGGAAACTCTTAAAGCATCAGCATTCCAAGACATTTTGGACAATTTCATGCTCTCAACTTTTTAGGAACAGTTTGGGGATGGCCCCTTCCTGTTCCAACATGACTGCACACCAGTGCACAAAGAAAGGTCTATAAAGACATGGATGAGCAAGTTTGGGGTGGAGGAACTTGACTGGCCTGCTCAGAGTCCTGACCTCAACCCGATAGAACACCTTTGGGATAAATTAGAACAGACACTGTGAGCCAGGCCTTCTCCTCCAATATCAGTGCCCAAACAAATCACCCATGCACTTCTCGAAGAATGGTCAAACATTCTCATAGACACACTCCTAATCCTTGTGGACAGCCTTCCCAGAAGAGTTAAAGGTGTTATAGCTGCAAAGGGTGGGTCAACCTAATATTGAACCCTATGGACTAAGACTGGGATGCCATTAAAGTTCATGTGCGTGTAAAGGCAGGCATCCCAATACTTTTGACAACATAGTGTATATTAGAAAAATTTATTTTAGGCTGTTTATCCCATTAGATACTTTTAGTCACTTACCTTTGCAGTCTATATGCTGTTTCCTGTCACCATTAATGAACAGTTTGAATGTTGGGTATTCTTGGATGTTAAATTCTTTTCCAAGACCTTTTTCCTGTGTGATGTCAACTTGGCCAAATTTAACTTCAGATTTTTCTTTTCTGAGCTGTCCAGCAGCTATTGAGAACTCTTCTTTCACTGTCTGTGAGGGTGCAGATAAAGCAATGTCTAGAATAAAAACAGAAAACAATTACTAAAACAATTATTTGAAATATTCCTTAGGATATTTTCTGTTCTTCAGAGAATATCCAAGGATATATGCATAGTTCTTTCAAATCTGAGTCAAGCAGTTGTAAAGGACAACTTCTACTTTGGTACAGTGGTCACTCGGAGTATGTCTGTTCCTTTAGGCCCCTTTCAAACACTCCGTCCGTCGGACGGAGTCCGTTTTTCTCAGTGGGGGATCGATCCACTGATTCCCTGCTGAGCAGGAGGATGACAGCTGTGTCTCCGCGCTGTGTGCGGAGACACAGCTGTCCGTTCCCCATGCATCTCTATGGGGGAAATCGGATGGGAACGGACCGTCGGTCCGTTCTCATCCGATCCGATCCGCTGGACGGATGGAAAATAGGGTTTCCATCCGTCCAGATTTGAAGGATCGGATGTCAGCAGACATGTTTCCGCTGACATCCGATGCCCCATAGGGATGCATAGGGGGACCGTTCAGATCCGCCAAAAATACGGACAGGCGGATCTGAACGGTCCGCCTGTGTGAAAGAGCCCTTAGGGAGGAATTGGCTGCAGCACCTGTGTGCAGAATTAAGATGACCCAGCCAGGACCAGGTCAGTGGTAAAGCTGAAGGCAAGTGTAAGCTTGGGCTGTCTGCATTCATGATGATGGGGGCTTTATTAAAGGACAACTTTAAGGTGAAACTGTCCCCATACATGTTAATATTAACCACTTCTGAACCGGAAGGTTTTCCCCCTTAATGACCAGGCCATTTTTTTGCGATTCGGCACTGCGTTATTTTAACTGACAATTGCGCGGTCGTGCAATGCTGTACCTAAATTACAATGATGTCCTTTTTTTCCACAAATAAAGCTTTCTTTTGGTGGTATTTGATCACCTCTGTGATTTTTATTTTTTGTGCTATAAGCAAAAAAAGAGCGACAATTCTGAAAAAAAACCAATATTTTTTACTTTCTGCTATATAACATTCCCAATAAAAAAAATGTAAAAATCAAATTTTTTCATCATTTTAGGCCAATTTGTATTCTGCTACATATTTTTGGTAAAAAAAAATCCCAATAAGTGTATATTGATTGGTTTGCGCGAAAGTTATCGCGTCTACAAACTAAGAGAAAGATTTCTGTCATTTTTATTTATTTATTGTTTTTCTAGTAATGGCGGCGATCAGCGATTTTTAGAGGGACTGCGACATTGTGGCGGACAGATCGGACAATGAACTGACATTTTTGACACTTTTGGGGGGACCAGTGACATTACTACAGTGCTAAAAATATACACTGTTACTGTACTAATGACACTGGCAGGGAAGGGGTAACACCAGGGGCGATGAAAGGGTTAAATGTGTCCCTAGGGGGTGCTTTCTAACTGTGTGGGGGATGGACCTATGGAATGAACACAGGAGCTCTGTGTTAATTGCTGACAGAACAGCAGTCTGCCGTGTTTACAACCGCAGACCGCCGTTCTGTCTCCACAGGGAGAGATCGTGGGTGCCCGGTGGCCCACATATTGGCAATTAATAGGCATGGGCGCGCCCTCACTCGCGGTCCAGCGAAGTGATGTACAGTTACGTAGTTTCGTGGGACAGAGCTGACCTGCCGCAGTATATGTACTGCTCGTGGTCGGCGAGTGGTTAAGACAAAATAAAATGAAATTGTCCAAATTGTCACCTTAAGAGATCCCTTCACTAGAACTAAGGGGCCAAGCCCAACCCCTGAGAAACAACCCCACACCATAACCCCCCCTCCACCAAATGATTTGGACCAGTGCACAAAGCAAGATCCATAAAAACATGGATGAGAGAATTTGAGGTGGAGGAACTTGACTGTCCTGCACTCAACCCGATAAAACACCTTTGACATGAATTAGAGCAGAGACTACGAGCCAGGCCTTCTCGTCCAACATTGGTGCCTGACCTCACAAATGTGCTTCTGGAAGAATGGTCAAACCATAGGTGTGCGCAGCCTATTGCATTAGGGTGTGCACCCCAAAGCTCAAACACATATCCATGTGTATATACTGATGGCGTCAGTAGGTTAGAGATCGGTGTCTGTAGTTTTATTGTTATTTTTTATTCTTTTTTACAATATTATTTTTTTTAAGCCCAGTTAGGGAGCTTTGATGAAATATCAGGGGTCTAAACTAGGGGAATCTGCACCACAAGAGGTGATTATGGTGTGCCCAGGCACACCTGGCACACCCTGTGCGCACGCCTATGGGTCAAACATTCCCATAGACACACTCCTAAACCTTGTGGACAGCGTTCCCAGAAGAATTTAAGCTGTTATAGCTGCAAAGGGTGGGTCAACCTAATATTGAACCCTACAGACTAAGAGTGGGATGTCATTAAAGTTCATCTGTGTGTAAAAGCAGGTGTCCCAATACTTTTGACAATATAGTGTAGTGTATTTGCACATTTTAACTGAAGCATTTATTTCCATGCCTGTTTCCAAAATTTGAAAAATCTGTAGGGAAATTTTTAGCTCTAACTTTTCACAGTAGATGAGCTGTGCTCTGTGTTAAGTAATGTGATTCAAGGGAACCTGTACTAAAGGAAACAAGTAGGCTGACATTGCTTAAATGCTTCCTTAAATGATTCAATGCCTTCAACCCTTCTTGAGTAACTAACTATACAAGTATAAAGTAAGTGAAGTTAGAACTTATTATCTGCACATTTGTTCTGAATCAGTATTAAAAAGCATTTAAAGAGGAAGTAAACCCTCCTCTGCAAGTTGTACCTATAGGTAAGCCTATGATAAGGCTTACCTATAGGTACTGTAAATATCTCCTAAACACGTACCGTTTAGGAGATATTTACCTTAAATGCAGCCAGTGACATCACTGGCGCATGCGCTCTGAAGGAACGGTCGCTGGTGCCGTTTCTTCAGAGCCCCGTGCCGTGACCGTCGGCTCCCGCGCGCGTGCGCGGGAGTGATGTCACCACGGCTCCAGCCAATCAGATGGCCGGATGCCGCAATCCCGGAAGACGGGCAACTGAACATGTCGCTTGTTATAGAGGTAAGAGGGCTACATGGCGGGGGCTCGTTCTAAGGTAAGTATTTCATAATGAGCTAGTATGTGATGCATACTAGCTCATTATGGGTTTCTCTTTCAGGTTGGAAAAAAAAAAATTGGGGTTTACAACCTCTTTAAGGGAATTCAAAGGCCTGGGCCAGATTCAGAAATCCCTGTTGCCCATTTTGGAAGCTTTATTGACACATGCGGCAGATTCAGGTAGTTCTTCACAATGCCACTTTTACAAAGTGGCACCAATACTGCATCAAATTCAAAAATGATTACCTCTTATACGAATATAATGAAACCAGAGGTAATTAAGACCAACTCTAACTTACGTACAGCAGGCATATCTTTCTATGTTGTGTAGCAGGCAGCATATTTACCCCCACTGCCTCTTCCTCTCCCCACCCGTGGACATTGCTGCCTTCAAAGCTGATGCTGACAGTGTGCAGAGCAGAGACACCAGTTCCCCATCCTGACCAAGGTCTCCTTGTGATTGATAATAGGCATTGGGCAGTTTCTGTAGCCAATAGCAGGCTGTTAATTACTAATGGAGTGTACCTGTTTGGAAAAGAGTGTCTGTGAATTCCCATCAGGCTCTGCCCATCCAGCTTGATAAATCCTTGGCCGCTGCACAACCTATGTAACAGCTGCAATGGCAGGAGGAAGCTTATTTGCTCTGAGGTCAGAGTTTCCATATGGACACCCTATCCTAAGTGCACCTGTATATTAAATGCATGCCTGAGATTCATGTTCTTTATTACAACAGGTACACTAAATTGTCACTTGCACTGACATTTGTTGTGCGGAGGCACGTCAGAATTCAGTTAGGTCCCGTTCACACTTGAGTGATTTTTTGCATGAAGCTCGTAGCTCTAAAACACTCAACAAGCCAAATCCCATTCATTTCAATGGCTCCTATTCACATCTGAGCATTTTGTCTCCTATAGCAAAATACCTGTCGCTCAAAAAAGTACATGAGCTTCTTTATGGCAGATTACAAGTGTTTTTGGCTCCAAAGATTTCAATAGAAACGACTGACTTGAGCATTTATGAGCGCTTTCTGTTCAAATAGCAGCTAAACAAAAACAGCTGAAGCTGTAAAATGCTTGGAATACACTTCTAAGATGCTTTAAAAATGCTTGAAAAAAAGCTGGAAAAAATCTTTAGAAAAATGTCCAAAAAAACGCTAATGGAGGCTAAGACACTCTTTATGAATTCCCCAGAATAAATTACCATGACTGCTGTCAAGTAACTTTTTTTTTTTATATGAACACGTGGCATGCATATTTATTTTAATACAGGTTTCCTTTAAAGGTTAAGTCAATCTATTTAGGGTTTTCCATTTAAAAACAGTTCACAGTTAGTGTAAATGCATTTTTTTTTTTGCAATAGAATATGACTTTCAGTGACCCTCCAAAGTGGGACAATTGCAGAGCGTGCTCAATACGTGCCCGGGAGGCAGGGTTCTGGAGAATGTCAATAGACTCTATGATACAGCCAACTGGGACAACGGAAAATTTATATCAAATACTTACCGTAATTTTCCTTTCCTGATGGACTCCATGGCAGCATACGTTTGGGTAGCCCCGCCTCCACTCCTACCCTATAGGACCCCACTCCCATAAATCCTTGCTCCCTTTCAGCATCCGTGTTCTGTAACTAGCCTACTCAGGAACTGGGAGGGGACTCCTGCTGCCATGGAGTCCATCAGGAAAGGAAAATTACAGTAAGTATTTGATATAAATTTTCCGTTTTCCTGACAGACTCCATGGCAGCATACGTTTGGGAAATAACTCGCCAAAATACAATTGGGTGGGCAGATGCTGATAAATTTTAATTAACACCTGCAACAGATAACACTTGAGCACCAAAACCAACAGAAGAAAGAGCCGCCGGCTCAACACAATAATGCGTCATAAATGTATGAATGGACGACCAAGACGCTGCTCTGCAGACCACATCCGGAGCGACATGTCTTGAAGCTGCCCATGAAGTAGCGACACCATGAGTAGAATGCGCAGTCACCGCTTTAGGAGGAACCAAGCCCTTCTCTCTATAAGCCCACTGAATCGCCTCTACTATCCAGGAGGCAATTGATCTTGAAGAGGCACGCATACCTTTGTTCTTCCCAGACAATAAGACAAAGAGATAATCTGTTTTCCGGAAAGAGGCTGTAGCTTCCAAGTACTGTCTGAGCGTGTTGCCCACATCCAGAGGATGGACTTCCGGAGTTTCGGCCGATGAATTGAAAGTAGGGAGAACAATTTCTTGGTTCTCATGAAAGACCGACGTGACTTTAGGCCTTGCTCCCAGCATTGGAATGAGGACAACTCTATCCGGGAAAAAAGTCAGAAAAGGTTCCTTACTTCCCAGACTTTGGATCTCTGACACCCTCTTTGCAGATGTGATGGCCACCAGAAAGACCGTCTTAAGGGTGAGATGTTTCACGGATATAGGATCTTCAAGACCTGAGCCAACTGAGGATAAGAAATCAAGGACCAAAGGCATGTCCCACTTGGGAAATCTCAGCTTCTTCTGTGGCCTCAGCCTTACTGCCCCCTTGAAGAATTGCCTGATCAAAGGATGTGCAGCCCAGGAAATGCCTGTGAAGGCGGATATGGCTGAAACTTGTACTCGCAAGGCGCTCACTGAAAGAGGCAACTCCAATCCCGACTGGAGGAAAGACAGAATATCTTGCACGGAAGGAGATGACCAGGACTTTCCCTTGGACTCTAGGAAAGAAGTTAACCTAGCCCAAATCCTTTCATAGGTTTTATTCATGCTTTGTCTTCTAGCACTCAAAAGAGTTGGTATGGCTACTTCCGGACATCCTAACGCTTCCAGCCTTCCCCTTTCAAAAACCAGACCCGAAGGTGCAGACGGGCTGGGCATGGGTGAAGGATGGAGCCCTGGGACAGCAGATCCGCCCTGAGAGGAAGAGGGACTGGGTCGCGGTAGCTCAGCTGGAATAGTAGGGGAAACCACGGTCTGTTGGGCCAGAACGGAATTACTGCAACCACTTTGACTGACTCCATCTTGACTCTCCGCAGGAACTGAAAGATGACTGGCACTGGGGGAAAGGCATAAGCCTTGTGAAACCTCCAGCAATCCGTCAGGGCTTCTACCCCGAACGCTCTGGGATCTCTGTTCCTCGAGTAAAACTTCTGCAACTTCCTGTTGTTGAAGGAGGCAAATAGATCTACTTCTGGGATGAACCCCAAGGACAGGATCCTGTTGAACACATTCTCGTGGAGAGACCACTCGTTGTTGTTGAGTTGTGTTCTCGAGAGGAAATCCGCCTGTGTGTTCTGAGCCCCTGGTATGTAAACTGCCGACAGATTGACCAGATTTCTCTGAGCCCAGGTCATTATTGGCTCTACTTCCCGAAGCAGGGATGCACTGCGAGTTCCACCTTGTCTCCTCACATAGGCTACTGCAGTCGTGTTGTCTAACCTCAGCATGACTGAGGTGCCCCGAATGAGGTGGCCGAAGGCTAGTAACACTTGAAAGGCCGCTCGTAGTTCTAAGATGTTGGACACTCTGGCGAGACAAAAAGTCCCATTTCCCTTGTGCCATCTCTGTTCCACAATGACCGCCCCAGCCGGTGTTGCTGGCGTCTGATGTCACTGTCACCCAAGATATGGGGGCTATGGAGTGACAATTGCGCAAATTCTTCAGCTGTAGCCACCAAGGAAGCCAGCTCTTCATGGTTGCGGTTATCACTATTCGCTGAGAATTGCTGACTCCGTTCCATTGCTGAAGAAAACCCCTCTGAAAAGGCCTCATCTTCCATAGGGCCCACTTCACCATAGGGGCTGTTGACACCATGGTGCCAATTACTCTTAGGCATTGTTTTGCTGTGAGACGGGATGCCGACAAAGCCAGAGACACTCTGTCCCTGATTACCGGAATCTTTTCTTCTGGCAGAGAGATGGTACTGTTCTTGGTGTTGAACAGTGCGCCCAAAAAGACCAGGGACTGAGTGGGAATCAGATGGCTCTTTTCTCTGTTCAGGATCCAGCCGAACCTCTCTAGAGATGAGATGACCAGAGCTAGATGTTCCAGGATGACAGATTTGTCTTGGGCCAGAAGAAGTAGGTCGTCCAGATAATGATAAAGACGGACCTCTCTCAGTCTTATCAAGGCTACCACCGCTAACAAGACCTTCGAAAAGGTACAAGGCGACGTGGAAAGCCCGAAGGGGAGACATACAAATTGTAGATGACGTTGGCCAACCGAGAATCTTAGATATTGCTGAAACTCCGTTGCCACTGACACGTGGAAGTATGCATTCTTCAGGTCTACTGAGACCATCCAATCTCCCGGTTGGACGGCTTGCTGAATGGAGAATAGAGTCTCCATCTTGAACTTTTCTCCTTCGATGAAGCGATTCAAGTGCGTCAGATCTATCACTGGTCTCCAGGCGCCGCTCTTCTTGCACACCATGAACAGAGGAGAGTACACTCAGAGTCTTCTTTCGGATTCTGGCACTGGAACCACTGCTCCTTGAGTGACTAGCGAGTCTACGTAAGACAAGAGAATCTCTCTTTTGTCACCTGACCGAGGAAGGGAGGTAGGAAAAAATCTGTCTCCGGGAATACTGTTGAAGGTCCAAGAATGACCTGCAGAGACCGTGTTGATGACCCAAGTATCCCGGATTGAGGCCGCCCAGACCTGCCGAAAGTGAAAGAGACGACCTCCCACCTGACTGGCCTGAGCGGGCCCAATCTCAAAAGGACTTCGTCGTATCTCTATCCCCAGACGGATTGCTCTTGGGGCCTTTCCGAAAGGAAGACTGCCTGGACTTCCAATTTCTTCCAAATTCCCTTCCTGGCCTATAACTGCGTGCCTCCCTGGCACGGTCAGTACTCTGTTTTCTGGGAGGAAGTCTTTTCTGACCAAGAAGACGCCTATCCTGCGGAAGGAAGCCCGACTTACCACCAGTAGCCTTAGAGATGGCGCTATCCAACTTATTCCCAAAGAGGGAAGAACCCTCAAAGGGAATGCGGCACCACACCTGCTTAGAAGCAGGATCAGCCAACCAAGGGCGTAGCCATAGTGCACGCTTTGCCGTAACTGATGATAGCATCCCTCGAGCTAACAGGCGGATCATATCAATAGACGCCTCCCCCAGGAAGGCTGATGCCAGTTTCAACTCCTGGATAGGAGAGCTCTTGGCTGCATCTTCAGAGAAGCTTCTGAGGGAGTCATCGACATTGTCCACCCATACTTCAATGGCTTTGGACAGAGACGCCAAGGCTAGGGCCGGCTTGCAAGCAGCACCCACTGAAAGATAGACACGCTTCAGATCCGTGTCAATTTTTCTGTCAAGGGGATCCTTAAAGGAAACCGTATCCTCAAGAGGCAAAGTGACATGTTTTACTAGCCTCATAACAGCCGCATCCACAAGCGGAGGAGATTCCAGGTGTTTGACTTCCACCTCTTTGAACGGATAGAGTTTAGCCAATTTTGAGACCATGGAGTTCTTTCTCTCCACCTTGCTCCATTCTTCCGTTATAATTTCCCCCAATTCGGGAATAAATGGAAAGTTCAGCCGCTCCTTGCTCAGCTGCTTAAAATATTTTCTCTGCTTTAGGGCGGAGACCGCTGGGTCTTCCCAATTTAAGGTTTCTCTGACGGCCTTTACTAATGGTGGAACCAGATTGAATGAAAATCCCAAGCTAGGCTCGTCTTGATCCGAATCGCTGTCAGACTCAAACACAGAGGGATGGCTAGGCTCAGACGATTCCAGGGCCCGTCCGCCAGTGGACTCTCTAACAGGAGAGGCGGATGGATCTAGCGTTGGAGACTGTTGCTTGTTAAGGCCAGCCAGGGAGTCTTTTACTATGCGTTTGACCATAGATTCAAGATGCTGGTCAGAACTTCCTCTTTCACCCGCTGCCCGGGAATAACAGGAGTCGCATAGCGATTTTCCGTCCAGTAATCGGATACCACAGCCCCAGCACTTTGTCTCGCTGGCTTGGCGTGAAGACCTAGGAGGTGACCGGTCTTTACTACGGTATCTGGACTTAGATGAGCTATGTCTGGAGGAAGAACGATGATGCTGCGCTTTAGCATGGCGATCTTCCCGCATACCCTGAGGTTGTTCGGACCTAGAGGAGGAGCTGCAAAGAAAAACATATAGGGAATACAGAATCGACTGACAAACGTTCTGCTCCCCCCCCCCCCATTCCAGCCCTGAGCTTACCTCAAAAAATCAGTATAAGGCAATGTATATATAAACAGCAAGGCCCCCCCTTGGTGTAGATCCACATACCTGGAAATAATCCCAATGGACGTGGGAACGCCGATTCTACAGTCAGTCCCACCGATTGTGGGACTGACAGCTCTTTAAATTTGGCGCCGGCCGTGACGTCACGGTCGCGTCAGCTGCGCATGCGCGAATAGCGGCAATCGCCGCTACTGCGCATGCGCGAACCAAGCCTCGTTCCCGGCCGGCCGGCGCGCATGCGCAGAGCGGCAGAGAGGCACCGAGGATGGAACGCATAGCGTTCCACGGCGTTCAGAGAACCTCCCGGACCACCAGGAAGCCAGAAGAGTACAGCCACACGCTAGACCACCAGGGCGACTGTACCACTACACCACCAGGTAATAACAATGAGAATAATAATAATAAAGGTACTTACCTGTCCAGATGCTTACCACTAGACACCAGGGAAAGATAACAGTCAGCAGCCAGGACACAGACTCCATCGTTGGGGCAATATAAACGGCCACCCGCAGCAGCAGGGCTAATCGGCCATGCCATACGGCCTGCTTAGTCAGGCATCTTGGGCTCCTCTTCAATTTGCCCACCCCATACCCCGCAGCAGCAAGGGCTTATCGGGGACTCAAATCTTGCTGACTTCACTGTCCCTGCGTCTTGGTCTTCTTTCAAAAATAACCAATAAAAAATGTAGGAAATCAGCACCAAACAGGTGCATGGAGGAGGACAAAAAAAGAACACGGATGCTGAAAGGGAGCAAGGATTTATGGGAGTGGGGTCCTATAGGGTAGGAGTGGAGGCGGGGCTACCCAAACGTATGCTGCCATGGAGTCTGTCAGGAAAGAGTCTTTTACAGGGGATTGGGACTAGCCTTCTACTCACTGATTATGGCCCATGAAGGAGACTGAGGATCTTTTCTGCTTCTCCTGGTCAGAGCATGGAAAAGAGCTCAGTATAGCCTATGATCCCATGGAGAGAGAAGATCATTCTCAAATGATGGACAACAACCTTAAGAAAACGCTGAGATTGAGGCTTGGATTAATTCTCTTAATAAAGACAATAAAGCTTCCCTTCTGGATTAGATGGAAAGTGTAATATTAATTTTGTACAGGGTAATGGTCAGAGGAAATATGGTGGCCCTCCGGCAGACTGGGTTGGAGAAGCTCCACTTGGACAGAAATATTTATCAACAATCTCCCTCACAAAATCTATGAAGGTAAAAATGAATGCCACTTTTTCAGACTGCTGGAACATTGTATGAGTTTTGTCTTTTGATGACTTTTCCAGTGGACAGATTACACAAGTGAAAGGCAAACACCTAAAAGACAGCATTTGTAATGTAGTTTGTGTATTCAGTGCTGTGGACTTGTTGTCGGACTGTCTGGGGTGGGCTCCCTGACTAATCAAAGCTGGTCTGGGTGCCTGGCTGTTGATTAGTTGATACTTTTAATTAGATCACTGTTTAATTAGGATGATACTGTTTAAAGTTTGCATTGTTTAGGATAATGTGATTAAGCTTTTATCTGATTTTGTGTGGTATAAATTCTCTTTGAATTTATAATAAAAAGAGTTCATTTTTGCACCTTAGCTAGTGTTGTCTTGGGTGCAATTCCCAGATATAATACATTTTTTTCTGTGTTCCAGCAGTGAAGAAGCAGTTCTCTGGTGGAGATACCCAGTCAGGGTGTAACGAGCCTGTCACAGATACCCTCACAGAACTGGGTGACTGCACTGTAGCCACCTTTCAGGTACAGCGCGATCGGCAAGTGGTTAAAGAATTTTAGAGTAATGTTGTGCAGCAGTACTAACAATTTAGTCATAATATAAAATACTGTGATAATTAATATTATTACTACTCCAACTGTTTTTTTTTTTTAACTGACTACTTAATACTATGACACCCCTTTCCGCATTTGTTTGTTTGTTGGAAGGGCAGGGAGACTTGTGATTTACACTAAGGTCCTGATATTCGAGATGCTGAAAAATACTGGGGAACTACTGCAGACAGAATGGTTAGCTGGAAAATAAACATTAAGGCCTCATACACACTGGGCGTTTTTACAGCTGCTGTTTTGGACGTCCCATAGTGCAAACAAACCTCTGTGAATGTCTTGATGTCTACGTTTTTGGTAAAGTCAGCACTTTACTTACAGTGGAGGACACAGTTTATCCTGAGCGAGAAGTGCTGCACTCACAAATGGCTTGAAGGGTAATTTCACTTTTCTTGAGAAAAAAAATATTTCTCTCTGGGTGATCTAAGTATATTGCAGTGATTTTTAAAAAACCTTGTTGCAGATTCCTACCATTTGTTAATCTGAAGAAATACCTGTTTGTCTGTCTGTGCAGCGTGAATCTGTATGAAATTGGATTTATAACTATCAATCAGCTGCTGCACCTGCAAGGCTCTAATGAGGAAAATTTGCAAGGTCTGCATCCCTTTAGATGTGATTTCCCTTTGTGTGTATCATACATTTGGGAGCTGACCATACATTATAGAATTTTCTTGTATAATTTTCTTTTTGATTTACCAAAACAATATAGTGAGGTAAAACTTAAAAACTTTCAATTTGTATGCAATCAGGCAGGTCCTTGCACTATATAGTTGAAGGTATATCTAAAGGAAATTGAATAAGAAAACTGTATAATGTATGGCCAGTTTTAGTGCGGACTTCTAGGAAAATCAGAAAGCCAATTGCACAAGCAGGAAATGACATTGCTGGGGGGCGTTCTATAGCCATCTGTGTAAGAACGTCTCCAGGTAGCCATAGTGCATTGCATTTTACAGAAAATTACAGTGTTCAAATTGAAAAGGAAGGGTAAAACACATTCAATCACAATAGGACTTGATTCACAACTGTATACGCTATATGATTTTTTTTTTTCTTGACCCCCCCTCCCCCACAAAAGTGGAGTTACTCTTTAGCCGACCACCAACAGTACATATCCTGCGGCAGGTCGGCTCTGTCCTGTGAAACGTAGTAACTATATTCGCCACAGGGGAAGCTAATCTGTGGGCAGTGGTGTATTTTGGTTTTGAGCTGCCCTAGGCAAGACTAAAATTGGGTGCCCCCTCCCCCTCCTATGTAAATTTCCCCCACCCCTCCCTGTTTAACGGATGTGACTCCCTCCAAAATTGAAGGACTACAAGTCCCAGCAAGAACTTCTAAAATCTCACGCGAGGGGGGTGAGAGGGGGGTGGGTAAGGGAGGGTGAGGGAGGATGAGAGAGGGAGAAGGTGGTGGGAGAGAGAGAGAGAGGGTGGTGGGAGAGAGAGGGTATTTGGGAGAGAGAGAGGGTGTTGGGGAGAGAGAGAGGGTGATGGGGATAGAGAGAGAGAGGGTGTTGGGGATAGAGAGAGAGAGAGGGTGTTAGGAGAGAGAGAGAGAGAGAGAGAGTGTTGAGAGAGACAGATGGGGGAGAGAGAGAGAGAGATGGGGGAGAGAGAGAGAGGGTGATAGAGAGAGAGGGTGTTGAGGATAGAGAGAGAGAGGGGATGTTGGGAGAGAGAGAGGGTTTTCGGGGAGAGAGAGAGGGGGGAGAGAGAGAGAAGGGGATGAGAGAAAGAGAGGGGGATGAGAGAGAGAGGGGGTGAGAGAGAGAGTGGGGGAGAGAGTAGGGGGTTGAGAGAGAGGGAGGAGGGATTAGAGAGAGAGAGAAAGGGGGGGGGTGAGAGAGAGATGGGGGATAAGAAAGAGGGGGGGTGAGAGGGGGGTGAGAGAGAGAGGGGGGATGAGAGAGAGAGGGGGAGGAAGTGAAAGAGAGGGGGTTGGGAAAGAGAGGAGGGGATGAGAGAAGGAGAGAGGAGGGGATGAGAGAGAGAGAGGAGGGGATATGAGAGAGAGAGAGAGAGAGAGAGAGAGAGAGGGAGAGAGGAGGGTGAGTAAGAGAGAGAAGGAGAGGGGGGTGAGTAAGAGGGATGGTGAGAAAGAGGGAAAGGGGGTGAGGGAGAGGGGGTGAGAGAGAGGGAGTAGGGGTGAGAGAGAGGGAGTGGGGGTTAGAGAGAGGGAAGGAGGTGAGAGAGAGTGGGGGTGGGAGAGAGAGAGGGGGAATAACGAGAGAGAGCGTGAGAGGTGAAAGAAAGAGAGGGTGGGTGGGAGAGAGAGGAAGAGGGGGTGGGAGAGAGGAAGAGGGGGTGGGAGAGGGTCTGAGGGGGTTGGAGAAGGTCTGACGGCACTGGTTGCTAGACGCCAGGCGGGTCTACCAACCAGTGGCCAACAGAGTCTCAGATTGAGGCGGGGGTGGCTATTTTGCTGCCCCCTGCAAAGTGCCGCCCTAGGTCTGGGCCTTGTCGGCCTAGGCCAAAATACAGCACTGTCTGCGGGTCCGGCAGCCGCGATTGCCACCGGGCATCTGCGATCGCTCCCAGTGGAGACAGGACGGCGGTCTGCCTTTGTAAACACGGCAGACTGCTGTTCTGTCACCAATGAACACAGGGCTTCTGAGAGCCTCCTATTTAGGAACACAGGTCCGTGTTCATTCCATAAGTACATCCCTCACACAGTTAGAAAGCATCCCCTAGGGACACATTTAACCCTTTGTTCACCTCTGGTGATAACCCCTTCCCTGCCAGTGTCATTAGTACAGTAACATATTTTTAGCACTGATTATTGTAGTAATGTCACTGGTCCCCCCAAAAATTTAAAAAATGTCAGTTAGGTGTCCGATCTGTCTCCCGTAATTACACAGTCCCGCTAAAAATCGCTGATCGCATCCATTACTGGTAAAAAATAAATAAATGAATAAAAATGACATAAATCTTTCTCCTAGTTTGTGGATGCGATAACTTTTGCGCAAACAAACCAATATACTCTTATTGGGATTTTTTTTACCAAAAATATGTAGCGGATTACATATTGGCCTAAAATGATGAGAAAATTTGATTTTTAAATTTGTTTTATTGAGAATGTTATATAGCAGAAAGTGAAAAATATTGTTTTTATTTCAGAATTGTTACTGCTTTTTTGTTTATAGCGCAAAAAATAAAAATCGCAGAGGTGATCAAATACCACCAAAAAAAAGCTCTATTTGTGGGGAAAAAAGGACCTTCAATTTATTTGGGTACAGCGTCACACAACCGCGCAATTGTCAATTAAAATAACTCAGTGTCGAATCGCAAAAAATGGTCTGGTCATTAAGAGGGAAAACCTTCCGGTCCAGAAGTGGTTAAAATAGCAGTTTACACAAGGTTAAACAAGGGGAAATCATCAAAGCACTTTTTGGATTATTGCCTATAAATGGATCACCTATTAGCAGAATAAAAGAAAATAAGAGAACTTAGCAAATATTTGTATAGGAAGGCTATGTAAACTATATGTGTTAAAATATGATTGGTTTAACACATTCTGAAATAAAACATGTACCAAGGAATCAGTTTTAATCATAGTTCTAAATTAAAATGTCACATTTTGTTAATCATTTTATAAATGTGGTTTGGATATAAAGGACATGGCAACCATCTATTGTACAAAAAAAATGTACGCCATAAAAAAAAGAATGAATGTTCTCTGCGGCAGAAATGGTCAGTCCACACAAATTGAGATTTAGAGTGGAACTAAACCCATTAATTTCACAGTTTCCCAAAACATTTATATTCAAAGCATGCCATTAATGATAACTGTCACAGTTGCTCATGCTCTCAATCGAACTATCAAACCATCAAATGGCCTCTGTCATACCTGATTACATGTACAGTAACATGGCAGCTGCAGATCACACAGAGGCTAAGATGGCAGCTTACAAAGTTCAAAATAGCCGCTCCAGGTGAGTTCAAAACAGATACCTTGTGAGAGTGGTTCAAGGGTGTAGGAAAGCCCGTTTATAGATGCACTGCACATCAAAGAAAAGTTCCGGAATCGCTGCACTCCTTGAAATTCTTTGTTGTGTATCATAAAAACATCACAGACACCATGGGGATATTACTAATGGAACATGTTTCACGCTAATAGCAGAGATTCCTCAACCTCCTGTATCATACCAAGACAGACAATATACTGTACACTATATTGCCAAAAGTATTGGGACGCCTGCCTTTGCACGGACACATGAACTTTAATAGCATCCCAGTCTTAGTCCGTAGGGTTCAATACTGAGCTTGCCCACCCTTTGTAACTATAACAGCTTCAACTCTTTTGGCAAGGTTTAGGAGTGTGTCTATGGCAATGTTTGACCATTCTTTCAGAAGAGCATTTGTGAGGTCAGGCACTGATGTTGGAGAAGAAGGCCTGGCTCACAGTCTCCACTCTTAATTCATCCCAAAGGTGTTCTACTCAAATCAGGACTCCGTGCAGGCCAGTCAAGTTTCTCCACCCCAAACTCGCTCATCCATGTCTTTATAGACCTTGCTTTGTGCACTGGTGTGCAGTCATGTTGGAACAGAAAGGGGACATCCCCAAACTGTTTCCACAATATTGGGAGCATAAAATTGTCCAAAATGTCTTGGTATGCCGATGCCTTAAGAGTTCCCTTCCCTGGAACTAAGGGGCCAAGCCCAACTCCTGAAAAACAACCCCACACCATAATCCCCTCTCCACCAAATTATTTGGACCAGTGCACAAAGAAAGGTCCATAAACACATGGATAAGCGAGTTTGGGGTAGAAGAACTTGACTGGCCTTGTCTTGACCTCAACCCGATAGAACAACTTTGGGATGAATTAGAGCGGAGACTGCAAACCAGGTCTTCTCGTCCAATATTACCAAACCTGACCTTACAAATATGCTTCTGGAAGAATAGTCAAACATTCCCATAGACACACTCCTAAACCTTGTGGACAGCCTTCCCAGAAGAGTTGAAGCTGGTATAGCTACAAAGGGTGAGCCAACTCAATATTGAACCCTACGGATTAAGAGTGGGATGCCATTAAAGTTCAAGTGCATGTACAGGCAGGTGTCCCAATACTTTTGACAATATAGTGTATGTAAGTGGCACAGATGCAGGCACTACTGTTTACATCTAGTTAAACACAGCAACCCCTCTCATACAATCAAATCTTGTGTACCATGTGCCGCCATACACCATGCAATCTATGTATTTAAAAAACATAGGATCATTAAAATAGTTTGGTCATTTGTGTCAAACCCATGACCCCAATGATAGAAGACAGCCCCCACCACCAGATTACACATATAAATGGCCTGAAAAAACAGCTCTCATTGTGTGGTGTAGGCTTAAATGGCAAGGGTAACACACACTTTAAGCTTAGGGTACATGTTACATTGATGTTTGGCAAATGTTATACAAGGAGCAGTTTAATTATATTACCATTTTAGTTGATGTGTTATGTTTCCCAGGGGGCAAAGTACATGTAGTACTTTGTCTCATCTTTCTATGTGCTGCCTAAGGCTAGCTGTGAGATCAGACAGGGCACCACTGCTCCCGTGGCCATTCAATAACGCAGCCAGCAAGGAGACGGCTGCTTTAACAGAGGGCACTTTTCTCCATCTGCAAGCACTTGCCGGTTGCCTGGAACATTTTTTTTAATAAGTCAGCCATTGCCTGGGAAATCTTAGCGAGCAAGATCCCCTTACACTACATTCCTTGGAGGACACTGGTCTTTGGCTAGTGCTTGGAGGTGGAGAAAAGTGCCATCTGTCAAAGCAGCCATCTCTTTGCTAGCTGCATTATTGAACATCCATGGAAGGAGAAAGGGAGCCTTGTCCGACCTCACAGCTAGCCCTTAGCCAGTACATAGGCAGATGGGACTACATGTATTTTGTCCCCTGGGTAACAGAATACATTAATAACAACTGACGAGAGACATCTTTCAAAGCAGCCTAAGCACATAAAGTATGCATTTTTACATCTGATGGACTGTAACCCAGTATATCTTATGACTTGAGAACACCAAATAACATATTGGCAGCCAAGTACAGAGAATTTTTACACCATAATATATGGCATTGGGTTACAAAAACAGAACTAAAGAAGATAAAACAGAAGCTAGGAGAGGTCATTGCTTATCTTTCCTAAAAAAGAGGAACTGTGAAGCAAAAGCATGTGACTGTTACTGAGCACTGTATATGTGCAGATTTAAGTGCATTTAAAGCTGTTTAGAGATAACTTGTACAATATTGAAAATAATTCCACTGTACTCACAGAATTTGACCAACAAATATCTATTTTCCTTGAGTGCCCTAGAGAAGTTGGAGCCTGTAAGTACAAGAACATTATCCTCCTCCTTGAATTTTGGTGCCTTGTGCTTCTTTGCTTTGGGCCCTATTCCCGGTTTTTGCTCCTCCGCTATAATGAGAGCCGGTAAAGATACAAGACAACATACGAGCAGCAGAGTCTTCATTCTGGCTGAACACTTAGTCTAAGAAGAAAAGTAAGTACATCTGTTGAGCCTCGTGGTGACATTCCAAGTGAAGGAGAACAAGTGGTAGTTTCACACGTCACATTAACTGATTAAATCATTGCCAGGAAACAATGCCAAAGAATGCCACTGGTTTCAGCATTCATCACTATCCTACAAAGGGACAAAAAAGGCAGCAGCCTAAAGCTGTGTATGACCTGTACCTAAAATGTGTCTTATGCAAAAAATTTAAGGGATCAATAAAGAGTATCTGTCTCAAAGCTTCAAGTGGTTGTAAACGTTTGATTTTTTTTTTAAATAACAAACATGCCTATACATATAATGCATTCAAAAATATACTAATGCGCTATCTAGTGATCACACAAATAAAATTGCATACGTCTCTTTTTTTGGAAAGGAGTAATCCAAACATAAATAACGATACCATGAAAGTGTCTCTACATAACAATGTATAAAGATATATAAAATAGGTGTGTTAACACAATGTAAAACAAATAAACCTTGTGAAAATAAAAAATTGCAATAAGCTTTAGCGATTCCTAAAGAAAAAGTCCCATAAATGAAAAGTAAAAGAAGAATGCACAGCCAGTGAATCAAAGCTGTGTCCATTCAAGCAGACAGCGAGACTCAGCTGTGCCCCCCCGCGTCACAGCTTTTGATTGACAGCAGCGGGAGCCAATCTGTCCAATGAGGAGAGCGACAGCGGCTGGAGCCCCTGCGTTTGTGCACATCGCTTGATCGGATCAGGCTCAGGTAAAAAAAAAAAAAAAAAGGGGGGGGGGTCTTGGAGGGGAGCTGCAGCAAAGAAGGTTTTTCACCTTAATGCATACAATGCAATAAGGTGAAAAGCCTTAAGGCTTTACAACTAGAGATAGACCGATTATCGATATATCGGCGGCCGATATGCACTTTCCCCCATATATCAGTATCGGCCCCAGAACTGGCCAATTTTGCCGATATTTTTTACGTCATTCTGCCTTCTTAGGCCGCCTCCCCTGCCTTGGACAGCCTCGTCTGGAATCAGGACTAGTCTCGTGGGAGTGTATCACAGCCATAAACCCACCCACAGCAGCCCGGTGCCAGCCAGCCACCCACATCCACAGGCCCTGTACCAGCCACAGGCCCTGTACCAGCAGAGTCAGCCAGCCACCCACAGGCCCTGTACCAGCCAGCCACCCACAGCCCCTGTGCCAGTCACCCACCCACCCACCACAGAGTGCCAGACAGACAGCCCCCCACAGACTGGGTGCCAGACAGTCAGTCAGTCACAGGCACTGTACCAGACAACCGCTCACAGGCCCTGTACCAGCCAGCCACCCACAGCCCCTGTGCCAGCCACAGACTTACCACAGGGTGCCAGCCACCCACCACAGGGTGCCAGCCAGCCAGCCACCCACCACAGGGTGCCAGCCAGCCAGCCACCCACCACAGGGTGCCAGACAGCCAGACAGCCATTAAGCATTAAACAAAAATTAACATGTTCAGTACCAGATTTGTGTCAAAAATTGTCTTTATTTTTTAAAACTTTAAATGTACAAAATATCGGCCTATATCAATACATTGTGACCAAAATATCGGTATCGGTATCAGCCCTAAAAACCATATCGGTCTATCCCTGGTTACAGCCACTTTAAATAGTGATCTTTGTAATTATGGAAGATATATGTATAAGATGTATACCAAAAATTTTAATAAATTGCAGTTCATGTCCTATTTTCTTGAAGTCACTCTTTGCTACGTGACTAATTTGTACTGTTTGTATTTCAAACATTTCCAATAAAAATGTAATGTTAAAAAAAAACAAAAAAGAACAGAAACTACAAAGTTTGTTAAAAGTTTGGCAATGTACATAGATCACCCAGAGAGGATTGTTTTTTTTTTCTCAACAAAAGTGGAGTCTTTAATGCTCCTAAAAAAGTCAGGAAATATCCTTAGCTAAGGAGGCATTCTTAGGGAGAAAATCAAAAAGAATGGAGAAGCATAGATATAAAAAAAAAAAACAAAAAAAAATGGACATATTTACAAAGTAAGTCTTTATCCGTAGAATTAGAAGCCTCTTCCCTCTCATTTGGGGGACATCATCAGTAATGCAGCTGGAAGAATAGGTGATCCTTCCTTTTGAAGGATTCAGTAATGTGTAGTGCTGTCCTGGACAGGAAAATCAACTTGGATCTGAAGAAGTCATATCAAGCATCATAAAAGTATTTAGAACATGGGTAGACTAGGATGATTTGGGGTTTATCAAGATAATTTCACATGTCTGCATCTACATAACTCAGAGAACTCTTGGCAGTGATATCCCACACTATATATGGGTTGCTGATTTCTCCCCCTGCTCTGGATCTAACTACTCCTTCTCCGGTGCTTCTCCCATATCTCTCACCTTTCTATCTACTGGTCCCTTCCTTTCACACCTCTCACTTACCCACTTTCTTGAGGATTACATATGGCTTTTTACAGTAGCTACACATTGAATAAACTCGTTAACTATATAATTTTGTTTTTGCAACAACAGATATGTGCAATATGCTTAGTTCATGGGTAAAATTTATTTATTTGTACTCTGAGAGTGGTTCATTTTTAAACCAACCTATTGCCCTTACCCTGCCGCATTGTTTATAAACCATGAATAAACTTTTACTATGAATTCTCACTGTAGATTCCTGGTACCTATCCATATCACAGGTTGTTTGTGTGTGGGACAAGTACCATTTGTACACTGCAGCGGATAAGCACAAAGAATGAAAGAGCACAGTAAGTAATGAAAGAAATTTTAAATTTTTAAGACTGGATAAAGAGTAATAAAAGGGATAAAAATAGCTTTCCTGGACAAAATGCAGCTTTAACCTCCCTTCAGTACTGGTCAAATTACCAAAAGCCTAGGCAACTGGTGATGTGACCTCAGTAAAAAGTTAGAATCAGAGTGCAGATCGGCAGATCCTCCCCTTTAGCATTTATCCCATGATTACAGACTAGGTGAGGCCACCATTATAAGGAGCCTGGAGTGGAATTTTCTCCAAGAATCATAAGCATTTTAGCCCCATTTATCCATCCCAATTAAGTTAAAAAATGTTGTACACTTCCTATCATTTTAGTTCCAGTATGGATTTTATTTACAAAGCAGGGCAAAGAGCAATAAGGATTTACAGAGAACTGATTAGTGGGAATATATTTCGCCTAACGTACCATAGATTTCATTTTAAAATGGAAGCTTATTTAACATAGTAGATAATAGAGAATAGTTTGCATTGACTTACCAGCATATGTAATCATTAATGCTCAGTGGCCATTTAATTGGGCAACCCTATCAAGTATTAAGCAAGAGCCCTTCTCTTCATTAATGCATTGATAAAATCCTTAGCAATTTAGGTCCATGCTATCAGGATTTATCAGGTTATCCCCCCCCCCCCCTCCTCCTGTTTTAGTAGACAAAAGTGGAACTTGCTGGTCCTCTGCTGATGTAGCCCATTCTCTTCAATCTGCACTGTATTGTGTAGTCAGAAATACTCCTCTGCTCACCACTAACAAAGAGAAATTATTTAGGTCAGTGGTAGCCAACGTGTTCTTGGCTGAGTTCGCCACCTGGAGGATATCTGTGCACATTGTAGAGTGACAGCAAAGAGGCCAGGTGCCGAAATGTTTCAGCATCCAAAACTCAAACAGAAAGTACCGCCAAGAGCTGTAATCTCCACCCAACAGTATAAGTATAGTCCCCACCTTGTTGAAGAGAGACAACAGGTTTGAACATGTGATCAGGTAAAAGGAGTTACATTTTACTGCCACCACAATGATCAGCAATGCAGGGGTAATAGTTTACTGCTCCTGCACTGACCATCAATGCCTAGGGGCTAAATTGGCTTCAATGGGCGAAGGTTTTTGACCCTAATGCATTCTATGCATCGAGACCAAAAACCTTCTGTGTGCAGCTCTCCCCCCACCCCTTATGCTTACCTGAGCACGCTGTCGATCCGGCATTGGTCATGAAATCTGCATCACTGCTCTCTCTCCTCACTAGTTTAGAAGCAGCAGTGGGAGCCACAGGCTTCTGCTACTGTCAATCACAACTCGTGAGGAGGGAGCGGGGCCGAGGCACACTATGTGTGTCAAGCTGCTTGCTCTGGGAGTACTTAGCTGGGATGATGGGACCAAGAAGAGAAGGATCAGAGCGGCTCTGTGCAAAAACATTACACAGAGCAGGTAAGTATACCATGTTTGTTATTTTAAAAAAAAAAAAAAAAAAAAAAAAAAAAGTCCTTTACAATCGCTTTAAATCTCCCTGCACTGCCTGCCAGTACTAGGGGGTTACATTTTACTGCCACTGCAATCACTATCAGTGAAGATTGGCTTAAACAGCACTACTACTGAGCAGCAGTGCAGGAGGGGGGGTAAAAGCATTGACACCAGTGCTGGGGGTAATATTGAGGTCATGGACATTGTTCACTTTCTCTTCAATGTGCACTGAAAAAAATGCAGCAGGAGCAAAAATATTTGGGCATTGATGTATGCTACAGTACAGTTATTGTAGTTCTCTAGAAGGATCAGGGGGTGAACTTGAGGCACTCTGTTTCAAGTTTTTTGGATTTCCTGTCAGCTTCAAATCCTGCCTTGGCCTTATTTAAAGCAGTTTTTCCGGCCTATTTTGCAAATTTAATGATTCCTGGAGTGCTCGCTATGCTGATCAACAATTGGGCAGTTTCAATTTATTCGGGGGTTCCTTACCTTATTTTCAGAGCATTTTTGATTGTACTTCCTCCTTCTTCCCCCCTCTGTGGCCACGGCCACTGACATCACTTCCGCCTTTGCATTGCATCCTGGGAGCTGTTTGTCATCACTGCCAGGAGGCTGGAATCAGAAAGAACTCCCAGAACACGCCCTGGAATCAGGCAGAAGGACCCAGCAGATTACACTGCAGCTTCAGATGCCCACCTCCAAGATGGCCACACCCAGACAGTGTTTTTAAAAGTAAGATTTTTGACAATATTGTACACCTTGTAAGTATGAGAAAAGCGGTTCTGTAAAGGGCGATGGATTAGTATTATTATAGGGGTATTTTTAGTTAAAAAAAGGTATTTGAGGCTGGAACTCTGCTTTAATTGAAAAGGTATTTTCACCCAAAAAACTGTTGTCCAGTGAAGGATTTTTGTTTTTTCACACCATTCTCTGTAAATTCTAGGTACTGTAGTACACCAAAATCCCTACAGATCAGCCAATACAAAATCACTGGGATCATAAAATTCAGCCTGTTTTTATCTCATTTGATAGAGAACTTGTCAGAAGTTATTAAGCCGATAACCGAAGAGGAACAGGAGAAAGCCACAACAATTAAAGCTTTGAAGAGAGATAAGAAAACACTACAGATAGATGTGCCCAGGTCAAATTTAATGAATGAGGTTTACATACACTTTAAATAAGTAAACCAGAGATCCACACTTTCTCGCAAAGGGAGAGATTTACTCAAACTGGTGCACACAGAATCTGATGCAGTTTTCCATAATAACAAATTCACTTATAACTTTAGCTTGTTTAATTAAGCTTTGACAATAAAACCTAGAAGCTGACTGGTTAATATGCACAATTGCACCAGTACCAGCAAAGAGTCTTGTATATTACAGGCACTAACTATAATATGAGCAGAGAAATATTGAAGCTGTTATTGTTAACCTATTTTTTTTTTTTTTAAGGTGCAGGATTCAGGGGTGGGGTAATCATTCTTTTTTCTATAATTGATGCATGACTGACCTGAAACATAAATGTGCATCATATCGGGTATAATAGGTCAGAAAAGACAGCTTGTATATTTCTCCTCTTAGAGGTTCCCTTTGACCACAGTCAGGCAGTGCTGTATTTGGAATGTGCAAAGTAATGCCCCGTACACACATGCAGATTGTCTGCAGACTTACCTTTTCTATGTAGTACAAGGGCCTGCCGGATTGCATACAAATTGAAAGTGTTTAGGTTTGACCTCATATTATATGGTTTTGGTAAGTCTGCAGACAAAAGTCTGCAGATAATCTGCACGTGTGTATGGGGCATAAGAAACGATCTCTTAGCTGGCTGCAGTAATCTGAAATTTGGTTGTCATGGGTTACTTACCTTCGGATAGCTGTGTTGCACACCCAAATTAAATAAGATTACTTTACTCTTAAATTTTAACTCTGGGCCCAAAAACTTTTAACATTTAAATGCATTCCTCAAAAGTCACTAAGGATATAAATCTCCTTTATTTTTACCACTTTCCTTTACAAGCCCAGATTACTTTGTAAAAGCAGCAGTGACATCATCAGCCTGTGCTGGAAGCAAAGCAGTCGGAGGGACCCAGCAGGTCATCCCAGTACAGAGGCTCCCTTGCAGCTAGGTACAGAAGGGGGCGAATAGAACACCAGGCACACTGCACAATCAGAAAGAGAACAGTAGTTACTGTTTTCTATTACAGGAAACTTCTTCGCTGAGGCATTACTGAAGAGATCTGGAAGAAATACACAGAAGACACCACGATAAAATGGGATACGTTGTGTTGGGGTGGATGCTATAAATAAATAAGCAGAGAAATGGTCTACTCACAGCACAGTGCCTCATGATTCTGCCTATGTGGACAGGGGGTGTGTGCCTTTCCTCCAATCAGCTGTCTCACAGTGTACAGCCAAACTTCCCTCCCACCAGTGAATAAGGAAGAGAAAATTCTAACAGGAAGTGCAGACTAGAAAGACAGCACACATACAAATAAAACATATGTATGGAGATTTGTTTCAGCTCGGTGCATCATCTAAAGCATGGGTGTCCAACCTTTTGGCTTCTCTGGGCCACATTGAGTGTAGAGAAATTTTCTCGGGCTGCATATAAAATGATACTATAGTTAAGGTATATAAAAGTAATAAAATGCCGCTGCGCCCTTCCCGCGCACCCTGCACTAATTTTACACAACTAGAGGATGATCAAATGAAATGGAATCAGTATACAGAGGCTTACTTCTTCTGAGAGATAATAAAGGAACACCGTTAGTTGGAAGTTGCTGTGGCCATGCCTCCAAACCGACTTCCTTCCTCCCCAGCAAAAAAAAAAATTGTCAGGGGGTAGTGGGCCGCATTGCCTGCGGTTCCGGGCCGCAGGTTGGACATGCCTGATCTAAAGCTTTTCACTTTACTGGGTATATGTGAGGGTTTACATCCACTTTAAGGCTGGGTTTACACTGATGCGACCGTGGGTCACAGCAGGGCATCCGGTGCGTCCCTGTACAGGTGCGAATCAGGTCTGAACTTTTGCATGAATTCGTACCTGAAACTGAGCCAAAGACACGCACGAACCTTTTCCAATGCGGACCATGGCAGCCCTGGAACTTTGCGAACCAGCTCCATTGAGAGCCAGTCAGCTGTCATGCAAATTGGATGTGTGAACCCAGCCTAAGTATTCCTTCTAAAATAAAGAAGTAAAATAAAATATTTAAAGCTGGACCACACAGCAAAAGAAAAAAACAAAAAAACATTACTTTTATTTGAAAACGAACAATACAAACTTAGCAATCCACTACGTTTTTTTAGGAACTGTTATATTTCTATTGAGAGTTTAATTTGTTAGCTGAACTCATGAGACCGCATCTTGCGTGACCAGAATATATTTATGTTGCTGCAGATCAAAATTAAAACAAGAAATTCAACACCCATCAAAGCAAGTATAGTGGTACATTTTAACATGAAAAAGCTTGCTTTCTAATTATCACACTGGAAAATTAACTTTAAATACAAGTCTTATTATGTCACAATATATAACAGTATACATAAAAAAAACAACTGTACCTTTTACTATTAAAAAGCAGTCCTTGCACTCTAGTAAAGTGACTGCCTAGGCTGAGGTGATACCATGTCACAAAAGTAAGAGGATACAGAGAAGGGGCTGATCTGTTTTAGACATTGTGAACACAGCCAAGAACCATGAAGGCACCAGAATTATTGTGGCTGCATCTTCTTTGAGCTAGCACATACAGTATGCAAGAAGTAAATGCTGACTTTAGATAGTACCTAAACAAAGAGACTTTTTTTCTTTTTTTTTTTCTTTTAAGAGAATTAAGCCAGCATCAGGAGGAACACTGACCTCTGATAAAGTAATGAATACCAGTAAGTTTAACAAAATACTTAGCATGTATACATTTATTGAAAGCATACATAAATCTGCTTGAACACATATTTTGCGAGTAAAATAACTTTAAATGACCACTAGATGGCAGTAAATACAAAGAAATGACCCATCTGGGTAAATTTTAAAATATAATTTACAAAACTTTCCAATTCATAGTTAACAAAAATGACATAGAAAAGTAGAAAAAAAAACAAGCTACCTCAAAAGGGCAAGGTTGTCCAAATTAAAAGAATATATAAAACCAATGCAGATGTACTCTCATACAAATTTAAATGAAAATTGCTGTTAAATTAAAAATTCTAAAGTGAAAACAGCTTACTTTTAAACTTAAAGCGGTTGTAAACCCTAAAAAATAATAAAAAAAAAAACCTGCAAGACAAAGGCATAATGAGCTAGTACGCATCGCATACTAGCCCATTATGTGTAACTTACCTTAGAACGAAGCCCCGACACGGACCCCCGGACATTGCTGCGGGCGCTGCCATGATCCCTCGCCGTCTCATTCTGGGTTCGGCAGCTCCGGCGCGGTGATTGGCCGGAAGAGATGGCTCCGGCGCGATGATTGGCCGGAGCCGCGATGATGTCACTCCCGCGCAAGCGCGCGGGAGTGATTTTCCGGCAAGCTCCCGGCAAACTAATTGAAGGTCCCCCCGGACCTTCAGAGCGCATGCGCCGCTCGCGCGAGCGGCTGCATGCACTGTAAATACCTCCTAAACCATACCGGTTTAGGAGATATTATTTGTACCTACAGGTAAGCCTTATTATAGGCTTACCTGTAGGTAAAAGTGTCAAAAAGCGGGATACTACCGCTTTAAAAGCAGTAGTAAACCGCCAAAAAAACCCAAACAAAAATATCTTCTCCCTGCAAATTGTCATAATGTCCTTTACTATCACTTTACCATATACTAGTAAAGAGAAAACATGGGATATGCCAGGGGCCCACAGGCTTCAACAGCTCTCCGAGTCACTGACCATGTACTAGTATGCAGATAGGGAAAGTTAGAGAAAAAAAGGAAAGTTAGAGAAAAAAAGGAAAGTTAGAGAAAAAAAGGAAAGTTAGAGAAAAAAGGAAAGTTAGAGAAAAAAGGAAAGTTAGAGAAAAAAGGAAAGTTAGAGAAAAAAGGAAAGTTAGAAAAAAGTTCTAACTTTAGGTAAGGTCAGCATGACTGACATGAGCTCCCATGTTCCTTTCATAACAGGTTCACTTTAAAGGTGAAATTAGGCAAGAAATAAGGAGAGGACCATCTGTAACACACATGCTATTTTGCATTGGTCTGGTCCACTGGTTTCTGTCTCTCCATTCAGGAGTAAATCTCAACCTAAGACAAGAAGGTGGAAGTCTAGGATCTGTACTTGGATCTGTTCTTGGACTAAGTGGTGGATCAGCAATTCTAAAATGGACAGTTTATCACACCACAGTTAACTTCCTCATACAACCAGAGCTGGATGAACCCTTCAAGCACAAGACAATGTCTCAAACTTGTTGGGATGGCTAGTCTTGCAGCCAAGTGTGAACTCAGTTATATACACTAAAGAGAATCGGTCATTTCCAGCAACATAAGCAATTGACACCACAGTTACAGTGCTGCAACAGTGCAGTGTGTGGGGGGAAAAAAGGAAGCAATTTTCTACAAAGTCAGAACTTGCAACAATATTTCTGCAGACTAGCCTAATATTACCAACGTTTACAATGTTAAATTATCATTTAATTATAGCAGCCCATTTTTCCAGACTTGAATATGGTTGAGCGAGAACAAGGAGAGTACTAAAATGGTCACAGGTTTCAGTCAAACAAACATGTAATAATGTGGCAGTTTTCTTAGTGTTCAGTCCCTTCAGTCCTGAATGCTATCCTTGTATTTTTAGGGGTCAGTTGCTGGCACAGGCTCTCCTTTGCTCGGTTCTTGTGCTTTGTCTTTCTCATCACTTGCTGGTTGTTGTGGATTTTCCTCTTTAGTGGTGTTGACTACCTCCTGCAGGTTATATTTCCTGAACAAGGTATAGTCCTTCACTACACTCAGACAACAAACGCTTTTGATAATTTCAACCACAATTGTATACTCTGGATTGCTGAGGTCCACCTTGTTCTCTGGATTTAGGCTGCCAACAATTCCTGAAGAAAAAAAAAGAAAAACAGTAGTAATCAGTCAGAGAAAACACCTTTTCTAAACTCCTATAGCAATATTGAGATGTATATATGAAGCATTAAGCTTAAAGTCTCATCTAATCCAAATCTTTTTATAGTTTTAGGTTGGAGGATGGTGAATTTAATCACCAATGTTTTTTATTCCTCTGGAGGTCAAGCACGGAGAATTCGATCAATCTATGAGAGCAAAGTCAGAATTTATGGTATTTTAAGGTAATTTAATGAACACAAAGCAGTTTTTTTTTTTTTTTTTACATCTGCCTGGAGTTCAGTTTTAAAACTCCTCTTTTGCACAATGAAAAGGACAAGATTTTTCTTAAACCTCACTAAAACCATTGCGAATGGCTAGTCTGTAGTCCGATCATAGTAGTTGCTTTGCAATGCCAAATTTGACTAGCAGCTAATAATGTAAGTAAAATCACTTAAAGTGGTTGTAAAGGCAGAAGGTTTTTAATCCTAAAAGATAAAAGCCTTCTGTGTGCAGCAGCCTCCCTCAGTCCATCTAATATTACCTGAGGTCCATCTACATCCAGCGATGTTGGAGTGTCTCGGCTGCCTAGGATTCCCCTCATTTGCTGAGACAGTAGCGCGGCGCCATTGTCTCTGCTGCTGCCAAAGTTAGTCAGCCAATAAGGAGAGAAAGAGGGCAGGGGCGGGTCATGGCTCCATGTCTGAATGGACACATGGAGCTGTGGCTCGGCTTGAGTGCTCCCATACTAAGCTGCTTGCTGTGGGGGGGGGCCTAAACAGGAGAGAAGGGCCAGGAACACCGAGGAGGGACCCGAGAAGAAGAGGATCTGGGCTGCTCTGTGCAAAACCACTACACAGGGCACGCAAGTATAACAACAGGTTGTTTTTTTTTTTTTTTTTTAATAAAAAAAAAAAAGAAAAAGAAAAAAAACCCACAAGACTTTAGTATCACTTTAAGTCTGCTCAAGATTTCCCTGACATACATGACATTCAGTTTAGATAACAATACCTGCCAAGTCTTTGATGACTTCATCCCGATTCATATGATTGTTGTTCCTTGCTTTGTACACTATCTGGAAGGTGCCTTTGTTGGGGGCCTTAAACCAAGGCTGAAAGAAAGTCTCTGCGTACTTTTTGAGGTCTTCAGGAAAAGCTTTGCATGTGCCAGTGACTGGCAGCATACGGAGGATCACACGAGTCTTCTTCTTCTTTGTGGTGTACAGATCTTTTAATATGTGGTGCACCAACTTCTCAGGCTCTAAAGCATAACAAGACATCACAAAAACAATAAATACAACACTATGGTCCTTAAAACATTGGCAAAATTAGGCAAGATGAGGATAGCAAATCCAGTCACTCAACAGTAAGGATTTCATTTTGCTATATAGTTTCTATAAGGTAAAGAAGTTAAAAAATTCCCTCCAATCTCCCTTTCCAGCTCTCCCAGATGGTGGCATTCACAGCAATTTAACAGCAGAGTTCAAAGAGGCAAGGGTTTTGAGCAGTACACTACTATGTTCAGGGCACAGGTCTTCTTTGACCCCGTCCGTGCTATAGCCAAAAGACGGGTACAGCGTGGGTTTAATTTACCAGAGGGCATACATGGACGTCCTCCAGTGATCATACTTTCGGCGCTCCCCCTCCTTTTGGACTCCACTGATCAGATTGGGCTAAAAGGGCCAATCACAGCAGCCCTTTACCATGTGACCAATTGTGTCTAATTAGTGCTAGAGGTATTACCAGATTTAAATACACTAACAAATTGAAGCCAAGCTCTGGCTAATATTTTATAAGCAGATATAGCAAAGTTTTTTTTTTCTTTTGGGATAAAGGCTTTACATTAACATTGGCTCAGATGCTTACAATAATCGGCTTTTGTTTAAAGATTTTATCTCATCTCTGTAACTTTATACACTTGCAAGAGAGCTTTCTCTTTTGAAAAACATACTTACTGGTTGGATCACCAGATGCAAATAAAAGAAAGCCTAAAAAAATTAATGAGCTGAAAAAAAATGTAATTTTGACACTGTAAAACTAATTTCTCTGATATTCATTGACAGACACAGCGCCTGATCTTCTTGACCATTGGATTATACTGCCCCCTACAGGAGTAGGACACTAGTCAGGAAAAAAAAACGTGACTATGCCTATGGGCAGTCCCAGGAGGTATACTCCCCCTCTCCGCTATAGGTACTCAGTTTTGTTACAAGCAGTAGAGATAGGTTTATGGGCTTTGGCGCTACTCTGCGTGTTGTAAATATGTGCAAAGTGCAAATCACTGAATGAATATTCCAATTGTCAATAATAATACTGGCATACTGTGTTTACAGTGTGAATCCCAAACCAGGAAATTGAATAACGGATTGAATAACGGAATGGGTGTAGCAATTAAACAAGTCTCAATCAATAATTCAATACATAATCACATATATATGCATATAGGTGATAAAGTGCATTTAGTGCAAAAAATAAATAAATAGAAATAAATATAAAGTGTTGCGTGAATCAGTGCATAAAGTGAATAAATAGAATTCTGTGTCCAGAAATCACTAATATTCTAGAAAAAAATAAAATAATATTGGACCGTGAATATACACAATATTATGGGCAATCTGTATCAGGTGTGACAAAGTGCTGAGTGCTCCAGAAAAAACATATCCAGTTGGCAGTACTGAAATCCATAAATAAATGGGATAAATAATATATGTATTATAAGTTATTGATCTGCAATCAAAGTGCTAGAAAGTGATTTGCATATAAATTAATAATCCACATATACATATATAAAAAAAAAAAATATATAAAAATAATTAATAGTCCACAATAAAAGTGCTGAAGAAAAATGTTCTCTAAGTGAACACAATCACAATGAGTTTGTTAGTGCTTGTGCCAATTCTATAGACAAAAGTGCTGGTGCTATTTAAGGATACTTGCTGTGCCCGGTGAAGTGCTCTGGACCCCCTGTTGTATTTGCACTCACCACAATGTGTTCCCCACTCAGGGGTAACACGCTTTGCACAGCAAGTGGATGGCAGGCTCCTAAGTCCCTGAAATTGTTTAGGACTCTCCATCTCCCTCTGCCTATGTAATTGGTACCCACATGTAGTACCATGACAGCTGAATCTTCCCCAGCCCCATCCAGGAATCTGTCCACCCAATCCGTGATGTGCCGAACCCGAGCGCCCGGTAAGCAACAGACAGTTCGGCGCCCACGCTCAGGGATAATGTGAGATTATAGGAACAGTATAGCCTTTAACATCAGTTTCCCATGGCTGCAGGACTAAAGTCCCAGCACGTTCTCTCGAGTCACTGGTGGCTTGTTTTTTCTGGATATCAATGTGCCACAGAAATGATCAACTATTCTCTCTCTCTCTCTCTCTCTCTCTCTCTCTCTCTCATTTGGGGTAAAAAGTAATTTTCGGTTTTTGGCCAAGGACATCCTGAATTTTCGGTTTCTGTTTCGGCCCAGAATTTTCATTTCGGTGCATCCCTAATGAAAATGTAAAGTAATGCACGTGGGCGTCAGAAACACGAAAGCAAGCTACTCACTAGGGGGGGTGAACCTCTGGGTGAATCTAAGATGGAAAAGGACCTGGGGGTACTAGTGGACAACAGGCTTGACAGTGGCATGCAATGCCAAGCCGCTGCAAGCAAAGCCAACAGAATACTGGCATGTATAAAAAAGGGGATTCACTCCAGAAATAAAGAGATTATTCTCCCACTCTACAAGACTCTGGTCCGGCCACATCTGGAGTATGCTGTCCAGTTCTGGGCACCTGTCCTCAGGAAGGATGTGCTGGAACTGGAGAAAGTCCAGAGAAGGGCAACAAATATTAGGGGAATGGAGGACATCAGCTATGAGGAAAGACTACAAGCACTGAACTTATTCTCTCTGGAGAAGAGACGATTGAGGGGGGATATGATATCAATGTACAAATACTGTACTGGCGACCCTAGCATAAGGAACAAACTTTTCAGAGAAAGGGAATACAATAAGACACGTGGCCACTCACTAAAACTAGAGGAAAAATGGTTTAACCTTAAAATACGTAAGGGGTTCTTCACTGTAAGAGCGGTAAGGATGTGGAATTCTCTTCCACAAGCAGTCGTATCAGCAGGGAGCATTGATAGTTTCAAAAAACTATTAGATGGGCACCTTAAAGACCACAACATACAGGGGTATACAATGTACGGTTAACAACACACACACACACACATCATAGGTTGAACTGGATGGACTGATGTCTTTTTGAACCTCACAAACTATGCAACTATGTAAGGAATCCCTCTGGGCCTTCCTATGTGTCCCTGTCAGGCTTGCTTCCTCTTGCTCCTGTTTGTACCCCACTCACAAAGGGCCTGGCTGCGTAATAACATTTAAACTGCTTTAGGCTTTAATAAACAGAGTTTAAACGTTATTACGCTATGGCATACCGTTCTCTTTTTGTGGGATAACCCCCAAATAAGCCCCTAGGAGATCCCCAGCAGCCAGGCCCTTTGTGAGTGGGACACACATGTCCTCACAGGAGCAAGAGGAAGCAAGCCTAACAGGGACACATAGGAAGGCCTAGAGGGATTCCTGCCATCCACTTGCTGTGCAAAGCGTGTTACCCCTGAGTGGGGAACACATTGTGGTGAGTGCAAATACAACAGGGGGTCCAGAGCACTTGACCGGGCACAGCAAGTATCCTTAAATAGCACCAGCACTTTTGTCTATAGAATTGGCACAAGCACTAACAAACTCATTGTGATTGTGTTCACTTGGAGAACATTTTTCTTCGGCACGCAGCACTTTTATCGTGGGACTATTAATATATATATGGATTATTAATTTATATGCATATCACTTTCTAGCACTTTGATTGCGGATCATTAAATACATATATTATTTATCCCATTTTTTTATTGATTTCAGTACTGCCAACTGGATATATGTTTTTTCTGGAGCACTTAGTCACACCTGATACAGATTGCCCATAATATTGTGTATATTCACAGGCCAATATTATTTTATTTTATTTCTAGTATATTAGTGATTTCTGGACACAGTATTTCTATTTATTCACTTTTTGCACGGATTCATGCAACACTTCATATTTCTATTTATTTATTTTTTGCACTAAATGCACTTTATCACCTATATGCATATATATGTGATTATGTATTGATTTATTGATTGCGACTTGTTTAATTGCTACACCCATTCCGTTATTCAATTTCCTGGTTTGGGATTCACACTGTAAACAGAGTATACCAGTATTATTATTGACAATTGGAACATTCATTCAGTGATTTGCACTTTGCACATATTTACAACACGCAGAGTAGCGCCAAAGCCCATAAACCTATCTCTATTCCTGATTTCTCACTATTAGTGGAAAATATTCTGGGCAGGCAGCAACTCCTTCCAATTATTTTCCATTGCACGGGACCCTTAATTTTTACATTATTACAAGCAATGTCAGAAGTAATACAACTCTATAGAGGGGTGGGTGCTGTGCCCGTCAATCAACATCAGAGAAAAGAATTTTGCCGTAAGTCAAAAATCCCATTTTCTCTTTCGTTCATCGACGGACACAGCTCCTGATCTTCTTGACCATTGGGACATCCCAAAGCAGTGTCAAACATGAGTGGTGGGGACAGCAAGAAAAAAATACCCAAGGCTAAACCGTAGCCAACCAGGTAACAGGAGCTCAACCAAAACAAATGGAGCCCATGTGAAAAACATTAAACCCCCAAAGAGGAAACAAGCCTCCTAAAGAGCAGCCTGCAAAACTTTGAGGCCAAAAGAGGCATCTGCAGATGCCACCACATCCACTTTATAAAATTTTATGAAAGTGTGCACCGACGACTAAGTAGCTGCCTTGCACACCTGCATTACTGACGCCTGAGGACGAAAGGCCCAAGAAGCAGTGAGCGCCCGGGTAGAGTGTCCCTCAACAGGGAAAGGAGGAACCTGACCCTTAATCGAATAGGCCTGAGTCACTGTCTGTCTGATCTATATAGAAATGGTCGCAGAAGAAGCGGATAGTCCTTTTCAGGGTCCATCCGTAAGCACAAATAGTGAGTATGACTTCCTAAAAGAATCCGGACGGTCGCAAGCCGAGGTGGCTCCCTATTTATCCGAAACGCATCCGGGAACGGTTAAAGCGATTCATACGTGCATACATGCACCTGGAAATGTGAGTGTACAACTTTTCACTTGGCATTTAATAAAAAGAATAAAACGATATAAGCACTATCTGGAGCTATCTCTTTCACATGGTATCATCCCCTATGGAGTTTTGGAGTTACATGTAGGAGGATACTGCCAGCGATCTTTCGGTATCTCAGTGGAAGGGAGGAGAAGTGCCCCAGAGGAGATAATATTGTATACGATTAGAGGCATATCTATATCGGTCTTAAGGTGAGTGCCCAATTACGAGGGGGGTGCATGGAGTTTGGTGATATATCGGTCAAGCATACCGGTTGGGAACACACCCACATGTCCACAGACTTGGTGGATTGAGCACCTGCAGCTGATTATTCCACAAGCACCTGGCACTTTTTCTTTATATTAAGGACTCACAGATTATAACGCTTATAAGCACTTTATGGACTATTTATATATTAGAATCTTTATATATATATATATATATATATATATATATATATATATATATATATATATATATATATATATATATATATATATATATATTGGTTTCAGTTTGCATGAGAGAACATAGCAAATATTGATTGCAAGGATTTTTTAAACACAACGGTATCAGCACACAGCACTTTATATTTGGTAACACTGTATGATTATTGAAGCGGGTTACACATTTATTTTTATACTCAGCATTGGAATCACATCAAAACATTGACTTTTCACGAAACAATTTATATCACACAGGTTTATTTTATTTTATATTTTTGGATAGCACACCATACACAGTACAATCTGGATTGGTCACCAATATCGTTGAAATAGCAACTAGGCAGATTTTTGCTCTTGCGCAACACTATTTATTGTATTTAAGATTCCTTACCCATACTAGCCTGCGAAAGAAAGCTGCTCTCCCCCCCCTGTGAGACTCTTAATGTCGTCATCCAGGGTAGCTCCAAACAGACGATCTCCTTGAAAAGTTAAGGCTTTTTTAGAGGTCTGGTCTGTAGACCAACATTTGAGCCACAAAACACGCCTAAGGACCACTGCCGAAACAGACAGTCTAGAAATCAGGGGTGCCGCATCACAGACGAACTGCGGCCCCTGAACCAACTGGTCCGCCAGCTCTGCAAAGGCATGGGGGAGCTGCTCACTCTCCAGGCCACTCGGTAAGAGTTTGTGACATTGGGGCAATGGTGAAGACCGGTCTGAATGCAGAGCTTGCCACAGTGAACATACTGCGGGCCACACAGCCTCCACCTTTCTGTCAGCCGGATCCTTAAAAGACGGCGATTCTTCTACCGGAATCATGGGTGCTTTATTCAACCTGGAAACCGGGGGATCCACCACCGGTGGAACAGTTCACTTCTTAAGGAGGGACTCTTCAAATGGATGCCACTTAGGGACCACAATGGGACGTTTTGGACGTTCCCACTCTTTTGCGACAAACCTGTCAAAATAGGAAGGAAACGGAAACACCTTTGCCGCTCTACACAGTTTGTGAGTGCCAAAGGGAACTGGTACCTCCGCCGAAGCTTCAGCTGCATCCTCATTTTTAAAGTCTCACGCACAGACACAAATCAGTGTGATCACCAGCGCTTTTTCGTGCCCGGCTACAGGAGTGAAGGAATCATACTCACTAATTGAAAACTCAGGGCGTGAGGCCGCAGTGGCCGCCCAAAGCCACCTCTACCCGGGACACAAAGGACTCCAGGATAGATAATTAGGACCCAGAGGGCCCTGCAGGCTGAGGTCGGGTGGGGAAATGTGCTCCAAGGACTCGATGAGGAATAAAGGTAGGTACCCCACAAAAGTGCAAAAACACTGCTAAAGGTCACCCCCAGCACGGTGGTAACACTACCCGGTCGCCCGCCACAGAGCACCCCCTGATCTTGCAGCAGAGAGAGGGAGAGGATCCCCCCCAGACTGTCATCGGCAGCACCAGGATCAAAGTACTCCACGTGCAATGTCCAGGAAGGAAAGAGGACCCAGAAGTCAGCACCAGGGGGGATAAGGAAGGGCTTCCACAGCTAAAACAGATGCCCAGAAGGCTCCACAGTAATGGCCGCCATTCAATTCAATGCTAGACTAACGCAAAATGGCCGCTGCAGCTACACAAACATGGCTGTTAGCCAATGCAGAAAATGTGTACAAAAATTGTTTCTAAACAGATAGAGGACATTAGACATATAAATATAGTTCTATATAAGAACACTATATTTCCCCAATAGTCACACTTATCCGCCGACCCTGCTGCAGTTGGGTGGTGGATTGGTTCTCCACAAAATTGTATTAGACGCAGGTGGGTTTCTCGGGGCAACAGCCCGCTTCTTCAGGAAAGTATTCGATGGCGAGCTTTTCAAACAATAAACATATAGTAAACAAGATCTTCATACAACAGCTGTCATTTTCTGCCCATTGGATCTGGAGAGGTCCCAACTAATCAAAGGTCATCATAAAGTTTAGATATATCATATATCACCAATAAGGTAGACTCTGTATGTAGAGGATATCATATTGGATCAACAAATGGGAGAAGTCAGGAGAAGTCTGAGTCAGTGGAGAGCTTAATTGTTATGCATCCACCAACAGCAGCAGGGTGGATGGATAAGTGTCACTATTGGGGAATTATAGTGTTCTTATATAGAGCTATATGTATATGTCTAATGTCTTTTAAAAATCTTTTAGCTGTATGGTTTTAAATGAATACTTTTTTTTTTTCTTGGGGAAAAAAAAAAAAAAAAAAAAAAAAAAAAAATCGCACTATATGTGCTTTTAAGGTACCTTTTAAAGTCCTCTATCTAGCTTGTTAGAAACAATTTTTGTTGTACACATAGCTTTTTAGGATGTGGTACTGGACAGAAATCTGTCCTTTATAGGGCTGACTTTGTCACTCTCTCCCAACAAAAAATATTCCCATATACAGAAAAAAACTACAACAAAATGGTTGCCCAGCGCAGCTCCACAAGAGAACCATGGGCCCAGGCAAGACAGAGCAAGAAGGGGGGGCCATGGCAGGAGCCCCCAGCCGAGCGCCGGCGGCATAGCCCCACTCATCACCAGTACAGCACCCTGCCCAGGAGGTAGCCAGACCACCATACATGGGGGGATGGGGAGGGGGGACAGATGACCCACAAAACCATCAGCCTCAAGGGGGGGCCTAACGGGAAGGAGGGGAACCCGAGGGTCCGGCCGTCCCAGGGAGGGGCCCACATCCACCCCTAAACCCTCTAGGGGGAAGAGGGGGGGATAGGTACTCACCATACCAGGAACCAGGTGGGTACTGCTGCAGAGAGAACCTCCTCGCCGTGGAAATTGGGGGGGGCTGTCAGCCAGGAGGAACGCTGCAATGGCTGACCTAGCGCGGAGCTGAGGTCTGCGCACGCTTGCTGGCCAGACTGGGGTGACCACTGGATCTAGCTTATCCAGACTGTCGCCCAGTCCGGCAGTTAATTGTAGATCTCACAGGAAAAAAATAAACAGGAGAAAAAAAAAAAAATCCATCTAAAAATAAAAAAAAATTGCCAGGACCAGAGATCCCAGCAAGGAACTAGGTCCTTACTCCTGACTAGGCAAAAAAACATTAGTACCTATAGCAGTATACCTCCTGGGACTGCCCATAGGTGTAGTCAAGTTCTTTTTCGCCTAGTGTCTTACTCCTGTAGGGGGCAGTATAACCCAATCGTCAAGAAGATCAGGAGCTGTGTCCATCAATGAACGAAAGAGAAATAAAATGTTGTTCTTTTGGATTTAGTACTGCTTTAAGTGCTATATTAAAAATCTTACCAACATTTCGAGTCCTTATGAAGATCACATTATTGGCTCCACTCTCCAATGACTGAAACCTGCGTAGATTTTTCTCTGTTGATGTGCGAATCTGATCAACTTCTTTTTTCAATGCTGCTTCAACATCATCATCATCCTCTTCTTCCTCCTCACTGCCTGATGCTATGTCATCCTTTTCACCTAGCTGAATGAAAAGGAACATATTTTTCCTTACCATGGCCATTATTTGTAGACTAATTGGATCAGATGATATTTTTCAGGACAGTGCAAAATAACACGCATGAAAATTCTTTTATGGCATGTTGCAGGTCTGCAAGCCCCACTATCTGCATCAACAGAAACATATAAATCAGATAAATACAGCAGATATCTGAAGGAGCAAAAAGCAAAGTAAACCTACCTATAAAACTTAAAGGGTGTTTGTTGCAATTTACTGCAATAAGCAAATTATCACTCCACACCATGTCTTTAGTTAGTGGGCTCCGTTCACAAAGCAGTATCTTACCACATCAGAGTTATTTTATGAAGTCATGCTGCATTTTAGCAGTGAAGGGCTGTGGTAGTTTACCGCTGGCAATAGTGGGCATCCTTACCACAGGTTCTCACTAGCTGGGTGTTAAAGAGGAGCTCCAGGCACCCCCCAAAAAGTCACCAACTACTAATACTGTAGCTGCTGACAATTATTACTATGGCACTTACCTGTCCAGGCATCCAGCGATGTCCTCACCAGAGCCGATTCTTCAGCTGGCTATTGGGTCCTGGCGCCGCCATTTTCAGTTGATGCTTCACAGTCCATTTCCTGCTGCGTTTTTGAATTCCCAGATTCTCAGTATTCTGGGACTGACCCAGAAGGCTGCAGAGAAAGGAGGGGGAGCCGTGCAGTGAACTGATCTGAAGTGGAAGCGTGTACCTGTGAAACCCCCCCCCCCCCTAAAAGAGGTGTCAAATGTGGCAACGGTGGGTGAGGAGGCAGACATGCAGTGCCTCCCCTTTCAGGTAGAGCTCTGCCTTTAGGAGCGAGTGGGCGGTCGCCGGCGTCCCTAAAAACCAGTAACTTTTGGTTGTGAAAGAGCGGGCGGCCACTGCGTCCTTAACTGATGAGTCATCAATAAAAGCTTTATTTAAAAACAATATATATATATATATATATATATATATATATATATATATATATATATATATATATATATCCCCTGGTTCCTTAACCACTTAAGCCCCGGAGAATTTGGCTGCTCAAAGACCAGGCCCTATTTTGCGACTCGGCACTGCGTGAATTTAATGAACAATTGCGCGGTCATGTGACGCTGTACCCAAATGAAATGGAAGTCCTTTTTTTCCCACAAACAGAGCTTTCTTTTGGTGGTATTTGATCACCTGTGCGATTTTTATTTTTTGCGCTATAAACAAAAAAAAGAGTGACTATTTTGAAAAAATAACAATATTTTTCAAATTTTTTTATATGAAATTCTCAAAAAAAATGTAAGAATTAAAATTTAACATTTTAGGCCAATTTGTTTTCTGCTACATATTTTTGGTAAAAAAATAAAATAAATCGCAATAAGCGTATTTTGATTGGTTTGCGCAAAAAGTTATTGCGTTTACTAACTTCGGGAAAGATTGTCATTTTTATAGTTTTTTTCTTTAACTAGTAATGGCGGTGATCTGCGATTTTTTTTGCGGGACTGCGACATTGCGGTGGACAGATCGGACCCCTGACTGACATTTTTGACACTTCTGGGGGTACCAGTGACATTACTACAGTGATCAGTGCTATAAATATAAATATGCACTGTTACTGCAAAAATGACACTGGCAGGGAAAGGGTTAACTTTATTGGTGATCAAGGGGTTAAGTGTGTCCCTAGGGGTGTGATTCTAACTGTTAAGGGGGGGGGGGTGGCTAGTGAAGTAATCACAGAGACATACGATCCTACATAGCAGGATCACATAGCCTCTGTCATTACTTCAGGGAGAATGACAGACAGCTCTTTGGCAACCGACGTAGTACTACGTCACTTTGCCTGTAAGCGGCTGCGTGCCGCAGTAAATGTACAGGAGGCGGTCGGCAAGTGGTTAAAGTGGTTGTAAACCCTCTCATATATCCAGTGAAGTGAATAGTCTCAGAGATAAAACAAATCCTCCAACATAAGTTTTTAATTGTTTATCCGCAGTGTTCTCTTTTATACACCCATTCAAAAGTGCTAAATTAAGATAAGATCCTTCTGTATTTTCAGTATTATAGAGGAGGGGGTGGAGAGCTCCAGTTAGAGATCTAAGACACTTTGTGAGAGCTGATTGGAGAAAAGGAACACACCCCCCTTCACACACAGCAGAAATATGTTCTGAATAGACAAGCTGTGTGCTGAGCTCTCCTCCTCAACACTAATTTTTTCTCAAGTGTCGGGAAAACTTATCAGAAGTGACTCCTGCAAATACCAGAGGAAAAAACGACACTCAGAGCTCTGGAGAGAGACAAGTAAACACTACAGATATGTGCTCAGATTGAATGTTTGAGGTTTACAACCACTTTAAATATTGCATGCTGCGGCCACTACTTATTTATCACATGCATAGGTTACTAAGATTGAGGCAGACCAACAATATCCACTCATTAGATCGTGTACCATAGTGTATATGTTGCCAGTGTTCTGTGAAAACACCAACTCATCAAAATCTCCAATTACGGAAGCTAAAGAATCAATGGAAGTGCCGTGAATTAAATATATTGATCCTGCGAGCTACTATCTAAATTAAGTGAATTTAATCTGCTAGCATTGTTCACAATCCCACTCGTGCTAACTAAATCAATACAAATGCTGCGCTATGTGAACGCTAAATGACTGTACAATCAGAATATAACAATATTAACCACTTGCCGACCAGTCACATTGACTGTACTGCGGCAAAGTGGCTCGTTCCCGTCCAGCGATGTAGACCTACGTCGCTGGACTCCCCCCCTTGTGGGCGGCGCGTGCGCGCCGCCGGAGGCTCGCTCCTGCTGTATTCAGTCACAGCGGGAGTCGGGCCAAGGGGGGGAGCGGAGGTGATCACCGCCGCTCTTCCCCGATCGTCGGGGAATCGAGTCTGGAGATCCGCCCGCTTGTGTAAACAAAGTGGGCGGATCTCCTAAGTGACAGACAGGGTCAGATTGCAGGGTTCAGCATAGCTGAACCTGCGATCTGTCCCTGTGTCACTCAGTCACCTCCCCCCCACACACGTTAGTAAGCACCAGGCATACATTAACCCCTCCCTCTCCAATAAAATTAACCCCTTCCCTGCCAGTGTCATTTTTACAGTAACAGTGCATCTGTATAGCACTGATTACTGTAGTAATGTCACTGGTACCCCCAAAAGTGTCAAAAATGTCAGTCAAGGGTCCGATCTGTCCACCGCAATGTCGCAGATAAATAAATAATAAAATCGCAGATCGCCGCCATTACTCGTTAAAAAAATAAAAAAAACCCACCAAAAATGACAGAAATCTTTCCCTTAGTTAGTAAACGCAATAACTTTTGCGCAAACCAACCAAAATACGCTTATTGTGTTTTTTTTTTTTACCAAACATAGGTAGCAGAAAACAAATTGGCCAAAAATTTTAAAAAAATTTGATTTTTACATTTTTTGGGGGGAATTTCATATAAAAAAATGTGAAAAATATTGTTATTTTTTCAAAATTTACGCTCTTTGTTTATAGCGCAAAAAGTAAAAATCGCACAGGTGATCAAATACCACCAAAAGAAAGCTCTGTTTGTGGGAAAAAAAGGACGTAAATTTAGTTTGGGTACGGTGTCATGCGACCGCGCAATTGTCAGCTAAATTCGCACAGTGCCGAATCGCAAAAAGTGGCCTGGACGTAAGACAGCAAAATCCTCCGGTGGTAAAGTGGTTAAAAGAGTGCATAAGTATAGTGAAATATTGTCCAACATAAACGAGATATCACCATATAACAATGAAAGAGTCCATGCAAATGATTGCAACGAAAATATAAAGCAAAAAAAAAAAATTATATATATATATATATATATATATATATATATATATATATATATATATATATATATATATATATATATAAAACACACAGTGCTTGAACCGCCGTGCAATCCCTTCTCGGTGCAACCTCAATGTGCTCCCCCCCACCAGGAGCCAACTAAAATCCCCCTTGAGGAAGACACCTGACTATTGTGTTGATTTATGTTGGACAATGTTTCACTATATCTTGGATAATTTGGCACTATATTTATGCACATTTTAATATTGTTTTATTCTGATTGAACAGTCATTCAGCATTCACATAGCGCAGCATTTATTGCGTATTGAATAGAAGTGACATGGTTGGAGATTTGATTGAAGAGTAATTTAGCATTCACATAGCGCAGCATTTATTGTGTATTGAATGGAAGTGACATGGTTGGAGATTTTGACGATTTGGCTATTTTGACAGAACGCTGGAGAAGATGGAAGTGCCTGTGACACACTGGTGTGCTGCTATCAGCGCAGTGCTGGATTGGTTGTCAGCAGTGTCTGGCTTGAACACAAGTCCGAACCCACCTGAGCCATCCCACTGGGTAGCTGTCAGCCAATCATAAGTGGCCGCACATATACAGGCTCCTAAATACATGTGTCTGACAGCTTCCCAGTGGTGAAATCATATCTGAACCCACCAGGGCTCTTCCATATTTGCCAGGTAAGTCTCCCATAATGTGGCACACTAATACATTACAGCTAAAAGCTCCTGGGACTCATTTACTGTGGCTTTAACACTTCACTGCTCCTTCCATATCAATGTAAAACATGAGTGAGTTAGATGTAAGAGGCCATGTGGTGCCAGTATAGTAATGTTATCACCCACCTTCTCAGCTCCATACAGCAGGTCCCCATACTCGTTGAGCAGGCTGTAGGCTTCTCTCACACACCTTCCCTCATTCATGTTGCAGGTGATGAGGATGCCCTGCATGCCCACCTCCAGCTGCTTGCTGCCCTTGTGCCGCTTAGCATTGCTCAGGTACTGAGTCTTCCCTCTCTTCTTCCCTTTCTCTACCTCAGAACTCATCCTGGCACACGGCCTCCACACCTCCAGGTACACACACTCACTCGCGTGTCCCTCCGGCGCTTATCTCTGACGTCACCACAGCGCGACTGTGTATTGGATGAGCCATGCTGCTGTGCTTTGCTGCGCTGTATTCTGTGCGGAAGCACAGCTGAGAACAGTGGGATGGAGGGATAGTGTAGGCTGTAAGTGCCTTCCAGGGACAAATTAGAGGTAAACCCATCACTGAAATCCTAAAAGTGTCACTAAACGCTAAATAAGAATATTAACCACTTGCTGCCCAAGACTATTCAACAGTTCTCACATAGGTGTAAAAATCTACTTTTTTTTTGTTTGTTTTTTGCTGGAAAATGACTAAGAACCCCAAACATAATCTATTTTTAAGCAGAGGCCCTAGAGAAGGAAATGGTGGGTTTTGCAATTTTTTTTTATGTCATACGGTATTTGCTGAGTGGTTTTCAAATGCAATTTCAGCCTCGGATGGTTTACCCCCCTTAATGACCAGGCCATTTTTTTGCGATTCGGCACTGTGTTACTTTGACAATCGTGACGCTGAACCCAAATAAAACTGATGTCCTTTTTTTCCCTCACAATTAGAGCTTTCTTTTGGTGATATTTTTATTTTTTGCTCTATAAAAACAAAACACAATTAAAAAAAAATATATATATATATATTTTACTTTCTGCTATATAACATTCCTAATAAAAAATTAAAATCACATTTTTTCATCGTAGGCCAATTTGTATTCTGTCATATATTTTTGGTGAAAAAAAAAATTAAAATCAAATTTTTTCATCATTTTAGGCCAATTTGTATTCTGCCACATATTTTTGGTAAAAAAAACAAAAAAAATCCCAATAAGTGTATATTGATTGGTTTGCGCAAAAGTCATCGCGTCTACAAACTAAGGGAAAGATTTGTGTCATTTTTATTAAATCGTTTTTTTTTTTTACTAGTAATGGCAGCGATCAGCAATTTTTAGCGGGACTGCGACATTGCGGCAGACAGATTGGACACCTAACTGACATTTTTGACAATTTTGGGGGGAGTTACTGTACTAATGACAGTGGCAGGGAAGGGGTGATCAAAGGGTTAAATGTATGCCTAGTGGGTGTTTTCTAACTGTGAGGGGGATGGGCTTATGGAATCAACACATGGACCTGTGTTTCTAAATAGGAGGAACACAGGAGCCCCCTGTTGATTGCTGACAGAACAGCAGTCTGCCATGTTTATAATGGCAGACCGCCATTCTGTCTCCCCATGGAATGATCGCGGGTGCTTGGCAGCAATCGTGGTCGCCGGCCCCATAGATAAGCTTCCCCTCTCGCAAATTCCCCCGAGGAGCGACGTATAGGTACGGCAATTCACACAGCTGAACCACCTTGCCTGCAGTATATCTGTGGCGGGTGGTCGGCAAGAGGTTAAAAAAAAAAATGAATATTATTACACAAAAAAAAAATATAATACCAAACTGTTTGGTAACATATAAAAGATGATGTTAAATAGATACCTAACATGTCAGGCTTCAAAATTATGAAATGGTGCCAAACTACGGTACGTAAAAATCTCTATAGGTAATACTTTAAATGCCTTTACAGGTTACCAGTTTATAGTTACACAGGAGGTCTGGTGCCAGAATTATTGCTCTCGCTATAACGTTTGCAGGAATACCGCACATATGTAGTGCGAACACTGTTTACATATGTGTGCGTGACCTACGTATGCTTTCGCCTTTGGGGACAGGGGCACTTCAAATTTTTTTTTTTATTCTATTTTATTTAAAGTTTTTTTTATTATTACACTGTCTTTTTACATTTCTTTTTGATCAACGTTATTGCTATCACAGTGGATAAACAACATGCGTTGTAATAGCATGGGCAGTGACAGGTACTCTTTACTAAGACATCTGGGTTCTATTAGACCCCAGATTTCTCCTCTGCCCGTAAAGTCGCAGTCCAGGCAAAACCTAACTAACGCTAAACCTGCTCTGTGCCGCATTCTAGACCTAATCCATAGCTCCCAACTGTCCCTGATTTCGAGGGACCGCCCCTGAGTTGGGACAAAGTCCCTCTTTCCTCCTCATTTGTCCCTCATTTTGGTCGATATAGATGTATATAAAATGCACTATTTATCTTTCAAAAAGTGTTTCCTGGTGCTAAACCTTTCATTCAGTTTCTAAATTGCTGCATTTGTAGTTTTCAAAAGCCAGTGTAAAGAAATAGTAGTGGTTAAAAAAAAGCACTTGTGGATTTAACTAATACTTTTTTTGTATATTTCTCCTTTAAGGGGATGTGGCAAAAATCGCTGTACTTATCTATTCTGCAGCTGATCTGCTCCGGTCTCCAGCGGCGGAAGCTGTGTGCAGGAGAGAACCAACAATGGCTGTGAAATGCCAGGGAAGTGACATCACCCATAGAGTTTCCAAGGAGCTTCCGTCGTCGGCTGTCTCTCCTGCCCCCGCCTCCACACTGAAGCAGCCGCTGACAGCTGATGCTGGGACCAGATCGGCTGCAGAATAGGTAAGTTCAGGGATTTTTGCCTTACAGGGTTAGATAGATTAGGTTTAGAATGTAGCACAGAGCAGGTTTTGCATTAGTTAGGTTTTGCCTGGACTTCTCCTTTAAAAGCATCTGCTCACACCAAGATCAGTTTAATTAGATGCTTTCACAGGCCATTAACAGCCTGTGTACATTACACCGAAACCAGAAGTGACAAAATACCCGTTTCTGGTTTCTTAGACCATAGAGATGATCAGGGATGTTCCGGTCCCCAGTCATTTTTATGGCGAGCCAGCGGAACCACCAGCTTCAGTGGGACGGGAGAGCCGAGTAAAGGGGGTCCTTCCGCCGCATGTAAAAGCAATCCAGGGGCTTTTTAGTTGCTTGGATTGCTTTTACATGAAAGAGCATTGCTGGCTGAAAAAAGCAATAAAAATGTAGTACATGAAAAATAGCTGGCTATACTGTTTAACCACCTTCCGACCACCCCACGCAGATATTCTGCTGCAGGGTGGCTGCTGTGCACTGGATCACGTATCTGGTACATGATCAGCACTTCCAGGTAGGAAAGTATGCACACACACGCGCCACCCTGGCTTAGCTGGGATTTGTTACAGCACAAGCTGGTTAGTGGGTCCCAGCCAATGATCGAGAACTGGAAACGGCCGATCGGCTCCATCATTCATGGAAGGCAGCTCTGTGTTGTAAACAACACAGAGCTCCGAACACTGACAGGCAATCTTGCTGTTTTTTTTGTTCCCTGCAAAATGAAAAAAACAGCAAGAACGCTTAGTAAAAGTAGCGCATATTGCACACATTACACACTGTTAGGCACCCATTTAACCCCTTGATGGTAACCCCTTCCCTGCAATAGTCATTAGTACAGTGACAGTGTATAGTATTAGCACTAATCACTGTATAGTGTCACTATTAATGTCAGATTGTCTGCCATGTTATCACAGTCCCACTATAAGCTGCTGATCACCACCACTACTAGCAAAAGAAAAAAAAAATATTCCCGTACCTATACCAGACACTATACCTTTTAACGCATACCAAACATTATACATTTATTGGGACTTTTGTTTACCAAAGACATGTAGCAGAATCTTTTTTGGGCTAAATTCATGAAGAAATTTTATTTTTTTTAGAAATTATTATTGGATTATTTATAGCAGAAAGTAAAAAATATTGTTTTTTTTTTTTTTTAATTTTCTGTATTTTTCGTTTATATCTCAAAAAATTAAAAACCCAGTGGTAATCAAATACCACCAAAAGATAGCTCTATTTGTGTAAAAAAAAATATCAAATATTAATTTGCGTACAGCATTGCATGACCGTACAATTGCCAGTTAAGGTAACCCAGTGCTAAAAAGCAAAAAATGCTCTGGTCATGGAGGTGGTAAAATCTTCCAGAGGTCAAGTGGTTAAAATCCAGTAATACACAGTTTCACCCTGCTCTGCACATGCACAGTGGCTCAATATTTTTAGGCACAGCCGAATTTGTGCAGGCCGATCTGCTGACAGTCTTACAGTGGAACTAAACCCTCCTATCCTCTTCAGCCAAAGAAGCTACCATCCTAGCTAATGTTTGAAATGCAACTGCCATGGTGCTGCACATGTAATCACTTATGACACCAGCCATTTGATGATTTGACTATTTGGTTTGAGGACACAACAAATGTGACAGTTAGCAACCCCAGCATTCCAGGAATGTATGTTTCTGTTTTTTGAAACTGTTAAATCAATTGGTTTAGTTCTGCTTTATAATTCACTGCTGTTCAGGGGCTCTGGGCTTCAGCAGAATTGCAGACTCCAGCAAGAAGAAACAGGAGCAATGCTGGAAGCAATTTACAACACACACTCATTTTGGTAGCATAATTATTATTGCGGGATGTATGTTTCTTGCTAAATTAAAGAACATTATTTTTATCAAGTTGTTATGAGTAAAGTTCTGCTTTAAGTATACGGTATAATCAAAACCTCAGTTTATATCTGTGTGGGCTGCATGTAGGGCAGCACAATAATTTCCATGGGCTGCACTACCTGGCAGAAAGGCAGAGAAAGAGGTCCCTAACCCTATTGTGATATTGCACCAAAGCGCAGGGTACTGTGGCACCCTGCAGTTTGGCGCACAGGAAAATGCAAAGCCAATATGTGGAGGTGCCAATAAGAATTAATGGCACCTCTGTACATCTGCTACACTGTAGCGTGTTTCTCTGTGTGTCTGGAAAACACATGATTTTGCGCGTTCCCAACACAGAGATATGAAGAGGACATCCCCCCCATGAGAAACTAGCAAAAGTACTGTATATGATACATTGTATATAAACAATTACTCCCACCTATGTCCATGCTTCCTTTCCTTCTTAGGCCCCTTTCACACAGGTGGACCGTTCAGATCCGCCTGTCTATTTTTGGCGGATCTGAACGGATGCCCCATGCATCTCTATGGGGCATTGGATGTCAGGGGAGACATGTCCACTGACATCCGATCCGTCAAATCTGGACGGATGGAAACCATATTTTCCATCCATCCAGCGGATCGGATGAGAACGGACAGACGGTCCGTTCCCATCCGATTCCCCCATAGAGAACAGCGGGACCTGACAGCTGTGTTTCTGCACACAGCGCGGAGACACAGCTGTCATCCGCCTGCTCAGCGGGGGATCACCGGATCGATCCCCCGCTGAGAAAACCGGAGTCCGCTCACGGACTCCACTGTGTGGAAGGGGCCTTATGGATCCCTTTTCAGGCTGCTTCTGTGCAGCCACCGTCTCTGCACCCAGTCCACCAATTTGAAACCATGTGTCGTCCCGAGCATGCATGAAATGGAACACATGACAGTCATGTGCAACATCTTGCACATTCTACAAATCTGTTTATAAAAAAAACCCTACAGCTGCAGTTGATGGAATCGTGTTTAAAACCTCCCACTACCATCGCTGATGGCAGTAAAAGGGTTAAGGGAGGTAAATAGTGAGACTGAATGGTTTTCATGTAAAGTATCACTGTTAGATCACACTACTTTGTAGAGTGTGTATTCCAAATTTCACAGCTGGGGAGCAGCATGCGAACATTCATTTGTAACAATGAAGCACTGCAATTTTACCCAAAATGAATTGCCAATGCAGTATTTACCCACACCCAAAAATTCAACAAATTCTACCTCTATAAACACAGTGCATCGCAGTTTGTTGATCTCAATCATGCATCTTTGGGATGTACTGGAAAAACAATCCATAGAGGTCCCACCTCGCAACTTACAGGACCTAAAGGATCTGCTATTGACAGCTTGGTGCCAGATACCATAGCGTATCTTCAGAGGTCTAGTGAAGTCCGTGCTTTAACCGCTTATGGTGGATGATCATAATGTAATGGCTGATCAGTGTACTGGATGTTAGTAGGGACATATAATGTTCTGTGCCATGAATGGGGCTAATAACTCCTGCCAGAGAAAAGCAAAACTCTATATTTACCATAGGAAGTACATTTCTATATCATCTTCAGTGGTAACTGAAAAAATTGCCAAAAGCTGCTTATATTTGCATAGGTTTTGTAAAATATCCAGCTCTTTTTTAACCACTTCAGCTCTGGAAGGTTCTACCCCCTTAATCACCAGGACATTTTTTGCGATTCGGCACTGCGTTAATTTAACAAAAAATTGCCCGGTCATGCAACGCTGTACCCAAATACAATTGATGTCCTTTTTCCCCCACAAATAGAGCTTTATTTTGGTGTTATTTGATCACCTCTGCAGTTTTTTGATTTTTCGCTATAAACAAAAAAAGAGCGACAGTTTTGAAAAAAAAACAATATTTTTTACTTTCTGCTATAAAACAATCCCAATAAAAAATTTTTTAAAAATCAAATTTTTTTTATCAGTTTAAGCCAATTTCTATTCTGCTACATATTTTTGGTAAACAAAAATCCCAAAAAGCGCATTTTAATTGGTTTGCGCAAATGTTATAGCGTTTACAAACTACGGGATAGTTTTTCTACGTTTTATTTATTTTATGTTTTTATTAGTAATGTCGGCGATTAGCGAATTTTAGCGGGACTGCGACATTGCGGCAGACAGATGTGACCCCTAACTGACATTTTTACACTTTTTGGGGACCAGTGACATTAATACAGTAATCAGTGCTAAATAATATGCACTGTTACTGTATAAATGACACTGGCAGGGAAGGGGTTAACACTGGGGGTGACCATGGGGGTTAATGTATGCCTAACAATGCTTACTGACTGGATCTGTGACAGGCACAGAGAGATCAGGGTTTTAGCTTAGCTGAAACTCCTGATCTCTCCCGCCTGTGTGACAGAAGACTCGCCTGCTTCATTTACATAAGCAGGTGGATCTTCTGTCAGTTTCTCTGATGATCACGGGAGGCCGACAGCGATCGGCGCTGCTCCTTCCGCGGCCCGCCTCCACTGAGACCGTGTGCATGAGATCACGTAGATATACGTGAGTTTGCGCAGCCGAGCCGCCCTGCCGCAGTATATCTGCAGTGGGCGCTTGGCAACTGGCTAAACAATACTGTATATTGTATCTACTAGGACCGTTTCCTGAAGAAGAACATTTTACAATTTCCCAGTTGGTACCATTTGAAACCCTTTCTGAAACAACAATAAAATATTTGACGTGCTTCAAGTATTTCCTTAATTTAGATGTCCCTCTCAGAGTTCCTAACAATTCAAATTCCAGGGCTTCCTTTTAGTGAATTTCTGTGGGTGACACCTTGATCTGTACCCAGAGTTCCACTTTTAAATATACAGTAGAATATGTCTTTAATGTAAATGTATCGAAACACAAAACCTTGCTTTTAAGTTTTGAAAACAGGGGAGAAGGGTTAGAAACCATGTTCGTTTTTTGTTTAGTTTTTTTTTTTTTGCGGTCTCCTCATCAGGCAAAATTCACATGCTCTATTTGTCCTTTGACCCTTGTCACTAGGAATGAAAGTGAATGAAAGTGAAGGAAAATCAATCATTTTGAGTTAACCAAAAGAGGAATAGGGAAACAATTTCCTCACTTCTGTGTCTGTGTACAGGTCTGGCAATGAAAATAATTCTCCCCCAATGGAACACAAACAAATGGCAATATCCAGAACCTACAGGTATGGGCAACAATAGTAAACTATTAAACACAGGATCACTTGCCTAACAATCCTTTCTGGTCTGGATTTAATAGCAGCTTTTCCATTGCAGTTAAAGCTTATATGCAATGTTTATTGCTGCTTTTTCTAATTTATGTGTTAATTTCATTCTAGTGGTACAGAACTTTATTCACTTTGGCATATCAATTATTAAGTCTAGCAGACTGTATCTGAACCTACCTTCTGTATGCTCATTCATGCTCAGTCCATCATTTACTCTGACCTGTAAACTGTGTCTGTTTTCTGGTACTAATTCACAGCCAAGGCAAAGGTATTCATGCTCATCTTCCTATACTGTAAGTACTTGCAGTAACTTTCATTTAAGTGTGTCAGAGGGGCCTGAGGTTGCTCTTGGAGTTGAGGCACAGAACAGAGAGCCCAGGTTAATAATCGGCTCCTGCGGGGGTAGCACTACAATAGCTAGTTTTAGCTTAGAGCTCAAATGCAAGCATAGGCTAGAGCTAGTCATACAACAGCCACTTCTGGTAGTTAGGGGTCCAGTTGCATGACAGAATAGAAGCTACTAGAGACTAATGGGCCATACACACTATAAGATTTTCTGAAGACTTTTTCCTTTAGATTTACCAAAACCATATAACCATATAATATGAGGTCAAACCTAAACACTTTCAATTTGTATGCAATCTGGCAGGCCCTTGCACTACATAGAAAAGGTAAATCTGAAGAAAAAAGTCTTCAGATAATCTTATAGTGTGTATGGCCCTTTAGACACAAGGGTTGACTGTGAATTCCAGTGCCACACCACAGTTTTTACTGGTGAGAAACTGGCTTCCAGGCTGCTTGGACAATGGTCTGGAGGATCTATCCATCACCATTGATCTTGTCTTCAGGTCTTCGACAGCAAGACAGAGACAGCATTGCGAACAACCAAACTTTGCTGCAAGATTTATCCTGAGGTATCATATATGCCAGATTATATGTGCTTGATTCCACCAGGAATCGATGGGCCATTTGCTGATAATATCTGTTTGTACATTGGATGTATGTACTAGTAATAATCTTTTCTTTTATAAAAACTTGTATTTTCTCCATACTGGTGTGCATCTATATACTTATGGTTAATGCAATATGCTGGTTGCAGTCATTCATATGCTCCTGATTACTTTGATTAGATTGCTGAATAATTTCCCCAGGAAGGGAATTCATATCTGTTCAGAGAGGCCTCTTCCTGGGTGAAGGCACTGCCAGCTTTATTATCAAACCCACTCTTCCACAGGTTCTGTTTCCCTTATTTACCTACAGGTTTAGTGCACTATCCCATATGGGTAGGGTCATTTCTCATAAACCCCCCCCCCCCCAAAAAAAAAGAGGGCTAGATTTAATTTAAAGAGAAAATGACACACAGACCCCAAAGGTCCCCTAACATATATAACAGACCCCCTAAGGGTCTCTTGTGTATTGTGGGGAACTTTGGAAGGATCTGTGTGCTGCAAACGGAAATCCAGTTTTATCTGCTGGCAATTAAAATTGTAATTGTTTAAGTAAGAAAATGTCACCTTTGCTGCAGCACAAACTACAGCAAGAATGAAAAAAATGTTTAGAGTCCCCACTAAAATGCACACCAATCATTTTCAGTCTGCTATTGATTTTAAGGGGACACCCCACAAAATGTATGTAGCACCCTCCTAGGTAGGTGCTAGGAAAAGGAATAGTTTGCTCCATCTGCTTATCAGGGGAGCCTGATCAGTAGTTAGGCCTGTTGCATGTGTCCATGTGTGATTCATCTGGCCTTAGGGAGTGTCCCCACTGTATCCAATAGGGGAGCCTGTTGGACAGTGGAGGAAACATAGCCAGTGACACACAGGCTTTTATGACTATCCCAGTGGGTAGGCACAACATTGGTGCATCCTGGGATATGTTATAAAAGCCACTGGCACATGTGACAGGGTGTCTTTGGGTGGGAAGCCAGGTCCCAGAAGGAGGGTGACAGTTGTCCCTCCTTCTGCTGCAGTGGATGGTGGTCACAGGTGGTTGGCCTTGTGGACCAGGAGTGTGGAGCTGAGCCAGGAGGTCCAGTGTATGCTGACTAGTGGAGTTGGAGGCAGAATGACCTTGGGAAAAACAGTGTTCGTGAGTACCGGAAAGCTTGCCGGGGGTCTGCCCAGGAAGGGGACCACTCCAGTGGAGAGTCAGTGGACAGGTGTCAGCGCACTCAGCAAGTGAGAAAGGGGGGTGCCAAGTTAGAACCCTGAAGAGTGATTCAGACAGGAACAAATGATCTATCGTCACTTCAGTGGCAAGGTGAAGCAGTGGCCTTGCCGCACACTACAGCTAGTTTCCTCAAGATTGTGCATAGTTCATTGTTGGAGTATCCCACTCATCCCCTCTCCTATCCCAGTTTCAAATAAAAACACAAAAAACCAACATCCCCTGGATTGATTATTGACTGAGCCAAGGACTTTCAATGCTAATTATCTGCTATCCGTTGCTAAGGGTAACCCTGGGGAATCCAGAAAGTGTAATACTTAGCAGTCCTTTAGGGGGCAGTGCTACATGTATAAGGTCTCCATACAAATCCAAACCAGACCATTACTCAGAGCATGCAGACTGGTTGACCAGGAAAGAAAGGGGGGGGGGGGTAAGGATGCGCCCCTCCTCCTGAACCATACTGGGCCATGAACCCTCAACATGGACAAGAGCCTCATACCCACAACCCTTGTCTGGTGGTTGTGGGGGTCTGCAGGCAAAGGGCTTATCAGAATCTGGAATACCTCTTTAGTAATAAGAGGGGCCCCGGATTTCCCCCCATGTGAAAGAGTATAGGGTACGCAGTATCCCTACTCATTCACAAAAAAAAGATATCACCTAGAAATAAAGACACCAAAATGTTTGACAAATCCTTTATTAAAAAAAATATATATATCCTTGTTGTAAACCCGCTGTCATAGCTGACGACCCGCCACGGAGGGCCAAACCCCTATGGTAATACTAGCTGAATGACAGGTCCCTGAAATGTCATCAGTTATTTAAGGGAAGGGACAGGCATAGTGGTCACATCAATGTCCAAATATGGCCATGTGCCTATTTGCTTACATGGCTGGGGCTTCCCTACTATTGTTAGTAAATGAGATGGGTGACATCAGTGGTTGGTAAGGATGCAGCAGGTGCAAGCAACCGCTGCTTCCTCAACAGTCATTGACAGCCAGAAACTGTCATACCATAAATGTTCAGGCATTTTAACAAACATTCAAATAGCTAGTGTTCAGTCCAAACTTACATTCGGACTGAACACTGAGTTCAACCCTAGTCCAAACCTGACAAATAAATTAAAGACATGAATATACATTAAGGTCTCATTCACACTGCGGTAAAAAAGTTGCATTTGCAAGTGTTTTTTATTTAAGGATCTGAATGCAGCTGCATTGTTTTCAGTGGAGACATTCTCACAGCTGCATAAACATGTACTGTATTCAGATCCATTACGCAAAATCCAAAAATCTGCATAGTGTCTACAAAGTATGGGATAGATTTATGGACTTTTAATTTTTTTTATTATTGTTTTTACTAGTAATGGCGATTTTTAGCGGGACTGCGACATTGCGGCAGGCAAATCTGACATCAAGTGACACTTTTTGGGGAGCAGTGACACCAATACAGTGATCAGTGCTACAAAAAAAATCCACTGCTACGGTATAAATGACACTGGCAGGGAAGGAGTTAACTCTAGGGGTGATCAAGGGGTTAAGTGTGCTCTGGGGAATGCTTTCTAACTGTATGGGGGTTGGATGTGCAAGAGGAAAAGAGAGATCTGTGTTTCAGCTTAGCTGAAAACACAAGATCTCTCTCTGCCTTTGTGACAGAACAGCCGTCTGCCTTGTTTACATAGGCAGGCGGCCGTTCTGTCATTCCCCTACACGATCGTGGGTGGCCGGCGGCCATCGCGACCGCCGGACCCACTGATTGGCTCCCGCTGTGTCTGATCCCCGAGAGCCCCTGCACAAAATCACGTACCTATACATGATTTTGTGCAGCCGGGCTGCCCTACCGCAGTATATGCGGTGGGCGATCCGGGAGTTGTTAAACCTGAACACATATTAATTATACGGGTTCCGTGGCTGATTAAGGTGGTAATAAAGCACACGGAGTGCCTTAAATGCATTAAATTAGCTTCACAACCTGTGTAATTAATATATTTGTGGGTTTGAAGGGATGAGGTGGCAACCCTAGCCCCCCCCCCCCCCCTCCTAGCCTGTATATATAGCTTTTTTAGGGTTTTTAGTCAGTCATTTTACTTTATACATACACTACATAGTTAATAATACCTAACTTGTGCAAACTCTCCTCTGGCCTCTCCCACTGTGACTATTAACAAGCATACTTTGAACTGAGTCAGGAAATAGAAGGATCACATTTCTAGGATCTTGTCAGGCAGCCTGTAAGTATTCAGATTAAAATTACCTATCTTATCTAAACTCTGAATATCAGACATTGCTTATGTTGTATTGTAATTGCTCTAGAAATCTGTAATGAAATGCAAGAGATCTGTGATTAGCTGCAGGCAGGGTGAAAAATCAGTTTATTTGTGGGACATGAACACCACACATAGTGTCTATTTTTATCAATGCAATGGCAGAGGCGCCTCTAGGCTTTGTGAGGCCTAAGGTAAAACTTAGACATGAGGTCCCACTAACGCCCATAATGGGAAAAATAATTCAAGCGATAAAAACTAACTGTATAAATTGCATATATTAAGAGCCCTAACCTTTGTACTATGAATTCACGGTTTTTAGAATTTTCTCTAACCAATTCTTCTTTAATCAAAGATCATTAAACATTAGGTATGTATGCAGGGGCGTACCTAGAGCATTTAGCACCCGGGGCGGATCCTATATCTGGCACCCCCCTACCCCAGGCGTGCAGGCGATGAACCGCTCATTGACTTGTCACGTGTAGCGCCTCCACGCACTGCAGCAAAATGTAGGAAGGCCCCCTTTACATTACACAGCCCCCGGGCCCCTTTACATTACACAGCCCCCGTACCCCTGGACCCCTTCACATTACACAGCCCCCAGACCCCTTTACATTACACAGCCCCCGTACCCCTGGACCCCTTCACATTACACAGCCCCCGTACCCCTGGACCCCCCAAATAGAACCCCTTTACAATACAACCCCCCCCAATAGAACCCCTTTACAATACAACCCCCCCAATAGAACCCCTTTACAATACAAACCCGCCCAATAGAACCCCTTTACAATACAAAGCCCCCGCCAATAGAACCCCTTTACAATACAAAGCCCCCCCATAGAACCCCTTTACAATACATCCCCCCCTCAATAGAACCCCCTTACAATACATCCCCCCTCCCCAATAGAACCCCCTTACAATGCAAGTGCCCCCCCCCAATAGAACCCCTTTACAATACATCCCCCCTACCCAATAGAACCCCCTTACAATGCAAGCGCCCCCCCATAGAACCCCTTTACAATACACCCCCCAATAGAACCCCCTTACAATGCAAGCCCCCCCAATAGAACCCCTTCACAATACATCCCCCCCAATAGAACCCCCTTACAATGCAAGCGCCCACCCCCTCAATAGAACCCCTTCACAATACATCCCCCCCAATAGAACCCCCTCACAATGCAAGCGCCCCCCAATAGAACCCCTTCACAATACATCCCCCCCAATAGAACCCCCTTACAATGCAAGAGCCCACCCCCCCCCAATAGAACCCCTTCACAATACATCCCCCCCAATAGAACCCCCTCACAATGCAAGCGCCCCCCCCAATAGAACCCCATTACAATGCAAATGCCCCCCCCACAATAGAACCCCATCACAATACATCCCCCCCAATAGAACCCCCTTACAATGCAAGCACCCCCCCTCCCCTTAGAGCAGAGGAGGAACTGTTGAAAGCAGAGAATGGGAGAGAGACTCACCGTCACTCACGAGCCCTGAATACACAGAGGTCAGCGGGACATCGGGAACTGCCGAAGTTAACTGTGCTAGTTAATGAGCAGGCGATTGGTTGATAGACGGTCCTAGCAACCAATCGCCTTCTCATTAACTAGCACAGTTAACTCCGGCAGCGCCCGCTGTGTATTCAGGGCTCCGTGAGTGACGGTAATCTCTCTCTCATTCTCTGAACAGTTCCTCCTCCTCCGCACTCCTGTGTCAGCGAGCGGCGGAGGCAGTCCGGCGGCCGGCCCCGGGTGTCACCCTGGTGCTCCCTGACACCCCCCCTAATCTGTGGCACCCGGGGCGGTGCGCCCCCCACCCCCCCTGTTGGTACGCCACTGTATGTATGTGTATATATATATATATATATATATATATATATATATATATATATACGTCTGCTCTTACATCACAGTCCCCAGCATTTCTCTATAGGTCATGATTCCCTGAGTCCCTCCTTACATCAGAGTTCAGTGTCCCCCCTTACATAAGAGTTCTTCTTTAAATCAGATTCCCCCCAGCATCTCCTCCTTACATCAGAGTCCACAGAATTCCTCTTAACATTAGAGTCCCCCTCTTAAATCGAATTTCACAGACCCCCTTTACATCAGAGTCTCCAGAGTTTCCCCCTTACACTGTAAGAGGGAACTCTGAAGACTCTGATGTAAGAGGAGTTCTGGGAACCCTGATTTAGGGGGAATGTTGGGGACTCTGAAGTAAGGGAAGTTCTGGGAACCCCAATTTAAGGGGAAATGCTGGAGACTCTGATGTAAGGAGAGTTCTGGGAACCCTGATTTGAGGGGGAAAGCTGGGGACTCTGGTGTAAAAGGGAACTCTGTGGTCACCAAAGCTCACCCTTGCATCAGAGTTTCCAGAGACCCCCTTACACTTCCCTTCCTCAGTCCGCCACAGTCTAGGGCACGACAAGTCCCACTGCAGAAGGCTGCCATACCCGAGTCCCCACAGAGGGCACTGTAAATTCCAGTATAGTGCACTGCCATTCCTCCCTGAGGAATGGAAGCCTTCTATGCTTGGACTTGTACTGCTCTCTGTAGGGGACTGAGGAACTACTGCCTGCTATGCTAAGACTTGTAGTGCCCTCTGTGGGGACTAAGGCTTGGCAGCCTGCTATTCTGGAACTTGTAGTGCCCTCTGTGAGGGACTGAGGATTCCTCAGTCCTCCACATTCTAGGGCACTATAAGTCCCAGCATAGTGGGCTGTCATTCCTCAGTCCCTCACAGCTGGGGGGGGGGGGACAACAGAGTTAAACATCTAAAGGACAACTCCAACCAAAACTACCAATAATGTACAGAGTCCATATGCTATATAATGTCACAGCCCCACTACCCCTCACCTTCCACCTCGGGTGCTGTCATTGTGTAGGGCAAAGGGCTCCAGCTCCACCATGTTTGGCTTTGACGTCAGATATGCAAGACTGGCTCAGCTCCACTCTCTTCCCTGGCAAATGACTCTGGCATCACGGGGGGCCTCTCCTTCTTCCCCAGCCACCCAGGGGCCCTCTCCTTCTTCCCCAGCCACCCAGGGGCTCCTCTTCTTTTCCTCCAGCCACCCAGGGGCCCTCTCCTTCTTCTCCTCCAGCCACCTAGGGGCCCTCTCCTTCTTCTCCTCCAGCCACCCAGGGTCCCTCTCCTTCTCCTCCTCCAGCCACCCATGGTCCCTCTCCTTCTCCTCCAGCCACCCAGGGTCCCTCTCCTTCTCCTCCAGCCACCCAGGGTCCCTCTCCTTCTCCAGCCACCCAGGGTCCCTCTCCTTCTCCTCCAGCCACCCAGGCGCCCTCTCCTTCTCCTCCAGCCACCCAGGCGCCCTCTGCTTCTCCCCCAGCCACCCAGGGACCCTCTCCTTCTCCCCCAGCCACCCGGGGGGCCATCTCCTTCTCCCCCAGCCACCCGGGGGGCCATCTCCTTCTCCCCCAGCCACCCAAGGGCCATCTCCTTCTCCCCCAGCCACCCAGGGGCCATCTCCTTCTCCCTCAGCCACCCAGATCCCTCTCCTTCTCCTTCAGCCACCCAGGGGCCCTTTCCTCTTCCCCTAGCCACCCAGGGGCCCTCTCATTTTCCCCTAGCCACCCAGGGGCCTTCTCCTTTTCCCCTAGCCACTCAGGGGCCCTCTCCTTTTCCCCTAGCCACCCAGGGGCCCTCTCCTTTTCCCATAGCCACCCAGGGACCCTCTCCTTTTCCCATAGCCACCCAGGGACCCTCTCCTTCTCTTCCAGCCACCCTCTTCCACCCCAGCCACCCAGGGCCTTCTTCTTCTCCTCCTCCACCACCAACCATTCTAAGACTCTTCCAACTTCCCTGGGGCTACTCGCCCCCTTTGCGTAGTAGACACCACAAATCTATGACCAGCCTGCAGAGTGACAAGTCGGGGCCTGGTTACCTGTATGTTCCATGCCCCCCACCGATTCCTCCACATCTTAGGATTACATGATCAGACGGCCAATCCCCAGGCAGAGGAGGCGGGGTAAGTGTCAGCAGACAACAGACACCTGGCAGCCGCAGTGAAGGGACTGCAGCACACTGCTGAAACTTTTATATCTGAGGATTTAAAACAATCTTTTACTTGGGAGATTTCCCTGACTGTGCCCTTCTAAATGTTGTCGCTCCGCCACTGGCCACGAGGCCCTGTAGGTGCGAGGCCTTAGGCGACCGCCTAATTTGCCTAATTAGAGAGCCGCCTATGGCAATGAGCAATGTACTGGAACCCACAACAATCTTTTGTTATTCTAACTGCTTGAAACTAGTAGAAGGTGAAATATGTGCTTTTCTGGAGAAGTAAGCCTGAAAACATAAATAAGTCTAATCTCGTTTAGAAGGGTGTAAACAACATGTGTTATCAATTAACGTTTTGCATCTAGCTGGGGCAATGTTCACCAGACAGGAATTCAGTTGTGTAGTAAATAAAAAGGAAAGGACTAGCGTGCATGATCCACCTGCCCTCATGGAAGAGTGCTATGGAGCTCCCTCTGTTGTTACATTTACTGCTCACATGTGTTCAGGGTCAAATCAGGGCAACAAAAATCCCACATGCTTTGCGTAACATTCAGGTGTACGGTTACCTATGTGTTTCATTTCTACCCTCTACCTGTAGACCCTTCATTAGGGGAGCAATTTGACAGATGGTGGAACACTGTTCTGACAACATGGTTGGTGAATAGTTTTCTGCATTCAGAGCCCATATGATTCCATCCTTAGGCCGGCCATAGATGGTCTGTACCGTGTATAGGCAGGCTAAAGGTAACAAGTTGATTGATCGATCAACTTGGGTACAACCAGCCTGCTGGATTTTACTTGTGATTATTGGCTCCACCACCCAACCTCCCCCCCCCCCCCCCCCCCCGGGAAAATACAATGTCTCGGCAGGAGAGATTCCCCTGTGAGCATTATGGTTTCCTATGTGTTTCATTTCTACCCTCTACCTGTAGGCCATTCATTAGGTGAGCAATTTGACAGATGGTGGAACTCCGTTTTGACAACATGTTTGGTGAATGGTTTTCTGGCTTCAGAGCCCATATGATTCTATCCTTATGTCGGCATAGATGGTCCGTACCGTGTATAGGCAGGCTGAATGTAACAAGTTAATTGATCGATCAACTTGTGTACAACCAGCCTGCTGGATTTTACTTGTGATTATTGGCTCCACCACCCAACTCCCCCCCCACCCCCCGGGCAAATACAATGTCTCGGCAGGAAGGAATCCCCTGTGGGCACTGTCTGTTGATGGGGGAATCGTGCTTTCCTGCAACCTGTGGTACATTCAGCCTGTCCATACATGGTTTGAACCTCGGCCGGTTTTCTCAAACTGAAAAAAAAAAAAATCAAGAGGAATGTGGTCACACTTGCCTTCTTTTATCATTGTATCTATAACCAATTCAATACTGGGCACATTCACCCCCTTCCTGTCCAGGCCAATTTTCATCTTTCAGCACTGTCGAACTTTGAATGACAATTGCGTGGTCATGCAACACTGTACCCATATGGAATTTTTATAATTTTTTTTACACAAATAGAGCTTTCTTTTGATGGTATTTAATCACCACTGGGTTTCTATTTTTTGCTAAATAAAAAGAAAAAAGACAGAGAAAGTTTGAAAAAAAATGAAAATTCCTATCAGATACTTACCGTAATTTTCCTTTCCTGATGGTCTCTATGGCAGCCTACGTGTGGGTTAACCCCGCCTCCACTACAAGGGTATAGAACCCCCCTCCCATAAATTTCAGCTCACAGGTACAGCCAGTGTTCCATATCTTAGCCGAATCCAAGACGAGAGGGTGGGAACTCCGGCTGCCATGGAGACCATCAGGAAAGGAAAATTGCGGTAAGTATCTGATAGGAATTTTCCATTTTCCTGACAGTCTCCATGGCAGCCTACGTATGGGAAATAACTAGCCAAACCACACGGGTGGGAATACTCAAACAAAGAAAATTTAATTCATATTGTTAGCAGACAAAACAGTCAGACCAAAATTAACTGAAGATAAGGAGGCAGGCTCCACACAGTAGTGGGTCATAAAGGTGTTGACAGATAACCAAGAACCTGCTCTACAGATTACGTCTGGCGCTACTTGACGTGAAGCCACCCAGGACGTCGCAATACTTCTCGTTGAATGGGCTGTCACCGCCTCTGGAGGAGCCAAACCCTCTGCTCTATAGGCCTGCTGAATAGCTGCCACAATCCAAGCTGCAATGGTCCTGGACGAGGCACGCTTCCCTCGGTTCTTTCCTGAAAAGAGGATGAAAAGGTTGTCTGACTGTCTGAAGGGTGCTGTAGCTTGAAGGTAGACTCAAGGTTTCACCCACATCCAAGGGATGAGGACTGGAATCCTCTGAAGACTGGAAGGTAGGGAGAACGATCTCCTGGTTTTCATGAAACACAGAGGTGACTTCGGATTTGAATTCAACATGGGTATTAGGACCGCCCGGTCCGGAAAGAAGGTAAAAAATAGTTCCTTGTGACCGAGGAAACTTATTTCTGAGACCCTTTTGGCCGAGGTGATCGCCACCAAAAAGACTGTCCTGATAATAAGGTCTTTGATAGATGTAGAGGACATCAGACCAGACTTTGAGAAAGAATTTAGGACGGGAGGAAGGTCCCATTTAGGAGATCTGGGTTTCCTTTGTGGTCTGAGCCTGGCCGCTCCCTTAAAGAATTGCTGGATAAGTAGATGTTGGGCCCACAAGACACCGGAGAAAGCAGACAAGGCCGAAACTTGAACTCTAAGAGTGCCAACTGAAAGGGCCATATCCAGACCTGCCTGGAGAAGCTTCAGGACCTCTTGAATCTCAGGGACTGAAGAAGAACTCCCTTCCGAGTGCGTGAATTCCATAAATTTTGCCCAGATTCTGCAATAAACTCTATTTGTGCTTGGTCTTCTAGAGCACATCAAGGTGGAAATGACCCCCGAGGGAAAGCCGAGGGATACCAACCTTTCCCTCTCAAGAACCAGACCGTCAATTGGAGTATTGCAGGGCAGGGGTGTAATGTTATCCCCTGCGAAAGAAGGTCTGGTCTGAGGGGAAGTGGGATTGGGTTCCGATAGCTGTTCGGCCAGTATGGAGCCACCATCACGATCTCCACATCTTCTGCCTGGAGTCTCTGCAGGAACTGGAGGGAGGCTTGGTGACACTTGCTTCTTGTGAAGTATTTCTCCAACTTGTGATTGCAAGGAGAGGCGAACAGATCAACTTCAGGAGAAACCCCAAGTGACAGAATCCATTTGAATGACTCTACGTGGAGAGACCATTCGTTGTGGTTCAACTGGACTCTGGACAGGAAATCCACTTGGACATTCTGAGATCCCGGAATGTATACTGCGGATATGTTGACCAGATGAGCCTGGGTCCAGGTCATGATCGGATCTAGCTTCCGCAAGAGAAGAAGGCTCCGGGTCCCACCTTGCCTCTTTACATAGGACACTGCTGTGGTATTGTCCATCCTGAGCAGTACAGATTTTCCTTCTATAAGGTGGCAGAAGGCTCTGAGAGCCAGAAATGCTGCTCGAAGTTCCAGGATGTTGGAAACAGGAGTGTGGACTTGAGGAGGCCACTTCCCTTGTGTGACCTCTGTCAGACAATGAGCTCCCCAGCCGGAATTGCTGGCGTCTATCGTAATGATAGTCCATGAGACTGGAGTCAGAGAATGGCAATTGAGCAGATTCTTGCGCTGGAGCCACCACAAAAGACTGGTCCTCATGCTGGAGGAGATGTGAATATATTGCTCCTGCTCCTCTGGGTTCCACTGCTGCAGAAAACCTCTTTGAAAAGGCTGCATTCGACACAGAGCCCATTTGACCATGGGAGCTGTCGACACCATTGTGCCAATGATTTTGAGGCACTGAGAAGCCTTCAGAAGGAAGGAGGATAGAGCTGGAAGGATCCTTTCCCGAACCACCAGGATTTTTTCCAGAGGAAGGGAGATTGTACTCCTGATGGTGTCGAACTGAGCCCCTAGATAAACTAGGGATTGAGTGGGCTCCAGCTGGCTCTTTTGTAGGTTCAGCAACCAGCTGAATTCCATGAGAGTCACAATGACTTGATCTATGTGGGCTAGCAGTTGAACCCTGTTCTGAGACAACAGAAGAAGATCGTCCAGTTAATGGTGTAGACTTATTCCTTTTAACCTTATGAGGGCTACTACAGCCAGAAGGAGCTTGGAAAACACTCTCGGAGAAGTAGACAGGCCGAAAGGAAGACAGGTGAATTGGAGGTGCCGCTCTTCTACTGAGAAACGGAGGTACCTGCGGAAGTTGTCTGCTACAGGCACATGAAAGTAGGCGTCCTTGAGATCTATCGAGTCTAACCAGTCGACTGGTAGCAGCCTTTTGTATAGTGGACAGGGTCTCCTTTTTGAACTTTTAGTTTTTTATGAATTTGTTCAAATAGGTGAGGTCTATGACGGGCCTCCAGGATCCGTTCTTCTTCTGTACCAAGAAAAGAGGAGAATATACGCCCAGGAATTTTTCCAGATCGGGCACTGGAACCACTGCGCCTTGAGACACCAAAGCATCTACATAAGCAAGCAAAACTTCTCTTTTCTCTTCTTGACAAGGTAAACGAGTTGGGATAAATCTGGGGACAGGATCTCTCAGGAAGGACCATGTGTGGCCTGTGGAAACCGTTTTGACGGTCCAGAAGTCCGAGACTGAGGCCGCCCAGACACCCCGAAAGAGGAGCAGATGTGCCCCCACCTGGTATGTCTGAGCGGGCCCAATCTCAAAAAGACTTTGTAGTTTCCTGCCCAGAAGGGGCAGGGTTTCTGGAAGATCTTCGGGAGGATGTCTGACCTCCTCTCCAATTCCTCCTAAAGTCCTGACCAGGTCTGTAGGAACGAGCATTCCTTGCACGATCAGAATACTGCTTCCTGGTTTGCTGAGACTTTTTCTGGCCAAAGAGACGTCTATCTTGAGGAAGGAAGCCTGGATCAGCGAGCCAGGGGCGGAACCATAGCTCTGGATAGTAGACGGAGGACGCCTATGGAAGCTTCTCCCAAAAAGACTGAGGCTATCTTAAGCTCTTGGACTGGAGAGCCATCTATTGCCTCATCCGAGATGCCGCCCAGCTTAGACTCAATGTCAGACACCCAAGTTTCCAAGGCTTTGGACATGGCTGCTAACGCCAAGATAGGCTTACAGGCTGCACCAGCCGTCACGTAGATCATCTTCAGGTCCAGATCTATCTTCCTGTCTAAGGGATCCTTAAAGGAGACTGCATCATCTAATGGCAATGTAACGTGTTTAGCCAGTCTTGTGACTACTGCATCCACGAGAGGGGCTGACTCCAAATGAGTTACATCCTCTGATTTAAATGGATAGAGCTTCGCCAGCTTGGAGGATAGGGAAGACTTGCTGTCCCCTTTACTCCATTCGTCCGTAATGGCGTCCTTTAGCTCAGTAAGGCATGGGAAATTAAGGCGCTCTTTACCCAGGTGTTTAAAGAATTTCCTTTGTTTTACCTGGGGGCCACAGGATCTTCCCATTTCAAGGCTTCCCTAATAGCCTTAATCAATGACGATATGAGAGTGAAGTCGAAACCTCCTATAGCTCCATCCTCTTCAGAGTCCCTGTCAGATGACCTTCCAGAAGTAAAGCTCGGCTGAGAGGGGCCCTGATTGTCACGTACCTGGGAGGAGTCTGAGTTGACGAGGTCGGCCTCTCTTATATCTCCGGCCCAGACCCCACTCAAGGGGAGACAGAGGGTGTCAAAGGCCAGGAGGGACACGAGTGCCTGTGGTTGTTGATGGATCACGATAGGCTGCTTGTCCGGATCCCGGAAACTGGAACATGCAATGATGTATGGAACAGGTGCAGCAGATAGCCAGGCAAGCACTCGGGTAGTTCTGAGAGACAAGGTTTGAGACAGAGTCAGAGTAGTAGGAAAGCCAGGGTCATCAACAGGCGGTGCAGCAGGGTACCAAATCGTAAGCAGAGCCAAAGTCAGGGACGGAGCCGGGTCAGGTTTAGCAGAGAAGCAGAAGCAGAATCCAAGTCCAAGTTCAGAACAAGCCAGGTCAGCAACAGAGAAGCATACAGGTATCATCAGGTCACAGGAAACAGCTGAAGATCAGTCAGCACAGGAAACAGGATTGAACTTCCTTTAAATAGCCTGTCTGGCGCCACACCCATTAGTCATTCTTCTGGGAATAGCCTGTGCACGGCCACACCCCAGACGTCTCCCAGGGATTCCCTGACACTGATCTTCTGGGGCCGCAATAGGGTGTAATGTTCTGGTACCTATGGGTACCCTAATTACTCTTTCATAAGTGTATGCGCCCCACCATTCTCTTTTGGTAAGGTGCGCATACACCTTTAAGACTGATGCTGTCATCACTGAGCGCCGGACTGATGGCTATTTAGATCGCCGGCTCTCACTCACATGTGTTCGTTCAAACTGCTTTGTGCCTTGATGCTAACCTGTCTTGAAGCTCTCATGCTTGCAAGCTTACCTCGCTGTCGGAACCACGCTGCGCTGATCCCTGTATCCCGCTACCGGATCATCCGCTCTTGCCGAACCTCTCCTCTGCTACATTGCTATTAGTGATAAGTACCCCGTAACTTTCATACTAAAGCTTACACTATCTAGCTCTGCATACTAAGGACTATTACTACATCTGCATTATCTAAGATTGCTAGCTCTTGAGCCTACTACCACCTGTTCTTGCACTGGGTTGATCTCTCTTGTATGTCCACCTGCTACTCTGTCATCTGCTACCATACATGATTGCTAAACCTATCTGCATCTCATCTGCTACTATCTTACTTTCAAGAACATTTCCTTTCAAGTGTCTGTCATCTACCATCTCTACCCAACCTGTCTCTTCAGCCTATCATCACTGTGTTACTATATACATAAGCCACTCTAGGAAACATCTTATTGAGTGTGTGTATTTACTTGCTGAATTGAGATCCTCCACACATGATGAGTCATTGAGAGTTGGGAATGGTGTCTCAGCGTTTCTCTACATGACTACTGAAGTGGAATATTTCTGCAGCTGAAAATCCACACCATACATAAAACGCAGGAGCGTTACATAGGGGAGCTGGTTGTAGCTTGACCTTGCACGGGAGCAGCACCCTACTCCTTCAGGGATTGCTGCATTTTCATATTATCATATTTAGTGTGAATTATCATATATAATGTGTGTGTATATATATATATATATACAGTATATATATATATATATACACACACACACACATTATCATCTCAGAAAAGTGAGTACACCCCTTACATTTTTGTAAATATTTTATTATATCTTTTCATGTGACAACACTGATGAAATTACTACAATGTAAAGTAGTGAGTGTACAGCTTGTATATAACAGTGTAAATTTGCTGTCCCTTCAGAATAACCCAACACACAGCCATTATTGTCTAAACCTTTGGCAACAAAAGTGAGTACACCCCTAAATGAACATGTCCAAATTGGGCCCAACGTGTCAATATTTTGTGTGGCCACCATTATTTTCCAGTACTGCCTTAACCTTCTTGGGCATGGAGTTCACCAGAGCTTCACAGGTTGCCACTGGAGTCCTCTTCCACTCCTCCATGATGCGTCTTAGAGTGTTGTGCGTCTGAGTGTGTTGTGCGTCTGAGAGTGTTGTGCGTCTGAGAGTGTTGTGCGTCTGAGAGTGTTGTGCGTCTGAGAGTGTTGTGCGTTTGAGAGTGTGGTGCGTCTGAGAGTGTGGTGCGACTAAGTGTCAAGTGAGTTTAGCGGAGTACCAGAGGGTGAGAAGGTAGATTTAGGAAGCCAGCAAACAGCCACACAGGACAGACTTTAATTACTAAATCCCCATTAGATTAGATTAGTAGGTACAATGCCCGGCGGGTGTGGAGATGCGACTCGGTGTACATCTTGTGGTATGTATGCGTTCCTCGATCATGCGATCAAGGGCGAATACGAATGCGCAAAATGTAAGCATGTTGCTTCCCTGGAAGCTCAGGTCCTGAATCTAGGGAAGCAGCTGGCAACACTGAGCCAAATGTCCATACCGAAGGAGAGCCAGGATCGTACCAGTCAGACGCAGGCTGGGGCCTGCACAGAGGTGGGCGTCGTATTGGAGGTGCAGGCATCAGAGCAGAGTAGAGGGGTGACAGGAGGGGTAGAAGGGGACAAGGCAAGGAGGCTGATCCTGGGCTGGAGCACCCCAATAGATACGCCCGTTGCGTGATGTTGGGGAAACCAGTCAGGGACCAGCATTGCTGGAGCAGAGCGACGCCCCTAGCTGCCAGGGGAAGAACTCCTCCAGTGAGGCTGGGAAAAAGGGAAAGGAAAGACAGGTGCTGGTGGTAGGGGACTCAATTATTAGAAGGACAGACAGTGCAATCTGTCACAAAGACCGTGAGCGCCGAACAGTCTGTTGTTTACCGGGCGCTCGGGTTCGGCACATCGTGGATCGGGTGGACAGATTACTGGGTGGGGCTGGGGAAGACCCAGCTGTCATGGTACACGTGGGTACCAATGACATAGGCAGAGGAAGATGGAGAGTCCTATAGGATTTCAGGGACTTAGGAGCTAAGTTGAGGACTAGGACCTCCAAGGTAGTATTTTCAGAAATACTACCAGTACCTCGAGCCACACCAGAGAGGCAGCGGGAGATTAGGGAAGTTAACAAGTGGCTGAGGAGCTGGTGTAGTAAGGAGGGTTTCGGGTTCCTGGAGAACTGGGCCGACTTCTCAGTCGGCCACCAGCTCTATGGTAGGGATGGATTGCACCTAAATGGGGAGGGTGCAACCGTACTGAGTGAGAAGATGGCCGAAAAGTTAGAGGGGCTTTTAAACTAGGTGATGGGGGGGAGGGTACAGATGTAGAATTAGCCAGTGGAAAGCAAGATCCAGAGGGCAGAAATGGGGACATTAGCTGTAGGGTGTTCGAAGCTCCTAAACCCAGGGGGGGTATGGGGAGAAATCACAAGAGCAGCCTAAAAACAACAAATGAGGATATATGCAACCGGTCAAAATTGCAAGGCTTGTATACCATTGCCAGAAGCCTGGCTAACAAGATGGGAGAGCTGGAGCTGCTGATGTTTGAGGAGGACTTAGATTTTGTTGGGATAACTGAGACTTGGTTTGACAGCTCTCATGACTGAATGGCGACCATTCAGGAGTATTCCCTTTATCGCAGAGATAGAGAAGGCAAAAAAGGGGGAGGGGTATGTCTGTATATTAAGAACAGTATACAGGTAAATATGAGGGATGATATTAATAATGGAGCTATGGACGAGGCAGAATCCCTATGGGTAGAACTTCAAAGGGAAGGCACAGTGGGGAAAGTAATATTGGGCGTATGCTATAGGCCCTCCAACCTGAGGGAGGAGGGGGAGGCGGACCTCCTTTTAAAAATAGGATTGGCAGCAAGGATGGGAAATGTCATCATAATGAGGGACTTTAATTATCCAGATATAGACTGGGCAGAAGGAACCGCGCATCCAGCCAAGGATCGGCAGTTCCTAAATATTTTGCAGGATAATTTCATGGGTCAGATGGTAAATGCACCGACAAGAAACAATGCGGTTCCTACTGATTACCAACAATACAGACCTGCTCACGGATATAGAAATACGGGACAACTTAGGAAACAGTGACTATAGGTCAATTAGTTTCAGTATTAATTACAGTAATAGGAAACACAAGGGCAATATAAGGACACTGAATTTCAAAAGAGCCAATTTCCCAAAACTGCGTTCTCTGCTAGAAAATATCAAATGGGATAGAACCCTGGGAACAAAGAACACGGAGGAAAAATGGGAGTGCTTCAAAAGCATACTTAACAAAGGGACTGACCAGTGCATTCCAAAGGGAAATTAATTTAAAAGAGCAAAACTAAACCCTGGGTGGCTAAACTCCAACATAAAAATGCATGTTAATGGGGGGGCGTGTCAGTGTGGTCATGTGAGCACACGACGGCGGACTCGCTCTCTCCTCACCCAGCTGGACACGCTTACATCAGGAGACTCCCGCAGACCGGGTGCAGGCACTCGAAAGCCCGGCGTGCTACGCGTCCGACACCGCTAAGGTACAGCTTCACCAGCCGGTGAGCATACTGCGCTCGATCCCGAAGCGTGGTGAGATCAGGACCCGCAGCCATCCCAGGAAGGAAAGGCAGTAGCACGGCGGTACCGCAACGGAGGCGGGAGAGACAACACTGACGAGTACCACGGACGGAAACACGGAGCTCCCTCCCCTCCGAACACTGGCGGAAAATCGTGATTCCGGAGCTGCAGCATAATAAGATTTCAGCAGCAGTGAGTTATAAACAAACCCCCCGGGACCCTGAGGTATGACAGAGGAATATGTCTACTAACAAGTATATGACATGCAAAATAAGCAGGCGGTATAATTAAATTACTGTGTGAAGGGATACCCTGAGGGGACAGTGAAAACTGCATAGCAAAGCGGGTGAAAGAAGGGTGAAGCAAGGGGTCCCTAAGCCTGAGTCTCACCAGCAGTTAAATTCTTGAACAGAAGCCTTAAGGGAATTAATAAACACCCTGTTTGAATTTAACCCCAAATTGAGATATGTGACCGGGATGCAAAATTCAACTAAAAAACCCAAAACACGCTCAACTGTAAAAAGACTGACAAACGCTAAGCAAGTGGGAGCCATACATTCTTATTTTCCCCCTACACATGTGATTGACTCTGATAAAAATACATGCCCTCCAACTGATATAAGTAAGGATTATACCCAGCCTCCTATTATAATGACATCAACCTCTAAAAACCTAATACCTATTCACTCAGATGGAGAGGAAGGCTTACCTAGAAAGGGGGGTGAAGCCGACTCGGATATGACCTCTAGTACAGATATTAGGGACCTTATACGGGCCCTACCAACCAAAACGGAAATTGAATCTTTGATCCTTAGACTGGAGGAGAAGTATCAGAAGGATATTCAAGAGGTGAAGGAGGAGCTAAAAGAAACCTCCAATAGAGTACAAAATGGGGAGAAAAATACATCAGAAATAGCTAGGAGGGTATTGAAGCTGGAGGAGCTTAATGAAACAAATACGGAGCGAGTTATCCGATTACAGATACAAATGGAAGAGATGGAAGATAGGAGCCGTAGAAATAATATTAGGATAAGAGGAATGCCGGAAGGTAAAGCAGGGGAAGGGGAAAATTTAAGAGAAAAAGTAAAGGCTATAATAGTGAAGCTACTGACGGAGGAAGACCCTATAAATATTGAAATAGAACGGGTACACAGGGTTAATGGCCCCAGACAATTGGAAGGGGGTAAAACCCGAGATGTACTATGTCGTTTACTAAGATACCAACAAAGAGAGGAGATTCTACGGAAAACATGGGACCTGGGTACAATTGACTATGAAACAGCAAAAATTAAGATATTACCAGACATATCAAGACCCACCTTGCAACGTAGAGCCCTATTACGTCCCCTACTGGATAAAGTGAAAGCTAAAGGCTATACCTATAGATGGGGATACCCGTTTTCGGTAACTATACGGAAAGGACCTAGGTCGTTTATATTAAGGACCCCAAAAGATCTAGAGGGGCTTTTTAAATTTATGGAGATGAGCCCCGAACAAGTACCCAATTGGCTTATGGATCTCCCCCAGGGATCCTTCTCTTCTAATTTTGGATACCACAAGCACGGGGAAAAGACATCTGAGTAATAATGGAAAGAGAGTGATAGAAAATATCAAGGAAAACAGCCTTAATTTTCTCAATCCCACAGATGGACAGACGTTGGAGACGTTGGACCTTTTTCCTTTTTTTCTTTTTTTTTTTTTTTTTTTGGGGGGGTGTACATGGATGCTCCCTACCCACCAAATGGGGGGAAAGGGGAATTATAGACTATATGGTTTTTTTTGGGGTGAGATGACCAAGGAGAGGAAAGTATGCTGATGGATAGACAGCTGATGGTCTCCTCCTCGAAAAACTCTTTGGTATCCCCCCCCCCACCTTTTCCCACCTCCCCCCTTTTTTATTTATTTTTTTTTTTTTTTACGCTCCTCACCCCCCAAATGGAGTGAAAGAGGGAGCTACAGACTATGAAGCTAGAGGATGTTTTATGTGTAAAGATAAGATAAGTGGAGGGCTGGGTGGGGGCAGGGATGGGAGAGAGAAGTGATGGAGGATCTATTTGGAATACATGTATATAGTGTGGTTTAGTAATACTATCCATAGGATGTACATGAACTTTTTTTTTTTTTTTTTTCCTTTACTCGCTGCTCCCTGTCTTTCGCCCCCCCCCCCCTGACATCCCCTGGCGACTCTTCGAGTAGAGGGAAAAGAAACACTATGATAATACTTTGAAATGAACGCCCTCAGGTGATAAGGTATAGTTTTTGGTATATAATTTTTTATCCCCTCCCCCCTTTTTTTTTTTTTTTTTTTTTTTTTAACTGGACTTTTTCCCATCCACCAATGAGAAGAAAATGGGCCCTTCCCAAGCCCAGCATAATTAAATATGTTTTTGTTCTTGATTATCTCCCCCCTTTTTTTTTTTTTTTTTTCATTTTTGAGTGGACACGAGATTTTTTTTTGTTTGGTTTTGATTAGACACAGAGGTTTATTTTTTTTTTCTTTTTTCTGGCTATGTAGCACGAGTAAGTGCCTTTTCACTAAAAATATACACATAAAATAGGGGAAGAAAAAAAACACATTATGTTTTGCATCACACTGATTTTATTTTACTTGAGATTTCACACATCGGAGATAGATGGATATAATACCCTCCCCCCCAGGAAACTGAGAGGGGTCTTTACACCCCCCCGTTTTTTTTTTTTTTTTTCTCCCACACGGAGGTTTTGTTCAAACATTGAGGTTTTATCACAGTAAACATTAATATTATCACAATTACACACTCTTCCCCCTCCACCTCACCCCTCCTTAGGGTTTTTTCTTTTTTTTTCTCTCTTTCTTTAAATCCCTGGTGGATGGGAATGAACTGTAAGAATGAACCGACATATAATGTCAGGAAAGTTAATGGTTTGGATTATAATTTTATTGTAAACATAAAAAAGTTTGATATATCTCCACTTCCCGTTATTTTTCCTCCTCTCCCTTTTTTTTTTTTTTTTTCTTTTTTTTTTTTTTTTTTTTTCGGATAGTAAAGTAAAGCCAATGCCCAACGATTATAATGTGGAATGATGTCATAGTATAGAAAGTAAAGAACTGGGAGTTAAAAATATGCGGTAATGAGTCTGGGTGGGTGAGGAGGGGTGAGGTAGGGGTGAGCTACCCTGATCATATCTGACCCTAAACCCCAATTAGGAAACAAGCTCTAGATAGCAGGTGGAAGTCGAAGAAGGGAGCTTCATAACAAGGGTTAAATAAGGAGGAATCTAACCTCTTTTTAGGGGGGTCTCGAGGGGTTAGGACCCCGAGAGTTGGTGTTTGTGTTTTAGGGAATTTTTTTCTTTTTTTTTTTTTTTTTTTTTCTTTTCCATTTCCCTGCACTGACCCAGGGGAGGAATATGGAAACAGTACGTATCTTAACAATAAACGCGAAAGGTCTTAACATACCGGAAAAGAGACGAATTTTGTTAAATGATCTTAAAAGTTCTAAGATAGATATAGCCTTCATACAGGAGACGCATTTTCGAGACGACAGACTACCAATTTTAAAAAATAGATTCTACCCAACAGCATACCATGCAACAAATGAAGAGACCAAATCCAAGGGAGTCTCGATTATCATTGCACATAATGTGCCATGGAAATACGAACAGATGACCAAAGACCCCAATGGGAGATCACTTTTCCTAAAGGGAACCATAGGTAACGTCAAGGTTACACTAGCCACACTCTACGCACCCAACAGTCAACAAGATGCATTTATAGGGAAGAAGATCAGGGAACTATCAGAGTACAAAGAAGGCCATCTAATAGTGGGAGGTGATTTCAATATCCCTCTAATCCCCTCAGAGGACACATCAGTAGGAAAGTCCTTAATTTCAGTAAAGACCAGGAAACACATATCAAATACCCTAAACGACGCCCAGCTGATAGACGCGTGGCGTTTAATACACCCAGGCGAACGCGACTACACGTTTTTCTCCTCGGTACATCATCAATACTCGAGGATTGACTATTTTTTTATACCGCACAATCAACTACACGCTATTAGGAATATCCAGATAGGTCTAATTACATGGTCAGATCACGCCCCAATTAAGATGGATTATGAACTGGGTGGCGATCAGGAGGGGGGACATCGAATATGGAGGTTGAATGAAAGCCTATTACAGGATGAAACAGTTAAAATGGACATAAAAAGAGAATTAGAGGAATTTTTTCTAATCAATAAAACAACAGAGACAGATACAAGTGTCATATGGGAGGCACATAAAGCTGTAATTAGAGGCACTCTGATTAAACATGGCTCTAGAATAAAAAAAAAACGAACAGCACAATTAGAGAACCTTCTTTTAAAACTACAAAAATTAGAGGCAACACATAAACATGAAAATTCTTTATCTACGAAAGATAGCCTGTTGGCAGTAAGGAAGGAAATCAATGACATACTCTTTTATAAAGCAAGATCAGCGCTACAGATTAGTCGTAAAAAGGCATATGAATTGGGAGATAAGTGTGGGAAATCTCTAGCAAGGGCGCTTCGTGAACAGACGTTAAAAACATACGTCCCACAAATAATAACGAGGAAAGCCCAGAAGGTAGTACATACAAGACAGATCGCTCATGAATTTAGAACATACTACTCATCATTATATAATCTGCGACCTCGGAATCTGACTCCATCTCAAATAGAGAATTATTTAGAGACATCTAAGATGCCATGCTTATCAGAGAGTGAGAGAGAGGACTTGGGTTCCGAGATCACAGAAGATGAATTAAATGCAGCAATCTCTAATTTAAAAGAAGGGAAAGCACCAGGTCCTGATGGATATACAATTCACTATTATAAAATGTATGTACCTCAATTAAAGAAATTTATGCTGGAAATGTTTAATGCATGGGGTAAAGGCAAGAAAATATTAAAAGAAACCCTACAAGCACATATAACAGTAATACTTAAAGAAGATAAAGATCCAGCATCCTGTTCAAGTTATAGACCAATCTCGTTACTAAATACAGATTTGAAAATATTCACAAAAATTATAGCTACTAGAATTCAAAACCATCTAGTAAAATTGGTAAATCTAGATCAAGTAGGGTTCACGCCGACAAGAGAAGGTCGTGACAATACAATAAAAGCATTGAATCTGTTATATGTTGCTCAGCATAAACAGATAAAAAGTATATTTGTAAGTACAGATGCTGAAAAAGCTTTTGATAGAGTAAGTTGGAGGTTTATGATGGCAGTATTAAGACACGTGGGCATGGACGAAACCATGTTGAACTGGATCTCGCAGATCTATTCGGACCCATCGGCAAAGGTGAGAGTGAATGGCGTGTTGTCGGAAGACTTCTCGATCCAGAACGGAACCAGACAAGGTTGCCCCCTTTCCCCTTTTTTTTGTTTATCTTGACATTGGAGCCCTTCTTATGTAAAATAAGATTAAATCCAGATATTACAGGCATTAAAATTGGCCAAACTCAATATAAGATATCAGCCTTTGCAGACGACATGCTGTTCACTCTCACCAATCCGATTATCTCACTCCCGAATCTTCTGAGAGAGTTCGATGAGTATGGAGAATTATCCAATCTTAAGATAAACATAAATAAATCGGAGGCAATGGGAGTGGGGCTAGGACAGGAACTGTTACAACAGTTGAACTCAAATTTTAGATTAAAGTGGACTAGTAGATCGTTGAAATACTTGGGAATACAGATAACATCGAAATTCTCCCAGCTGTACGCAGAAAATTACCCCGTATTGTTGAAATCTGTACATATATTGCTGCAAAAATGGGGAAAGGGAGTGCTCTCATGGATGGCAAGATGCAATATTGTAAAAATGTCTATCTTACCAAAATTTTTGTACTTTTTTCAAACCTTACCCATATTCATTCCACAGAAATACTTTAAACAGATAGACAGTATATTGAAGGAATTTATATGGGCAGCTAAACATCCCAGACTGAGTAAGAAGGTGATGTCACTACGAAAAGAGGAAGGAGGACTGTCAGTTCCAGACATGAGGAGGTATTACCAGACCACACAGTTGGGTAGATTTGTAGATTGGTGCCGCCATAGGAAAACAAAACTATGGCCAACCATGGAACAAGCTCAAGTGGAAATTCCACTGGAAAGAGCTCCGTTTTGCAGTATCATCCAACCAGCTCCTATGAGAACACACCCGATTATAGGTCTTACAATTAAAACTTGCGCAAAAATTTTTCAACAATATAAATTGACAAGAAAATATTCCGCCTTGTTCCCAGGTCCTGGGAAATCCCAAATTCACACCTGGTTACCAAGACAAAAAATTTAGAGATCTGATGGAAAAAGGTTTTTATCAGGTAGACCACTTCATGACGTCAGAGGGATGGATAACAGAGAGGGAGCTGGTGGACCCCCTAGGAGACTTTCGGCTGGATAGATGGAGAGCGATCCAGCTTAGACATTTCCTGGGGACTCTACCAAAGCCCAACGAGGTGACATTACAATATACAAAATTTGAAGAGATTTGTGTACAAAAAGGGACACTAGCACATTCTATATCTAAATTATACTCGATGCTGGGGGACAATGGAGATAGCCGCCAATTACTATATATGAATGATTGGGAGAAGGAATTAAATAATACTTTCTCAGACGTAGAGAAAAAGCGGATATTCCAGTTGGCCCACTCAACATCCATTAGTACAAAAATACAAGAGATGAATTACAAAATACTGTCGAGATGGTATCAAACCCCAGTTAAAATGCATAAAATATTACCAACGAACACAGATGGATGTTGGAGATGTGGAGAGGGAAGAGGAACATTACTACACATATTCTGGCTATGCCCCAAAATGGAAAAATTCTGGAAACAGATTTATGAAATTACACAAACCCTGACAGAATATCGGTTGACAATGGATCCAGCCCTCTTCCTCCTTCACAAAACTAACATACCATCTAAACAATACAAAGATTCAATAATACCCTACCTATTGAACACAGTGAAAATGTGTATTCCCTTAAAGTGGAAAAAAGAGGAACCACCAGACATAAATATGTGGATAAATAAGGTGGAAGAGATTAACAAATTAGAAAACCTGGTACTGAATGCCAATCATAAAATAGAAAAATATAAAGCAATATGGAATGGATGGAATGAGTATATAATCTCGAGACGGCAGAATCCAGTATGAAGGCTTAGGATATAGGGGGAACCCCATAACCAGGGAGAACTCCCCCTTTACTTTTTCTGGCCACTTTTCTCCCTTCCCCCCCTGGGTCTCCCTTTTCCCCTCCCCTCCTTTTTTCTACCCCCCATTTTTTTTTTTTTCTCTGCTTTGTTTTTATTTAGTGTTCTAGTGTTTAGTGTATAGTCTTGTTGTTTCCTCATGGTCTCTGAGTATTAAAAGAGAGGTCAGAGGGTTAAAAAGGTACACAAACAGACCAGCAAATTGGGGGAATACGTAAGATGCGATTATTTCTCATTGATATTGTTTTGTTTTCCCTTACTTTTGTACCCTCCCCAGAGTGGGAAAGTTATTGAAGCTATAAATCTTAACCTCTTTTATAATGTGAATAATACAGGAAACCATGAATGTATAAGAAATGTATGTGAAAAATTATAAATAAATAAAAAATTTAGTAAAAAAAAAAATGCATGTTAATGCTAAAGGAAAGGCCTTAAAAAAATACAAGACTGAGGGGTCATTGGCAGCATTCAAGCATTACAAAGAGTGCAATAAGAAATGTAAAGACGAAATCGGGGCGGCTAAAATAGAACACGAGAGACGTATAGCAGAAGAGAGTAAAAAGAACCTCAAGAAATTCTTTAAGTATATAAACAGTAAGAAAGCGAGGCCAGAACACATTGGCCCCATAAAAGACGATAAGGGAGTTTTGGCCACAGAGGACAGGGAAAAGGCGGTAGTGTTAAATAATTTCTTCTCTTCAGTCTTCACAAAAGAATCGGGGGGCTACACTAACCCAGCTTGTAAGGCCAAACTAAACAACACACCTCAGGAAATACCGCCGTGGCTAACAGAAGATAGACTTAGAACTAAACTAGAGAAACTTAACATAAGTAAATCACTGGGACCGGATGGCTTGCACCCGAGGGTTCTTAAAGAGCTCAGCCAGGTGATTGCCAGACCATTATTTTTGATCTTTAAGGATAGTTTACAGATGGGTATGGTGCCAGCTGATTGGAAAAAAGCCAACGTGGTACCAATATTTAAAAAGGGGCCGAGATATATCCCGGGTAACTATAGGTCGGTCAGCCTAACATCCGTAGTCTGCAAGATTTTGGAGGGGATGTTAAGGGACCACATACAAGACTTTAGTAATGAAAACGGTATTATTAGTAGTAATCAGCATGGATTCATGAAAAATCGTTCTTGCCAAACCAATCTATTAACCTTCTATGATGAAGTGAGCTGCCACCTAAATAAAGGTAAGCCTGTGGATGTGGTGTACCTGGACTTCGCAAAGGCCGTTGACACTGTTCCCCACAAACGCTTACTGTTCAAACTAAGGAAGGTAGGTATGGGCCATAAGGTGAGTACCTGGATAGAGAACTGGCTCCAGGGGAGGTTGCAAAGGGTGGTGATTAATGGGGAGTACTCAGATTGGGCGGGTGTGGAAAGCGTGGTCCCCCAGGGTTCTGTCCTGGGGCCAATCCTGTTTAATTTATTCATAAATGATCTAGAGGAGGGGATATCGAGTAAAATCTCAGTATTTGCGGATGATACTAAACTAAGCATACCAATATCTTGTGCAGGATGTGGAAACCTTACAAGCGGACCTGAACAAAATTATGGGGTGGGCAACTACATGGCAGATGAGGTTCAATGTTGATAAATGTAAAGTAATGCACCTGGGTGCCAGAAACCAGAAAGCAAGCTACTCACTGAGGGGGGAACCTCTGGGTGAGTCTAGGAAGGAAAACGACCTGGGGGTACTGGTAGACAACAGGCTTGGCAGTGGCATGCATTGCCAAGCCGCTGCAAGCAAAGCCAACAGAATACTGGGATGTATAAAAAAGGGGATTCACTCCAGAAATAAAGAGATTATTCTTCCACTCTACAAGACTCTGGTCCGGCCACATCTGGAGTATGCTGTCCAGTTCTGGGCACCGGTCCTCAGGAAGGATGTGCTGGATCTGGAGAAAGTCCAGAGAAGGGCAACAAAAATAATTAGGGGAATGGAGGACATCAGCTATGAGGAAAGACTACAAGCACTGAACTTATTCTCTCTGGAGAAGAGACGATTGAGGGGGGATATGATATCAATGTACAAATATTGTACTGGAAACCCTAGCATATGGAAAAACCTTTTCAGAGAAAGGAAATACAATAAGACGCGTGGCCACTCACTACAACTAGAGGAAAGGTGGTTTAACCTTAAAATTCGCAGGGGGTTCTTCACTGTAAGAGCAGTAAGGATGTGGAATTCTCTTCCGCAAACAGTAGTATCAGCAAGGAGCATCGATAGTTTCAAAAAACTATTAGATGGGCACCCTCAAGACCACAACATACAGGGGTATACAATGTGTGGTTAACAGTAGACACACACACACATCATAGGTTGAACTGGATGGACTGATGTCTTTTTTTCGGCCTCACTAACTATGTAACTATGATGACATCACGGAGCTGGTGGATGTTAGAGAACTCCTCCATCTTCCATTTGAGGATGCCCCACAGATGCTCAACAGGGTTTAGGTCTGGAGACATGCTTGGCCAGTCTATCACCTGGAGGTGTGTTTGGGGTTGTTATCATATTGGAATACTGCCCTGCGCCCAGTCTCCATAGGCAGGGGGTCATGCTCTGCTTCAGTATGTCACAGTACATGTTGGCACTCATGGTTCCCTCAATGAACTGTAGCTCTCCTGTGCCGGCAACACTCATGCAGCCCCAGACCGTGACATTCCCACCACCATGCTTGACTGTAGGCAAGACACACTTTTCTTTGTACTCCTCACCTGGTTACCGCCACACAGGCTTGACACCATCTGAACCAAATATGTTTATCGTGGTCTCAGACCACAGAACATGGTTTCAGTAATCCATGTCCTTAGTCTGCTTGTCTTCAGCAAACTGTTTGTGGGCTTTAATGTGCATCACCTTTAGAAGAGGCTTCCATCTGGGAGGACAGCCATGCAGACCAATTTGATGCAGTGTGCAGCTTATGGCCTAAACATTGACAGGCTGAACCCTCCCACCCCTTCAACCTCTGTTAAACCTCTGAATGGTCTTTACCACCATGCTGCAGCGCAGTTTCAGGGTCTTGGCAATCTTCTTATAGTCTAGGCCATCTTTATGTATAGCAACAATTCTTTTTTTCAGATCCTCAGAGTTCTTTGCCATGAGGTGCCATGTTGAACTTCCAGTGACCAGTATGAGAGAGTGAGAGCGATAACACCAAATTTAACACACCTGCTCCCCATTTACATCGGAGACCTTGTAACACTAACGTGTCATCTGACACCGGGGGGGGGGGCCATGGTTAATTGAGCCAAATTTGGACATGTTTACAAGAATGTGAGGGATGTACTCACTTTTGTGAGATACAGTATATGATACTGTTTTAAACTGAATATGTTGTTTTACAAGGTAAAAGTTCACATATTCTTTGGGTACCCTTGGCCGCTGGTGCTCATCCCTCTGACACTTTGTGTTTGGAAGGCCTTGCTCCCTCACATAAAATGAAGAACTATTGATCCAGCATTTTACTTGAGTGTGACTGCTAGCTGGAATGCCATAGAGAAGAGGCTGTGGGGGACCAGTCACACAGCAATGAGTAAGTCTGCTGGAGCAAGGCAATGAAGTAAGCTTATTCCTCTACCTGTAGAGTACAAGGGGGCACTGCAAAGGCATTTTTTGATGCCTAGATTGGGCTTTCCATCCAATATCCATGAACTACTTGACTACATGGGTATGTTATACCTCCTTGTGGAGCTCTTGAACCCATTAATCCAGGTAAATGGTATTTCATGTCACTAAGCAAGAGAAAAGGTCAAGAGAAAAATTTGACATGTACATGCAGATTGTGCATAAAATGTCTAAGTTAAACATTCTCTCGACTTTTCTCGCTTTTAAAAACAGTGCATGAAGTTAAAAAGAAACTAGGCTCTACTTGATCTATTGAACTACAAAAACTAAAAGTGAACCTCCAGCCAAAATGTTTTGTGGGTTTTTTTTTTTTGAATTTAGATTTGCGCTTATTTCCTGTGATCTTAACCACAGGTCTAAAGGGGAACTCCCTAAATGAGGACATCTGTTTATCAAATTCTGTGACTAAATTGCCTGGATGGGTGACAGATTTACTGTAAAATAAATCTAGGGTCACTTATTGTAATGTTTTATATTAAGACTAGTAATTGTTTGCCAATTCATAAATGGGTCAATTTAAATTAATGATTTTGGCCTTTACTTATATGGTAGGACATAGCTAAGTATCACTGCCCAGTCAGACAATTTTGTAGTTTGATATGTACTATATGCTACGACTGATTATGGGAGAAAACAAATGTAAGTTGAATTAAGGAGGGGTCTGTGTCAGAGTACCAAAAGAAAAAAACAAACAAACAAACATACTCCGCAAGCTTTCAGGGCCTATTGCCCAATTTTATTAATATACATTTTTTGCTCTATGCAGGGTGCAAGGTTAATTCGCAATAAAAACCGCCATAGCAAAGGATGAGGCTGGCTGACTAGCCATTTCTCTTTAGAGGCTCACAAACCAGTGCATATGCACACCATCACCTGTAAAGTGGACGAGGAACCAACAAATTTCTATTTTAAATACATGACTCCATTTTGGTAAAATCTCAGTAAGTCAGCATGGAGCAGTTGCCAGGGAACCCATCCTTATTCTCACTAGTCAGACTCCAGAGGCTAAACAAAATAAGGATCTGAAATCCTGTCAATGGCCCTAACGCCTCTAGCGCCTTTTGCTAAATTTAACCCTTGTGTGGTATATATATATATATATATATATAAACCAACCCTCAGGCCAACTGGGTGGTTTGTCACAGGGGAAGAGGGGGAGTTAATAGTAGACTTCTGGGAAAATAGGCAGAGCAGGAACTAAGCATGGACCATTGGAGATAAAAGAGACAAACTGTAGGCTGAACACAGATTTAGGGTAGAGACAGAAGAGGTAAGATGGAAATTGGTTGTGGACAAGGGGGCATAAAGGAGGTCAAATATAAGCTGATCATGGCAAGGGGGTTGAGGGAAGAAAGGAGAGACAGATGACCATTAAACACTGGAAGAGGCAGGGAAGGAAGCTAACTGGATAAAAAAGAGCAAGAAGACAAAATATGAGGTGTGCAAGTATCAGGGAGAGTGAAATAGAGAAGCCAGAAAGAACATGAAGAAGCAGGATAAGGAAAGAGGAGGCAGAGGGCAGATGAAGATGGATACCTGGTGACTGAGTGTTCCGGCAGTGTGAAAGCTAACGTTATAATCTCTTTATAATACAAAGGTGGCCTCACAGCTAGACAGGGCCAAATTCCTTAAAAACATCCTAGGGGTATGAATGTATAATATAGGGTACACCAGTGGTGTATTTTGGTTTTGTGCTGCCCTAGGCAAGACTAAAATTGGGCGACTCCTATGTAAATTTGTCCCACTCCTTCCTTTATAACGGATGTGACTCCCTCCAAAATTGAAGGACTCCAAGTCCCAGCATGAACCCCTGAGATCTCACGGGAGGGGGGTGAGAGGGGGGTGGGATGAGAGAGAGAGAGGGGTGGGATGAGAGAAAAAGAGGGGTGGGATGAGAGAAAAAGAGAAAAAGAGAGAGAGAGAAAGAGAGAGAATGAGAGAGAATGGGGATGAGAGAGAGAAAGGAGGGATGTGAGTGAGAGGCAGGTCTAGCAACCAGTGGCCGAAAGAGTCTCAGGTGGAGGGGGTGGCTTTTTTGCTGCCCCCCTGCAAAGTGCTGCCCTAGGCCTGGGCCTTGTTGGCCTAGGCCAAAATACAGCACTGGGGTACACAGTTCCTGGAAATGTAACAGTTTAGCACAGCGTACATAGCACTGTAGTTTTGTTCAGTGTAGTAATAACAGGAAATGGAATAATAATGTAGGTGTATTGGTAGCCAGTGGGGTAGTGCTCATTGGTGCAGTGGTGGCCACTAGAGCAACATTGACTTATTTATTGGTCGAGTAGTATTGGGTCTACTTGAAATGCTTGATCATGCTTGTTCAGTCTCTATCCAGGCAATGTCATGCAGGCTAATCCATTTGCACACTGCCTGTGTACATGTGCTTTTGATGTTATTCCTACAACAATCTGCTTCTCCATATTGCTGAGGGCAATGTGTCTGGACAGGGTAATTAATGGAAGAACTCAGATGTGCATGTAATAACTACATACTTGTTGCTCTCGGCTGCTATACAGTAGGTGGCTAAGAGTCACAAATCCCACTGCCACTTTGCTGATAGCCCAGGGATGAAGGGCAAAACTAGCTCTCTCTCTCATTTCCTGGGTTCTCCTTTGATATAGAATATATAAGGATAGGATTTAGCATATGAAGAATGGGGATAACTTTATTATTGATTGTTTTCATTTGTTATTTTTCTCTATAGATTTATCGTTTGGCAAGGCAATTGTTACCATGAATAGTCTTCTTAAAGTCAAGCCATTCACCCACCATTTCACTCCAAGAATCTGTTACAGATTTTTCAGCAAGGACAAGACTTATTTTGCCCCTCAAAATTTTACAGACTATGAGGATATTAAACAGATCCATAAACTTGAGGTGCCAGAATATTTTAACTTTGCAAGTGATGTCTTAGACAAATGGACAAATGCTGAGAAGGTAATCTGTTCATCATCTATTATTATTACATTTTTTTATGTCACTATCAGACACCTTTTCTAAATGTTATCTCTATTCCTAGGATGGCACTAAGGAGCCCAAACCTGCTCTATGGTGGATAGATGGCATTGGAAAAGAGATCAAGTGGAGCTTTGAAGAGCTGGGTTTTCACTCTAGAAAAGTGGCTAACATTCTTTCTGATGCCTGTGACCTGAAACCAGGAGACAGAGTTATTGTCATTTTGCCTCGGTTACCAGAATGGTGGCTGTTTAATGTTGCATGTTTAAGAGCCGGTATGTACATTGCAGTCTTGGAATTTTTTAAATTGAACTAATTGTCATTTAGTAGGTTTGGATAAGCAATATTGCAGTGGCATTTGCTTTAACTAAACTTGTCAAGTATAGGACTGCTGACCTTTTTAAAGGTAAAAAAAAGTTCCAGTGACATTATCCTTATTTTTTTTTCCAACCAGAGGGATAACTGACTTGGAACAATTATGTAGTAAGTAAAGCAAAAAAAAAAAGAAACATATCTTTTTGCATATGTGTCCTAAAGCTGGCCAATCACCTGTAGAAATGTATGCAAATAAATACAAATACAAATATACATATACAAATATGTTTGTTTGAAATTGAGAGAAATCATTTGGCAGAGCTTATGATATTACCATTATGGTCTCGACAAATTTCATCCAAAAAACCCAGAATAATTTGGTTAGATTGCCATACCAATGTTTTGAATTTAATGTTCAATTTCAGGATGCACATGTGCATTACAATAAGTACTATTTTTTTCCCAATGATAACTACATTCACAGAATTTTGTTTGTTCGAGAAAACATTTCTATCCCTACCCTTTGATTTTCCTTGTCACTACGGTCAAAAATGATAGTTGGTTTGATCCTAATAACTATAAGAAAACCAAATGAAAGTTCCAAAAACACATTTTTTAGACCTTAATGCCACTGGTGTATGGCCTGCCTAAGTCAGTGAATTACAAAGTGCTTTATTGCACATTCCGTAGCCCTCTAAAGAGCAATCTGCGGTGGGTATGCTTGTGAGATGGCACTTGACAGGCAGTAAGGTGGCATTATGTTGCCCCCTTCAGCCTGTTTACCACTAAAAGCCAACACCACTGCACCACAATCATGTACATTGCACATGGTTGCCATGTTACACTATTCAGTTGAATGGGTCATGCTCAATGGTTGGTACGGCAACCTTTGCAGCTTGGGGGAGGGGGGTGGGGGAGTATGTAAAAAAACTGTGCTTAACTTTCTGTTTCTACAGTCCCCATCTGCAGCTGTAAAGTAAGTCTAAGTATTAATTGTAGGATAAAGTCATCAGCCTCAAAGCTCACATTTTTAACAATAGGTTAGTAATGGTTACTTCCATATTTCTAAACTGACACATTCTCTATAGCATATCTTGTTGTCTTTTATTAACTGATATACACAGTGCTACTGTTCAAAGAAATTAGAACCATTCTAAGCTGGGGAATAACTATTGGGATTGGAGAGGGTTCAGCTACTAATAGGTCAAGAAGGTCAGTGAGTCCAAAGTACAATTGCTATCTCCTGTTGTGTTCCTGTGTGGTCACTTTACATTCTGTACAGAATAACGCTTCATGCCCACTGGGCTTAAAAAACCGACAGTTCTCCTGGCAGAAAAAAACGCTCATATAGAGCATTTTTTGTAGAGTTTAGACAAGTTTAGGAGAGTGTGACAGGAAGTCAGGTAAATCTGTGGATGTAGTCACAGACAGGAGATACATTTCCACCTGGTTTAGAAAATTCACCAATTACTATAGGGCAGGCATCACTAAATGGCGGCCCGCGGTCCGTTTCCGGCCCCCCTCCTTCCCCCTCCCGGACCGCAGCTGTCTCGCCATTTATCAGCCTGCTCTCCTTTCAGCTGTGATGATTTCTTTGCAGAGCCGACAGCGTGAGGCAGGACAGCTCTGAAGGGAGGGCGGGAACTGCCCTGAAGGGAGGGCGGGAACTGCCCGAGGTAAACAGCCAGTGATTGGTTGCCAAGATGAATGGCAGTCTAAGCAACCAATCACCATCTTGCAGCTTCCTTCCTCCAGACCTGCTATGCCTCGAGTTCTCCTGGCTGTGTAAGGTAGGGGAGACATAATGTAGGAAGGGGGAGAGACACTGAGTACAGCAAAGAAGAGTACTCTAATGTGTATGGGGGCTATGTACTATAATGTGTATGGGGGCTATGTACTATAATGTGTATGGGGGCTATGTACTATAATGTGTATGGGGGCTATGTACTATAATGTGTATGGGGGCTATGTACTATAATGTGTGCGAGGGCTGTGGGCTCTGATATGTGTGTGGGGGGCTGAGGACTCTGATATATGTGTGGGGCTGAGGACTCTGATATATGTGTGGGGCTGAGGACTCTGATATATGTGTGTGGGGGCTGTGGACTCTGATATGTGTGTGTGGGGGCTGTGGACTCTGATATATGTGTGTGGGGCTGAGGACTCTGATATGTGTGTGGGGGCTGAGGACTCTGATATGTGTGTGGGGGCTGAGGACTCTGATATATGTGTGTGGGGGCTGAGGACTCTGATATATGTGTGTGGGGGCTGAGGACTCTGATATATGTGTGTGGGGGCTGAGGACTCTGATATATGTGTGTGGGGGCTGAGGACTCTGATATGTGTGTGTGGGGGCTGAGGACTCTGATATATGTGTGTGGGGGCTGAGGACTCTGATATATGTGTGTGGGGGCTGAGGACTCTGATATATGTGTGTGGGGGGCTGTGGACTCTGATATATGTGTGTGGGGGGCTGAGGACTCTGATATATGTGTGTGGGGCTGAGGACTCTGATATGTGTGGGGGGCTGTGGACTCTGATATGTGTGTGTGGGGGCTGAGGACTCTGATATATGTGTGTGGGGGGCTGAGGACTCTGATATATGTGTGTGGGGCTGAGGACTCTGATATGTGTGGGGGGCTGTGGACTCTGATATGTGTGTGTGGGGGCTGAGGACTCTGATATATGTGTGTGGGGGGCTGTGGACTCTGATATGTGTGTGTGGGGGCTGAGGACTCTGATATATGTGTGTGGGGGCTGAGGACTCTGATATATGTGTGTGGGGGGCTGTGGACTCTGATGTGTGTGGGGCTGTGGACTCTGATATATGTGTGTGGGGCTGAGGACTCTGATATATGTGTGTGGGGGCTGAGGACTCTGATATATGTGTGTGGGGGGCTGTGGACTCTGATGTGTGTGGGGCTGTGGACTCTGATATATGTGTGTGGGGCTGAGGACTCTGATATATGTGTGTGGGGGCTGAGGACTCTGATATATGTGTGTGGGGGCTGAGGACTCTGATATATGTGTGTGGGGGGCTGTGGACTCTGATGTGTGTGGGGCTGTGGACTCTGATATATGTGTGTGGGGCTGAGGACTCTGATATGTGTGTGTGGGGCTGAGGACTCTGATATGTGTGTGGGGCTGAGGACTCTGATATGTGTGTGGGGCTGAGGACTCTGATATGTGTGTGGGGCTGAGGACTCTGATATGTGTGTGGGGCTGAGGACTCTGATATGTGTGGGGGCTGAGGAGTCTATGTTGGGGGCTGAGGACTCTGATATGTGTGTGGGGGGCTGTGGACTCTGATATGTGTGTGGGGGGCTGAGGACTCTGATATATGTGTGTGGGGGGCTGTGGACTCTGATATATGTGTGTGGGGCTGTGGACTCTGATATATGTGTGTGGGGCTGAGGACTCTGATATGTGTGTGTGGGGCTGAGGACTCTGATATGTGTGTGTGGGGCTGAGGACTCTGATATGTGTGTGGGGCTGAGGACTCTGATATGTGTGTGGGGCTGAGGACTCTGATATGTGTGTGGGGCTGAGGACTCTGATATGTGTGGGGGCTGAGGAGTCTATGTTGGGGGCTGAGGACTCTGATATGTGTGGGGGCTGAGGAGTCTATGTTGGGGGCTGAGGACTCTGATATGTGTGGGGGGCTGAGGACTCTATGTGTGGGGGGCTGAGGACTCTATGTGTGGGGGGCTGAGGACTCTATGTGTGGGGGGCTGAGGACTCTATGTGTGGGGGCTGAGGACTCTGATATGTGTGGGGGCTGAGGACGCTGATATATGTGTGGGGGCTGAGGACTCTGATGTGGGGGGAATGGGGGTTAAGGCTGAGTACTCTAATGTCGGGGGGGGGGGTGAATACTGTAATGGGGAACTGAGGACAATGTGGGGGAGCTGAGTACTGTGATGAGGGGCTGAGGATAGTAATGTAGGGGAGTGGGGTTCTGTAATGAGGGGATAAGAAGGGTGTTGATGTTAAGGCGGTATGATAACACAAAGGGGATCTTGGTGAAGGGAAGGGAACTGTGATGTGCAGTGGACAATGTGGAATAGATGTAAGGATGGGATTGTGATATGGGGCTCAGTGTCACAGGTAGGTCAGCCCCTTCATTTTAATGGGCTGCACTACCCATGTGAAATGCAGGAAAACAAGTCCCTGACCCTTTTTTAAAATTGCGCAGTACCAAGCTGTGCTGAAGTGTGGCGTGTTCCTCTGCGGGCCGGGAACATGTGCAGTTTCACCTGCATTCCCCAGCTGCAGAGATGGGACCGCCTAGGAGAGGGTGCTGTAATGTAAAGGATCTGAATCAAATCACAAACATGATTCGGACCTCCGCTAGAAGAAGATTTTACTAAGTGGACCTCCATGAATTTTAATTCAGTACCCCTGCTATAGGGTGTCGGCTGCAAAGGTAGCCAGAACTGTCTAAGGACGTTGAACAGACTTCAGCTGTTCGGAATGAGGAAGTTAAGGCCTCTATAATTTGTCCAAAGGAAGTCTATTGATTGCTGCCTCCTGACGCTGTGTGAGCTAGGGAGAGGAGGACAGTCAGATGTGTGCCTCCCGACGCTGCGTGAGCCTGGGAGAAGGATTGCTGCCTCCTGACGCCGTATGGGTAGAGGAGGACAGTCAGATATGTGCCTCCCGACGCTGTGTGAGCATGGGAGAAGACCTCCTGAAGTGATGTGCGCTGAGGAGGGTAACAAGTTTGAAGACTACTCAAGGTGAGGTCTTGGATCGTTTCTATGTAAAAAGAAACCAATGGACATTTCCTGTGTGAAGGGGAAATTAATTAAGACTGAAGACTACTCAAGGTGAGGTCTTGGACTATTTCTATGTGAAAAGAAATAAATGAACTGTTTGCTATGTGAAGAGACAAGCAAAGGAATGTCCTCTATGTGAAGAGAAAAGGGACATGTTCAATGGACATTTGTTGTGTGAAGAGAAAATAAATGGACTATTGATGGTCTGCTGTAGGATCAGCAAAGTCTGCCCAACAGTAGTTTGGAGACAGACTTCCGTAGGTAGGTTCCTGTATGTGAGAAGGTAGCCGCCCACAGTGGCAAGGATTTAATTTGTGTTTTATTTTATTTTGATGTTTTTGACGCTTGCACTTGTGTGAAGAAAATTGCATTAATAAACCAAACTGTTGTTTGCAACCACTTCTCGGCTATCTCCCTGTGTAAGGAACCCCCCCAAAGGGGTCATCCACGCCCACCACCGAGCTAATCCCCACAAGAGTTTTTTTCTCTTGCCTCTGAGGCTGGGTTCACACTAGTGCGAATTGGATGTGGGTTTCTCCTCATCCAATTCGCATGACAGGAGAGCGTGCTCGGCTCTCGATGGAGCCGGTTCACACATCTCCGTGGCGGCTGCAGAGCGGATTGCTCATAGTTCCTGTACATCCTTGGTTTAGTTTAAGGTCTGAATTCCGGCAAAAATTCAGGTAACCCCTGCTGTGAGCCACATCCGATTTAAGTGTGAACCCTGCCTGAACGTTGAGCTCAATATATGCCTGCAATCGTCCTAATGTGCATGGACACAGGATAATATTGAGCTGCTTCTGCAGGCAGAACACAAAACTCCAGTAGTAGCAGCGATTTTTAAGCCAGTGTGCATGGAGCCTTAACCAACATTTCTTTTTTCGTATCCCTTACTCAGTTATCTGTTTTTGTGTATGTAGGAAATTAATAATTAAGCAGCTGTCTAGCTTCACTAATTGCTGCACCAGGGCACTATGGCTTTTATGAAAACCTTGCTACACCAGTCCCTGCTTTCAAAGGATTATAAGGTATTTACAGCTGCCATACACAAAAAACTATTTGCACGACTTAGATCAAATCCAATATGCCGTTATTTTTCTGGATTGTGGAGAAAAGTTTTGAAGCACTCAATCAGAAAACTTGGACAAGTATGGGGAACATATAAACTGTATATTTATTCCCAGGATAATATTAAGTAGTTTTATTTCCAGTTTCCCAGGACAAGTAAAAATATTTTTCAATGGACAGATATATGATCAAGCGCCTTGGATGATAACTTTGGATAGGAAATAGGACAATCCCTATGTCCTAAGGGTCACTCTACATGTAAATAGGGTCAATGGAAAATGCTGCTGGTTGCCTGTAGATATACTACATATATATTGAAAGGAAAAGAAAAACTAGCGCAAATTCTCTTGAACCCAAATCTAGCAGAAAACTAATTATATTCTTTTAGATGGGCCAAATAATTAAAATTTGATGCTTTAAAGTGCCAGTGCAAGGTGTCGTAACTTTCTTTATATATGTGATATTACAGTTTTTGATTGAAGTTTTGGGGAAGTGTCTGCCAAGACACATTCTTGCAAAGTTGCATCAGTTCCAGCACCTTTATATTTGGTTATGCACATCAATGTATGTTTTATATAAGTCATCTCATAGGTTTTATGCACTGTAGCCACTTTAATTCGTTTTGTTATTTGACTGCCATCTTGTGGTCAGGACGTTTATTACATAAGGCACATTTATTTAAACTTTGCTATTGTTTGCACATTGCACCCTAATATATATATCATTATATACTAATTACATAACATCTGCCAGTGATAGATACCATTTTTATGGTCTCATTCATAATATATTTTGCACTCTAGCACATATTTTTGCACTTTAGCACACATTCTCCAGTGTGCAGGTCGGTTTCTCATATGTTGAACTTTAGCTAATTTTTTGCACTTTAGCATATATTTTCCAGCGTGCAGGTCTGTTCTCATTTTTTGCACTATACCAGGCTAGGTAAACTAGCTGGTAGTCTTTCCATCTTTTCTCATTTAGTACATTGTCTCTCATACCATATATAAAGAAAGTTACGACACCTTGCACTGGCACTTTAAAGCATCAAATTTTAATTATTTGGTCCATCTAAAAGAATATAATTAGTTTTCTGCTAGATTTGGGTTCAAGAGAATTTGCGCTAGTTTTTCTTTTCCTTAAAAATATTTTTCAAGCTCAAATAATTTTTGAGGCCAGGTATTAATTATGTACTTTATTTAGTTATGGGCAACATAGTGGCTAGCAGTGGAGCTTTGGAGGTATTGGGAGCTGAATTTGATTCCCCTCACAAAGATTGGCTTCATGACATTTGTATCATGTTTGTGAATTTTCACGAAGATTTTTCTTTGAGTTTCCTCTCAGCCAAAAATGTACTGCTAGGTTAAGTAGCTACCTTCAAAGAAGTGACATTAGCTGATGATTGAGGAGAAATTTTCCAACAAGCCCCTTCAACAGAAGTCAATCATTAGATTGACTTCTGACAAGCAGAAGCAGCCACACATGGATCGAAATTTGACCAAATTCCAATCTATTTATCCATCTATAGTGGTGTACAACCACTTTAGGAATTCATAAGTTTCAATATAATGCATTTTTGCTTTTGGGTTTATTACCACTTTAAAAGAATACGCAGTGTATGTATATATATATATATATATATATATATATATATATATATACACACAAAAACTATGAAGCTTTTAGCATGGTGGTGATAATAATGATTTCCATTACAGGTCTGATTTTAATTCCTGGGACAACGCAGCTTACAGCAAAAGACATTTTACACAGACTAAAGACATCAGATGCAAAGTGCATTATTACTCATGATTTCCTGGCACCAGTAATAGACAGCATTGCAGCACAAGCTCCATGCCTGAAAAACAAAATGGTTGTATCTGAAAGTCCAAGGGAGGGATGGCTGAGTTTCCAAGAGCTTCTCCAGTAAATATTTTTAATATATCTTTTCTGCTGTAACACACTAAAATTATGATATGAAACTTTCTTTGAACTGGTTTCAGGGCAGCTAATGACAAACACACCTGTGTGAGGACAAGGAGTACCGACCCAATGACTATCTATTTCACAAGTGGAACAACTGGCGCACCAAAGATGACAGAACATAGTCACTGCAGTTATCCCATTGGATTAACTGTTCATGCAAGGCAAGTAGCATTATGTTATATATATTTCCTCAATACCTTGCTATTAGAAGAATGCAATATTGGAGATACCAATAAACAAGTAACCCGACAGAACTGTTGAGAATATAGGGAGTACATGCCAGGGATATTATCTTATGTATCTTTTACAGCCATCTACAATGTTGGATTCTAGTGAATTTCTCACCTAATGCTTTTTCCAGATATCAATGGAAGTGCATTAAATTTTAATTTCAGGTATGGTTTTTATTGTGCTGGACCAATGTAAGTATGCATGCATGTAGTAGTCAATACTGTTACGGTGATTGCCATGGTTTTCAGGATCCCATGCTCACTGGCCGCAGAGTCTCGGCGCTGCAATTCATAGAATGCATTGCATTTCCCTCAACGCAACACGCTCTCTGATTGATGAGGTGGAGAGGCAGGGCGGTGACATCACAGTTTTCACCTGGTGCAATTAGAGAAGGCTTTGCCTTCATTGATAAAAATGCAGTAAATATTTGTGGTTTCCTCCAATGCCCAACATATCCAGGATATGTGACAGTTTAGATACCCTGATCTTTTTAACCCCTTCCCACCCATGCCATAGCCAAAAGATAGCTACAGCGCGGCTCACCAGTTTTGGGAGGACGTCGATGGATGTCCTTTCATGTGCATACCCCCCATGTGGCCCTCTGGGGTGCACTCTGTGAGTGCTGTGTTCTTTGGACACAGTTAAACACAGATCGTGGTAAAGGACCAATAACAGTGGCCCTTTACTATGTAAAGAACCAATAACAGCAGCCCTTTACTATGTGATCAGCTGTGTCCAATCACAGCTGGTGACATGTAAACCGACGTGCTGGTTATGGGCATTTCTTTCCTCACCTACTGTCTCTGTGTGAGGAAAGGAGAGCCGATAACTGGCAAGTCTGACAGGGTACAGTGAGTACATTGTTTACACTGATAATCAGGGCACTGATCATTAGTGCCTTGATCAGTGCAACCCCATAAATACAAATCAGTGCCCATCAGTGCACTGTACAGTATATATACTGTGTCATTGAGGTGATTTATGTCCAGTGTCAAGAGCATGAGGAGGAGATTCAAGGAGACAGGCAGTTACTCTAGGAGAGCTAGATAGGGCTGTAGAAGGTCCATAACCCATCAGCAGGACCGGTATCTGCTCCTTTGTGCAAGGAGGAACAGGATGAGCACTGCCAGAGCCCTACAAAATGACCTCCAGCAGGCCACTGGTGTGAATGTCTCTGACCAAACAATCAGAAACAGGCTTATTGAGGGTGGTCTGAGGCCCCGATGTCCTCTAGTTGGACCTATGCTCACTGCTCGGGACCGTGAAGCTCGATTGGCATTTGCCATTGAACACCAGAATTGGCAAGTCCGCCGCTGGCGCCCTGTGCTTTTCACAGATGAGAGCAGGTTCTCCATGAGCACATGTGACAGACATGAAAGGGTCTGAGGAGGAGTGGAGAATGTTATGCTGCCTGTAACCTCGTTGAGCATGACTGGTTTAGCGGTGGGTCAGTGATGGTCTGGGGAGGCATAGCCATGGAGAGACGCACAGACCTCTACAGGCTAGACAATGGCACCCTGACTGCCATTAGGTATCAGGATGAAAACCTTGGACCCATTGTCAGACCCTACGCTGGTGCAGTGGGTCCTGGGTTCCTCCTGGTGCACAACCATGCCCGGCCTCATCTGGAGAGAGTATGTATCCAGTTCCTGGAGGATGAAGGAATTGATACAAATGAATGCCCCCCCCCCCCCCCCGCTCGCCTGATCTAAATCCATTAGAACACCTCTGGGACATTATGTTTCGGTCCACCGCCAGGTTGCACCTCAGTCTGTTCAGGAGCTCAGTGATGCCCTGGTCCAGATCTGGGAGGAAATACCGCTGGACACCATTTGTTGTCTCCTTAGGAGCATGCCACAAAGTTGTTAGGCATGCATACAAGCACGTGGGAGCCATACAAACTACTGAGTACCATTTTGAGTTGCTGCAATGACCTTTCAGCAAAATGGACTAACCTGCGGCATCATTTTTTCAGTTTCATTTTTGGGTGTGGGGGCTTTGAATTCAGCCCTCTGTAGGATGATCATTTTCATTTCCATCAAACTATGTGGCATCCTTTTGTTCTTAACACATTACCCAGTCCATATCAGTATAGACATCCAGCATGATATTTTTTCCTATTGAAATCTGATGTATTTTCAAAGTGTTCCTTTAATTTTTTTTGAGCAGTGTATAATTATAGCAGGTGGAAAAACAAAGCTAAATAATGAACTTCAAGGATTTAATAGTGGTACATGTAGTGTGGCTTGGCAACATGGATATGTGACAGGCATGAAAGGACAACATTATAGAAATGTTCATTTATCTGTTGGTCGTGGTCTGACAAAAGTTTGGATAGAGGGGGCAGCTGTAGTCCAAAACAAAAACTGCAGATTGGCTGTCCCTGGCCTATTCAGCCCTGTCAGATACCAACTGCCTACATGTGCATCCTCCCTTGTGAAGTGACAGGCAAGATCATGACCTTTTCAAGCTGTGCTGCCCACCTGGTTTACTTCAGAGGTATAAAGACTAAGACTAAGCCCCTTGGACACTCAGTGGAACCAAGGATCCCACTTAGGTTTCCCTGTGGATGATCTGGCTCTGATCAGAGGAATTTATTGTCTTGCCATTATTGTGGTTTAGAGAAGTGTTATGCTAAAATAAAACCTATAAGGGCATTAAGACAACAAAAAAACAATGAAAGTTTGCTAAACAGTGAGCTCGCCAAACATGGTCAACAATGGCTTCCTAAAATGGGTATTGTCCATTGATAATTATACCTTTATCAATGAATAATAACTATATTACAATAAAAATAGTAAGCAGTAGTGGTTTCCTTTTTTAGGTATTGGCTGGACTTATTACCGTCAGATGTATTTTGGAATGCTTCAGATACAGGTTGGGCAAAGTCAGCTTGGAGTAACGTCTTCTCTCCTTGGATCCAAGGTTCAACTGTGTTTGCCCATGGTATGCCAAGATTCGATGCAGCTGTCATTTTGGAAGTGAGTCACATGAAAGTAGTTTAATGGAGCAGTGATCATTTACCAGATTATGAATCATTAGTATAGATATGTTTGAAAAGTAAAATTGATGAAGTCTGCATAAACACACAGGTCACATTCCCACTGCTTTCAACTAAAGTTAGATGAATGTGTCTGCAAATTGATTCGTGTTCACCTAATTCGCCCCATTCTACAGTCTTATCAGGAAACAACAATGTATCTGTAGGCCTTCTGAGATGACCCTCTGTTTAGGGGAAGAATGGATTGGGCAAAATAGATTTTATTGTTTGTTTGCTAGTCTTCCCTCATGACAAGCTGGAACCCAAAGAGCTCCCCACTATCTTCTCCATAGAAACAAACATGCAAGTTTGCATAAAATAAACTTGTAGGTTTGTTCAACAGTCATTTTACTAACAATCGTTATTTGGTTGACTTGTGTATGCACAGTCAGCCACCATTTGGTCTTTAGGCACATGGTGTAGATTCCACGGGAAGCAGAGGCGGCTCTAGGCTTTGTGAGGCCTTAGGCAAAATTTAGACATGAGGCCCCACTGAATCCCTTTGCAGAGGTTAAGGAGAGAGAGAGAAGACCCCTCACATCAGAGTACTCACTGGGAGGCAGGAGAGACAAGGGAGGGACTGAATAAATGGATGGATGGATGGATGGATGGATCAGGCTTTACATAACTTTTATTGCCATTAGACAGAGGACCAATAGCCCCCTATGTGGTAGCATATAGGTGATAGGTACTCTTGATTAGAGAGAGCCTGGTGGACAGGAGAGGGAGGGTGCAGCCAGGTGGAGGGGGAATGCAGCCAGGTGGACAGGAGAGGGGGGTGCAGCCAAGAGGGGGAGGACAGAGCCAGGTGAACAGGAGAGGGGGGGTGCAGCCAGGTGGGGGCTGGACAGAGCAAGGTGGGCAAGAGAGTGGGGTGCAGCCAGGTGGGGGGGGGGGGGCAGAGCCAGGTGGACAGGAGAGGGAGGGTGCACCCAGGTGGAGGGGGAATGCGGCCAGGTGGACAGGAGATGGGGTGCAGCCAGGTGGACAGGAGAGGGCAGAGCCAGGTGGACAGGAGAGGGGGGGGTTGCAGCTACAGAAGGTGGAGGAGTGTGTAGCCAGGTGGGGGGGGGGGGAAGGACAGAGCCAGGTGGACAGGAGAGGGGGGAGGGTACAGCCAGGTGGGGGGGGGGGGTTGGAAGGACAGAGCCAGGTGGACAGGAGGGAGGGTGCAGCCAGGTGGAGGGGGGATGCAGTCAGGTGGGGGGGGGGCAGAGCCAGGTGGAAAGGAGAGGGAGGGTGCAGCCAGGTGGAGGGGGTTGCAGCCAGGTGGACAGGAGATGGGGTGCAGCCAGGTGGAGGGGGAATGCAGCCAGGGGGAAAAGAGAGGGGGTTGCAGCCAGGTGGACAGGAGATGGGGTGCAGCCAGGTGGACAGGAGATGGGGTGCAGCCAGGTGGACAGGAGATGGGGTGCAGCCAGGTGGACAGGAGATGGGGGGTTGCAGCTACAGAAGGTGGAGGAGTGTGCAGCTAGGTGGGGGGGGGGACAGAGCCAGGTGGACAGGAGAGGGGGGGAAAGAGCCAGGTGGACAGGAGGGGGGGGAGGGGGAAGAGCCAGGTGGAAAGGAGAGGGAGGGTGCAGCCAGGTGGAGGGGGAATGCAGCCAGGGGGAAAAGAGAGGGGGTTGCAGCCAGGTGGACAGGAGATGGGGTGCAGCCAGGTGGACAGGAGATGGGGTGCAGCCAGGTGGACAGGAGATGGGGGGTTGCAGCTACAGAAGGTGGAGGAGTGTGCAGCCAGGTGGGGGGGGGACAGAGCCAGGTGGACAGGAGAGGGAGGTGGGTGCAGCCAGCCAGGTGGAGGGGAGATGCAGCCAAGTGGAGGGGGGGACAGAGCCAAGTGGACAGGAGAGGGGGGGAGGGTGCAGCCAGCCAGGTGGAGGGGGAATGCAGCCAAGTGGAGGGGGGGGGGACAGAGCCAGGTGGACAGGAGAGGGGGGGAGGGTGCAGCTAGCCAGGTGGAGGGGGGATGCAGCCAGGTGGGGGGTGGTAGAGCCAGGTGGACAGGAGAGGGTGGGAGGGTGCAGCCAGCCAGGTGGAGGGGGGATGCAGCCAGGTGGGGGGTGGTAGAGCCAGGTGGACAGGAGAGGGGGGGAGGGTGCAGCCAGCCAGGTGGAGGGGGGATGCAGCCAGGTGGGGGGTGGTAGAGCCAGGTGGACAGGAGAGGGGGGGAGGGTGCAGCCAGCCAGGTGGAGGGGGGATGCAGCCAGGTGGGGGGTGGTAGAGCCAGGTGGACAGGAGAGGGGGGAGGACAGAGCCAGGTGGACAGGAGATGGGGGGTGCAGCCAGGTGGGGGGGGGGTGGACACAGGGCCGGTGCAGGAGAGAGAGGGGAGAGGAGAGAGACTGGTAAGTCACAGTGCTCACTCACTTGGAATGGTACCGGGTGGGGGATGTTATTAAAGCTGGAGGTGGAGAGGACAGAACAGAGGGGAATTGATCCTCTCCACCTAGGACAGTTACCCTTCCCAAACCATCACCTGAGCACAGTGACAGAGCAGAGAAGAGAGGGGTCATCGAAGGAGAGAGGAGGAGGGGAGGTGAATGGGATTTCTGAGTCCCTTACCTTACATAGCAGGTGGAAGACAGAGGATGCAGCATGTCCGAGCAGAGGGCAGAAGCTGTCCAACTTTTCATTTAACAGGCAGATGATTGGTTGCTAGGACCGCCCATACTAACAAATCACAAGCTTTTTTACTTGAAAAGTTTGACAGCTCCCGCCTTCTGCTCGGACATGCTCTCTTCTACATGCTGTGTAAGGATGAAATTGGCGGTGGGGGAAGGAGGACACACATAGGCAGTCTGCCAGATACCACAGCACTTGTCACCTGTGACCTGCACATACTCCCCCTCCCCCCCAGCCTCGTGTACCTGATCAGGGCGGGCCAGGCACAGTCCTCTTGGAAGCAGCAGCACCTTCTCTCCTGCTGGGGGGGGGGGGGGGGGAGTTCTGTTCTGTGTCATCTTATGCATGCAGTGCGTCTGGCAGCACAGCTGAAGTGCTCACTCCTCACCGCTGCATGCATGCAGCCAGCAGGATGCCAGCGCGATGCTCCGGGACCCCACGCTGTGCTGATTTCAGGGAGATCCTTGCTGCCAGGCTCTTTAACTGGGCAAATTAGGCGGCTGCGAGGCCCTTGTGAGTGCGAGGCCTTAGGTGACCGCCTAATTTGCCTAATTAGAGAGCCGCCTCTGACGGGAAGCTTGACAAATGTAAAGCACATAAAATGTTTTATAAGCTCCTGTTAGCATTGAGTTTTCTGCTCAAAAACCCTCTTTTCTCTTTCGTTCATTGACTGACACAGCGCTCCATATTTAGAACCATAGGGTTATATCGCTTCTTACAGGAGTAGGACACTAGGCAGAAAAAACAACCTGGCTACACCTATGGGCAGTCCCCCTCTGCTACAGGCCTTCAGTTTTTTTTTCTGCCTAGTTCAAGAGTAAGGACCTAGCTCCCTGCTGGGATCTTTGTTTCTGCCAATTTTTTTTTTCTCCTGGTGTTTTTTCATGTGAGATCTACAATCGACTGCCAGACTGGGGGACGGGCTGGATGGCTAGATCCAGTGGTTCCCCTCAGTCTGGCCATCGAGTGCACGCAGACCAGAGCTCCACGCTGGGTCAGCCCTGATATAGCCCCACTCGACAGGGGCTGGCCTGCAAGTTTAACGTCTCGCGAGGTCGCATATGCCCGAGTCGCAGCGTTCCTTCTGGCCGCAGCCCTCCATTTCGGTGGTGAGGGTTTCTGTCTAGAGTGGTGCCTGCCTGGTTTCTTTGATGTGGTGAGTATGATGTCCCCCCTCTCCTCTTGGATGCAGGAGGGGGGTTGAATGTGGTTACCCACCCGGGACGGTCAGACCTGCGGGTTCCCCTCCTCCCCCCGGGTCCCCCTCTGTTTTGTGTGGTCCCTGTGGGCCACCACTTTGTCGTAGCGCATGAGACGGTGGTGGATTTTGACTGGTGTGTGCAGCACAGTACCGGTGGGGGAGCGGGTGGGCGCTGCACGTGTGGTTGTCTTTCCGCCCGGGCACCTCTCCCACTGCAGAGTCATGGCCTGGGTTTCAGGGATGCTTTGGCTGGTCCCTGGGAGCCTCGTGGGCATCGCGTGTGGCAGCCATTCTGCCGTGGTCGGCGCCATGCTTTAGGGGCCTGTACTTCTTTTTCTCCCAGGGCCATGCTCGTCCGGCGGTCATTTTTGGTTGGTCCAAGCATTCGCAGGAGCTGCAGCCATGACAGTGGAGCCTCTAGAAAGGTGAAAATGGCTGTGGGGACCCCTCCTCTTTCCCCTGGTGTGCACTCCTGGGTTTTTCTTTTCCCCTGGAGGCCTCATGTAGACCATTGGCTATCTCTGGTGCGGACAGCGCTTCTCTGATGGGGTGGTGAGTCCTGGTGGGATCCCTCCCTCCCTCTGCTGCAGGTTGTGGGGTGCTTTGTCTCTGGGTACCCCTGCGGTAGTGCGGGTGTGGTGCCTCAGGTCCTGGAGTCCTTTGTTTAATGGTTAGAGGTGGCCTTCTGGTGGCATGCTAGCAGAAAACGCGCCCCACACTCCCCTGCCTCATCTGTCTCATCCGATCCTGAATCTGGCTCTGTCGCCGCAGACGTGGCCCACCCTGCGGGGCTTGTAGCCATGCTCCCTGTTTTGTCAGATAGTGAGGATGATTCCTCCACTACTGCAGCAACGCACTAGAAGGTACTGGTTGATGCACTGATTACATCTGTGCGGGAAACTATGAAGATGGAGGATACAGCTGAAGCGACTGTAGGTGGCCGATCCTTTTGGTACTCACAAGCTGTCTCCCACGGTAAAAATGTTTCCTTATCCCTCCTATTTTGACAAGTTTGTCTACAAAGATTGGGAGCACCTAAAACGCGCCTAAAACGTCCCTTTGCGGTTCCTAAACATTTTGCGGTGAGGTACCCCTTTGAAGAGTCACTTCTGAAGAAGTGGGCTGTCCCACCAGTGGTGGACCTTCTTGTCTCCAGAATAAATAAGGCAATCATGATTCCGGTAGAGAAATCCTCAGCTTTTAAAGATCCGGCTGACAGAAAAGCAAAATCTGTGGCCCGCAATATGTTCACTATTGCTGGTTCGGCGCTAAGGGCGGTCCTGGCTATTGCCCTGGTGTCGCAAACTCTAACTGAGTGGGCTAATCTTTTGTGCCATGGTCTGGGGGGTGAGCAGATTCCCCTTGCCTTTTTTGAGTTGGTGGACCAGTTGGTCCAGGGGCTGCAATTTGTCTGCGATGCCTTTCTGGATGCAGACCCCTTGATTTCTAAGCTCTGTTTCGAGTGGTGCTGGCTTAAGTGTTGGTCTGCGGACCAAACCTCTAAAAAAGCTCTAACTGATTTGCCCTTTCAACGCGATCACCTGTTTGAGGCTACCCTGGATGACACCATTAAGAGTTTCATAGGGGGGGGGGGGGAAGCACATTTCCTCCACGGTCTGGGAAGGGGAAGGAGCCTCGTCGCAAATGCGGCCCTTCTTTCTCGGCACATAAAACGTTTTTTCGGCCCTCAGGGTCCACTGACAAGGGTTTAAAACCTTTCATTCCCTCCTCGGAGGTTCCAAGTGGCCCTGGTCTGGCAAGCCAAGAGCGGACAAGGCCCCTTTAGCATGAAGGTGCGCCTTCACCCATGCCTGGGGTGGGGTGGACATCTTTGTTGGTTTCCGGGCCCGTGGACCTCCTTGGTGAACGACAAATGGGTCCACAAAGTAACTCTGTCCGGTTACAAAATAGTTTCGTTCTTGCCCTCTGGAAAGGTTCTTTCCCTCCAGTATGCGTCTCTCCCGAACCGGCTGCAAGCTCTCTCGGGGCGGTGCAGGACCTGTTGCTTCAGGGTGGGATTGTCCCAGTTCCAGTATTGGAACGGTTTCAATGTTTTTATTCAAACCTGTTTACAGTCCCAAAGCAGGAGGGCAAGGTTCGTCGGATTCTGGACCTCAAGGCCTGAACTGTTTTGCGCGGGTACAGAAATTCAGAATGAAGTTCATGCGCACAGTGGTGGCAACCCTACATCAGGAGGATTTCCTAGCCTCTAACGACATCAAAGATGCTTACTTGCACATTCCAATCTGTGCCCAACACGAGCGTTTCCTCCGCTTTGCTGTGGGAAAGGAGCGCTATCAGTTTGTGGCGTACGCTTTGGTCTCGCCTCTGCTTCTCGGGTCTTCACAAAAGGTGTTGGCCCCAGTTTGGGCTTTCTACGTCAGCGGGGGATTGCTGTGCTGGACTACTTGAACGACCTTCTCTTGCAAACCTCATCTGCATTGATGGATGTCATGGAGGTCACTATCCAGACCTTGAAGGAGTTCAGTTGGCTTCTAAACTACCAGAAGTCTGCTCTGATCCCATCCAGGAAATTTGATTACCTGGGTCTGACTCTGGATTCAGTTCTGGCCAGGGTGTTTCTTCCTCTGGACGAACTCCATAAGTTGCATGCTGTGATTTATCTGTTGCTGTCCCACAGGAGGTCCTCCCTCCAGACTTGCATGGAAGTGCTGGGCCTGATGGTGTCTACCTTCGAGATGGTCCCATTTTCACAGTTCCATATGCGATCTCTATAGAGGGAGATCCTGGTGAAAGGGGACAAGTGTCCAAAGCCTCTGGAAAATCAGATCTGGGAAACCAGGGGGTCCCTGGTCTGGTAGCTTCATTCTCCGACTCTTCGACAGGGCAAGTTTTTTCTCCCCTCGTGTTTGATACGTTCCTTGTGTTCACTACGGACGCCAGTCTGTCTGGGTGGGGAGCTGTCCTGGGGCATACCTCCGCTCAGGGTTGTTGGACACTGGAAGAATCCAGACTGCTAATCAATGTTTTGGAACGTCAGGCGATCAAGCTGTGCCTGGATTACTGGACGGATCGGCTCCGGGGGCTCCCGGTATGGATCCAGTCGGACAATGCCATGGCGGTGGCTTAGGTTAATCACTAGGTTGGAAAAAAAGTGTGTTGGCGGCTCTTAAGGTTTCTGGCAGCATTCTCTGGTGGGCAGAACGCTTCAATCCGGCCCTTTCCACCTTACACATTCCAGGTGTGGAAAATTGGCAGGCAGACTATCTCAGTCGGTAGGCATTGGATCAAGGGGAGTGGTTCCTTCACCTGGAAGTGTTCATCTGATAGGTCTGTAGTGGGGCACCCCCGAGGTGGACCTGTTGGCATCTCAGCTCAACAGAAAGGTACCGAGGTTTGTGGCAAGGTCAAAGGATCCTCTGGCGGACGCCACAGATGCTCTGGTGGCCTCGTGTAGCCAGTATCGTCTGATCTACCCCTTTCTTGCTCTCAAGCTTCTTCCATGGCTTCTGCCCATGATCGAGGCCGAAGGGATTCCAGTCATTTTGGTGGCCCCGGACTGGCCTCGCCGGACTTAGTGCGATTGGTCGCTGACGTCCCTAGGAGGCTGCCTCTCAGGGAGGACCTGCTTTCTCAAGGGCCGATCTTCCATCCTGCTTTACCATCGCTGGCTTTGACGGCCTGGCTGTTGAAAACCAGGGGGATAGAGGTTTGCCTGGGTCAGATATTCTGACTATGCTGAATGTTAGGAAGTCATATGAGGTGCTAGAGACCTAAAGCTAGTGTGTGCCACATCCCTGGTAAAGATACACAAAAGCGGGGGTTCCCCTGATTGGGACTTTATAGGCACATAAAAATTTTTAAAAAATAGATTTTGAAAAAATAACAACTTTTATTTGATAACAACGTAGAACAGGTTAAAAAACAGTGTGCAAGCAGATAAAGACAGGTAGAATAACCACAAATCGCTTGAACTATAAACCCGACATGTTTCGAAGCCAGAAATGTTTGCTCCTTCTTCAGGGGATGGTTCAAAACGGTACTCTAGTAATAGATAAATTGACATGTAAAAAACCATAATTTGTAAGGGTTTTATACATTAAATAGTGACTATAAAAGTTCACATGATAAATAACAAAAGTAGCGAGTACTTACAGGGTTAAATCATAGCTTTGCTTAGGTAGCCTGCACAATTAAAAACATCTGGTGGGTGCGGGTATATTTGGCGACATATATAACACAGTGCTGATAATGAATAGATACACTGGTCAATGGACCACAGCTGTTGGGTCAGGCGAGTGCCACACAAGCACTGGACATCTGAAGTCCTCAAATTGGAGGAGCCAGGAGCGATCTCTTAAGACAGGTATATGTCAAACAAATGGGTACCGCCGATCTGAAAAGTAGGCAGATCAAGGCTGGTTAGTTTAAGTATTGATTAATAATAAAGGGTAAATTGACTGGCAACATTTAAAGATATATGAAAATCTATAGAAATGTATAATAGCAAGGCTACATAAAGAGCCAGGAAAAATGGATTAAAGTTGCTAAGTGGAAAAGCAACTTTAATCCATTTTTCCTGGCTCTTTATGTAGCCTTGCTATTATACATTTCTATAGATTTTTATATATCTTTAAATGTTGCCAGTCAATTTACCCTTTATTATTAATCAATACTTAAACTAACCAGCCTTGATCTGCCTACTTTTCAGATCGGCGGTACCCATTTGTTTGACATATACCTGTCTTAAGAGATCGCTCCTGGCTCCTCCAATTTGAGGACTTCAGATGTCCAGTGCTTGTGTGGCACTCGCCTGACCCAACAGCTGTGGTCCATTGACCAGTGTATCTATTCATTATCAGCACTGTGTTATATATGTCGCCAAATATACCCGCACCCACCAGATGTTTTTAATTGTGCAGGCTACCTAAGCACAGCTATGATTTAACCCTGTAAGTACTCGCTACTTTTGTTATTTATCATGTGAACTTTTATAGTCACTATTTAATGTATAAAACCCTTACAAATTATGGTTTTTTACATGTCAATTTATCTATTACTAGAGTACCGTTTTGAACCATCCCCTGAAGAAGGAGCAAACATTTCTGGCTTCGAAACATGTCGGGTTTATAGTTCAAGCGATTTGTGGTTATTCTACCTGTCTTTATCTGCTTGCACACTGTTTTTTAACCTGTTCTACGTTGTTATCAAATAAAAGTTATTATTTTTTCAAAATCTATTTTTTTTTAAATTTTATGTGCCTATAAAGTCCCAATCAGGGGAACCCCCACTTTTGTGTAATGTTAGGAAGTCTACCTCAAAGATTTAATATCATACGTGGAAAGCATACATTTTGTGGTGTGAGTTGATCCTTGTTCACCCTCATTCCTTTTTAGTGGCTCGGATTTTGACCTTCCTTCAACGAGGTGTTGAGCAGAAGTTGGCCTTGAGTACCATCAAGGGCCAGGTGTCTGCCTTGGCGGTCTTCTTTCAACGACTCTTAGCCACGCATTTATTGCGTACATTCATTCAATGGGTTCGACACCTGATGTCAGTGCGGTCTCTACCACCATGGGATTTGAACTTGGTGCTCTCAGTTCTCCAGAAGCCTCCCTTGGAAAATATTCAGGAGATCCCCCTGCATACACTGTCTCAGACGGTGGCTTTTTTGGTGACTATCACCTCTGCTCGCAGGGTTACGGAACTGGTGGCGTTATCTTGTCTTACCCCCTACTTAGTGGTTCACAAAGATAAGCTGGTTCTTCCTCCACACCTTTCAATCCTACCTAAGGTTGTCTCGGTCTGACTTCTATTTGAATGAAGACATTGTGTTGCCTTCTTTGTGTCCCAGGCCCACTCATCCCAAGGAATTTGCGTTGCATGCCCTGGATGTGGTTCGGGCAATTTGGGTGTATTTGGCAGCCATGGAGTCTTTTCGGAGGTCAGAATCACTGTTTGTGAATTACGGACAGGCCAAGAAAAGGACAAAGGACTGTCTGCTTTTCCTGCGACCATTTCCATATGGATCAGACAGACAGTGACTCAGGCATATTCTATCAAGGGTCAGGTTCCTCCTTTCCCTGTAACGGTGCACTCTATTAGGGCACTTAGTGCTTCTTGGGCCTTCCGTCATCAGGCGTCAGTGGCGCAGGTTCGCAAGGCGGCCACTCGGTCGTTGGTGCACACTTTCATTCAATTTTACAAAGTGGATGTTTTGGCATCTGCAGATGCTTTTTTTGGTTGCATGGTTTCGCAGGCTGCTGTTTAGAGGGTCTGTTCCCTCTTTGGGGTTGTATTGTTCAGGTTGGGCTCCAGTTGTTTTTTTTTTTGTTGAGCTCCTGTTACCTGGTTGGCTTCTTGTGTCTAGCCTTGGGTTTTTTTTTTTTTTGCCCCCCCCCCCCCCATGTTTTTGGCACTGCTCAGGGATGTCCCTATGATTCTGAATATGGAGCGTCAATGAACGAAAGAGAAAAACTGAATTTTTGTAAAATCTTACCGTAAAATTCCTTTCTCTGAGTCCTCCGACAGTCGCCGCCCACTCATTCAGTCTTCACCAATGGGGTATTGACTTCATCTCCATAGGAGCAAGCTAGGCATAAGACTTGTTAAAAACAAAGTAATTTACATAGACACACCTATGGGGCTGTCCCACTGGTCCAATACTCCCTGCTATCAGCATTCCCAACTCAGTTTGGTAACAAGAACCCCAATAGAGGTGCGGGGGCGGCGACTGTCGGAGGACTCAGAGAAAGGAATTTTACGGTAGGATTTTACAAAAATTCAGTTTTCTCTTACGTATTCTGACAGTCACCGCCCACTCATTCAGTCTTCACCAATGGGGATGTCCCAAAGCAGTGTAGACATGAGGGGTGGGAAACGTGACCGTCATAAAGGCAATGCAGCACCCACGTTAGAGAAAGGAACCTTACGTGAACCGCAAGGTAATCCTCTGGGCAACAGAAAGCTCAACAAGAGCAACGACCCAGGAAGCAAATAACCAAAGGGGGAGAATCAACAACCCCCAACAGACAGGGACAGGCAACGACCTGACCCCATCAAGGCACTGCCGCACATAGAACTTTGCGGCCAAAAGAGGCATCTGCTGATGCCAGAATATCCAGTTTGTAGAATTTGGAGAAGGTGTGCACACCTTGCCTTGCACACCTGGGCCACCAAGGCCTGATGCCGGAAGGCCCAGGACGCACTCACCACCCTGGTAGAGTGCGCCTTGACAGGAAATGGTGGAACCCATTCCTTAAATGAATAGGCCTGTACAATGGTATGTCTGATCCATTTTGAAATGGTCGCCGCAGACGCAGCCATACCTTTCCGAGGTCCCTCGGGAAGGACGAAAAAGAGAATCCGACTTCCTGAAGGATTCAGTAGACGACAGGTACACCCTGATCACCCGGACCACATCCAGGGAGTGCAGAGCAAACTCCTTAGGATGTTTAGGATTCGCACACAGCGAAGTCAAGACAATATCTTCGTTAAGGTGGAAATCCGAAACCACCATGGGAAGAAAAGATTGGTTAGGTCGCAAGACCACCTTATCCCTATAAACCACCAGATAGGGGGATCGGCAGGACAGGGCCGCCAACTCCGACACTCTGCGAGCAGATGTGATTGCCACCAGAAAGGCAACCTTTCGTGACAGCACAGGCAGAGGAATCTCCCTGATGTTCTCAAAGGGAGGACGTTGCAAAACGGACAGGACCAAGTTCAGGTCCCAAGGAGGTAAAGGTGCCCTCCTAGGAGGAGCCAAATGACGCACCCCTTGAATAAAGTGCGTATCAAGGAGTTCAACGCCAAAAGGCGTTGGAAAAGAATGGCCATTGCCGACAACTGACCTTTGATCGTGGTCAGCGCAAGACGCTGGTCCACACCAGATTGCAGGAAGGCTAGCACCCTTGCCACCGAAAAGGAGCGAGGATGGAAGCCCCTGGACTCACACCAGGCAAAATAAGCCTTCCAGGTACAGTAATAGATCTTACCGGACGAAGCCTTCCTAGCCTTAAGTAGGGTAGGAATGACCGCTGCAGAGAGACCTCGACCTCTCAGGACCTGGCTTTCAACAGCCACGCCGTTAAAGCCAGCGACTGAAGCAGGATGGAATATCGGCCCCTGAGACAGCAGATCGTCTCATAACAGGAGCCGCCAGGGAGGCTCGACCACCAGTTGCATGATGTCCACGTACCAAGACCGGCGCGGCCAGTCCAGGGCCACCAGAATCACCAACTTCGGTTCCGAGACCAACCTGCGAAGGAACCTGGACAACAACTGGATCGGGGGGGAAGGCATAAATCAGACGATACTGATTCCAAGGCACCACCAGCGCATCCGAGGCGTCTGCCAGAGGATCTCGTGTTCTTGCCACGAACCTCCCCACCTTGTTGTTTAGCCGGGACGTGAACAGATCCCCATCCGGGGATCCCCACTTCGCACACAGCATTTGAAACACCTCCGGGTGCAGGGACCATTCCCCCTGGTCCAGGGTCTGGCGGCTCAAATAATCGGCCTGCCAATTCTCCACATCCGGAATGTGAACTGCTGAAATCGTCGGGACATGTGTTTTGGCCCAAGACAGAATTCCGGTCACTTCCTGGGCCGCCCGGGCACTCCGAAAGGTAACACCACAAACTGATAGTGTTCCTCCGCAATTGCAAAACGGAGGTACCTCCAGCCTGCGCGGCTTTTGACTTCCCTGCCCAAGGCTTCCTCTGGCCGCCATGGCCTTTAAAGGGTTTTCCCTTATCCTGTACTTTGAAGGCACGAAAGGACCCCTGGTTCGGTTTAAAGGAAGGGCCCTGCTTACCGCGGAACCCTTAGGATTCTGGGGCAGCAGAGTGCTCCCGCCCCCAGTGACCCCCTCAGCCAATTCATCCAGGGATTCCCAAAAAAGACAAATTCCCGCATAAGGGATGTCAGCCACCGTCTTCCTGGAAGTCTGGTCAGCCGACCAGCTCTTCAGCCAAATCAAGCGACGGTTAAGCACCGCGACACCAGACAGGTGCGCGTTTAAAGGGGCCTCATCTAAGGCCGCGTCACACAGGTACATAACCGCCTGACTAATCTGGTCCACCATCTCCAAAGTAGTAGGGGGGGCAGAGTCAGCCACGAGGGTGCGTCTAAGCACCTTGGTCCAATCCGCCACAGCCGGAGACACAATGACAGAGGCGAAAATAGGTTTTAGCATGGAACCCGCCACCATATAGGCATGGCGGGCAAGAGATTCCAACTGCCTATCCGTAGGGTCCCTAAACACCGGAGAATCCTCGGTGGGTACCAGAGTGGCCCTGTTCAATCAGGACACAGTATGATCCACTTTAAGGGGCCACAGACCAGCGCGAATCCGTAGGAGACGCAAAGGGGTAACGGATTTGAAACCGTTTTGGCACCACAAAATTGCGCTTCAAATTGCTCCATTGTTCATTCACAGTTTCGTGAAACTCAGCGGGGCAAGGAAACACCTGCGCCGCCTTTCGGGACCTGCGAGTACCAAAAGAGGACCGCTTGCCCGGAGGATTGGGCTCATCCTCTAAATGTAGTGTATCTTTGATGGCAGTAATCAGCGCAGCCATAGCCGCGCGTTCTTCGGCCGCCCCAGGGGGGGAATCATCCACCCCCACATCCTCCGCCTCCCCCTCAGACTGAGAAGAGCGAGATCCCTCAAGGGGCACACTGTCTATGGCAACCATGACCGATTCAGAATCAGAAGAAAGAGAGACCCTAGGCCTTTTTCTAGTATCCCGTTCAGACATCAAAAGATCCACCTTGGACGCTAAAGTCGCAAGTGCGGCAGTCAGAGCAGAAGATTCAGAGGAACCTGAATCATCCAACAAAGCTGGGGGAAATTTGCGGTCCTGGGACTCCATAATAAAAAACTTTTTTTTTTTCAAGGTACTGGCCCTTTAAGCGCACCGCGATCCCCCGCAGTACACCGCTATGAAGGATACGGCAAGCAGACCCACAAACAGGAATAAGCTGACAGCCAGAAGATATTCCCACAAAAAAACAGCAAGACAGACCCCACAAGTGTTACCACACGCCTGCAGATCTCCTCTGTACAGAACAAGGAAATGATGTCACCGCAGGAGGCTGAACTAGGACTTCAGACTAAGGAAACTTGATTGCCCATAGAAAGTAATGGGAGGCTTCGGGAAAATGGCCGCCAACATGTGCTCAGAAGAAAACACAGTGCCACATACAAGATGGCGCCGTAAGGCGCCAAAACACGCTACACACATCGCTGTAGAAGCGCCCACAGAGAAGCCAGCATGCTGCCCACACCTAAAATGGCGGACCGGCATTTTTTAACCCCGCAGCGGTCGCCACATGTGTCTGCACCTCCACAAACACCAGAAGTGTCACACAGGAGAGGCACCCGCACAAAACACCCCCACATAGCGAGCTATCTGTGTTAGAGCCCCCGCAGGGACCGGGAGAAAGGGAGCCCCAAAAACGCACAGACATGAGGGGATACCACAGACACACAGGACTGCCAGCCCCAGACAGATGCCCCACACAGAATGTACTTACCGTACCCGATGGCGTGGGGTGCCTCACATCGACAGGAAACCTCCCACACCAGATGGCGGGGGTGCCGTCAGCCAAAAATGCAGGACGCTAGCAACGCACGGAACCGTGGGTGAGACGTCCAGGCGAGGTGGCCTCCTCGCAGGCTTTCATCCTTGTCAAAGCTACATCGTAGCGAAACATGTAGTTGTGGCAACGGGAGGCTCCAGAGAAGCGAGTGTACTACTTTCCCCGTTCCGTCCGGCTTCCTGTCTGTCTCTGCGGCTGACTTCCGGCCCCCTTTTGTGACGTCATCTGAGTGCGGCTCCCGGTGTTCACGGCGGACACAGCGGGAGTCTAACACATCGGCTCCGGTCTCAGGAAGCGGCCGCACACTGGACCGTGTGAGCCTTCACAATCGAGGACCGCCTTGTTTCAATCCGAGAGTGCCCCCTTCTCCCCTCCATCGGGATTTAGAGGTACTTGTGTCCCATGACTTTCATCAGGGACTTTTCATAGCATGGCTAGGAGATACAGAGGCTTCAAGGTACGGCTGGACAGTATGCAATTTGTTTTAATTTATTCTGGATTTGCTCAATAAATTCTTAAAGACTACACATGTGAGCTTCGTTTGGGGTGTTTCCATTCTATTCATGCACGCCAGAGCGCCATCCTTTCTTCTTGATTGTGAGGAGATCGCTCCTTAACCAATGCAAAATGCTTCTGAGATATTTTCACATTGACATGTAGGGAATAAAGACAAAGAGCATGACTTTTATTAAAAACAATTTATGGGATATACTGGAAATACCCCCTGCCACCACTTCCCCGACTTAAGATCGTCACGATAGGCCGACCGCTACGGATATAGGTGGGATTCGGGATACAGGTGGATGTACCCTAATATTTTCTCTCTTCCTTCTATCCTTCTATTAGTACAATATTCTCTTCCCTCACCCTTTTTTTTTTTTTTTGTCTCTGTCCTAGCATGGATTTCATATGGTGCAATACCCGGATGGGTTATGTAAGAGAACGCAATCAATACTTGAATGACATACATTAGATTTGCGCAATAATTAATATTCTTGAAATAGTTAGGTGCTACAGGTTTATCTCTCAGGAATCTTTTTTATTATCTGAATTTGAATGTTGTATGTCCTATGAGCTGGCACCCAATATGACTCTAGTCAGTTTAAGTGTGAATTTTCCCTATTCTTCTACTTGTTTTGTTAGCAACTTTCTGTGATCATCTTTTGAAAATCAATAAAAATTCGCAGTTTTAAAAAAAAAGTTTGAAAGAATAAAGCTGTCTGATTTCTAAAGGCTATGTATACAATTTTGTAATGTTTTTGCAAATAGGAACCTTCATAAACTAGCCAGTCTTTTCTGTTCTGTATTTTACTTTGCATCCCATTGATTTTTATTTTTTATCCACATAAGTAGCAGAACTCAGGCTTTTGTAGGCTTACGTTTTGCTCTATGTAAAGTCAGTACAGGAAATGTAATGTGTAAACAAGCAACTTTAATCACAGATGTTCTATACTGTACATTAAGTAACATACTGTATTTCATGGAAACAAATGTTTCTCTTTTTTATACAGACACTTGCCAAGTACCCTGTCACAACATTCTGCGCAGCTCCAACTCTTTATCGCATGATGGTGATAAACAACCTTGACAGGTAAAAAAATGTTTTACGCAAGATTGAATAAAGAACTTCAAAGCAGTAATATGGTGTAAACCACACTGTGAATTGTGAAAGATAGTAACTTTTTGCAAGATGGATTGTTACACTGTACTTGCAGTTGTAGCTTTTCTTTTTTTTTTTTATAAAGAAGAGAGGTTGTATTTCTTCTAGCAAACTCACCAATTCATCCTTGCATGTGTCTCTTAGGGACCGTTTACACCAGAAACTGCGCGTTTTTGCATGTGCAGTGACGTGCATTTTTTATGCACATTTGCATGCATTTTTTCTAAGCTCCCATTTTGTCACTTCCTTCTTCTTTGAGCTTTTATGTGCACTACGCTGTGTTGCAGTGCATTTTCATGCATTTCTGTGCATTTGCAATTCAGAAAAATGCAGCAGTCTGTACGTTTTTCACTGCGCTGCACTGCAATAGTGTGAACTATGCCCATAGAATAACCTGGATTTTGGACTGTCTATGTAATTGGAGTGCAGTAAAAAGTGCATCCCACTGCATCTGGTGTGAATGGGCCCTAATTATTTTTAAGAACCTCCCTATCCAGTAATTTACTTTTTTGAATAGCCAAAACCCTATTTAAAATTTTGGGTACGGAAGGGTTAGAACCCCTGATATTTTTTTTAAATGCTTCCTTTGAACCAACTGGGGAGATTTAGAGCCCGTTTACGCTAGAATGCAGTGCAGGAAACCTGCATTCCTGTGCAGTTTCCCACACTGCATTCCAATCACACTGCCCTCGCAATCTGCAGCGGGTGTCAGTGCAAAGGTAACGATACCCCAAACGCAGGTTGCAAATGAAGTACGTTTGCCCACACCAGACAGGCAGAATAGGGAGCCTCTATCTAAATGCAAACTATATTAAAAAGTGACATTATGAATAAAATCATTGAACTCACTAGATGTAGGTGAATAGTGTGCATGTCATCTTTAGAAGAATGGAAGGAAGTGCAGGAAGGAAGGATTTTCTTCCTGTCACTTTTTAATACAGTTTGCATTTAAATGGAACTGCCCTCTTTTGCTTGTCCTTCCTTTATGTGTATTATGTTCTCAGGACCTGATTTGGGGAGCAACCACCATTGAACTCACCCATTTTTTCCTGTATATTAACTCTCACTCCCTAATCTCCCTTGACAGTCAATTGTGTGTCCCAGTAGCGCTGTAGCCTTGCTAACTTCTTTGTGTGAGGTGCGATTTCAGCTCATTCAAAATATGCAATGATCTGCTGGGAAACCTTGGGTCCTGCCATTCATGTGGATGTTACTTTGATGTATACCATCTACTCAAAACATTGTTGCTGACCAAGGACACCCCTTCAAGGTAACAGCCTTCCCGGAAGGCAGTGGCCTCTTTCAGCAGGATAATGCTCCCTGCCACACTAGAAAATGGTTCAAGACTGGTTTGAAGATAGCAACGAGTTTGATGTGTTAACTTGGACTCCAAATTCCCCAGATCTCAATCCAATTGAGCTTCTGTGGGATGTACTGGAAAAAAAAAGTCTGATCAATGGTGCCCAAGCTTGGAATTTACAGGACTTAGAGGATCTGCTACTGATTTGTTGGTGCCAGATACCACAGCATACCTTTTGGAGGTCTAGTGGCGTCCATGCCTCGACGGGTCAGGGGTGTTTTAGTAGCAAAATGGGATGTTTTGGCAACAAAAAGGGGACCTGCTCAATATTAAGTAGGTGGTCATAAAGTTATGGTAGATCGGTGTAAATAAAATCTGCCATTTACTTTAGATATTATTTATGTTTTAGAGCAATATCTTATCTATTGATTTATTGCCATATGTGCTTTATATCAAGTAGTAAATAGTTGACAACAGGGATGCTTGTCCCTGTCTATGAACTTTCAGCACTGCAATGGCTAACAGCTTCAGGTCTTCATGCAAAACAGCAGTTCAGATGATCTGATAGGGACATGCCCAATCCTTCCCCCTCCTCCATTGAGAAAACTTCACGGCTTACACTGCTAGTAACCAATCTTTGAATGGGGGAGGGTTTGATCAGTCACAGGATTCTCTCCCCCATTCACAGATGGCACTTTCTATATACAGGTTCATCTAATGAAATTAGAATATTATCAAAAAGTTAATTTTTTCAGTAATTCAATTCAAACTCATGTATGTTATATAGATGCGTTACACATGATATACACTATATATGATGACAAATATGAGACTTTTGTTTTAGACTGTCCTGTTGACAGTCCTTAAGTTATATGCCTAATGTTGTTTTCAAATATATATGGGCTACATAGTATTAACATATGGTTATGATTGAATCTTTGTATACCCCTAGACACTTTACGTTGGTATGGTGGATACCCGGGGGGACTGGACCTCGGGCGCCTATGGAGGGCGGGGAGGGGGGGGGGGCAGGACCGGCCACAGTGTTGTTCCCAGTGGGGTGGTCGGATGCTGCCCTGTCTCCTCAGCTCAAAGTGGGGAATTTTGTTGTTTGGGCCTAGTCCTTTCGGGGATCTTGCTATTATGGAGCAGGGGGTACACTCTGTTCGTAAAGTACTGTACGGAATACCTTTTCTTGTGTACTACTATTCAGACCTTATGTACATGTAGCATTTGATTACTGTTTGTTATATTGAAAATTTAATAAAAACTATTGAAAAGGATATACACTATATAAATATATACACTATATAAATATTGGGACGCCTGGCTTTACACCCACATGAACTTTAATTGCATCCCATTCTTAGTCTGTAGGGTTCAATATTGAGTTGGCCCACCCTTTGCAGCTATAATAGCTCCAACTCTTCTGGGAAAGCTGTCCATAAGGTTTAGGAGTGTGTCTTTGGGAATGTTTGATCATTCTTTCAGAAGCACATTTGTGAGGTTAGACAATGATGTTGGAGAGAAGGCCTGGCTCACAGTCTGCGCTCTAATTTAAGACAATGTTCTATCTGGTTAAGGACAGGTGTCACGGAGCTTACCTTTGTTGGAGTCTATAACGCAGAGATGTACGCTCACCCTTGCAGATATCCACAGTCCAAGGTGACCAGGTAAGAAAGCCACCTGGGCTGTGAATTTGTGCACGAGGGCTTGGCAGGGAAGGTGCTCCAATAAGCAGGACTAGCAGGAATACAATGGGAAGGGAAGTCCAGGAATAACTGTAGTCACTGGATGACACAAGTCCAGATAAGGATCATAGGAACAACAAGGAGCGAAGGTAAGGATGGAAGCCGGAGTCAGTCTGGAACACACGCTTGGGAAACAGGAACAAAGTCTGTCAAACAGGAACAATGATCAGGAACACAGGAACAAGGATCAGCAATGAACTGACACTGCTCTAAGCGAGAGACAGTGTTTTATAGCTTGCTTAATTGAGCAATTAGCTTCAGGTGGACAATGATAGACAAGAGCACACTCAGGTGAAGTCCAGCCCCCTAGTGCTGCAGGCAGTACCAGATTAACAAGACTGGATCCATATGAGCTGAACTGTGGCTCAGAGGTAGGATAACAGGACAGAATGTCAAAGTACACAGATTCAAATCCCATGTCAGGTACTTAGCAGCAACCACGCCTGGCTGTCGGTAAGCCATGGCGAGAACCGTGACAGTCCCCCCTCTTTAAAGACACCCTCCGGACAGGAACAGGTTCTTTGCAGAGGTCTTTTACAGGATAGGCATTCGCAGCTTTTAATACTTCCTCAAACAACTTCAGGTCCTCCTTACGTACCACAGTGCCATTAGAAGCATATGTGCAGTCAGGTGAAAGAACTTCGTTGTCAGGGCAGGAAGTAATGAACGTGCTTGCTAGAACAGGAGTTTCTTTGGAAAGAGGTACAGATGTTACTGGAGCTGGAGGAGGGACTTCCACAGGGGTATTGGTTTCAATGATTGCCATAGTCTGGGTGCCCTTTTCAGACACAGAACGGGGACAGAGCTGGCAGCAACCTTGGCAGTTTCCAGGCTGTGTTTCTGGGAAGACGGGACGGATCTGCATGGTATCCACTGGGAGATCCTTAGACCTGGATGGACGAGTTGGGCAAAATGTGATAAAATGTCCCCTCTCTCCACAATAGAAACAAAGGCCACTGTTTCTCCTACGGTCTCTTTCTTTGAAGACAGCCTGGTGCGCACGGCGCCGATCTCCATGGGCTCCTCTTTAACCTCTGGAGGATTAAGGCATATTGGAGTAGTGTCAGGGTGACAAGGCCAACTGGTGCAGGCAGGCTTGTACTGTGACCAGGCAGAGTCATATTCGTATGGGTTTGCTTTTTCTCTAGGTACCCGAGGTCTGCGGGAACCGGGAGCAGGCTTGGAAGCAGCTTTCTGGGAGGTAAGACACTGAGAGTCCATGGCATTTATAAATGACTCCCAATTGTCCAAGATAGGACTTTTCTCCTGCAGCTTCTGGTATGCCCATGTCTTCATCCTTCCGGAAAGCAGATTAATAGCAGAATGAACCTTGATAAAGTCACTGTAATAGGTCCTGGGCTTAAGGACAAACAGGAGCTCACAATCCATCCCGAAGGTTTTACATGAGGAACGGGAACCATCAAATCTGTCAGGTAACAAGACATAGGGTTCTGGATGTGTAGGTTCCAGGGCTGGGCGTACTGTGCCTTTAAGTATCAGCACTTCTTGCTGCAATTCAGCCACAGTCTGGGCCAGGCTGGATACCTGCTGGGTGAGCTGCTTGCAAATTTTATGCGGACTCCATATGGTCAGTTCATTATGTCATGGAGCTTACCTTTGTTGGAGTCTGTAACGCAGAGATTTACGCTCACCCTTGCAGATATCCACAGTCCAAGGTGACCAGGTAAGAAAGCCACCTGGGCTGTGAATTTGTGCACGGGGGCTTGGCAGGGAAGGTGCTCCAATAAGCAAGACTGGCAGGAATACAATGGGAAGGGAAGTCCAGGAATAACTGAAGTCAGTGGATGACACAAGTCTGGATAAGGATCACAGGAACAAAAAGGAGCGAAGGTAAGGATGGAAGCCGGAGTCAGTCTGGAACACACGCTTGGGAAACAGGAACAAAGTCTGTCAAACAGGAACAATGATCAGGAACACAGGAACAAGGATCAGCAATGAACTGACACTGCTCTAAGCGAGAGACAGTGTTTTATAGCTTGCTTAATTGAGCAATTAGCTTTAGGTGGACAATGATAGACAAGAGCCCACTCAGGTGAAGTCCAGCCCCCTAGTGCTGCAGGCAGTACCAGATTAACAAGACTGGATCCATATGAGCTGAACTGTGGCTCAGAGGTAGGATAACAGGACAGAATGTCAAAGTACACAGGTTCAAATCCCATGTCAGGTACTTAGCAGCGACCATGCCTGGCGCCATGGCTAGAACCGAGACAACAGGACTCTGTGCAGGCCAGTCAAGTTCCTCCTCCCCAAACTCGCTCATCCATGTCTTTATGGACCTTCCTTTGTGCACATGTCCAAATCATTTGGTGGAGGGGGGAATTATGGTGAGGGGTTGTTTTTCAGTGGTTGGGCTTGGCCCCTTAGTTCCAGTAAAGGGAACTCTTAAGGAGTTAGCATTCCAAGACATTTTGGAGAATTTCATGCTTCCAACTTTGTGGGAACAGTTTGGGGTTGGTCCTTTCTGTTCCAACATGACTGCGCACCAGTGCACAAAGCAAAGGGCCATAAAGACACGGATGAGTGAGTTTGAGGTGGAGGAACTTAACTGTGGAAACTTCACACTGGACCTCATGCAACTTTGATTCTGTGCCTCTCCACTCTTCCTTTTCAGACTCTAGGACCTTGATTTCTAAATTAAATGCAAAACTTTCCACAGTCCGCGATGATTTGGGAAGCCATGTCATCTGCTGATGTTGGTCCACTGTATTTTATCAAGTCCAAAGTCAGTGCAGCCCTCTACTAGGAAATTTTAGTGCACTTCATGCTTCCCTCTTCTGACCAGCTTAATGGAGATGATTTCATTTTCCAGCAGGACTTGGTACTTTTGGTAGTGTGGGCAGGTGCCAATACCTGGTTTAATGATCATGATATCACTGTGCTTGATTGGCCAGAAAACTTGCCTGACCTAATCCCCATAGAAAATCTGTGGGGTATTGCCAAGAGGAAGATGAGAGACACCAGACCAAACAATGCAGATGAGCTGAAGGCCGCTTAAAAGCAACCTGGGCTTCCATAACACCTCAGCAGTGCCACTGGCTGATCACCTCTATGCCACGCCACATTGATGCAGTAATACATGCAAAAGGAGCACCGAATAAGTATTGAGTGCATACTATATTGTACATTTACATACTTTTCAGTAAGCCAAGATTCCTGTATTAAAAATCCTTATTTCTCTAGCAGTCATCGACAGACGCAGCTCTCCTTAATCATAGACTCATAGGGTTATGCTCCTCCTTCTAGGGATAGTCACTAGGTGGAAAAAGACTTGTCCACACCTTTGGGAGCTGTCCCAGCAAGCATAACCCCTCAGATTCTGCTATACTCAAACAGTTGTTTTCTGCCTAGTGTCAGGGATAGACCTAGCTCCCTGCTGGGACTTCGGTCTTAGCTGTATCAGGGAAAAATTTGTTCTTTTTTATTTTTTAACTAGTTAGTTCCTGAGGACCAAGATCCAGATGAAACGCCGGTTGGTATTTGCACTGGATAATCTAGACCCTTAACCTCCCTGGCGGTATGATTCTTTCGGATTTTAGGTGCTGAAAGCGGTACCATTATTTTGCATGCAATTCTTGTGAATGAGCAGCCCAAACCAACTGTATACATTATATAAATATATATATATATATATTTATATGTATGTATATATATATATATATATATATATATATATATATATATACGTATATATATGTGTATATATATATATATACATAAAAAGTACAGTAAAATTGCAGGAAAGGGCATTGGGGAGCAAACAAATGTGATTTTTCTTTATTTTGAACTGTATCAGTGTGTTTGGTGTGTTTTTACATTTGAATTTGCCGCTGGTTCCACCCCCCTGCGAACGTCACGTCGCAGGAGACGGAAGCCGGGGCACGGAGACGATTGGGAGGAAGATCCGTCGCGAGACACCGCCGGGACACATCGCTGGATCCCGGTGACAAGGTAAGTAACCTCTTATACAGGATCCAGCGATGCTTCGGCTCTGAAATTTAACCCCGAGCCACGCTCGGGAATACCGCTAAGGTTAAGGTCTCCCAGCTTGGCCTGTGAGCGTGAGCAGGTTATAGTTCAGAACTAGGCCTCACCACGACAGTGCCCTGATGGATGGGGACGAGCCTGCAAGTGGATCGTCTCACCGGGATGCAACGACCTGGAATGCCCTGAGTCGCAGCTTCCCCTTGGCTAACAGCACCCCCATCCCGGGTGGGAGGTGATCTGTTTTGGAGTGGCGCCCACCTGGTACCGTGGTATGGTGATTAAGCTGTCCCCTCAACACCCTTTGAGGTCGCGGGGTGGGCGTAAGTCCAAAGGCGGCAAATCCAGACCTGCAGAGAAGCTCTCCTCTGCACGAAGCTGCGCCCTCACCCGATTCTGGGGTGGGGGGACGTCTTCAATTCTTTCAGGAACCCTGGACTTCCTTGATTCAGGACAAATGGGTTCACAAATTAATCCATTCCGGATACAAAATCGAATTCCGATCTCGTCCTCGGGACCGGTTCTTCCCATCCAATCTTCATTTGTCCCCAGCCAGGTTGCGGGACCTGTGCGGGGCGGTACAGGACTTGCTTACGCAAGTGGTGATTGTGCCAGTTCTGGCTCCGGAACGCTTTCCAGGATTTTATTATAATCTGTTCACCGTGCCCAAAAAAGAAGGCAAGGTGCGTTCCCTCCTAGACCTCAAGGCCCTGAACCGTTTTGTACGGGTACAGAGGTTTCGGATGGAGTCCATCCGCACAGTGGTAGAACCTCTGCATCAGGGAGATTTCTTAGCCTCCATAGGTATCAAGGAAGCATATATTCACATCCCTATCTACGCTGGTCACCAGAGGTTTCTCCGCTTTGTGGTGGCGGAGCAGCATTATCAATTTGTGGCGTTACCCTTTGGTCTCGCCTCTGCTCCCAGGGTGTTTACCAAGGTTCTGGCTCCGGTGCTAGCATTGCTATGTCGGAGGGGGGATTGCGGTACTGGGGTACCTGGACGATCTCTTGTTGAGAGCGGACTCTCATTCGGTCCTGTTGGGGAACCTGGAGGTCACTGTCAGAACTCTACCATTCTGACAGTGAGTTTGGTTGGAACATCAATTTAAAAATTTCCATGTTGACTCCTGTCCTGCGACTGGAGTACCTAGGTTTGATTCTAGATTCAGTTTTGGTGAGAGTTTGCACAAGTTGCAGGCGGCGATTCAGTTGTTGTTGGACAACAAGCTGTCCTCCCTCAGGGTTTGCATGCGAGCCTTGGGCCTCATGGTGTCTACCTTCAAATCGGTTCCGTGTGCTCAGTTCCATACAAGACCTCTGCAGCGGGAGATTCTGGTAAAGTGGAACAAGGATCCAAAGACCTTGGATTCTGTGATTCGATTGAGTCACAACACAAAATCTACTCGCCTGTCGAGCTGGGGCGGGGTGCTGGGGAAGCTCTGTGCCCAGGGTACCTGGGCGGTGGAAGAGTCAAAACTTCTGATACATTTTTTGGAACTTAGAGCGATCAAACTTTGTTTGAATCATTGGATGACTCGTCTACACGATTTTCCGGTTCGGGTTCAATCAGACAACGCCACGGCGGTGGCCTACATCAATCACCAGGGGAGCACCAGGAGTGTCCTGGTGGCCAAGGAGATGGCCAAGATTCTGACTTGGGCAGAAAGCTTTGTTCCAGCCCACTCAGCGGTACACATTCCAGGTGTGGAGAACTGGCAGGCAGATTACCTGAGTCGTCAGGTGTTGGACCAAAGGGAGTGGTCCCTACATCTGGAGGGGTTTCATCTGCTGTGTGTTCGGTGGGGGACCCCTGAGGTCGATCTGTTTGCCTCTCACCTCAACAAGAAGGTGCAGAGATTCGTAGCCAAGTCTCGAGATCCTATGGTTGACGCCACAGATGCACTGGTGGCTCCTTGAGATCGGTATCGACTGATTTAGGCCTTTCCTCAGTTGAAACTTCTGCTGCGCCTGCTGCACAGGATAGAGGTGGAAAACATTCCAGTGATTCTGGTGGCTCCAGACTGGCCTCCCTTGTTCCAGGTACACAGACCAGATAAGGCTGGTCGCCGATACCCCTTGAAGACTTCTTCTCAGGGAAGATCTGCTGTCTCAAGGTCTGATCTTCCATCCTGCTTTACAGTCGCTGGCTTTAACGGCATGGCCATTGAAAGTCAGGTGTTGAGAGATAGGGGACTTTCCGACTCTGTAATTCCCACTCTCCTGAAGGCTAGGAAGTTGACTTCCAGAAAAATCTATCATCACACGTGGAGATCGTACATTTCATGGTGCGAATCGCTGAAAGTGCATCCTCGCTTTTTTTCTATTGCCAGGGTGTTGGCTTTTTTACAAAATGGAGTTGAACAGCGGTTGGCTTTGGGTACTATCAAAGGCCAAGTTTTGGCTTTGGCTAAATATATTTAAAGCCCGTTAGCCACGAATGGTCTCATCTGGACATTCATCCAGGGTTTGCTTCATTTGGCGCCTCCACGGCAATCCCCGCTACCGCCTTGGGATCTCAATCTGGTGCTGTCTGTTCTTCAAAAGCCTCCTTTTGAGAAAATTTGGGGGATTTCGCTGCTTTCCCTGTCTCAGAAGGTTGCCTTCTTGGTAGAGATCACTTCTGGCCACAGACTATCTGAATGGCGGCGTTGTCTTGTCGCTCTCCTTATCTGGTGGTTCACAGAGATAAGGTGGTACTTCGAACTCATCAGTCGTTCCTTCGTAAGGTGGTTTCTGATTTTGATTTAAATGAAGACATTGTACTGCCTTCCCTTTGTCCTAAAGCTTTCTAAGGAGTATGCCTTACACTCTTTGGATGTGTTTTGGGCGATCCCGGTTTATTTGGAAACCACTGAGTCTTTCAGAAAATCGGACACTCTTTTTGTCCTTACGGATGGACCTCGTAAGGGACTGGCTGTGTCTGCTGCGACCATTTCCAGATGGATCAGACAAACGGTGGTTCAGGCCTATTCACTGAAGGGTCAGGTTCCTACTTTCCAAGTGAAGGCGCATTATACTAGAGCGCTGAGTGCCTCTTGGGCTTTTTGCCATCAGGCGTAAGTGCTACAAGTTTTCAGGGTGGCAAGTTGGTCGTCCGTGCATACGTTCACAAAATTCTACAAGGTAGATGTGTTGACATCTGCAGATGCTTCTTTTGGCTGCAAGATTTTACAGGCTGCAGTTTAAGAGAGATCTTCTTTTTTGTTTTCTCTTTGAGGGTTCCTTTTTTTCCGGGGGAGATCCAGTTGTTCCTGATTGAGCTCCAATTTATCTGGTTGGCTACATTGGCTATTGGCGCATTCAGGTTTTTTGTTCCCACCCCTCATGTTTTGACTGCTTTGGGACATCCCTATGAGTCTATGATTAAGGAGAGCTACGTCTGTCAATGAACGATAGAGAAAACTGGATTTTTGCAAGAACGTACTGTAAAATCCTTTTCTCTGAAGTTCATCGACAGACGCAGCACCCGCCCCTCTACTTTGAGTTATGGGTTTTTTTATGACACTGCTTGCAACACAACTGTTTGAGTATAGCAGAGCCTGAGGGGGTATGCTTGCTGGGAAAGCCCCCATGGGCATGGACAAGTCTTTTTCCTCCTAGTGACTATCCCTAGGAGGAGCATAACCCTAGGAGTCTATGATTAAGGAGAGCTGCGTCTGTCGAACTTCAGAGAAAAGGATTTTACGGTAAGTTCTTACAAAAATCCAGGTTTTTATTGGTCTTATGTAATATTCTAATTTTCTGAGATACTGAATTTTGGGTTTTCTCTAGCTGTAAGCCCTAATCGTCAAAATGAAAAGAAAGAAATGCTTGAAATATATCACTATGTGTAACGCATCAATATAAAGTAGGAGTTTCACGTTTTGAATTGAATTACTGAAATAAATATATTTTTTGAGGATATTCCAATATTATGAGATGCACCTGTACAATATACCATGTAGAAGTGAGCGTAGACCATAAGGGACATGAAAGTTAGTATTTGCAGTATTGCCAGATAACAATGAAGGGAAAAAAGCCTGGACAAAAGGAAAATTAATGCAGTTACTAAAGCTGGCCATACATTATGCAAATATATTTTCTTCCACCATGGATTGAAGGAAAGAAAATAGCTAGATTCCCCCATTAACACAGTCAGTGTTGATGGGGAATCCCTCCTGTTGCGCAATTGTATTCTGACAGCGGGAGGTTTCCCAGCGATCAGAATACAATGCCACCGGTAATGATTGAACAAAACAAACCTAAGAGGCTGAATGTATTGAAGTAGATCAATAGACTGACTTCAATTCAACCTCCCTGCCCACAGATGGTTCGAAATTCATCCAGTTCCTGCCGAACAGGCTGAATTGTGATCCATCTATGGCCGGCTTTAGTCTAAGGACTAGTTTATAAATATGACATTTTGGGTTTCAGTGCCTTTTAATGACAATAAGTATGTAACCATGAATACTATTTAGGTTGACATCTTTTTTCTGTTACAAAAAAAGGACGGAGGTAAAGTTCTGAGCATTGAAAGAAAACATACTTTTTTCCAATTTTCCAGTTTATGATATGATCTCAGGAGAATACAGAGTATTGCAATGCAAGGACAGGGAAACGTTCCCATCTGTTGCCATGCAATTTAACCAACATTTTACTTCATCTGAAATCTGTTTTGTGAAGACTGTTTTATTGTGCATTTTACTGTGACCAAGTTGTAATCTTTTTTATTGATCAATCTTATTTTTTTGAAATAGAAGTATAAAAGGGATATACAGCATTGTATAAAGTTATCCAAAATGGTACAAAGATATGGAAGACAAAAGATAAGATGCAATTACAGCAATATGGCAGTTACAAGTTATGACTATCCGGTAGTAATGGCCATCCGGTAGTAAAAGTACTACAAGAACCTCAGAAGGATATTACACTGACATGCATGAAGTAGACCTCATATTCAACCAATGTTACAGTTGTATACATCATATTGTGTAGGCACAGGCGTGCGCATGGGGTGTGCTGGGTGTGCGCAGGCACACCCTAATCGCCCTCGTGCCCTGTCTGTGCTTTCACTGCTGCCTGCTGGTGCTGCAACGTGTGCCAGTATTACCAATAACTAACTGTGGTCAGGTGCGGGCTGGCAAAAACAGCTGTGCTGCGAGTGGGAGGTTGGAGGTGTTTGTTCAGGGACTAGGGGACCACAGCCGCGGAGTAATTTTAGCCACATTTTCCGATACGGCTTCTATAGTTCCGGCTGCAGGTCTCGCCGGCGTTGATGGAGTGATATACAGCTGCACTCTGCCTCCCCTCTGGCCTCTCTATCCCCGCTTTGGAAGTTTGGCAGAAGCAGCGGAGGATAGCGGCAGGCAGCTAGAGGTGAGCAGTGTCAGTGTGTGCTGCCTGCCAATTCAAATCAATATGAATGTATACATATATTTTTCCCCATACATGCACTTTAAGTAGATTTTTAAATGTAATTTTTTCAAATTGTTCTCACACGTGTTAAAATAACGGTTTGATATCTGATCAGATATCAAATCGTTATTTTAACGTGTGAGAACAATATAAAAAAATGACAATATAAAATGAACTTAACCCCTTGACCTCTGGAAGATTTTCCCACTTCATGACCAGGCCATTTTTTTTTGCTATTTAACTGCACTACTGACAATTGACAATTATAAAAGTGTGTGTGTGTGTGTGTGTATATATATATATATATATATATATATATATATATATATACACGCACATGTGTTTGAGCTTTGGTTTGAGGTGCACACCCTAATGCCATAGGCTGCGCACACCTATGCGTGTAGGATATCGTGAGCTATATTAATAACCTCGGTCTCACATTAAGAAATACTCTGGTAGGATCAGTAGGGCTGCTATACATATGGATGATTGCCAGATATTGGTAAGAAGATGCATCAGAGAGGTTTAGTACTTGTAAGTACTTGTTTAGTACTTGTAAGTAGGTGAGTACTTGCACTCAAGGGAAGAGTACAAAGGAAACAGAAGGGGAGAATGGTAAGAAAGAGAAAAAGGGGAGGGGGTACGCACTCCATTATGGCAGGGGGACACTAGTATCCATTGCACCTTTGGCCCATTGGGCGAATTCTGCTGAATATCGGAACAAGGACCAAGAGGACTATGTAATGGAGCATTGTTCCAGTTTCCCATTTTCCTGAGCTAATAGACGTTCCAGGTCTCCAATCTTGTCCACCTCAATGGCCCAGTTTCCCAGGGAAGGCATATCCGGTGTTATCCAATGTCTAGGTATCACTGCTCTTGTTGCGGCCAAAAAGTGCCGCAGGATGTCTTTTTTGATTGATTTGAATGAACCTGGGATTATTGACAAAAGGACCATCTCCGGTGTGGGTTGAAGGGAGGTCACCACCAGCCTGCAGTACAGAGTAAAAATCGTCTCCCAAAGTTTCTGGACTGGGGGGGCAATCTCACCAAATATGGAACAGAATCCCCCTAGCAGATAAGCACCTCCAACAAATGTCAGGTAGGGAAGTGTCTATGTATTTAATGGTTGAGAGACATCTGTACCAGCTGGTCATTAACTTAAAGCCCTTCGCCTGAGTTTTGGTAGCCAGCGAGAGTTTGTGTTAGGATGAAGCATTTCTGCCAGTCGATGGGTGAGATAGCATGTTGAAGTTCTTTTTCCCAAGCTCGTGTATATTGCGGAAGATCAGGAGTAACAAGGAATACAGTTGGGAGTCGATACGTACTGGAGGACCGCCTTGCAAAAGCAGGTCCTCAAAACCCGAAGGGTCCACTAAAATATCCAATAAGGAGGGAAGTGTACGGAGATAAGATAGGACCTGTTGTCTCTTGAACCACACCGTGGAGTGTTGGAAGGATACCCGGGAGGAGGCCTCAGTCACCAATGATGGATCAGTGTGTAGGATTTTGGCAAGGCGTCTGAGGTTGTCATAACTCCATGGGCCAAACCTCTTCCCATTAGAAGCCAGTAGGAAGGCCGGGGTTCCAAAGAAAGGGGTCATGGGGCCCTGTGACTCTCAGACAAATTGCCGGATGTTATCAATCGGTCCCAAATCTGAAGGGTCCAACAAGTAAGAGTACAAGAGAAAGGTGTATCTCTACGGTGGACAGCAGGTGTCCATGGCAGGGCACATAGGTCAATTGAGTTGAGGTGACGTTCCAGTTGGACCCACAATTTGGATGAGTGGTGGTAGAACCAGTCAACAATACACGCAAGTACTGCTGCCTTGTAGCACAAAGAAGCATTGGGTACTCCAGCTCCCCCTCGGGCCCTGGGGAGGGAGAGTGTTTTGTATCTAATACTAGGGACAGGCCGTTTTCCAGATAAATTTAGAGAACAGCCGATTAAGCTTCCTAAAGTAAGATGTAGGTATAAACATGGGTATCGTTTGGAATAAATATAGGAAGCGGGGAAGCACATCCATTTTCAATGTATTAATCCTCCCAAACCATGAAAATCTCTTGTTGGCATATACGGATAAGTCTGATTGGGTTCTGAGAAGTAGGGGCTCAAAATTGTCAGCAAAGAATCGGGATGCATGTAATCATCATTTTTCATGCACTTTGGTTGTAATAAGTTATTTATCTGAAATGTTGCATTATAGTGTTCACATTTCCTGTTACCTACAACTAAAGTAGAACAGGAAAATATATTTTTTCATGGAGGGAGGGATAAGAAGGTTTATTTTGGCCACCTGTGTCCCATTGGGGAGAGATTACTCTTCACTTTCCGTCCTGTAGCCAAAACAGGAAGTTAGAGAAAATCCCTCTAAATTAAGGAATCTGTGGTGGTCACCAGGGTAACAAGAACTAGTGAACCCATTGTAATATATTCCCACTATTCCTGTTGTGGGAACAACTTAAATTTTGGGATTTTCTTTTACTCGCACTTTTGGTTATATTGGTAAACAGGACTTATAGAGAGGGTGAATGTACCCAATGGTGGCACAAGGAACACTAAAAACCTGACAGCTGTTTCAATCCCTATCCACTCTAAACTAAAACAAAAGTTTTGCCTTTAGTTATACTTAACTCTTGTCATTGTCATTACTGGGAACAAAGATTAATGTATTCCACATGTTTTTTATTGTAAGTGTTTTATAGACATTAAAAATATAGAGTATAGAACAATCCTAAACAAGAACCTAATATATCATTTTCTTTAGTTATAAGTTCAAGAGCCTTAATCATTGTTTAAGCGCTGGAGAGCCCATCAACCCCCAGGTAATGGAGCAATGGAAAGCCAGTACTGGACTAAACATTTATGAAGGCTATGGCCAAACTGAAACTGTAAGTTACCTTTTCAGTAAAGCTTATTTATTAGTTAGACTGCTACAATTATTTTTAGGTTTACTGCACTTATAGCTCATCCGATTCAGAGTGGAATTAACAGATGGAGTCCTTCACATTCCTATACCAGTTAACCTAGAAAAAAGGTCCCAATTCCAATCATACTTTAGGGCACCCAGTCTTACATGCAAATTTCTCAAGGACCAGGCACTCTCAGAAGCCACGCCAACATACTGCAACAGACTACTCTCAGCTGAACTCTCATTGGGAGCATCGTGGTAAAATCTTTCTATTTCAAGAATCGACACCCTAATGCCATAGGCTGCGCACACCTATGCGTGTAGGATATCTTGAGCTATATTAATAACCTCGGTCTCACATTAAGAAGTACTCTGGTAGGATCAGTAGGGCTGCTATACATATGGATGATTACCAGATATTGGTAAGAAGATGCATCAGAGAGGTTTAGTACTTGTAAGTACTTGTTTAGTACTTGTAAGTAGGTGAGTACTTGCACTCAAGGGAAGAGTACAAAGGAAACAGAAGGGGAGGATGGTAAGAAAGAGAAAAAGGGGAGGTGGTACGCACTCCATTATGGCAGGGGGACACTAGTATCCATTGCACAGTTTTATTCATGCAGATGAAAAAGTAAATAGGGATATTTTTTTCACATGATTGGATATTTGAAGAGAATTTTCACACATTTTATTGGGGGAATACTCTTAAAACCTTTAGCTTGTCTAGGTTCATCTCTGTCTCTTTTTTCCTCATTAAACACACTGTATGTAGCTGGTTGCTAAGGAGTGGGACGGGGTTCCCCGCTGATAACAATGTAAAAAAAGAATTGCCAAAAAAAAAAAAAAAACGATTGGGGAAAAAATGGAATGGGGTCCCCCCAATCCATACTAGGCCCTTTTGGGTCTTGTATGGATTTGGAGGGGAACCCCACACCCACATAAAAAAATGGCATGGGGTGCCCCACAAAATCCTTACCAGATACCAGCATGGGGACGAGCGAGCGCTCTCCCCGCTTCTGAACCATACCAGGCCACATGCCCTCAACCTGGGGGGGGGGGGGGGGGGGGCATTTTTGGTGCGGCTCTATTGAAGTCTATTACACGTAACGCACAATCTGCTGCAAGAAAAAAGTCCCTGACCCTTTCCAAAAACGCACCGGCTGAAAAACGCATAATGTGAACATGTGTCATAGGAAACTATGTTAAATGGACTGTAGTGTGTTTCTGAAAACTGCAAAACACAATAAAAAACGCATAGGTGTGAACGTAGGGTTAATCAGCCTCATGCTCTATTCACACTTGTACTACTACTCCAACTTGGATACGACTTTGGCCTTGACCAGGGTAATGGACGACTGTTGCATTGTATAACATTCAGGTATGACTTTCATGCAACTTCTGAGGGTTAACGTTGAAGTCTATGGCTCTCAAGTTGTATAAAAGTCGGACCAAGGTAGTGCATGAACTACTTTGAAGTTTCTGCAACTTTAATTCACACATAAATGAATGGGTATCATTGGAAAACATGGGGAACGACTTGTCATGCAACTTTGATGTCCAAAGTTGCATGACAAGTTGCACAAGTGTGAAAGGGGCCTTAATACATCCATTATGGTTTGTGAAGATGGACAAATAGAATGCATTTAAGTGCATTCAACTTGTAACTGAGATCAGTTTTTGATGCTTTTTTTTTTTTTTTTACATTGTTCATTTAAAGGTTTTTCTGATCGCCTTATAAACTGCATCAAGCTTAAAGTTATTTCTATTGATTTGTGTGAGGAGAAAAGCAGTTATGATATGAACAAATGCCCATGCCCTTACCAGTTCAGCTAAAGTTTTTTTCAAGTACAAGCAAGCAGATATACTGCTTGCTATTCTATGTACACCATGATATATTGCAGGTGCTGGACACATACTGAATGACAAATCTTGTTATTCTATAGGTGCTGGTATGTGGAACATTCAAAGGAATGAAAATAAAACCTGGATCTATGGGGAAGTCTTCACCAGATTATGATGTCCAGGTACTCACTGAAATAAAATATTGTGTTCTTGGACTGCTTACCCACAATACGCATTGCATATTATGTATTATTCATTTAGACTCTAAAAGGATTTTTTAAGCCTTGTATGAAAAATTATATTTTAGAGACTTTGTGTGCCTGTAACAATCTGGGCACATGTACCAGATCTCCTGTACAGTGCCATGGGTCTGAGAATAAAATACAGAGACTACCATACATGTGAAACTAACTTGAAATTTCAGTTTAAATCAGGCAAAAAAAAAAAAAAAAAAACATTACAGGCGCATCAAATATGCAAATCTTAAAGTTTTTTTTTTTTTTTTTTTTTTTTTTTTTAGAATGCAGACAGACCCGGAGTAGAATAGCCTGCCTTCTTCCAATAGATTGTAGAGAAGGATCTTTGCTCTCTGTGGAAAAACTGGTCTGACACCCCCTTTTTTTGGTGCATGCTAGTGTCATATCGAAAGTGAAGAGGTTACTCAACATACAAAAATTCTCCTATCACAGAATTCAGCTTCAGAAGTGATGTCATGTGTTGAATTGTTTTGTATGTGTTCTTTCAGCTCCGAGCATGTGTAGTCTTGCTCTTACGATTTTTTTTTGGACGAAAATTATACTAATGAAAATTGGACGTGTTCATATACGATAAAAATTTTTAGCCTGCACATTCAGTTTTTGTCATCTGAAAATTCAGAATCGGCTGTCAAAAGCATTATACTAACGAACTGAAAATTGTCAGATCGTTCATCAGACAAAATTTTACTTCTAATTTTCTTATCGCGTGTACGGGCCTTTAGACCTAAGGCTATGCAATCAGCAAAGCTCATGCTCCCTGCAGATTCCAGAGCTCTAGCTCTAACTTAGCAAGGAGTGTGTTAAAGCTCTGCAGAGAGGACACTGCTTCCACACAGTGGTCTTCTACACCAGGGGTCTCCAAACTTTTCTGTACAAGAGTCACATTGTATTTTTTGTGTAGCACCCACCTAGTGTAGGATGCTAGGTAAAGTTAGTTGTTGGTTCCTTCTGTAATCAATGGAGTAGTAATTGTTTAGCCTGGTCTGCTCAGGGGTTTCACAGGCTGGGAGATTGATTGCTCTCCTCTCCACATGGTCTTGTGCTGCCCATACACTAGCCAAAAAATCGTTCAAAAATCTGTCATTTGGTCTGTTCGTTTGTTTTTCGTCCAGTTAATGGGCACAAATAGAAAATCGGTTTTAACTTTTCAGAGCTGAAAAATCGAAGGAAGAGTTTGGAAAATTCTGCCGAACGAAAAATAAATTGAAAGGTTAATGTGTTTCTCTTCCGAACTGTTTGCACTAGGCATATGACACAAAATGAATGAAAAACAGATTCATTTATGTCCATTGAATGATTTATCGATCAAAATTCGGTCATTACATGATGGCACGATCGTCTGCTCTCACAGCCGTGCGTTTGTTTTTCGAAAAGGAGTTTGAATGATTTTTTGTATAGTGTATGGCCAGCATTAGTTGTTTGCATAACAGATTACATGATGGTAATTTCTCAAAACTGGACTGGCCAGAACCTGGAGTTGTGCATGGCAACCAGTCGGCTTCTATTTTTCATTTTCAAAGCTGAACTGAACAAGCTGACGCTAGAAGCCAATTGGTTGCACTGAACAGCTGGTCCAGTTTTGATAAATTTCCCCTCAGGGCGTTTTGAGGCTCACAGGGCGCCTACAGGTAAGCATCGTGATTTTTAATTTTAAATGAGAATTACAGTGATATTGCCTACAATAGCTTCGAAAATTTGGAAAGAGGCCACTGTTAAAGCCAATGTTTGGCCTGCAGAGATAAAGAAAGGTGACAATTATATATATATATATATATATATATATATATATATATATATTTTTTTTTTACTATAGTTGCTTTTTAATGCATCACTTTATGCTATGCAAACTAACCATCCACTATGGTTTTCAGGATGTTGGTGCATCTGCATTTACAATTTTCTCCTAATTCTCCTGCAAAGTTCCACAAATAGTTCCTACCATTGCAGTCATCCCAATGCAGCTTTCTGTGATGCTGTTGCAATAATGCTGTACTGCTCCTGAATTCAAAGTACAGTTGCCCCCTCATATAGGCTGTGTCTACTTGCACTACAGTAGAATTAAAATATGTTGCAGGGGGTGTAGCTTGTCAATCAGACCTGGCCACATCTAGTCCTGCCCACTGCTTTCTGGATTGACCACAATGCCTTTATTGCTGAAATCCTCCTACTATGTACAGCTGTGAGACACAAATTAAGGATTTGGCCTAGGCCCCTTTCACACGGACTTTCTGATCCAGTTCACCTGTAAGTTTTTCAGGTGGACCTGATTGGATGCTCCATGCAGCTCTATGGAGCAGCGGGTGTCAGCGGAGACATCCCCGCTGACACCCACTGCTATCCGATCCGGTCCGTGAAATTCGGACGGATCGAAACCATATTTTCCATCCGTCTGGACGATCGGATAGGATCAGATGAAATTGGACAGGCGGTCCGTTTTCATCCGATCTCCCATAGAAGAGAGTGGGGCTCTGACAGCTCCATCTCTACAAAGTAAGCAGAGATGGAGCTGTCATCCACCTGCTTAGCAGGGATCGCCGGATCAATCCCCGCTGAGCAACACGGAGTCTGTCGGGCGCACCGCCCGTGTGAAAGGGGCCTTACTTTAGAGAAGGTGGAGGATTTTTTTTTTTTATGAGGCTTGAACATCACATAGTAACTGGATTTGGTACATGATCAGACTCTCAAATAACACCCTTTAGCTGTTCTTTAAAGAACACATTAGCTATTTGCAAATAAATCTTACCTCAGCCTTTTCCTTGCCTGTGCTATGACAGCTGTCATTACGAAAAATTTTAAAAACTCTAATCTTATGAATATATATATATATATATATATATATATATATATATATATATATACAGTGCCTTGCGAAAGTATTCGGCCCCCTTGAAACTTTGCGACCTTTTGCCACATTTCAGGCTTCAAACATAAAGATATAAAACTAATTTTTTGTGAAGAATCAACAACAAGTGGGACACAATCATGAAGTGGAACGAAATTTATTGAATATTTCAGACTTTAACAAATAAAAAACTGAAAAATTTGGCGTGCAAAATTATTCAGCCCCCTTAAGTTAATACTTTGTAGCACCCCCTTTTGCTGCGATTACAGCCGTAAGTCGCTTGGGGTATGTCTCTATCAGTTTTGCACATCGAGAGACTGAAATATTTGCCCATTCCTCCTTGCAAAACAGCTCGAGCTCAGTGAGGTTGGATGGAGAGCGTTTGTGAACAGCAGTTTTCAGCTCTTTCCACAGATTCTCGATTGGATTCAGGTCTGGACTTTGCCATTCTAACACCTGGATATGTTTATTTGTGAACCATTCCATTGTAGATTTTGCTTTGTTTTGGATCATTGTCTTGTTGGAAGACAAATCTCCGTCCCAGTCTCAGGTCTTTTGCAGACTCCATCAGGTTTTCTTCCAGAGTGGTCCTGTATTTGGCTCCATCCATCTTCCCTGTCCCTGCTGAAGAAAAGCAGGCCCAAACCATGATGCTGCTACCACCATGTTTGACAGTGGGGATGGTGTGTTCAGGGTGATGAGCTGTGTTACTTTTACGTCAAACATAACGTTTTGCATTGTTGCCAAAAAGTTTGATTTTGGTTTCATCTGATCAGAGCACCTTCTTCCACGTTTGGTGTGTCTCCCATGTGGCTTGTGGCAAACATTAAACAACACTTTTTATGGATATCTTTAAGAAATGGCTTTCTTCTTGCCACTCTTCCATAAAGGCCAGATTTATGCAGTATACGACTGATTGTTGTCCTATGGACAGAGTCTCCCACCTCAGCTGTAGATCTCTGCAGTTCATCCAGAGTGATCATGGGCCTCTTGGCTGCATCTCTGATCAGTCTTCTCCTTGTATGAGCTGAAAGTTTAGAGGGACGGCCAGGTCTTCGTAGATTTGCAGTGGTCTGATATTCCTTTAATTTCAATATTATCGCTTGCACAGTGCTCCTTGGGATGTTTAAAGCTTGGGAAATCTTTTTGTATCCAAATCCGGCTTTAAACTTCTCCACAACAGTATCTTGGACCTGCCTGGTGTGTTCCTTGTTCTTCATGATGCTCTCTGCGCTTTAAACGGACCTCTGAGAATATCACAGTGCAGGTGCATTTATACGGAGACTTGATTACACACAGGTGGATTCTATTTATCATCATTAGTCATTTAGGTCAACATTGGATCATTCATAGATCCTCACTGAACTTCTGGAGAGAGTTTGCTGCACTGAAAGTAAAGGGGCTGAATAATTTTGCACGTCCAATTTTTCAGTTTTTTATTTGTTAAAAAAGTTTGAAATATCCAATAAATTTCATTCCACTTCATGATTGTGTCCCACTTGTTGTTGATTCTTCACAAAAAATTATCGTTTTATAGCTTTGTGTTTGAAGCCTGAAATGTGGCAAAAGGTTGCAAAGTTCAAGGGGGTCAAATACTTTCGCAAGGCACTGTATATATATATATATATATATATATATATATATCTTCGATTCCTTTTGAAGATGTTTTAAAAAAACAGATTATGTAAAAAGTACAATTATCCTTTGATGTCCTTCCTCACACTGGAAGTAACACATCTATCCTCAACTTTCCTCAAATAATGGGGCCTATATAATGCCACGAAGCTTTTTGTTGAACATCTTCACTGCCAGGTTCTGCTCTTCCCATGCATGTATAGTGTAATCTCCATTGATCTGAATGGAAAGCCCATATTCTGAAGAAGTACAGAGGAATACAAACTGTCTATTGAAATAAATGGAGATCTTTGTATTCATATATCCACAGTGTAAGTCCACTAAAAGTGGACATTTTAAACCAACCATAGGGTAGAGGGTATGTTGCAACATTCCTAATAGCAATGTAATCTCACCCTTTACACTTCCATACATTCAGCTGGGGTTTGATGAAGAGTCAACAGTTTCCATGTTTCCTCACTGAATGAAGGCTAGTAGCCATTTTTTGATGGGGAGTGCCTTTGTTATACCACTGTGGTGCTCTTAACACTAAAGCCCCGTACACACGCACAGATTGTTGGCCGTAAATTGTCGGCCAACGTCCGATCTGCCGATTGTAGGCTTGTTAGTATGATGCTTCCGACAACCAACTGCGAATTTTCGGCCGAAAAAAATCTGGTGTGCGTGCTATAAAATTTTTGTTGGCCAACAACAGAACGGCCGATTGTTCCTCAGTCAGTACAGATTTCGGCAGACAAAAATCAGATGAGCAAGACTGGGCATGCTCAGAGAAGAAAAAACACACGGAAAGTCAACCATCACATGACATCACTTCTGAAGTTGGTTTTTGTTGGCCAACAAAAGTCCAGTGCAAGTCTAGAGCACATTTAAACCAACAAACAACACTGGGCAAAAGACGGCCGATCGGTTGGCCAACAATCTGTGCGTGTGTACGGGGCTTTAGTGAACAAACTGTTCATATTAACAGCTTTTAAAGCATTGTCACAGTAAAAGCATTTACCCTTAAAAAAAAGGATCCTGTTCCCTTAAAGTGGAGTTCCACCCATTTTTGGAACTTTAGATCTTTGTAATCCCCTTTAAAATGGCTTTTACCAATGGAAACTTTTTTTTTTTTTTTTTGCTAGTAAATACCTTAATTTCGGATTTATTCCTCCTCTCCTCACTTCCTGGTCCGATCGGCGATGACGTCATTCGGCGATCCGCAGTGTCTGCTGGGATGTATTCTATTCCAGAAATCTCAGTAGCTGTATCTGTACTGAGCCGTGCCTGCCCCGCCTCCGCCCCGCCTCCTCTCAATGAATTGCATTGTATGAATGTATTAAGGCTGTTCTCTGCCCAGCCTCCGCCCCGCCTCCTCTCAATACAACTCAATGAGAGGAGGCGGGGTGGAGGCGGGGCAGAGAACGGCCTTAATACATTCATACAATGCAACTGAATGAGAGGAGGCGGGGCGGAGGCGGGGCAGGCACGGCTCAGTACAGATACAGCTACTGAGATTTCTGGAATAGAATACATCCCAGCAGACACTGCGGATCGCCGAATGACGTCATCGCCGATCGGACCAGGAAGTGAGGAGAGGAGGAATAAAGCCGAAATTAAGGTATTTACTAGCAAAAAAAAAAAAAAAAAGTTTCCATTGGTAAAAGCCATTTTAAAGGGGATTACAAAGATCTATGTATTCCAACCTATTAAAAATGGGTGGAACTCCGCTTTAAAGCATGTTATACAGCACAGTGCTTGAGCTGTGTAATTTTGCCCCCTGTAACACGTTAAAAAAACCTGGCTGATCCTACCAGTTTCTGCCCTCCGTACACTGACCATGGTTTATCATGGCTGCTGAGCCCTGACACCATGGTGAGTGTACGTGCCTCCATCATCCGCTGCTATCTGCAGCTCTCATCTGTCTCCCTTCCCTCCCTGCCTGTCAGCTCTCACTAGCGCAGCTCTGCCCCCCCTCCCAGCTGCTAAAAAAACAATGTTATCTTTACACCATCCCCTCTGTTAGATTAAAACCTGTGTCCTAGTGTCTGTGCTTTATTTAAAAAAAAAAAGCTGATTTCAACCTGTTTTCACAGCGCCTATCGGCGCTCACGTGACTCCCGACTTTCTTCTCCTTTCCTCCCGGCTGACATCAGAGGATGTTCTCGGCTCCGCCCGCTAGAGATGTCAGATGTGGGGGAGGAGAGAGCCAGGAGTCATGTAAACGCTGATAGGTGCTGTGAAAACAGGTAGAAATCTGCTTTTTTTTTTAATAAAGCACAGGAACTAGGTTACAGGTTGTGATCAAACAGAGGGGATAGTGTAAAGATAACATAGTGGCTTAATAACCACTTTAGGAGAAGCTTAAAATGCAATAACGGTCTTAACTTTTCAGTGTATCTATCATTTTAGATTGTTGATGGCGGTGGCAATATTTTACCAGTAAATCAAGAAGGAGATATTGGAATTCGAATATCACCCAAAAAACCATTTTGTCTCTTTTCGCAATACACGGTGAGAAAGCTTGTTAACAACATTGCATTCATTTTGAATGTTCTCTATGAAAATCTAAAGAATGCATTAAGTTAGAGCTTTATATAAAGTAATAATCTCCAGTAGGGTTGAGCTCAGGTGTGTCTGGATTCTAGTCGTACCGTGCTTAAGCCCACCAACTGAATCAAAGTACCCCATTTTTAGTGGGTCCTACACTATTCATAGAATAAAAGATAAAACCCACTTCTCTTAACCAAGGGAGATTCTTACTCCTTACATAGGAGAAGTGTGCTAGCTGCAGATTCCACTGCTAAAACTATACTATAAAGGGATTCCTCCTATAACTTCATTACTGGTGGACACTGATAATGAAGTACTGGTATGGGAGAGTGGGATGCTTCACCCAAGTAGTCTGGTCAGGAATCAATATGTAACAACACAAACAAAAATTATATTTTTCACATTCTTTTATATGAAATTCTCAAAAAAAATGTAAAAATCAAATTTTTTTAAAATTTTTAGGCCAGTTTGTTTTCTGCTACATATTTTTGGTAAAAAAAAAATCGCAATAAGTGTATTTTGATTGGTTTGCGAAAAAGTTATTACGTTTACTAAATAAGGGAAAGATTTATGTCATTTTTGTTTTCTTTAGTAGTAATGGTGGCGATCTGAGATTTTTTGCGGGACTGCGACATTGCGGCGGACAGATCGGACCCCTAACTGACATTTTTGACACTTTTGGGGGTACCAGTGACATTACTACAGTAATCAGTGCTAAAAATATGCACTGTTACTGTGATAATGACACTGGCAGGAAAGGGGTTAACAGTATTGGTGATCAAGGTGTTAAATGTGACCCTAGGGGCGTGGCTTGTGAACTCATCACAGAGACATGTGATCCTATATAGCAGGATCACATGACATCTGTGATCACTTCAGGGAGAAGTAAGGACGGCTGTGTTTACATCAGCCGTCCGTCCTTCTCTGTCAGCGGCGGGAGATCGCCGGTGTGAGGCGGCTCCGCTCCTCCCAGGCGAGCGCCTTAATTGTACGGGACTTTGCCTGGGAGAGCCAGCCTGCCGCAGTACATCTGCGGTGGCTGGACGTAAAGTGGTTAAGGTGTGTCCCCCTCCAAACCCTTTTGTTTGTTCCATATTGAGTCCTGACCAGAGCCCCCCCACTTTCCCACACCAGTACTTCATTATCAGTGTCCACCAGTACGTAGTTATAAGAGAAGTCCCTTTATAGTGCAGTTTTGTTTGTTTTTTTTAACAGAAACGTTTTTATTGATTTCCAAACAAGGTTACAGTGCCGTGCTCACAACAAGCAAACACACAAGCAAAATTCAGGGTACAAGGCAACAGAACAGTGTATGAAGTACAAATACAAAGACATCAAGAAGGTAACCAGCAAAGAAAGTGGCAAAACAGTATCAGTGCATGATCTCAGCAACATAAAGAGTGTAAGGCACAATAGCCGTCTGGGGCCGTGGTCAGAACACAAGAAATCTCCGAGAAGGAGGAGCCAAAGGAAAGTGGCAAAAGAGAAAGGCAGTGGGGAACAGCTTCAGTAAGAGGTCAGGAAGGCGGGAGGCAGAGAGGACTAAAAAGGAAAGAGCAGAAGAAGACAGGGCATTACACCATAAGCCCGAGCCCACCCACAGGCCCCAAACCTTGTCAAATTTCTGGGGGCAACCCCTACTCATATAGGTAAGTTTGTATAATGGTAAGACCGAGTCAACCAGGGTCTTCCAGCGGGAAAGCAGAGGGGGGATCAGCCGACTTCCAGTGTATCGGTATAGTTTTCCTGGCATAAAACATAAGGTGGAACACAAATAATTGCATATGGACCCTAGGAGAGACAAAGTCACATAGACCCAGCAGCATAACTCGGGGGTCAGAGACCATAGAGGGGACACCCACTCCCTTGATTTCAGTGACCACCCCCTGCCAGAAAGTCTGGACAACAGGACAGGACCACACCATGTGCAAAAATGTACCAACCTGGCCGCAACCCCGGGGACATGCATCTGAGCTACCAGGATAGAGCCTAGCAACCCTCTGAGGGGTATAGTAGGCCCTATGGAGGAACTTAATTTGAATAAAATGGTCCTTGCCCGTGATCATCCTAGACACAAAATATCCCAACCCCTCCTCCCAGGTCTCCTCAACGAGTGAAGGGATGTCCTCTCTCCATTGAGCAAATAAACGGGGGCAAGAGCCTTCCAGCTTGCACGCTATCCTAAGGTGCACCGAAGAAAGTATACAGTCAGCACGCCTAGTAGTCAGGAAGCGCTCTACAGAGTTGGGGGCCAACGTGATAGCTCGAGGTTATTGGGACTGCAACACGTGTTTCAGCTGCAAGTATCAGAACAGCATAAAAGAGGGGAGAGCAAATTTAGAATGGAGCGTCGGAAAGGGGAGCAGGTCTCCAGCAGACATCGCCGGCTATAGATTGGTAATCCCGAACCGGTTCCACAGCCTCGGGTCCGGGATAGACCGGAGATGCTGCAGCCTGGGGTTCCCCCAAAGCGGGGTATGCGGGGAGACAGTGTCAGGGTCACCGACCACAACTGACATCTGTCCCCAAACTCGAACCGTAGTCCGCATCGGTACGGTCAGCAATTGGTAAACTCCAGGACCACGATACACCAGGTTACTGAGGGCCGTGTAGGAACCCAATATCGCCGCCTCAAGACCCACAGCTGGATTATCCCTCGGTTGCGCGAACCACCACCGCACCGTGACCAACACCGCCGCCCAATAATAATGACGAAAATTAGGCCACGCCAACCCTCCCCGGGACAATGGGAGCTGCAGGTTAGACCTCTCAATCCTAGGGGTCGAGCCCGCCCAAATGAAATCCACCAACGTTCGGTCTAGTCTAAGGAAAAGGGCGTTCGGTATATGGACCGAGGTATTACAGAAAACATACAGGAATTTGGGGAGAAAGATCATTTTGATGAGGTTGATCCTACCTACCGGCGTCAGAGGCAAAGATCTCCAAGTCTGGCAGCAGGTAACCAGCTGCTGCAGGATGGGAACAACGTTATCATCCAGGTATCTAGTAAGGTCCCTCTGAACCTCAATGCCCAGATAGCGGAATTTCGTGACCCACCGCAAGGGCAAAGAGGGGGAGGCAGGAGAGGGGGCTGCTGATGAGAACAAACGACTTGTCCCAGTTGATATGCTCACCAGAGAACGAATCAAACCAGTCGAAGATTTGCAGTGCCAGCTCCAAGGAACCCGCCGCGTCAGGGAGGTACAGGAGGGCATCGTCAGCGTACAAGGAGATCCGCTCGACCAGAGGGCCCACCTGCAACCCACCCAAGGCGGGGGTGGACCTCAGGAGAATGGCCAAGGGCTCCACAGCCAGAGCAAAGAGGCCCGGGGATAACGGGCAACCCTGTCTAGTCCCTCGATGAAGGGAAAAACGAGGTAAGAGAGTGCTATTGGTACGAACCCTAGCCGTAGGGGCAGCGTACAGTAGCCGCAACCAGGAAATAAATTTAGGCCCAATTCCAAACCGACTCCATACCTCCCAAAGATAACCCCACTCCACCGAGTCAAAGGCCTTCTCCGCATCAAATGAGGCCACCACACCACCCGAGCCAAACTCCGCCGTGTAAGAGAGGGGAGTATAAAGTCGTCACACATTAATGTCCGTCCCCTTACCCTGCATGAATCCTGTCTGATCACCATGTATCAGGGATAGAATAACAGAGTTAACTTTATAGTGCAGTTTAAGCAGCGGAATCTGCAGCTAGCACACTTCTCCCAGGTAAGGAGTAAGTATCTCCCTTAGTTAAGAGAAGTGGGATTTACCTTTCATTCTATGAATAGTGTAGGATCCACTGAAAATGGGGTACATTGGCGCAGTGGTGGGCTTAAGCACTGTATGGCCATATGGGGTGACTAAATCCCCATATTTACTTATTAAGATCAGGTGTTTTTAAGTAGCCTTGTAAGATTTGAAAGTAACCTTTTGTTTGTATGTGTGCGCTGTTCTCTGTGGATCCATTTGGATTCTAGTCTGAACCCACCTCGGCGAGGCCATAAGGAAGCTATCATCTGTATGGGCCAGGCATGTGTCTGAGGCAATCCCCACTCTACAGCCCCACCTATAAAAGGGGAATGTGTACATGCAGCTGTGGGCAGTAAATGCCTTGGCTACTTATGACTGGCCCGGTACAGTGACAGCTTCCTGGCAGGCTTGCTCAAGTGGGTTTGGACTAGGACCTGAACACACCTGAGCTCATCCCTAATGTCCAGTCTGAGCACTATGCAAAAGCTATTATGATAAGATGTTCAATGTCAATAGGGTGACCCGGAAAAAACAGCTTCAACACAAAGGGGAGACTTTTACCTTACTGGAGACAGAGCCATAAAAGATGAAGATGGCTATTTCTGGTTTGTTGGACGATCGGATGATGTTATCTTGTCCTCTGGGTAAATATAATTTTCAAATGGATAAAAATGATGTCGATCTTTTACATCATTATTTTGATCACTATAAACAGTAGATCTTAATGCCTGAAGTTAAAACAAATCTTAATGCCTAAACGCAGTTTTGGAACTTTAGCATGTGTTCGTAAGGCCTCATGCACACGGGGCATTAGAAAAAACGTGCTGCAAAACTAGTTCTGACGCCGGAAAAAGCAGCTGTAAAAACGTGCTTTCAGTAGCTTTTTGCATTGGCGTTATTGCACGTTTGGCCACGTCCCTTTTAGCAGCTTTTTTTTTTGCCTCCATTCAAAATCAATGGATCCCTATGGGAGCCTATTGATTTGAATGGAGGGCGCATCGCAAGTCCAACCAGGATGATCCGACTTGCGGTGTGAGAATCTTGAGGGGGAACTCCACCCTAAAATGGGAAAAAAAACGGCGTGGGGTTCCCCCCAGGGTCCAAACCAGGCCCTTCGAGTATGGTGCGGATTTAGAGGGGAGCCCCACGCCAGAAAAAACTGCATGGGGCTCCCCCCCAAATCCATACCAGACCCTTATCCGAGCATGCAGCCCGGTAGGGCAGGAAGGGGGGGGGAAACGAGCGAGCGGCCCCAACCCCCCCCCGGACCATACCAGGCCACATGCCCTCAACATGGGGGGGTGTTGGTGCTTTGGAGCTCTGCACCCCCCACCCCAAAGCACCTTGCCCCCATGTTGATGAGGACAAGGGCCTCTTCCCCACAACCCTGGCCGGTGGTTGTGGGGTACTGCGGGCAGGGGGCTTCTCAGTATCTGGAAGCCCCTTTTAACAAGGGGGCCCCCCAGATCCCGGACCCCCTCCCTATGTGAATGGGTATGGGGTACACTGTACCCCTACCCATTCACCCCATAAAAGGCAGTGTATGTAAATAATGACAGGAGACGTTTTGGAAAGTTTATTTAAAATCTCCATCCAGTCTTCTCCCCCTTCGCTCTTCTGCTCTTTTGCCCTTGGCTCTTCTTCTTTCCCCGGTCCTCCTCAGACGATGTCTCCGGTGATGATGCCGGTCTCCGGTCTCTGCAGCTTGTTATATAGCCATTGTGGGCTTGGCCTCCAGATGACGTCATCAGGAGACCCATCCCCTTATGTCACAGACGACTAGGGTTGTGGGGGAAGAGGCCCTTGTCCTCATCAACATGGGGGCAAGGTGCTTTGGGGTGGGGGGTGCAGAGCCCCCCTGCCCCCAAACCCCTCATGTTGAGGGTGTGTGGCCTGATATGGTCCAGGGGGGGTGGGGCTGCTCCTCTCTTGTCCCCTCCCCTTTCCTGGCCTTCCGGGATGCATGCTCGAATAAGGGTTTGGTATGGATTCTGGGGGGACCCCACGCCGTTTTTTTTGGCGTGGGGCTACCCTCAAATTCCATACCAGACCCAAAGGGCCTGGTTGGAACCTGGGGGGACCCCCACGCCGTTTATTTCCCATTTTGGTGTGGAGTTCCCCCTCAAGATTCTCATAGCGCAAGTCGCACTGCAAGTCTGATCATCCTGATCCGACTTGCGATGCGCCCTCCATTCAAATCAATAGGCTCCCATAGGAAACCATTGATTTTGAATGGAAGAAAAAAAAACATATAACGTGGCTTAATGCACGGTAAGCAATGTTATAGCAACGTTCTTCAGCCTTTAGTAGCATCAGACGTTTTTACAGCTGTAACGCTGGTCTTCAGAATGCGCAGGCTGTGGGTTCTTTTTGCAGCTTAAAAACGCCTAGGCCACTTACAGCTCAAAAACGTCTGTGTGTGCATGAGACCATAGAATAACATGGAGGGGCGTTTTTAAGCTGCAAAAAAAAAAAAAAAACACCTGACGCTACTTACAGCGGCTGTAAAAACGCCCCATGTGCATGAGGCCTAAAGCTGTATATCTCATCACAACTATTTAGTGTATTTAACCATATATTTGGTAGTAAATGTTAATGGATATCTCCTTTTTTATTTTCAAAGTAAAATTGGCACACAATAGTACAAAAAAAAAAGTTTTTAAACATTAGCTGTATATTTATTGCCATCACAATGACCTACCCCCAAAATAAATTCTACTGCGCCTGACAGTAAAGGCAATGCCCTATGTGTGTAAATTATTTATTGTTTATATACTTGAAACTGGGCCAAGAAACAATTAGAAAAGAAAATGGAAAAGATGGCTCTGTTAGAAAAGTTGTTAAACTAACTCCAGCCAAAACCTTTGTTTCTAGTTTTTGATAGCTAGGAGCAGGGTTCCATCATCTGTTGAATTTATTTTTCGTTCTCTGTGCCCTCATTGGGGAGCTAACTCTGAATGAGATTATGATTAAATAGTTCTATTTCTGTTATTTAGGTATCGCATTGGCCCATTTGAAATAGAAAGTGCTCTGATAGAACATCCTGCTGTTGCTGAATCTGCAGTGGTCAGCAGTCCAGACCCAGTCAGAGGAGAGGTATATGACAATACTTTCACAATGTACTAATATTATTCACCTTTATATTAATGTTGATCTTCATCCGTTTACAAAACCTGCACTATTTTCAGACACGGAAAAAAAAAAGTTGTACTACTTGGATTGCCTAAAAGTTCATTGATTAAAGAGACCCTGTCACAAGACTGAGCAGATTTTCATTTGTAAATATAATAGTGCTTTACTTGTACTTACCATTGGCCTCTCTGAGCAATGATTTTATTAACTTCGAGCAGAGTTAGAGGAAGATGAACAATTAGAAAATCAGATACTTCCGGGTGTGCCGATTAACTTCTCTCTGACTACCCTGTTCTTGCCCCCTACCCCCTCTGTCCCCTACGTCAGATATAAATTGATAGTGCTAAAGCAGGAGAACTGCTCCTGAACACTTCCTCAATGTAAACGAATAGCACTGAGGATGTGTTTAGGAATCGCTCTCCTGCACACAGCCTCAACCCCCTATGTGTATATTTGCTGAGGCTGTTTTCAGAGGTTATATTACATTTCATTTACCCATTTTCTTTTTCGAACAGCATAACATTTTGTGCATTAAAAGAGTACACAATTACTTCTAAATCTAAATGTTCATCCCACAGGTTGTGAAGGCTTTTGTTGTCCTTTCTCCTACACACAGTGGACAGGATCCAGGGAAAATTATATCAGAATTACAGGAACATGTCAAGAAGGTGACTGCTCCCTACAAGTATCCAAGAAAGGTAACATATACAATGCAAAGGGCCAATTCACCCAGAACTAATATTTCACTGCTTGCTAGATGCTGGAGTGTTAAACCCACAATTATTGTTGTACTTTTTATTTTATACTATAGAGCAGGGATCCTCAAACTACCTCCAGCTGTTTTGGAACTACACATCCCATGAGGCATTGTAAAACTCTGACATTCACAGACATGACTAAGCATGAAGGAAATTGTAGTTCCTGAACAACTGGAGGGCCATAGTTTGAAGACCCCTGATATAGAGAATGCAACAGGATGTGCTGTATCACCCAACACTCAAATTACACTGCTAAAAAAAAATTAAAGGGACACTTTAAGAGTATAGCATTGTGTCAATTCAACTCCTGGTATATTGATCTGGTCAGGTAAGTAGCAGAGGGGGTTGTTAATCGATTTCTGCTGCTTTTGTGTTAATGAAATTAACATGTGCACTAGATTGGCAACAATGAGACAAACTCCAAAAACAAAATGGTTTTACAGGTGGAGGCAACTGAAATTTTTGTTTCCCTACTCATCTTTACTGACGGTTTTCACTAGTTTTGCATTTGGCTAGGGTCAGTGTCACTACTACTGGTAGCATGAGGTGATACCTATAGAGGTTGCACACGCATTCCAACTCCTCCCAGGATGGCACATCAATACGTGCCATTGCAGAAGATTTGCTGTCTCTCCCACCACTGTCTCAGGAGCATGGAGGAGATTCTAGGAGAGCTGTACAGGGCCAAAGAAGGTCCTTAACCCATCAGCAGGATCGGTATCTGCTTCTTTGTGCAAGGAAGAAGGGGATGAACACTGCCAGAGCCCTACAAAATGACCTCCAGCAGGCCACTGGTGTGAACGTCTCTGCCCAAACAATCAGAAAACATACTTCATGAGGACGAACTGAGCTCCACAGGGCCAAATGTCCTCTAGTGGGCCCTGTGGAGCTCATTTGGCATTTGCCATTGAACACCAGATTGGACAGGTCTGCCACTTGTACCCTGTGCTTTTCACAGATGAGAGCAGGTTCACCCGGAACAGATGTGACAGACGTAAAAGGGTCTGGAGAACGTTATGCTGCCTGTAACATTGTTCAGCATGACCAGTTTGGTAGTGGGTCAGTGATGGTCTGGGGAGGCATACAAATGGAGGGACGCAAAGACCTCAACAGGCCAGACAATGGCACCCTGACTGCCATTCGGTATGAAATCCTTGGACCCATTGTCAGACCCTACGCTGGTGCAGTGGGTAATGGGTTCCTCCTGGTGCATGACATTGCCCGGCTTCATGTGGCAAGAGTATGCAATCAGTTCCTGGAGGATGAAGGAATTATAACCACTGAATGGCCCAACCCTCGCCAGACGTAAATCCTACAGAACAACTCTCAGACATTTTGTTTTGGTCCATCTGACGCCACCAGGTTGCACCTCGGTCTGTTCAGGAGCTCAGTGATGCCCTGGTCCAGATCTGAGAGGAAATAGCCCATCATCTCAAAAGGAGACAGGCATTCATAGAAGCACGTGGGGGGGCCATACAAACTGAGTTCATTGCAGCAACTCAAAATGATAATTTCAGCAAAATGGACTAGCCTTTTGCATAATTTTTTCACTTTGATTTTTGGGGTGCCCTCTATAAGTTGAGAAATTTCATTTCCATTAAACGATGTGGCATCCCTTTATTCCTAACACATTACCCAGTCCATATCAGTATAGATATCCAGCATATTTTCCCCCCATTTAGATCTGATGTGTTTTCAACGCGTTCCTTTAATTTTTTTTGAGCAGTGTATAACACTAGGTAAATTTACAATATGCTGTAAAATTACACTTTTTTCCCTGATTTTATATAGGAGTAATCCAGAGGTTTATGATTACTGCATGGAATGAATAGTGTCATTTGCATCAGATGCCCATGTGATGAGAAATCATAGTAACTTTGTTCAAAGTTAGGTGCTCCAAGCTGGTGGCCATTTTTTTCACATTCAGTTCTGTACTCAGTCTAGTTCCAGACATACCCTCTTAACCACTTAAGCCCCGGAAGATTTTACCCCCTTCCTGACCAGGGTTTTTTCTGCGATTCGGCACTGCGTGACTTTAATGGAGAATTGCGCGGCCGTGCAACGCTGTACCTAAACTAATTTGACGCCCTTTTTTCCCACAAATAGAGCTTTCTTTTGGTGGTATTTGATCACCTGTGCGATTTTTTGATCATGCGCTATAATCAAAAAAAGAGCGACAATTTTGCAAAAATAACTATTTTTCACATTTTTTTTATATGAAATTCCCCAAAAAATGTAAAAATCAAATTTTTTTAACATTTTTGGTCAACTTGTTTTCTGCTACATATGCATGGTAAAAAAAAAAAAAATCACAATAAGCGTATTTTGATTGGTTTGCGCAAAAGTTATTGCGTTTACTAACTAAGGGAAAGATTTTTGTCATTTTTGGTTTTTTTTTTAACGAGTAATGGCGGCGATCTGCGATTTTTTTTGCGGGACTGCGACATTGCGGCGGACAGATCGGACCCTTGACTGACATTTTTGGGGGTACCAGTGACATTACTACAGTAATCAGTGCTATAAATATGCACTGTTACTGTAAAAATGACACTGGCAGGGAAGGGGGTTCACTTTATTGGGGAAGGAGGGGTTAAGTATGTCCCGAGGGGCGTGTTTCTAACTGTGATTGGATATGGCTACTGGTGTAAGAACAGAGATCAACGGTCCTAAATAGTAGAACCGTGTGATCTCCATTTTTACACAGGGGAGAATGACAGGCGACTTGTTTACATTAGCTGTCTGCCTTTCTCCCTTCACAGCGAACGATCGCGAGTGACCTGCGGACATCGGGTCCGCCGGTCACACGCACTGACTTGTTAGGGAACTAGCCGGGCGTGCGCATGCTCGCCCGCTATTGACTCACAAGCAAGTGACAGGCTAGCGACGTACCCATACGTCACTTTGCCTGGCCGGGGCTGACCGCCGCAGTATATGTACTTGCGGCGGTCGGCAACCGGTTAATGCCGACGGAACGCAAATATGCTTCAGGGGGTCGTACTGGGGTGATGCTTGCAGCTAGAGGCACCACCTTGTTACCGTCGTTTAGAGCCGACAGTCTGCTTTCTTGTAATGACAACCGATGACATCACTTCCAGGTACTGAAGCCTTAAAGGCACTAGATAAAAAAATAGCATTCAAAACAGCCAAACCTGGCATTTTGAATGCTTTTAAGTGCAGTGGAGGGTTTGGGGTCTTTCAGACCCCAGATTCCTCCATAAAGAACACCTGTCACTGCCTATTAAAGTCACAAGGGATGTTTACTTTCCTTGTGACAGCAATAAAAGTGATCAAAAAAAGTTGGTAGTTCGGTCAATAGGTGGTGACAAAGCAGGTCAAAAGGCGGGGTGAAGTAATATTTAAAAAATAGATTTATATTTACTATAGCTCATTCACTGTTAGTTTGTGTGAATGAAATCTAGCTTCAAATTACAAGCTTTACCTTTTAACCGCTTGCCGACTGCCGCAAGTAAATTTACTGCGGCGGTCAGCCCCTGCCAGGCAGAGTGACGTTAATTAACGTCACTAGCCTGGGAGGGTCTGGGGAGCGAGCGCGCGCAGCCGGAGGCGCGCTCCCGCGCGGTCACGGACCCCCCCCCCCCCGCGTGTGACCGGCCGGCCCGATGTCCGCCGCTCACTCGGCGATCGTCGGGGGAGAGGGAGAAAGTCAGGCAGCTAGTGTAAACAAGCTGCCTGTCATTCTCCTCGGTGTTAAAACACTGATCAGACAGATCTACTATGTAGATCTGTTGATCAGTGTCCTTTCACCTCAAGCCACAGCCAATCACAGTAGAAAGCACGCCCCTAGGGACACACGCAGCCCCTCCCTCCCAAATAAAGTTAACCCCTTCACTACCAGTGCATATATATATATATATATATATAGCACTGATTACTGTAGAAATGTCACTAGTAACCCCAAAAGTGTCAAAAATGTCAGTCAAGGGTCCGATCTGTCCACCGCAATGTCGCAGTACCGCAAAAAAAAAAATCGCAGATCGCCGCCATTACGCGTAAAAAAAAAAACAACAACAAAAATGACAAAAATCTTTCCCTTTGTTAGTAAACGCGATAACTTTTGCGCAAACCAATAAATACGCTTTTTGCAATTTTTTTTTACCAAACATAGGTAGGATAAAACAAATTGGCCGAAAATGTTAAAAAATTTTGATTTTTACATTTTTTTGGGGGGGAATTTCATATAAAAAAAAATGTGAAAAATATTGTTATTTTTGCAAAATTTACGCTCTTTTTTTGTTTATAGCGCAAAAAGTAAAAATCGCACAGGTGATCAAATACCACCAAAAGAAAGCTCTGTTTGTGGGAAAAAAAGGACGTCAAATTCGTTTAGGTACAGCGTTGCACGACCGCGCAATTGTCCGTTAAAGTCACGCAGTGCCGAATCGCAAAATACCCCCTGGTCGTTTAGCAGGAAAATCCTCCGGGGCTTAAGTGGTTAATATGAAAATGTGAAAAACATTACATCATCAACAAAACTATACCAAGTGAGGCATCCATTTAAAAGGTTTAATTGAAAACTGGTTGACATCTTTCTCCACAAGAGACTTTATAGTATAACATACATCATAATATGATGATTGCAGCATCTTAATTAAACGTACAGCATACGCCATAGGGTAGAAATACCTTGAGGGATCCAGATTTAGTAAGTGCTTTAAGGCAATGTTTCTCAACTCTAGTCCTCAAGTACCCGCAACAGGTCATTTATTTATTATTTCAGGTACTTGTATAGCGCTGTCAATTTACATATACATTGCACATTCACATCAGTCCCTGCCCTCAAGGAGCTTACAATCTAAGGTCATGTTTTCAGGATTTCCCTCAAATGGCTGTGGTAATTACTAAGACAGTGAAACTGATCAAATCACCTGTGCAAAATATTTGAAAGCCTAAAAACATGAACAGTTGGGGGTACTTGAGGACTGGAATTGAGAAACATTGCTTTAAGGCATAGAATGAATGCGCTGAAGGATCCAGGCATGGTATTATGGGTACATCAATGGATCCATGGACTTTCTTATGAGTGCTTTGAGAGATCCAGACATGGTATTATAAGTACATCAGGGCATCGCTGTACTGAAATGGTATTATGAGTACATAAATGGTTCCAGGGTTGATTTTATCCCTTATAAGTAAAAGTAATTTAGAACAGAAGAGAAAAGTTGTTATACTTTGCATAATGTTGTAATATAACAATGCCTTATAATATGAAGGATAAGTGTGAGGCAATTTATTTATTTTTCCCTTACCCCAGTATATATATATATATATATATATATATAATTCTTACTATGATGCAATGTCTGGTATTTTTTTTAAATAATTGCTTAATTTGTTTTTGTGAATACCGACAGATTGAATTTGTTCAACAACTACCAAAAACAGTCAGTGGGAAGATTCGAAGAAATGAGCTGAGAAACAAAGAATGGGGGAAAGTCTAAAAACCAGTAATTACATTTACAAAGTTTTAATTTTAAAAGCAGACTATAGATTTGCATTTTTCACTTAAGTCATTACCACACAGTATAGGCAAATTGAATGCACTCACATTGCCTTTTCATTTCTTTCAAGTGTTTTGGCTGATTAATAGACCTCCAAACAAAGATTTTTTTCAAAATGAGTTTGATAAATATTTTCTTAGGGTAAATATTTTTATTTATTGTAAAGTATCAATAAAAAAACATTTACAAAGTAGCTTCAGTGTGGTTGCTTGTACAGTATCATACAGCACATAAAGTTATAATACTGCTAATATAAGAATCCTTAGGGCTCTTTCACACGTCCGCTCCGGCACTGTCCGCATATCATCCCGCATGATATACGGACATAATGTAAGTCTATGGGCATTGCGGATGTCAGCGGATGACACCGCTGACATCCGATTTTGCATCCGTTCCGTTTTTTTTAAAACGGAACAAAAATAGGGTTCTGTTCCGTTCCAGAAAAACGGAACAGAACTGAAAGGATGAAAATCGGATGGTCATCCGCTGACATCCGCAATGCCATTGACATACATTATGTCCGTATATATCATCCGCAAAAAAAGCTGAGCTAGGAGGGTGTTATAGTACACCAAGGAAGGATGGTCTATTTCTCTTGACCAATTTCTACCCATATATGCTAACCTGTACAGAGGAAGTGTAGATGTGATGTGGATTTCCAGAATCGTTTTTTTTTTTCACTGAAAAAGGATTTTCCTTTTTGCATAATACAGCAGGTAAAATGTTAGCCACTTTAGAGGACAAGGAAGGTGCTCATCATTTTAGATACTATACCTAGTAATGCCAGAGTTAGATTCATTAGTAAGGTAAGTTGCAGTCTGGCGTTGTTAACTGAGAAGAGCCTTGAGCAATATGCCTGTAGGTATGGACGTGTCCAAGTCTCCTGTAACAATGTTCCAATTTCTGTAGTGCATCTGGACCATGTGTGGGGCAGTTGAGGGTAGATCTATTACAATCTCTTTGTAATGTATTCCCTGTAGGCTTTAAATATGCTAAATTCTTTATTTTCTGGAATTTCAGTTTACTTACTTTGAAGATGAGCAAATTATCTACAGCAGCTGAAGAATACGCAAAATTCGGCTCACTGGTGTGTTAGATGCCTGGTCCCATCCACTGGCCTTCTATGTCAATACAGGACACAGAAGTCCAACATGTTCAGAATTGTTTTAAATGCTGAAGATTCTTCAGCTGTTATAGCTTCTCAAGACAGAAAAAAAAAAAAAAAAATAGAATTCACCATACACTGAAAAGAGATTCTTCATCTGTGTTTGCTAAATGAGCTACTATTTAAAAAACACATATGCTTTTGTATTTATCATTTTTCCTTTGAGCTTCCCCTGACTCCAGGTATATATGTGGTCCCTGTGCCTGCCAGGACCTATGGAGTCCCGCTGGAATCTACACTACATGCAGGCTCCTTCTTACAACTACAGTCTAATGTGCAGCAGTTCCCAAGAGCGACAGAGCAAGAGTCACGCTGACTTGGGAGCCCCATCAATCATGGCTGTTGAGGGGAGGAGAGGCATGGCTTTAGCGCGATGTCCCTTTCGTTCTGCTTGTGTGTAGTGCTGGGAATGGGTGCATGAAGGCTTCTAGTTCTAAAAAAGGAGATAGTGGAGACTCCAGCAAGACCTCAGGTCCCAGGAGGCACCCACATCTCTGGAATCAGGCAGCACAGCCAGGTGGCAGTATGAGGAGGAAGCTCAGAGGAGAGAAATTTTAGAAACACCTAAAGCAAAAACAAACAAATGTCCTGCTGCTGCATGGCCAATGTCCTGAAATAGTACCTGACCACTCACACAAATGCAGTAACTTTGCATGCTAAATATATTCACCCTATTAACGAACAGTCCACTAAAGTGATGCTTCTCGCCTAATGACCTATATTGAAAATTTAAAACAATGAGAAGCTTTTTTCATATATAGGAGGGCTTTTGTATTGTACAAAATATTACGGTACTTAAAAACAATTGTTTCAAGAAAATTGGCAGATGCTGTTGAAGGAAACCTTGAGTGTAAGAATAAAACTTGTCAGACTGTCTCTAGTTTCTATACTTTGAGCCACTTGGCTGGAATGAGCACGCAGGTTAGAAAATTAGAAACTGTTGCAGGTGTTTGCTTAAGCCAGGCACTTAGCATTTTCAGTGGGAGATAAAGTTTAAAGTTTTTCATAGTGTGCAGATAGATTAAAGAGGGGTTTCCTGTTAAAAAATACAATTAAAGAAAAAATAAAGGGTATAGAATAGATACACTTAAGTAGTCTGAATTACTGATCTAAAACAAGAATGCAGACCAGCAAAGGCAGAGAAAAATCTACTTGTCTGCATGCTTGCTTGCTTTTGTCAGTGACTGAAAACTAAACAAAAAGAAGCAAGAGTGTCACCGAGACAGCCAACTTATGATTTCAGAAGGAGAGGTCAGATGTTGACTCTCAGGACATTTTTCTTTTTGGCCCCAAAAAGTCTGACACTATAACATCAAATAGATTTTAAGATTAACCAGTCATTTCATAATTCAAAATAGAAAAATATATTTTTATTTTCTAATATTTAAAAAACCTGATGGCGGTTAGGAGAACATCAAATTCATACAGACATTTCATGTTAACAGAACAAATAAAACATGGATTCCATTTAATATATTAAGACTAAATAGCACGGAGTTAAAAAAAAGAAAAAACAACCTGTAAGTCCTCCCAATAAAATCATCAGAATAAACCTTCTGCAATGTATAAATTAAAAGATATGGAGTAACATGTATTACAATATGGCAAGAATTATTCTTTTTCTGCTTAACACCTTTCATGAACTGGCAGCTATTTTTTTATGATAATCACATAAATTTAGGTTGTTAAAAAGTAGAAGCAACATACTGCTTCAGGAATTGTAACAGAGCGATAAGGCTTTTTCAATAAAGCAGTGCAAGGAGCATTAATCAAGTACAAAGCACACTTAAGCCTCGTACACACGCAATGATTGTTGGCCGTGAATTTTCAGCCAACGTCTGATCGTCGGCTTGTTAGTATGATGCTTCAGACAACCGACTGCGACTTTTCGGCCGAACAAAATCTGGTGTGCATGCTTTAAAATTTTTGTTGGCCGTCAACAGAACGGCCGATTTTCCGTCAGTCAGTACAGATTTCAGCAGACAAAAATGTGATGAGCAAGACTGGGCATGCTCAGAGAAGAAAAAACACACGAAAAGTAAACCAGAACATGACATCACTTCTGAAGTTGGTTTTTTTGGCCGATAAAATTTGTGGGCAGTCTAGAGCACATTTCAACCAACACAACAACACTGGACAAAAGACGGCCGATCGGTTGGCCAACAATCGTTGCGTGTGTACGAGGCTTAACTCACAGTGAGAAACTTTAAAACCATTTAATCACTGAATTCCTTACAGTGAACTGTATAGGAAAGAATCACCCCCCCCCCCCCTTTAAAAAACAATTACATTTGGATGCTTTGCAACTTGAAATTAAGACAGTTTTTGTTTTATCCAGCTGTATGAAGGATTTAACACCAGCACGTCAGAAAATAAAAAAATAAACAATCACTGAGTTGGAAAATGTTTCCCCCCGTTAGGTCAGTATTTTTTCAGACCACCTGTTGCTTAACTTACAGCCTTTAGTCTGTTGGGATATGTCTCTACTAGCTTTGCACATCTAGACTTTGCAATATTTGCCCACTCTTCTTTGCAGAACTGCTTGAGTTGACATGACAATGACCCAAAGCACACAGCAAAACGTACCACACAGTGGTTAATGGAGAAAAAAAGGTGAATGTCGTTGCATGGCCCTGTCTTAAACCACAATAAAATCTGTGGAATGACTTGAAGATTGCAGTCTGCAAATGGGCACTATCAAGTTTAAATGAACTTGAGCAGTTCTGCAAATAAGAGTGGGCAAATATTGCAAAGTCTAGATGTGCAAAGTTAGTAGAGTCATATCCCAACAGACGAAATGCTGCAATTAAAGCAAAAGGTAGTCAACAAAATACTGAAAAGGGGGGGGGGGGGGGTGATCTTGTTTCCAACTCTGTGTTTTTTTTTTTTTTTTTTGTGGACATGTTGGGGTTATATCTTTCACTTGGATGTTATAAGTTGCACTAGTAAATACAGCTGGAACAAAAACTGTCTTCATTTCAGGCTGCAAAGCAACAAAAGTTGATTTTTTTTTTAAAAGGGGGGGTGATTCTTTTCTATAACCACTGTAACTGGCTGCCGAGGGTAATGCTCTCTACATGCCATTAGGCTTTGTGAAAACAAATTAATCCAGTAATAGTCCTAAACTCAAGTTTATGTCAGCTTCATAAAATCAGTGATACATGGTTTAGGTGTTCAAAGTTTTAAAAACGATCGGTCACCTGGTAAAAAAAAAAAAAAAAAAGCACGTCCTGCATCTTTTTGTCGCAGGGTCACATAACCTGCAACAGCCTGGCTTGTAAACCTCAAATTTTAGCAGTGTCCAATTAACTTTCATCGAAGACCGACATAGCACCCCAGTATACTGCTACCACAGCTCCAATTTATGGGACATAGAATCAGAGTGCCATGTGATCTATAGCTTCTAGTGGACAGGCAAATTATTACTTTTGGATAGTTTTGCTTATTTAAAGTCTTCTGTATCCCAGGTTTCTCAGAAGGTAGTAATGGTATATCAGGGGATACACTTAATCTATTTAATTAATCAAAGTAGAGTTAACTTTAAAAATGCTTATATAAAAACACATGAGTATTTTCTTTAAAGGATTGTGAAATAACTGGATATACAGTAACTCACATTAGGAGGTACTTGTCAGCTACAGGTTTTCATATACGTTTACATCATTTAATACCAAAGAGAAACACTGAGGTATAGTATAGTTGCTTTGAAAGCCTATAACTCAGGCCCTACACAACATAAAATAAAATCATTTAAAATTGCAAAATTATGAGTTCGACATTATTCAGTCCTGAATAACAGTCCTGTGGTGGATCCTTTAAAAAAACTATGTTCTTAATGATGGCCTTAGCTTAAATGTTTTGTGAGTCTCAGAACATACTGAAGAAGCTAAACTTGTATTTGAAGTAACGGATATTCTACTAGTGGATAAAAAGGATGAAGAGTCTAGAGACTTTTCCTTCAGAAGTGTATCTTCCCATTTGAAATAGCTGCAGCCTTTCCCATTATCGTCTCTCTTTCGTATGGCACAGCTGTAGAAGACCCTACCTTGATTTGGACCTCCATTGGACACCGTAAGTTTCTTTGCCCTACGGCCACAGTTGCACATTGGGGCAGTAATACGGCCAAGTTTTGTTGGCCTATTGTTACTACTCAGATTTACAGTTGAGTTTAAGACTGTTTGAGGCACTTTACGAGAAGGACCACTAGCAAAAGGTAATGTCTGGTTACTCTGATCTTCATGGATGGTAAAGGGCAGTTTCTTTGGCGGTGAAGAGAAGGTGACACTAGAAAGTTTCCTCTTTGGAAAGTAATCCAATACTGAAGTGGTTTTACTTGGCTGCTTGAAAGTTTGAGGAGTCACACCAGGTTTGTTGCTCAGAGCAGTGGGGAGTTTAAATGTGGAGTTATTAGATACTTGCTTCTTCCTACCGACATTATAAATTGTGGTGTCTGGACTTTTGTACACGACTGATTTAGAGTGCAGAGTGGATGGGTGACATGGAATACTTTTGGTAAGAGGCTGCAGGTTTGGTTTATTATCATTAAGTCTTAAAACACTAGCTGACAGCGAATCAACTGGTAACAGAGCGGATTCTTCATTCTTGCAAGAGCTAACACTTTGTTTTTCTTGGGAATCTGCAATTACAGCTGCTTCTTCCCAGTCAGCCAAAATAGACAAATCTGAGCTAGAGTCCACTTCCACACCCGACACATCATTCACAGACATGATAGTGGTGGAGAATAACACATGACTGGGACACTGGGGTGCATTGTTGTCAGGCGTAGATGTAAAAGTGCCAATTTGTCTTCTATTTAGCAAGGGGCCCAGAGAATTTTGGTTTGATTGCCTGTATTGGTTTCCAAAGCCAAGTATAGTAGTAGAGAGTCCATTGAGTAGATTTTGTGCTGGTTGTACATCCACACGTTTTACACCTAATGTGCCATCTTGTTGTCTGCCATTGATTTTATTAGTTATTATGCTTTGAGGAACAAATGGAGTAAATCTGACCTCATTTGTGGCATTTGAATGTGCAGAAGTTGGATGGCTTTTGAAATCTTGCTTGTCGTCTGAAATCTGATTGTCAGCTTCTTGTACAGATCCATTGGTTTGTCTGAGTAAAACCATCCCACTTTGCTCTGAAGGTTTGCATGGCCGTACCTAATTTCACAAACAAAACCCAGAACCTTTCAAAATCGATGAGCACAGCAACAGGTCTGAGAAATGTGTTTTCTTTTGAATTCTGGTTTTATGCAACCAACGGTTTGGATGTTTATCTACATATATCTTGAACATTAAATATCAGGATGAATGGACTGGAGGAAAAATGGAGACCTAAAAAACCAACTGACCTTATCTAAAGATTTGGTTATTTTCATGACACACCCATCACAAATCATTCTCCAAGCAAGTCTTGCTGTGTTTCGGGAATCATCCAGGCCTGGAAGACAATTTTATTAATAATCAAGAAAAAAATGTGACTAAATGGAATCAAAATCTAAAATAAGCAAAGGCAGGTGTAGATGTAAAAGTGCCAGTCTGCCCTCTATTTTGCAAGTGGTCAAGAAAATGTTGGTTTGAGTGCCATTATTATTATTATTATTATTAGTAAAATAATTTTCTAAATTTAACAACATAGGCAGTGGGTTTTTCTACGAGAAGAGATCTTGACACGCTGCCAGCCCTCTAATGTAAACAGCAGTGTATTTCTAAGCTGGTAGAAACCAACTGAAACAGACTCTTGCCTCATGTGTACATACATTTGCTGGTATTAATTATGCACATCATACAGTTACCTAAAGCCCAGCGTAGTAAAATTAAGCAAAAGTGAAAGTAAAAACTGTTACTGATTTCCATGGATAGCTAGAGAGCTGTGACATGAGAGAGAAACCAGGAGCTTGGAACACCTTCAATGCACATATACTGTAAGGACTTGTTAACCATTGCATTAGCCCTCTGAAGAGCGATCTGTGGTTTGACAGGCAGTGAGAGTGTGTTAGGATTTGTTTCCTCCTCACTGCCTGCTTCAACCCCTAAAAGCCTGCAACCACATGCAATGCAGGAGCTTGTGGCGCAGCCCAATTCACTTAAATGGATAACGTTACTGGGTCCTTTGGTGAATGCAGCAGAGAACAGCTGGGATCATTTTTTGCCATGTCAGGATAAAAAGCATTGCAGCCGGGGCATGCATATGGCTGCCTTTGCAGCTTAGGGGGGAGGACTAAGCTCAAATCCCCCTCAACTGCAAGGGTAAACTAAGCCTTGGGTGGGAAATCAAGAAGAATAACACATTTTCTTTGATGCAGTATTAAGCCCCTTTTTTAGGGTCTCTGTCTTTTATTTTCACCTTCTGATCTGGCAAGTAAGTCTTGTTTTACAAAAGAACAAGCTTTTCTGCAGATATAGCAGTTAGATGGTTGAGACAAACCATTTACGGCTGACAGAGGTGTTACAACGATCAGCTTATATGTATGTAAAACCTTTATTCCAAAAAGAAAAAAAAAAAACTGCTTGCTGTAACTGCTTATAAAAAGTGTTAATTTACCACTCTAATATAGGAGGTGTGTTGCTGGCTGGATCACCAGGTACAAAACGGGGGGGGGGAACCTAAAACAAGAAAACTAATGCAGCCACAATGATTGGTAAGCTGCAACATATTCATTTTTTGGTTTTGTGTTTAACACCACTTGCTTGTGATTGTTGAATACCTTAAAAGTACAAGTTTAGGCAAATCCTAACTATATTTAAATCTGCTCCCTCCCACATTAGAAGCCTATTCTAACTAACCTGTAAAAGGAAAAATGTCTATACTTACCTAATCTGAGGGCACTCCAGTCCGGTCATATGATCTCTCCAGTGGCCGGCTTCAGTAAAGAGTAGAGATCACTGACAAGGGCTGCAATGCCTATGTGGTAACGTCACTCATAGTTGGCTGTCCCTCTTCTACACTGAAGCCAGTGATGGGAGCTGACCTGAGCACCCTCAGCATAGGCATCTTTCCTTTACACTGTACAGGGTAGTTAGACCTGCTCCCATTCTAAGCTCATTCTAAGTATAGGTAGGATTTGACTGGGCTTTCACTTTAATACAGAAACATAATGGGAGAAGTATGTGAACCTGAATGTTCTCTTCCAGAAAATTCGATTCCCACATCCTGTAAAGCTCCATTTAGGCCCTTTGGTTTGCGACTGTAGAATAGCTGAAACAAGATAGAATATATCATAATTATCCATAAGAGACTGAACTCATCAACTACTTCCCCACATCCTAAATATTCTACATAGAGCATATTGCACCCCTGAATTAGTACAATTATGGCCTCAGGGACTATTCCCCTTTGTCCTAGATGCTTGAGGGATACAGAGAATCGAATCCACATGTTATGGCGATGCTCAAAATTGTTTCAATATTGGAATGATAATAGATCAGTAATACCTAAGCGCAATCACTGATAGACTAATAAAATTAAATTTGAAATAAAACGGAATATATATTCTCTGTTCCACCAATGGTGCTTTTCATACCCCGAAGAAGTCACGTGATCTGACCCAACAGGTTGGGAGGAGCAGGTGGCGCAACACCGTAATCTGGAAGTGTGCGGGCAGCCATCTTGTTGGAGGTTTTCCCCATTGAAAATGCTGTATACTGCAGTGCACTTTTTAAATTAAGTACACTAAGGTTTAAACAGAAAATAGTATATATTTAGCAGAGAGCACTATATAGTCTTTTTTTGAGTTCCATACTACCCTAAACCATATCACGGAGGACTGAAATGGATTGTGGAGCTTCTGAATACTGGAGTGAGGAGTGCTGCTGTGGCTTAGGATTAGGAGACCCCGATTTAAAGGGGAAGGTGCATAGGACCTAATATTTGTTGGGTCTAAGGATAAGGTGAGGGCATAAGCATTATGGTGATGGGATATGCACAACTGATGAACTACATGTTATAAAGTCACAGTGGAAATCATGAAGAAATTGAATTTTTTTTTTGAAGAGTTGTTGACGCATCTTAACATGAGAGTATATTTATAGTGGTACACAAGGACAGTTTTGGGCTCTCTTATTAACCAGATAATGGTAGTTTTGACTTACCGTAAAATCTATTTCTCTGATGTGGATTGAAGGACACAGCTCCTCATCTTCTTGACTGCATGGGTTATACTGCCCCCTACAGGAGTAGAGTAGGACACTAGGCAGAAAAAAACTGGACTACACCTATGGGGCAGTCCCAGGGGGTATACTCCCACTCTCTGCTATAGGTACTCCGTTTTGTTACAAGCAGTGTCAGAAGAGAAAACCCCAACTCCATAGCGGGATGGGTGCTGTGTCCGTCAATGAACATCAGAGAAATGAATTTTATGGAAAGTCAAAAATCCCATTTTCTCTTTCGCTCACTGACGGACACAGCTCCTCATCTACTTGACTACGTGGGATGTCCCAAAGCAGTGTCAAACATGAGGGGTGGGAATAGCAAGAAAAAAATACTTCCCAAGGCTAAAACATAGCTAACCAGGTAACATGGAGCTTAACCATAAAACAACTGGCGCTCACCTGAAAAAAAATTAAGACACCCTCAAAGAGGACCATGTCCTCTAAACAGCAGCCTGCAAAACCTTGCGGCCGAAGGAAGCATCCGCAGATGCCAACACATCCACCTTATAAAGCTTTGTGAACGTGTGCACAGACAACCAGGTAGCTGCCTTGCAAACCTGCATCACTGACGCCTGATGACAGAAGGCCCAGGAGGCACCAAGCGCCTGAGTAGAGTGCGCCTTAACAAGGAAAGGAGGAACCTGATCCTTAATGGAATAAGCCTAAGCCAGTCTGTCTGATCCATCTGGAAATGGTCGCAGCAGAAGCAGTCAACCCTTAGCGAGGTCCATCCATTAGGACAAATAGTGAGCCTGACTTTCTAAAAGACTCCGTAGCTGCCAGGTACACCCTTATTGCCCGAACCACATCCATGGAATGCAAGGTAATTCTCTTAGGATGTTTAGGCCTGGGAAACAGGGAGGGCAACATGAGGTCTTCATTTAAATTAAAATCAGAGACGACCTTTGGAAGGAACAACGGACATGGACAAAGAACCACCTTATCCTTGTGAACTCCTAGGTAAGGAGAATGACAAGACAGCGCCACCAGCTCAGACACCCTGCACGCAGAAGTAAAAGCCACCAAAAAGGCCACTTTCTGGGACAATGTAAGCAGGGAAACCTCCAGAATGTTTTCAAAAGAGAGGCTTCTGGAGAACTGACAACACCAAATTGAGGTCCCACGGCGGCAATGGAGGCCGCACTAGAGGAATCAATTGTCTCACGCCCTGGAGAAATGTACGCACCAAGGAGTGTATGGCCAACAGACATTAAAAGAAAACCGCCAAAGCCGAAACCTAGAATGATGATGATACTCAAGGCCGAGTCACCGAAAAGGAGCGAGGGTGAACCCTGAGAGATTTACAGCACGCAATGTACGTCTTCCAAGTACGATGGTAAATCTTCCTAGAAGTAGATTTTCTAGCTTTTAACAGCATAGGAATCGCACAACCCTCTATCCTTCAGCACCTGGTTTTCCACAGCCAAGTCGCCAAAGCCAGCGACTGTAAAGCAGGATGGAAGACTATCCCTTGTGACAACAGATCTTCGCTGAGAGGAAGTTTCCAAAGAGCATCGGCGACCAGCCGTACCAGATCGGTGCACCAAGACCGGCAAGGCCAGTCTGGAGCCACTAGGATGACCGGAATCCCTTCTGCTTCCATCATGCGCAGGAATCTCGGCAGAAGCTTAAGAGGAGGAAAAGCGCAAATCAAACGATATGGACTCCAAGGAGCCACTAATGCGTCTGTGGCTTTGGCTAGAGGATCCCACACCGTGCCACAAACCTCTGCACTTTTCTGTTGAGGCGAGAGGCCAACAGATCCACCTCAGGAGTACCCCACCGGAGGCGCAACTGATGAAACACCTCCGGATGAAGTGACCATTCCCCCTGGTCCAACACCTGTCAACTGTCGAGGTAATTCGCCTGCCAATTTTCCACCCCTGGAATGTGCACAGCAGAGAGAGGGCTAGCAGGATTCGTTCTGCCCACCTTAGAATGTCGGCTACTTCCCAAGCCGCCAGGACACTTCTCGTGCCCCCTTGGTGATTGACATAGGCCACGGCCATGGCATTGTCCGATTGAATCCATACTGGACACCCCTGGAGACGACATGTCCAATGATCCAGACAGAGTCTGATCGCTCAGAGTTCCAGTACACTGATCTGTAGCCTGGACTCTTCCCCCCGTCGAGTGGGGCTACGTCGCATCCGACCTAGCACAGAGCTGCGGTCTGCAGGCGCTTGCTGGCCAGACTGGAGGGACCCTCTGGATATAGATTATCCAGTCTGTCGCCCAGTCCGGCACTTAATTGTAGATCTCACAGGAACAAAAAGAGGAAAAAGATTCAATTTAAAACAAAAAAATTGCCAGGACCAGAAATCTCAGCTAGGAACTGGCTCCTGACTAGGCAGAAAAAAAAGTGAGTACCTATAGCAGAGAGTGGGACTGCCCCATAGGCAGTATCAAGTTCTTTTCTGCCTAGTGTCCTACCCCTGTAGGGGGCAGTTTAACCCACGTAGTCAAGAAGATGAGGAGCAGTGTCCGTCAATTAGAGCTGCACGATTAATCGTATGAAAATCGCGATCTCGATTCACCCCCCCCCCCCCCACATATTCTCGATTCTTTGCATAGCTAAGGGAGCAGAGAAAACAGCTGTGGAAAACTCCCAGTAACTATAAACAAAATGATTACATTGTATCTTTCCTCCCGCAAACGCCTATCAGCATTAAAGTCTCCCAGTAACTATAAACAAAATGATTACATTGTATCTTTTCCTTCCCTCTGCCAGGGAGAAAGGAAGTTTAACCTCTTAAAGACTAGACCTTTCTCTGACACTTGTTGCTTGCAAGTTAAAATCATTTTTTTTTGCTAGAAAAGTACTTAGAACCCCCAAACATTTTATATATTTTTTTAGCAGAGACCCTACAGAATAAAATGGCGATTGTTGTAATATTTTATGTCACACTGTATTTGCGCAGCAGTCTTTCAAACGCAATTAATAAACTTTAATGAATAAAAAAAAAAAACGTAACAGTAAAGTTATCCCAATTTTTTTTTGTTACACAGAGAATCGTGATCTTTATTCCAAGCTAAAAAATCGTGATTCTCATTTTGGCCAGAATCGTGCAGCTCTACCGTCAATGAACAAAAGAGAAATATATAGATTATTTAAAAGTAACAAAAACGGATATTGTGGATTTTGTTGGCATTTCCTAAGAACCATTACTCTGGGAGTGTTGAATACATGCACGTTTGATATTTATAGACGCACATAAAGTTAAACGCAGGGACACTTTGGATTTCTGCCATTCTTTTTTATTTTTGTATATTATTTTCTTAAAGGGAACGTTTACACATTTCCTGTATTGTGGTATATATATATATATATATATATATATATATATATATATATATATATACACACACACACACACACACACACACACACACACACACATAATATATATACACACATACATACATACATACATATACAGTGCCTTGCGAAAGTATTCGGCCCCTTTGAACTTTGCAACCTTTTGCCACATTTCATGCTTCAAACATCAGTTTAAAGCGCAGAGAGCATCATGAAGAACAAGGAACACACCAGGCAGGTCCGAGATACTGTTGTGGAGAAGTTTAAAGCCGGATTTGGATACAAAAAGATTTCCCAAGCTTTAAACATCCCAAGGAGCACTGTGCAAGCGATAATATTGAAATGGAAGGAGTATCAGACCACTGCAAATCTACGAAGACCTGGCCGTCCCTCTAAACTTTCAGCTCATACAAGGAGAAGACTGATCTGAGATGCAGCCAAGAGGCCCATGATCACTCTGGATGAACTGCAGAGATCTACAGCTGAGGTGGGAGACTCTGTCCATAGGACAACAATCAGTCATATACTGCACAATTCTGGCCTTTATGGAAGAGTGGCAAGAAGAAAGCCATTTCTTAAAAGATATCCATAAAAAGTGTCGTTTAAAGTTTGCCACAAGCCACCTGGGAGACACACCAAACATGTGGAAGAAGGTGCTCTGGTCAGATGAAACCAAAATCAAACTTTTTGGCAACAATGCAAAATGTTATGTTTGGCGTAAAAGCAACACAGCTCATCACCCTGAACACACCATCCCCACTGTCAAACATGGTGGTGGCAGCATCATGGTTTGGGCCTGCTTTTCTTCAGCAGGGACAGGGAAGATGGTTAAAATTGATGGGAAGATGGATGGAGCCAAATACAGGACCATTCTAGAAGAAAACCTGATGGAGTCTGCAAAAGACCTGAGACTGGGACGGAGATTTGTCTTCCAACAAGACAATGATCCAAAGCAAAGAAAAATCTACAATGGAATGGTTCACAAATAAACATATCCAGGTGTTAGAATGGCCAAGTCAAAGTCCAGACCAGAATCCAATCGAGAATCTGTGGAAAGAACTGAAAACTGCTGTTCACAAACGCTCTCCATCCAACCTCACTGAGCTGGAGCTGTTTTGCAAGGAGGAATGGGCACAAATTTCAGTCTCTCGATGTGCAAAACTGATAGAGACATACCCCAAGCGACTTACAGCTGTAATCGCAGCAAAAGGTGGCACTACAAAGTATTAACTTAAGGGGGCTGAATAATTTTGCACGCCCAATTTTTCAGTTTTTTATTTGTTAAAAAAGTTTGAAATATCCAATAAATTTCGTTCCACTTCATGATTGTGTCCCACTTGTTGATTCTTCACAAAAAATTACAGTTTTATATCTTTATGTTTGAAGTCTGAAATGTGGCAAAAGGTCGAAAAGTTCAAGGGGGCTGAATACTTTCACAAAGCACTATATATTATATATTTTTTTTTTTTTTTATGTATAGATATATTTATCTATATATAATTATATTTAGACATTATCACATAACAGTTTTGTTTGAGTACTGTGCGCCATGAATTACATGGTTTCTAATATTGAGATGAGATTGTGGAGTTAATTTGTTTCTAATATTGAGATGAGATCGTGGAGTTAATTAACTTAAAATTTAATCCCTTGATATTCGTTTTGGGCTGGTTAGACATCCCTGAAAACAATCGATTACCGACTATCACTATACATAGGTTGTTGTATTTAGCCTGGAACCTACTAGCCCTGAAACGGCTCTCAGCTGCCCCTCCTACAGTTGCCCAAGGACTTAGAGAGGGTAAAAGCTATTCTGCTATTGGAGATGCTGACGTGTTCAGACACCTCATCTTCTGATAGATTTGAGAGCATGTGGGGGCTTAGATGGGCACTCTAAATGTGTAGCTACAAAGGATTGCACAAGTTACTAGATGGTTCAGCTTTGCATTTTACTGTATTACGAACTGTTACTATACAGATGCTGTCATGGCACACATTGTTTAACTATTAAAGTCTGTTGCCTATTTGCACACAGTATGGAGCGCTTACATTGTACTAGTGATAGGACTTTTTTTCCCAGCATACTTCTGTTACTGTTTTCTGTTCATATCCAGCGATTCTCTTGCTGGCATGCTCCTATTTTTATTTTATATAGTTTTAGGACACCACATGTCTGTATACACAAAGTGTCAAATATCAGTTGTACACAGTATAAACACATAGTATAAACCGTGCCATGTAATCATAAAACTACATAAAAAAAAAAAACTAGGAGCAGACACAGGTTACTGTTTTCTGTTCATATCAAACGATTCTCTCGCTGGCATGCTCCTAGTTTTATTTTATATAGTTTTAGGATTACATTGCAGGGTTTATACTGTGTACAACTGACATTTGACACTTTGTGTATACAGTACAGACATATGGTGTGTAAGCACCAATATCCATGTCATCTCCTCTGTGTTTGATCTACAGATTTATGTACACTAATTCAAAAATTTATTTTTCAATAAATAAATAGTTCAATACATTTTTCACAAAATATCTGAAAATAAAAAAAAACAAACCCTCAAACAGTTCCCCATATCACAATGTTTACTCACAAAGGAAACAACACAATGTTTGTCTTAATGCTGGGTCAGCATACCTTGTAAGTTAGCCTGAGGTCAATCCACGAGTTCAGAATTTCTGGTTTTCTTAACTGTTTCCTTTTACATTCGTACAGTAAACAAACGCCCAGATCCCAGTCTGAAAAAATTTGGAAACTCATAAAAAAAGGACACATACCATACATCACAGAAACATAATCAATACTTTTTCTATAAAGAAGTGTAATAATCTGTCCTTCAAGTGTAATTAAACTCTCTCAACATCATCTAAAATGTAATCCTCATGCAGTTAGCAAATAGGAAAGTACAGGCATACCCCACTTTTAGTACACAATGGGACCAGAGCATGTATGTTAAACGAAAATGTACTTAAAGTGAAGCAATACCTTTTTTCACTTCTCAATGCATGTAAATACATTAGCTCTATAGGAAATCTTGGTCAGCTTGACATGGCACTGCTCCCAAACCATAAGTGACAAGGACACCAAACTTGGGGAGCATGTTAAGGGGAACCAGGACTATGACATGGTAGATTACCTAGGCAAGCTGGCCGACCACAAAATAGGATATGTTGTAGTCCTGGGTCCCCTCTTGATGCTCCCTAAGTTTGGTATCCCTGTCACTTATGGTTTGGGAGTAGTGCCATGTCAAGCTGAGCAAGATTTCCTATAGACGCCAATGTTAAAAATCGGGAGTAGTGCAATGCCAAGCTGACCAAGCTGTTTCCGTACTCGTGACTGAACATAAAGTGAGTGTCCGTAAAATGGGGTATGCCTGTATATCTTTACTTGTTTTAACCTTTCCTTTTACTTCAGTTGCTTCCTGGTTTGTGGCCTAGGCCAGAATGGGGTCATACATCCCAGGAGTCTTCATGGGCATTTTTTTCCCCTTTCATCTGGAGGAGGGAGCTTCCTCAGCTAAGCACACCCTCCTGCCTGCATGCATGAGCTGAGGGGAGATAGATTCCAGGAAGTAAATGCTACATGGATTATCTACCCTTAAAGTGGCTGTAACCCAAAAGAAAAAACAAAACAAACCACATGCTCCGGTCCTTTTAAGGTACGAGATACAGCCCAGGGCTTTTGCCATGTCAATTGTATGTTGTACAATACTTGGTTGATCTTGCCTGTTCCTGTCTTGTCCTGTGTAAACTGACCACGTTTTTTCAGGGCTGCTGATCCCTGATAGAGTGGTTAGTTTACGTGCCCACGTCATCCAGCTATTGCCTCAAGGTCTCTGCATCGCCCTTCCCACTCGGTCAGTTCTATAGTCTGTGTGCGACTGTGAACGGATCTCCTCCCTGCCCCTCCCCTCTCATGTCTGTGTAATTATTTTCCATGCAGCTGCTCCAGTGCTTGTAAAGTAAAGAAACATCTACTAATTACTATGATCCTCTCTGTTTTAGGTCCCTGTTCAACATATGGTGTGTTTTTTCCTAAAATGATAATACTAAATACCTTCTTTGCGGAGCCTTGCTGTGCAGGCATGTGACCTCCCTCTGCCAGCTTGCATTAATCAGAGGGGAATCTCAGCCTCTCCCACTGTACTCCCTTACTCGGGAAGGCAAGCAGAGGGAAGTCACATGACAGGACAGCAGGGCTCTGCAAAGAAGGTATTTTGCATTATAATTTTAGGAAAAAAAAAAAAAACACAACACACATAGTGTACAGACCAGGGACCTAAGACAAAAAAAAAAATCAAAGTAATTAATACATGTGACTTTATAACCACTTTACCTGCCTGCCGACCGTATAACTTACATTAACGGCGGCAAGGCGGCTCTGCTGCGCAGGATCACTTACCTAGTATGTGATCCTGCACTTCCGGGTCTGGGGAGCGCATGTGCATGTGTTATATACAGCGGAAGCTTATCTGTGGGTACCATGGACTTGATGTCCTCCGGCACCCGCCGATCAGATCATTAGAGAACCAGAACGGCGATCTGCCTATGTAAACAAGGCAGATCGCTGGTCTGTGGGTGGGAAAGGCATTAATCCTGTGTTCCTGCTAAGCAGGAACATGGATCAATGCCTTTCCCTAGTAAAAGTACCTCCCACACAGTACACAAGTACTGGCTAGGCACACAGTTAACCCTTTGATCGCCCCTGATGTAAACTCCTTCCCAGCCTATGTCATTAGTACAGTGACCGTGCATAATTTTTGCACTTATCACTATTCGTGTCACTGGTCCCCAAAGAGTGTCAGTGTCCAATTTGTCTACCGCATTATTGCAGTCCCGCTCTAAGGCGCTGATCCCAGCCATTACTAAAAAAAAAAAAAAAAATCCATAAATATATCCCATAGTTTGTAGGCGCTATAACCTTTGCACAAACCAATAAATATACGCTTATTGGGTCCTATTTCAAAAGGGAGGCCGGACTTACCGTTACCGATAGGAGGCTTTAATTGTTGGTTGAGCCCTTCTATGGATAGACACCCAGTCTCAAGGGCCTCTGTCCCATTGAGGGGGATCTCCCTTGCTACGGTTAATCAAGGAAGTGAGATGATTAGACATTTGAAGACACAAGAACCGTTTGGACAAGCAGTTTTCCTGCTTTTCCAAAACACACGGTATTATGCCCAGGGTTGATCTGGCAGCGGGCAACTCGGCCGTGCTCCCATTAGTCTTGTATAAACCCCACAGTTTGTCGGACCATTCACATGAGGTGATACACCTGATTGTGTCCCCACTCTCTAAGCTGCCTAGGACACACTGGAAATGTAATGCCTTTTGGCTGAAGTTATTTTTATCTCATGTAGAGATGGAGCGGAGCATACGCGATTTCTTTACTAACCAGGAATCTGCTGACTCCACTCTAGCCCAGTGGGAATCATCTAAGGCCTACTTGAGGGGACTCCTAATTGCAGAAATTACTAAAGTTAAATGACACTCTTCCGGGCTGCGGAAGGAGCTGGAGAAACAGGTGCATGAATTGGAGATGCATTATGTACAGGACCCCACTGACTCAGCCAGTAGGCATGGCAGTCTGCTCAGTCTTTTCTAAACTGGCGTTTTTGAGGAAGGGGAGAGCACGGGTCACCTCATGGCTAGGATTGCCAACTCCCAGCAATGCTCCCCTGCTACTGGAGCTATTAAAACTCAGGTAATCTTGTGCACTCCCCAGATCAAAACCTTCAGGAATTAGCGAGTTTTTTTATGCAAAGCTGTATCTTCCTACCACTGAGTATACTCCTGTGGACCTAGCAAACTTTTTAAATGGTATTACATTCCCACAACTTACAGCTGATCGAAGGAGGGCTCTCGAATCTCTGCTTACTTTAGAGGAATTACAGACAACAGTCAATGAGTTTCCTAACTGTAAGACCCCTGGTGAGGATAGTCTACCCAAGGAAACTCGACAAACAATATGCAGGAATACTCCTTCCAATATTGCTGAGGGTATTTAATGCAGCTAGGGAGCGGCAGGTCGTTAATGGGGTGATTACATCTATTGTACACTCAGGCTAAGCTGGATTTACGCCAAATAAATCCACTTTGGTCAATTTAAGGAGACTTTTTCTAATAATGCAATCCCCAGCTGACAAATGTAGGGCATAGGGCTCTGCTCTCCCTGAATACTATGAAGGCCTTCGATATATAGAGTGGATGTATCTATGGGGGGGGGGGGGGTCTTTAGAGGTTTGGCTTTGGTTAAACCTATATCTCCTGGGTTTGCGTACTATACCACCACCCGCAAGGCAGCTAGTCGGGCAACAGGTAGAATGTCTCTTACCTTTGCCCTGGGAAGGAGCACAAGACAAGGGTGCCCTTTGTCGCCCTTGCTATTTGCCCTGGCCACAGAAACCCTGGCAATAAAGATCAGAGATAATCCGAACATTACTGGTTTCCGTTATGGTGATAGGCAAGAAAAAGTGATGCTCTACGCGGATGATATGATGATTCTGCTTTGAGACGTGGAAATTTTCCTACATTAAACTACATCCACTATGTACTCCTTTAGAGGACTTGCAGTGCTCCATACCAATCACTGACTCTTTCAGGTACCTGGGAGACCAGGTAACACCCTATATACGGAGGCTTAATATTTCCCCATTACTGCAAAGATTCCAGGACCGGATTAAAACATGGAATTGCATCCACCTGTCAGTAGCTGGCAGGGTGAACCTAATTAAGATGATTCTTATGCCCCAGGTATTATATGTCCTCCATAACTCTCCAGTTATTGTTCCCCTTAAATCATTTAGGATAGTTTAATCCTTATTCTGCACTTTAAATTTGAAAAAAAAAAAAAAAAAAAACGCCCTCCTCGAGTAAAATTTGAATACCTGCAAAGTCCTAAGAATGATGGGGGTCTAGCCTCGCCCAATCCCTGGCTATACTACGTAGCCACTCAATTGCAACATCTGATAGTCACAATGCATAAGGGCACAGAACAGGAAGCTGCCAATAGCAGCTCTTCTGAAGCTGTGATGTTAGATACATACAGTAAAGGGCGAGCCCATTCCAGTGGCTCGAGGCTCAGGCCTTGGTTAAGCCACCGAAGAAGTTCCCGACATAAAATCTTATTCAGAAAATATGGAATAAAACTAGATATCTTCAGAGAGCAACAGGATACACAGAATTCGCAGAGATTAAACGCATTTGTATATTTTTAGTCTTTTGAGGGTATACTACACCCCCCCCAGATTACATACTATGGGGCCTTTTACCCACCCCAACATACACTAGATGTAAACGAGACCATGGAGACCTGATCTACTGTGGAGGTGCCCAAAGTTACATTCCTATTGGAAGGGAGTGAACACTTAACAGGATGTTTCAGATCTCCATCCCATTAGACCCTTAACCTCGTAAGTTGATAATGACGCATTTGAAGTCAGAGGTGATCAAATACCACCAAAAGAAAGTTTTAATTGTGCGGGGGGGGGAGAGAAGACATACATTTTTTTGGGTACATTGTCCCACAACCACGCAATTGTCAGTTAAAATAATGTAGTGCTGTATCGCAAAAAATTTTTGCTCATAAGGGGGTAAATCTTCCGGAGGTCAAATGGTTAAGATGGCTGTGGCTAGAAATGCTAGGGGGTGTTTTTCAAAGTGATTTCTCAACCATATAAAACATTGAGACACATGGCTAGGGGGAGTTTGCTTTGAATATTACAATTCATTTAAAAGCATTTTCAGTTTGGGGTGCTTAGAGTTATGATAAAGCTTTGGATGAAATAACACTCTAAAAGCTGTGGATTGAGCGTGGAGTGGCTGCAACCTCTGTTAGCGTTCGATGTCTGTCTGTGCATCCCTTGGGGAGGAATATGGATAGGACCATGTAGGTGCTGGAAGATGTTAAATTCTCCACCCTAAATAAAGAAGGAACATGTAACATGTTCCAAAAGGTGAACTTGGCTTTTAATCTTAAATATCTCCTCTACTCCTGTTCCACTAAAAATTAAAAAACTGTAGAAAAAAAAAATGGATTAAAGATTTACATTAAGTAGCTTTGGTATGCAATCCTTTGCAGGACACTTGTCAACAAGAGCTGTTCCATACCTGACCATGTGACAAACGCACACATCTTTTGCTCAGGGCAGGGCTGGTTTGGGAGGACATTGGGAAAAATGATGCCTCTCTCATTCTGGAGTTTTTTAATCCAATTGGAAAACTGAGATAAACAAATCTTTAAAGGAACTCCATCATCTACTTGTTGCTGAAAAACAGAAAAAGTATTAAAACGGCTTTTAAACCAAAGTAATAATTAGCTTTATAAGGGATTACAACAGTTATGTTTGTTCTTTATAGAAGATAGGAAAAAAGGATATGGGAAAATGGCACTATAAAGGAAACATTTGACCCCCACCAAGGTCTTACTGGTACCTTCTTAAGATCAATATTGAAAAAAACAAGACAAAGTTTCAACAATTGTGTAGGATTTAAAGGATCATCAAATCCCAGAACAAAAATTGCAGCTAACAGTCCTTAGATGTGATGGCTTTCTCAAGTGAAGAACATTTTCAGTAAGTACAGTAAATGTCAAATGATCTTGCCAAAAATGCCATGTCACATCGTGTGAACTGAACTGAAGCAATGAAAAAAGTTATATTTCTTCTGTAAACTACTACTCTCCCCATTACATCCACAATGTATTGTTAATAAACAAAGGCAGACATGTTGACATCTATACCTTTGTTGGGCTATCACACTTACGTGCAAGAGACATTTGTTGTTTGTGATCAGTAAAATGTATCCCCAGTAGAGTCTTTAAAGTGTATCCCGGAAAACAAAAATGAAAAAATTAAAGCCCATTAGTTCTTGGATGTGGTGGATGCAGACGTATCTATCTTCATGACTCCCCCCCCCCGGCCATTATTTTCACCTACGATCCTGCCCATAACACACTTCCTGTCCTAGGGTCACATAAGTCATAGGCTGCTCCAATGGACTGAAATATGAAAACCTCCCTTCATTCTATTATGTAGGAAGGAAGGGTTTTGCACTGTACAGAACGAACTGAGGTGGCTGATGACATTTGATATTTCCCTTCTATGCACAGAAGGTGTAAGGACACCAGATTTCTGGCAGGATCAAGTTATTGTGCAGTACTTTCAGAAAATGTACTTTGCACGGAAAAAAAAAACAAAAAAACGAATGCAGCCACCACATCCAAGGAATGTTAAGCTGCAAAAGATTTAATTTTTTGTTTAAATCTGCTTTAACATTATATTCAATGGTCATATTCCCTATTGGAAGATTCCCCTCTATTTCTGTTCTGGTGGTAACTTTTGGATATACCCCCACTTTCATTCCTGGGGACATTGGTGACCAGGACAATTAGAGAGTAAATCCCCCCCCAAAGGGTCAATGCATTTGGGTTTACTTGAAAGGAGAAGGAGAAGTATAGCCAAAGCTTTTTTGCCTGCATCTGATCTGATATCACAGAGCTGGTCCAGGCCCTGAAAAGATCCAGACCATATGGTCTGGGTCCACTCAGATGCCTGGACTGGCAGCCTCTCAGTGTGCCGCTGAGAGCCTGAGCCAGCCACTCCTGCCCCCTCCACAGCACAGCGCTCCAGTGAGCGCTGAAGGAGCAGAGAAGAGCCGGTGACTGACAGTCACCAGCTCTCTGCAGGCAGATGAACAAGAGCTGAGCGATCAGTGGGGTTTGATCAATTCTTGGTCAGGAGCCGGCAGGAGACTGATGCTGCATCCACCTAGGTAAGTATAATTTTTTTTGCAATTATTTGCAATTTTAGATTTTCACAAAAAAGATGTGCCAAAAAAAATTAGTAACTGAGGAGTAGCAACTATAGCTCACACTACTTGCAACTCACATGAAATGTATTTATCCTACATAGAAGAGGATGTCGATTGCAGGGTACAGGCTGCCCAACCCCTAAGGGCTGAGTACAAGTCATAAGGCAGACAATCTCATATCTGAAGCACTGTATGTGTCAAAATCAATATCAGTAAGTGCAGGCCTGCTATTCTATGTGAACATGGAAATTTCAATTTGTTCAATCAAAAAAAAATAGGTGCGATTCCTGTAATCAATAAAACAAAGAGTGCAATTTTCACCTTTACCAACAGATATACCTGTTTTATTCCGGTCAGCTCTGTACAAAATTCAGAAAGAATTGGATGCTCTTGTGGTTGTACATAGGTGTGAAACTCTGATTCAATCTCTCCACTGGATGTATTCAATAAAACTGCAGGAAATTCAACTGAAAAATAGGACAGTTATATTCAGATGAGCATAATTGACAAAGTTTGTTGTGTACACTGAACATTTTGAGTAAAATAAAAAACACATTTAGAAATGTAGAGGGAGCTAACAAGAGATTGCAAATACTCTTAAGAAAATTACATTGTCATTCTGCATTCTGTTTCAGTTTGTTTTTTAGCCATTGTGTAATTTCTGTTGCAGAAATAACTCAAAATGTAATAAATATCAATTTATTTCATCACTTTATTGAATTAAATAATGGAAATCTGTTCTATTTTTAACAACTTAAAAAAACAGAAATTAAAGTCAGGGCTATATAAACATTTCAGTGCTGTTCAAAACATATGAAGACATGCTCTGGTGCACCATGCTCACCACCAGATTAAAACATTATTGAGATTGCTGTATGACATATTGGTGCAATTGTGTATCAGTCTAATTTTGTATATCAGCCTTTCTTAATCTTTAAAATGAAAAAAAAAAACAGTGAAATAACTTTCAGGTCTCAAGGAACCCCTGCCTAAAAGGACTTTATCCACAGCTCACAGTACATTTGCCTAGTGGTAACTGAAAAGAATGTCGGTGAAGATTGCGAAGAACACCGGAGTAAGTGGTTACTTATCTGAGAGGCAGATATTGCTCATTGCTTAAGGAACCCCTAGCAAGCTCTAGACAGCTGTACCTTGTGTGCAAATGCTTCACTTTTATCTGTGCTGCTCTGCTTGGATCCACAGAGCTTCCCCCCCCCCCCCCCCCATGGGGTCCCCTTCACCCCCGGCATGTGCTCCATGGCCCCGTTCATTCCACAAAGCAGTGCAGCTTCGTGTAGAACTTATACAATGCTTGTCTCAGAGAATTAACTCTCCATAGGACTGCAAAAAAATAAATAAAAAAAATGGGGCCTGAATATCTTGAGAAGGCTAGGCCGCTCCCAGCAGGGTGCACAGTAAAAATCTGTGCAGAACAGGGGGAAGAAAGAATACTCCCTTACAGATATAAAAATGATTGATGTCAATGGTTACTCATCTGAAAGGCAGAAATTGCTCAAGGAACCCTAAACCCAGCAGTAACAATCTGATGTTAGTACAGCAATCTCCCCTGCTGAGCTATTGTGTTCTGACAGGGGGACTGAAAGCACTGATTGGGAGTTAGTAGGCTGCTAGTTTTCCAGCATGCACGGCCAGCTTCCATTGGACCAGCTGACATACACACGGGCTAAATGTCGGACATTTTTTATTGAACCGTCTGATGTTGCCTGACATTCGGCCCGTGTGTACTAAGCCTATGGCTCCACAGATACCTAAATGAGAATGTTTGGTGTATATAGTGCATAAATGAAATAAAATCACACTGATGTACCACAAAAACACCCAGGGTATTTTCTTACTAGGATATAGGCTTTCTTGTAGCTGTATCTGGTTCCTTGGAAAATTACACAGGAAGTGTGTTTATTTAGGACTTTTAAAAAACTCAAATTAGTAAGCAATCCAAATACAGTAAAACCTTGGTTTGAGAGTAACTTGGTTTAAGAGCGCTTTGCAAGACAAGCAAAATTTTCAAATAAATTTTGACTTGGTTTACAAGCGATGTCTTGATATACAAGTAGCTTCAAGTCACAGCTGAGTATAAAAGAGAAGAGAGGCGCCTCTAAGTGTAGCAATATGGTTACATTTAATGAAGGTACAACATTTAGCAACTCACATGGTTGATGATTGGAACAGGCACATCTAAGTATGCAGGCATCCAGGCTAAAGCTGTCCACATAGACCATCCTCTGCACCGCCATCTACGTCATCCCTTCCATGCTGCCCCTCGCTTTTAGATCCCTTTACTGCAGTGGTCTTCCCGGTCAGGATTACAGACTGGCAGCCGGCGGTGCAGAAGATAGTCCATGTGGACAGCTTTACCCCGGATGCCTGCATACTTAGATGTGCCTGTTTTATTCATCAACCATGTGAGTTGCTAAATGTTGTACCTTCATTAAATGGAACCATATTGCTACACTTAGAGGCGCCTTTCTTCTCTTTGATACTCTGTGGATTTTGCTTCTTATCCCCTTGTGGAAGCGGCTATTTGTGGATGGACATTTTATGGTTATATAACCTATCGCAATGCTATAATCTTTTTATATGGACTATAAACTGAAGGACTTATGAATAAATGGTTGTGGAACGAATCATCTGAGTTTCCATTATTTCTTATGGGGAAATTTGCTTTGATATAAGAGTGCTTTGGATTACAAGCATGCTTCCGGAACGAATTATGCTCGCAATCCAAGGTTTTACTGTATTCTAAAATGTATGGATCCATCTGAAATGTGCAGAGACTGGACATTCCTTGCAATCTTCATATTTACTCACACGGTGTTATAATGAGAAAGCGTGTGCTCTATTATAGTATGAAATGCAGACCTATTACTTACTAATTTCCTGGCCATAGTGCTTGATGTCCTTCCAGCATGTAGACTCAAAATCAATGATGATCAAGTATTGAAAAAATTGTTCTGCAAAACATAAATAAAAGCACGAGTGTGAAAATTCTCTTGTTCCCATATACGCAAATGAGTTACAGGAATATATACTTACTAGATTTGGGGCTGCTACCATTCTTACTGTTCAGAGATAACTTTGAGCTTCTTCTGATCAGACCCAGCTGCCTGTAGAAACACCACTTAACATATGTAAATATATGTAAATATTACCAGTTAGCATTAGTAGCTGTGTCAATACATACAGTTAGCTACACATTTTTCTATGTAAGGCTAATTATTTCCATTATATAATTTATATAGGTAACAACTGGGAAAAATGATTTTTTTTTTTTTTAAATTGTGAATTTACTAACAGCCTGCCAACTTATGGCTTATATGTTGGTTTACAATTTCCCTCTTCAGTGCCCTTACTACACCGAAAACATTTTTTAACATGAACTAATCGAGGAGACCGATGCGATCAATAGGGATTTTAATATAGACAGTCTACATACAGGCTGTGTAAAAAATGTTTTGGCTGTGCCATTACCTTGGTTCTGTAAAACAGCTAGGGGATAATTAATTTATAGTTATACATGAAGGGCTGGTTCAACTCTATGTTTTAACATTCAGAAAATGTCAGTCCTGACCGGCACAGTTTACATTTTTTTTTTTTAACAAATTAAATGTCAATATGTTACATTGGTTTCATTTCTATGCACCACAGTTCAGGTGCAGTGTGTAGAAACACAGGCTGCTTCAAAGTAAAGTGTTACACTTTAAAAACGGGTGTAATGTGTTACAAATGGTAAAGATGTATATATTTACCTATTTTCAGGCCGCTCCAGTCTGGTCATGTGATGCCGCTCCCTTGTCAGCCAATGCAGCTGCAGGGGAGAGGAGGGACTGCCAATAATGGATGGGCCTATGGGTGACATCACTGTGCCAGGCTTTACTAGCTGTTGCTGAGCCCTCCTTCCTCTCCTCTATTCCACTGCTGGCTGACACAGGGACGATCACGTGACTGGCCTGAAAGTCGGTAACTATATACATTCTTACACCGATTAGGTATCATAGGAAGTTAGGAAGCGGGGGGGGGGGGGGGGGGGCACAGTTTTAAGGCTAGTTAGGTATAAGTTGGAATCCCACTTTAAATAATAAGAAAACACTTTTCTCATATTAGCGTACTAAAGTACCCTGTACAGTACTCTGGGAGAGGAAGGTCAGCGTTTTTGACCAAGTCTAACCAGTTCTAACATATGCACAGTGCTGTCAGCCTTGGAGCATACAGGAGAGGCAAGCATAAAAGTGATCTCAATGTGCAGCTGCAGCTTTATTTTCCAGTTACAGACTGGAAGAGGAGTGGTGGCTAAGGAAGGAATACCTCTGCAGCCTTTTATTTGTCACCCTTTAGAAGAAATGAATACCGTCACCATGATTTCATGGGGAGAACGTTTTTGAACCGTGTGGACAGTTAAAACTTGCAGCTATAGTAAAGGAGGGAAAAAGACACAGTGGAACATAGTTTTGATTTCTACCAAATTTGAATTAAAGGAAAACTAATGTCAGAATTCTCCATCAACTGCGCCAACCTTTGTAAACTGAAATCCAATTGGTTATTATGGAAGTTTTTTGTTTTCTTTTAACCACTTTGCCGCTGCTCACTAGAGCTCTACTGCGGCAAAGTGGTTCGTTAATGTCTGGCGACGTAGACCTACGTCGCCAGACACTCCCCCTTCTCAGTGGCACGCGCGCCGCCGCCAGAGGCTCGCTCCCGCTGTATTCAGTCACAGCGGGAGTCGGGCCAGGGGAGGAGCGGCGGTGATCACCGCCGCTCTTCCCCGATTGTCGGGGAATCGAGTCTGGAGATCTGCCCGCTTGTGTAAACAAAGCGGGCGGATCTCCTAAGTGACAGGCAGGGTCAGATTGCAGGGTTCAGCATAGCTGAACCTGCCATCTGTCCTTGTGTCACTCAGTCACCTCCCCCCACACGTCAGTAAGCACCAGGCATACATTAACCCCTCCCTCTCCAATAAAATTAACCCCTTCCCTGCCAGTGTCATTTTTACAATAACAGTGCATATTTATAGCACTGATTACTGTAGTAATGTCACTGGTACCCCCAAAAGTGTCAAAAATGTCAGTCAAGGGTCCGATCTGTCCGCCGCAATGTCGCAGTCCCGCAAAAAAAAAAAAATCGCAGATCACCGCCATTACTCGTTAAAAAAAAAAAAAAACACCAAAAATGACAGAAATCTTTCCCGTAGTTAGTAAACGCAATTACTTTTGCGCAAACCAATCAAAATACGCTAATTGCGTTTTTTTTTACCAAAAATATGTAGCAGAAAACAAATTTGCCTAAAATGATAAAAAAAATTTGATTTTTACATTTTTTTGGGGGAATTTCATATAAAAAAATGTGAAAAATATTGTTATTTTTTCAAAATTGACGCTCTTTTTTTGTTTATAGCGCAAAAAGTAAAAATCGCACAGGTGATCAAATACCACCAAAAGAAAGCTCCCTGTTTGTGGGGAAAAAAAGGACGTCAATTTCGTTTGGGTACAGCGTTGCATGACCGCGCAATTGTCAGTTAAATTTGCACAGTGCCGAATCACAAAAAGTGGCCCAGACGCAAGACAGCAAAATCCTCCTGTGGTAAAGTGGTTAAGTTCCTTTTTCAGAAAATGGAGAATTGTAAAAAACATATCTGGGCTCCCAGAGTGAAACCACATTAGAACATTGTTTCTGATTTTTAAAGCTCTCCAACATCAGTTAAATGCAGTAATAAAATTGTTCAAAACTTACTTTGCAAGCTGTTTTGTAGTCATTTCGGTATTCCATGCACATTAAAAACTCTGGAGCTACAAAAGGAAAAAAAAGTATATTTTTTAATAACATCAAATATGGTCAATGATGAAAGATGCAACAACTATCTGCCTTGAGCCTTTTCTGTTCAATAGTTTGGAGGTCTGTAATCAGCAAACTTTGTGCTTCCTGCTAAGTGGAGAGCTCTAGCTATGATTCCCCAGGGGACATGCTCAACCTCTGCAGAGAGACGCTGCTTGAAGAGAAAACAACAATTCTTCTCTGCAACATGATGTCTGCAGACAGGCTTTTCTACTGCAGCTTCCTGTGATATGAAAACAAAGGGGGGGGGGGGGGGGGGAAATAATAAAATAAATATTAGGGTATTATGGGGTCGGCATATTAGATAGAATATATAGGATTATATAAAGAATAACAAGTATGTGGTAACAAGTATGTGGTAACATAATGTTGGTTTTGATCTTAAAAGAGCCGTTGCCCAATACTATAATAAGGTAGGACGGGAAAGGGGGGAAAAAAAATCGGGACTTTGAGTGAGGTGTGTGGGGTCGGTGGTCACAGATTTTTACTTTTTGCGCTATAAACAAAAAAAATACAGTTTATTTTGAAAAAATAACAATATTTTTAACATTTTTTTATATGAAATTCCCCCCCAAAAAAATGTAAAAATCTAAATTTTTTTAAATTTTTGGCCAATTTGTTTTCTGCTACCTATGTTTGGTAAAAAGAAAAATCACAATAAGCGTATTTTGATTGGTTTGCGCAAAAGTTATTGCGTTTACTAAGAGAAAGATTTCTGTCATTTTTGGTGTTTTTTTTAATGCGTAATGGCGGTGATCTGTGACATTGCGGCGGACAGATCGGACCCTTGACTGACATTTTTGACACTTTTGGGGGTACCAGTGACATTACTGCAGTAATCAGTGCTATATACAGTGGGTACGGAAAGTATTCAGACCCCCTTAAATTTTTCACTCTTTGTGATATTGCAGCCATTTGCTAAAATCATTTAAGTTCATTCTTCTTCCTCATGAATGTACACACAGCTCCCCATACTGACAGAAAAACACAGAATTGTTGACATTGTTGCAGATTTATTAAAAAAGCAAAACTGAAATACCACATGGTCCTAAGTATTCAGACCCTTTGCTGTGACACTCATATATTTAACTCAGGTGCTTTCCATTTCTTCTGATCATCCTTGAGATGGTTCTACACCTTCATTTGAGTCCAGCTGTGTTTGATTATACTGATTGGACTTGATTAGGAAAGCCACACACCTGTCTATATAAGACCTTCCAGATCACAATGCATGTCAGAGCAAATGAGAATCATGAGGTCAAAGGAACTGCCTGAAGAGCTCAGAGACAGAATTGTGGCAAGGCACAGATCTGGCCAAGGTTACAAAAAGATTTCTGCTGCACTTAAGGTTCCTAAGAGCACAGTGGCCTCCATAATCCTCAAATGGAAGACGTTTGGGACGACCAGAACCCTTCCTAGAGCTGGCCGTCCAGCCAAACTGAGCTATCGGGGGAGAAGAGCCTTGGTGAGAGAGGTAAAGAAGAACCCAAAGATCACTGTGGCTGAGCTCCAGAGATGCAGTCAGGCGATGGGAGAAAGTTGTAGAAAGTCAACCATCACTGCAGCCCTCCACCAGTCGGGGCTTTATGGCAGAGTGGCCCGACGGAAGCCTCTCCTCAGTGTAAGACACATGAAAACCCACATGGAGTTTGCTAAAAAAACACCTGAGGGACTCCAAGATGGTGAGAAATAAGATTCTCTGGTCTGATGAGACCAAAATAGATCTTTTTGGCCTTAATTCTAAGCGGTATGTGTGGAGAAAACCAGGCACTGCTCATCACCTGTCCAATACAGTCCCAACAGTGAAGCATGGTGGTGGCAGCATCATGCTGTGGGGGTGTTTTTCAGCTGCAGGGACAGGACGACTGGTTGCAATCGAGGGAAAGATGAATGCGGCCAAGTATAGTAATATCCTGGACAAAAACCTTCTCCAGAGTGCTCTGGACCTCAGACTGGGCCGAAGGTTTACCTTCCAACAAGACAATGACCCTAAGCACACAGCTAAAATAACGAAGGAGTGGCTTCACAACAACTCCGTGACTGTTCTTGAATGGCCCAGCCAGAGCCCTGACTTAAACCCAATTGAGCATCTCTGGAGAGACCTAAAAATGGCTGTCCACCAACGTTTACCATCCAACCTGACAGAACTGGAGAGGATCTGCAAGGAGGAATGGCAGAGGATCACCAAATCCAGGTGTGAAAGACTTGTTGCATCTTTCCCAAAAAGACTCCTGGCTGTATTAGATCAAAAGGGGGCTTCTACTAAATACTGAGCAAAGGGTCTGAATACTTAGGACCATGTGATATTTCAGTTTTTCTTTTTTAATAAATCTGCAACAATGTCAACAATTCTGTGTTTTTCTGTCAGTATGGGGTGCTGTGTACATTCATGAGGAAGAAGAATGAACCTAAATGATTTTAGCAAATGGCTGCAATATAACAAAGAGTGAAAAATTTAAGGGGGTCTGAATACTTTCAGTACCCACTGTATATGCACGGTTACTGTAAAAATGACACTGGCAGGGAAGGGGTTAATTTTATTGGAGAGGGAGGGGTTAATGTATGCCTGGTGCTTACTAACGTGTGGGGGGGGGGAGGTGACTGAGTGACACAGGGACAGATCACAGGTTCAGCTATGCTGAACCATGCTATCTGTCCCTGCCTGTCACTTAGGAGATCCGCCTGCTCTGTTTACACAAGCAGGCAGATCTCCAAACTAGATTCCCCCTGACGATCAGGGAAAAGCGGCGGCAATCGCCACAGCTCCTCCCCTGGCCCGACTCCAGCTGTGACTGAACACAGCGGGAGCGAGCCTCCGGCGGCGCGCGCGCGCCGCCCACAAGGGGCGGGGTCTACGTAGGTCTACGTCGCTGGACGATAACGAGCCACATTGCTGCAGTAGCAGCAATGTGAGCGGAGCTAAAGTGGTTAAAGCGGAAGTAAACTCAATTTAATAGTTCAAAAAACAGTTACATTCATGTTGCGAATGCCAACTGTCACATTGGTTGTGCTCCCAACCAAACTGTAAAACCATCAAATGGCTGAGGTCATAAGTAATCACATGTGCAGCATCATGGCAGTTGAGATTAGACAGAGGCTAAGATGGCAGCTTCCTTGGCTGAAAATGTTTGGATGGTTTACTTCCACTTTAAGGGGTTAAAACAAATGGAGAGAAGGCGATACAACACCTCACCACCTGTCCACTACTGATGGAAGAGTGGTCTGAATGTGGATCACGCTTCAGGCAACAAAGCAAGTCTAAGTGAAACACATCTCAAACACGCTGTAAACAACGTAGGGGTGGGGTGTTATTGGTGTGTTAGCAGCGTGTTTACTTTGAAATCAATGGAAGAGGAGCAAGGGCTTTGGGGGAAAAAAAAAGCCAACTAAACTAATATATTTGGCACGGCTTCCAAAGACCTGATCAAATCCGCATTCGGCTCAGATTGGATCTCCATGCAAAAACCTGGAAGGGATGTCATGAGTGACATCACTTCCGGGTACTGTCTGGCGCCAGATTTAAAAAAATGACAGCATTCAAAACAGCCAAACCTGGCGTTTTGAATGCTTTTAAGTGCAGAGGACGGGCTTGGGGTCTTTTAGTACTGGTCAAATAAAACAAATTAAAAAAAACATTTTTTTTTGTACGAAAATATTGGCCGATACCGATATGCATTGGCCAAAATATCGGTATAGGCAACAAAAAACCGATATCAGTCGATCACTAATTGTAACTGTACTGTCTGCCCTCGTGTTGTATAGTGCTGTGAAAACTGTTGGCGCTATATTAATTCTGTATAAAAATATTATATGTTGGATCAATTTTGGCGTGATGCGATACAAACACGACCATGTGACCAATACTGTCCGCCGCAATGCACATAATTTTACCAGGGGTCCATGGGGCTTAAAATAAAAAAAAAAACACAGAAGAAACGCCTGCTTTGGATGCTTGTGTAAACTTAACCTGACAGACAGCAAACAAAGACAAACTGGTAGCAGAGATTGTAACCATTCCACACTCTATCCAAAAATTCAGACACATTCCCTTTAACAACAATGACTCCCTCCGTGCTCTCCCTGCTAACTACAACCTAACAATGCATGCTGAGACCCCGTCATCCGCTCCATAAGCCTGCTACAGCAGAGAAGGCCCAACAACAGAATTGCTCAGAGCCTCCTACTCACCCCATCCGTATCCGTACACAGAGCTCCGACCCGAGTCTCTGATAGTTCAAATCCCCCGCTGCTCCACCACTTCCGCTTCGTCAACACTGTGCGACAGTTCGTGAGTCGATTGCAATAGTCTGCTGTACAGTGTGTGACGGCTCCGGCAGGCTGTGCAATCGATCGCGGCTGGAATGGATGTTGTGCGGAACACGTGCAGATGCTTTGCGGATTCTTATTGCTTCTGTCAGTGAATTTCCTGTACGGCCGCTGATATCGTGAGTGCCACCAAACATGATCCGTGTGATATATACCATGCTCCGATCCTTATCTTCTCCCTGTATGATCTCAATGGCCTGGGATTCATCAGAGAATTATCAGGAGCACTCAGCATAGATCCCAACTTATCCCTGATTTCGAGTTGCTGTTCCTGATTTGGAACAATGTCCCTAATTTTAATCTGATCTGTGTAGTTGTATATAAAATTCACTTTTTATCTTTCAAAAAGTGTTTCCCAGTGCTAAACTTTTTATCCAATTTCTAAATTAATACATTTGTAAATTTTAAAAGCCAATAAAAAGTATCAGTAGTGTAAACCATTTCTGGACTGGAAGGTTTTACCCCCTTAATGACCAGGCCGTTTTTTGCGATTCGGCACTGCGTTACTTTAATTGACAATTGCGTGGTAATGCGATGCTGTGCCCCATTAATTGACCTCCTTTTTCCCCCCACACATGGAGTTTTCTTTTGGTGGTATTTGATCACCTGTGTGATTTTTATTTTTTGCCCTAAAAACAAAAAAAGAATGACAATTCTGAAAAATAAAACCATGTTTTTCACATTCTGCTATATGACAGTCCCAATAAAAAAATGTCATCATTTTAGACCAATTAGTATTTTGCTACATATTTTTGGTAAAAAAAATCCCAATAAGCGTATTTTGATTGGTTTGCACAAAAGTTATTGCATCTACAAACTAGGGGAAAGATTTATGTCTTTTTTTTTATTTATTTATTTTTACTAGTAATGGCGGCGATCAGCAAGTTTTAGCGGGACTGCAACATTGCGGCTGACAGATCGGACACTTAATTGACACTTTGCTAAAAATATGGACTGTTACTGTAATAATGATATTGGCAAGGAAGGGGTGAACTCGGGGACAATCAAAGGGTTAAGTATATGCCTAGGGGGTGTTTTCTAACTTAGAGGAGGATGGGCTTGTGGAATCAACCCCAGAGACCTGTGATCCTAAATAGGAGGATCACAGGCACACTGTATTTATTCCTAAAGAGAACAACGGTCTGCTGTGTTTACAACAGCAGGCTGCTGTTCTCGCTCCATGGGGAGCGATTGCGGGTGCCCGGTGGCAATTGCAGCTGCCAACCCTGCAAGTCGGCTTCTCCGCTGGCTAATGGGGGTGCGCCCCCAGGATCGCTCCCCCGGATCGCCGTACAGGTAGGTGTATATCAACAGCGTGCGGCCGGCAAGTAGTAAAAAAAAAAGCACTTGTGGCTTTAAAGTATAAAGGCAAAACATTTTTTTAGTTTTAGAGTGATGATGGATTCGAACACCCGTCAGTTTTTATTGCTGCCTGTGCACCTCTGTTAAAAAGGAAGTAAACTTCCATCTTTAAGTTTTAGCTATAGGTAAGCCTACATTAAGGCGTACCTATAGGTAATGTAAATATCTCCTAAACATGCACCGAGATATTTACTGTCCTAGAAGCCAGTTACGTCACTGGCGCATGTGCTCTGAAGGAACGGCCGCCGGCGCTGTTTCTTCAGAGCAGTGTTCCGTAACCTGCTGGGCGAGAGTGATGTCATCACTGCTCTGGCCAGTCACAGAGCTGTGAACCTAAGTAGGAAGAACGTGTATAGATGGACGCCGTCTCCAGCGATGACATTGCATCGCTGCAAGGCTTGGTTTTCAGGTAAGTTTCACATAATGTGCTAGTATGCGATGCACCGCTGTGCCTTTGCTAAAAGGCAAGTGCGTTTCTGTGTGTTCCCGACAGGGTGGGAAATACTTATTTCGCTTATGATTAGCCCATACAGGTGATAACTTCCTGGTCGGATCACTCAGGTGGGTATTGACTAAAGCCGGGTTCACACATTTTATTTATTTATTTATTTAAGGTTCTTATATAGCGCTGTCAATTTACGCAGCGCTTTACATATACATTGCACATTCACATTAGTCCCTGCCCTCAAGGAGCGTACAACCTAATATCAAAATTCAGCTGGTTCAGCAAGACAATCGTTAGACTGGTGGTACTGATTGAATTATTCATCATATTCTACTTAAACAGTCACTAAACTCTAGTTAAAAAATCGCTCTCAGTCTCCTTTAATTTCCAGATTATTTTTTTTTTTGCTGCTGTAAACCGACTTTCTGTTACCCTAGGTTCACATCTATGCAGCTGCGGTTGATGCTTTTCTGACACGTTCTGCGGTGCATTTTTGATGCATTTTTGCATGCAGTTTAATGGGGGTTTTTTTCTCTAGCAAATTGTGAGTAGCTGGTTGTTAAGGAGCGGGTCGGGAAGCCGGCCGCTGTGTCCTTAACAACCAATGCTGACAGCTGAATGTAAAAAAAAGAATAGCTGGCAATAAAATAAAATCTGGAAAAAAACGACTTGGGGTCCCCCCCTCCCAGTCTTTTCCAGGCCCGTTGGGTCTGGTATGGATTATAAGGGGAACCCCACGCCAAAAAAAAAAAGTGTGGGTCCCTCCAAAATTCATACCAAACCAAGCATGCAGCCCGGCAAATCAGGAATGATGGATCTCCTTATCATAGAGGTGGTGGTTCACCTTATTATCCTCATAATTAGGAGAATGCTCCTGACCTGTAACTCTGGACAGGGATATAACCATACCCCACAATGGAGACAGGATTCAGGAAATCGAGCCCCTAACTACCAAGGTTATGGCCCTCACCAGAATTATAACAGGCCATCTTCCAACTATAGAAATGACAATGATTATAATGACCCTGATTGTCATTATAATGTTCCAGTGCATAAGCAGTTCTTTCCCCTGAGAGATAATGAACACCCAAGAGATAAATTCAAAATCAGGCTGGTCCCAGGTCTCCTTCAATAAACAATCCTCATGAACCTAGAGCCATTGAAACTGAAGGACAACCTTCCCATAGCAAGACCAATCAAAGTTATCCAGGTTGCGGTTTTCACAAAGCCAAACAAGGCCTAAAGCGCCTATTAGAACCACAAGAGGAACCAGGGGAGGGAGGAGGATACAATCTAAACAGAAAAAAGATATAACAGGAGTAGGCATTTCCAATCTTAGCCACATTGTCTTAAATGATTCTGAAAAACGTATCCTCGATAAAGGCCTGAAATTTGCACCTCCAAAGTGTCTGAACAAATTTCAGACATATATGGATGTGCACAAATTTGTTAGGGAGATTAACATCAAGAGATATATGATGAGTAACCTAGTCAAGGAGAATCACATCATCTCCACTGAGTTTCAGCATTCAGGACTAGTGAATGCATCATTATTCAATCCCCCAGGATCTTTAGCACCATCCCTTAAGGTCTTCCGAGACGTAGTCCTGAGAGATCTGAACAGTATGCAAATACGTAAAAGTAGGATGAGCAAAGATCTGGAAGCAGAGCTTGATTCCTTATGTAGTAATAAGGATCTAGTAATTAGACCCGCGCACAAGGGAGGGGGTATAGTTGTGCTTGACAGATGTGACTACATGGCCGAGATGCAGCACATTTTGGATATGATAGACACACCTATACCCATTACCACGTGACCCTAGGTTTCAATACAAGTGGGAACTGGAAGCCATAATTACTAAGGGCTTTCAGCTCAATATTCTTAATAAAAAAGAGAAAGCCTTTTTGGTGCCCAAGCGCCCCTGGACACCTATTGTATACTATCTTCCGAAGGTACACAAGAGTCTAACTCCCCCCCCCCCCCCCCCCCGGGTTGTCCCATAGCCAGTGGTATTGACTCTGTGATGTCCCGGATGGGGAAGTACATTGACTCTTTCCTACAACCATTGGTTCAGCATACTCCATCCTATATCAAGGACATGAGACATATGATCAATTTGTTGTCAAACGTAATTCCTACCGATGGGTTGTGGTTGGTAATCGCTGACGTTTCATCCCTTAACACCATAATCCCCCATGAATTGGGTCTGGGAGCGGTCAAATTGTTTTTGGAAAGAAATTCGGATGTTCCAAATTTACAAATCAACTTTATTATGGAACTTCTCCAGTTCGCAACTAGATCAAATTATTTTTGGTTCAATAACCAATTTTTTCACCAGGACAGAGGTGTAGCCATGGGGGCTAAATATGCCCCCAGTCTGGCTAATCTGTTCATGGCCCAGTGGGAGGAGGATGTCATCTATGACCGCAGTAGACCTCAAGTACTGCTGTGGGCCAGGTACATAGATGACGTCCTCCTCCTGTGGAATGGGACTAGGACAGAATTGGAGTCTTTTATGGAATATCTAAACTCCAATACCAGGGGCATTTGTCTGAACTATGAAGTTAGTCAAAATACCATCAATTTTCTGGACTTGAAAATTTGGATCAGTGACAACAAGTTCGTCACTACCACATATTTTAAGTCCACAGACAGGAATTCATATATTCCTATGGACAGTTGTCATCATGACCCGTGGTTGCGGGCAGACCCTATAGGACAATATATGATACTCAAAAGAAATTGTATGGAATATAGAGATTTTATCTCCCAGTCCCAAATCCTCACTAATAGATTTTTAGATAAAGGGTATGACAACACCTTTTTATTGAATACCTTAGAAGAAGTTGACTCTATGGAAAAGTCTGATCTACTGCAAACTAAAGTGCGCTCCATCAATAGTGATTCTCCTTTTGCTTTTCCTTTTGTTACCACATTTTCTACCCAGTTTAAAAACATCAAACACTTAATAGAACGCCATTGGCATATTTTAAACAATGATAGAGTACTTAATGGCGTTCTACCTGTAAAACCACGGGTCATATTCAAAGGCGTCCCTACCCTTCGGAACAAGCTGGCCCCCGATGTTCTTAATCCTCCTGTTGCTAAACCTAGTTTTTTGAGTAAACTCACTGGTTACTACAGATGTAACAGGTGCCAGGTTTGCTCATTGAATAAATGTAAACTCAGGAATATTAAGGATTTTTCTTCCACCAGCACCGGTTTAGTATATCCTATTAAGCCTTTCGTGTCTTGCTCAAGTACAGGGGTGGTCTATTTGTTGCAGTGCCCTTGCGGCCTGCAATATATAGGCAGAACCAAACATCCCTTTCAGTCCGCATTAACGAGCACATAGCCAATATCAAGAAAGGTTACAAAAACCATTCGGTGTCTAAACACTACCTCCTTAAACATAATTAGCATCCTCCTAACACCCTGTTTTTGGGCATTGATAAATTTAGCTCTCATTGGCGGGGTGAATCCCTGCTTAGAGGTCTTTGCAAGTTGGAAATGTCCTGGATTTACAGGGCCAAGACATTCACACCCTTTGGTTTGAATGTTGATCTAGATGTAAATGCCTTTATTGATAATTCTTAACTAATGGGGATGTTTGTTTATATTTATACCTATTTGTCATTACCTCTACATGAGATCAATGTGAACTCTGTGAGCCACGGCTGTTCCATTCTGTTTGGGTTTGTCTATTTTTATAGATTACATTTATTTAAATTTAATTAAAACCAATAATGCTATTGACACATCCTTCAACATACTTTTCCTGACAGACTCCATGGCAGCATACGTTTGGGTAGGCCCCGCCTCCTCTCCTACCTCATAGGACCCCACTCCCATAAATCTTTGCTCCCTTTCAGCATCAGTGTTCTTTTTTCGTCCTCCTCATACATACGGTGTTATGTTCCTACTATTTTCAAGTCCTATACCTGAAGCAGATTGGGTCGTGGAGACTCCGATAAGCCCTGGCTATTAGCAGGGTATGGAGGGGCAATGGAAGAGACCCGCAGCAGGATCGCTGTGGTCTGGCCGAGAGAGCCCTGCTGCCGCGGGTGGCCTAATTTTGCCCGAAGACACAGTCCGGTGATGTGCCTCTGGGACCCTTTCTCTGCTTGGGCAGGGTGGTAAGCCCTGTAATGGGACCTTTTTCTTTCATTTTCTATTTCCTGTGCAAACTAAATGCTGAGTTTTGTGGTTGGGCTGTTTTTACTTACTATCTGCAGCTCTCATATATTTGTTCCTCCTTGTGTCTCTGTCCGGTGACTCTCGGTCACGGCCGCGATTGCGGCCGTTACTTCCGGGTTGCGCGGTTCTTCTGCGCATGCGCAGTTGCTGCCGGTCTCTGGACTCGGTGCGCATGCGCGGGGGTGACGCGTGACGTCACTCGCGCATGCGCAGTAGCGATCGGCGGCCGCGAGGCGGCGTATTTAAACCCCTTAGTGTGTCAGAGCTGGTGGGAAGGTCGGCACGTTGTACAGCCTCCCCCAGACTCTGACTGGCATTCTGAAGGTATGTTGTATCTTTTAAAGGCGCTTCTTCTGCATTGCGTTTGTCTTGGGGTAAGGTCTAAGTGATATTTGTTTCCTTTTTACTCAGCTGTAAAGAGTTTCTTGCCCATCTGTTTAGCAATTATGGACACATCTCCGCCCCCTAGTGGCCAGCCCGCTCATACCAGGTATGTGCTGGGCATTTAGGGGGGGGGAGGGAGGTTTTGTGTTTTTCTTTTATATAGCTACATGTGTCTGTCTCCAGCTCTTCCAGGTCTGACCACCAGCCTAGCGCACGCAGCGAAGACAGACATTCAAAGTCGCATCACCGGCACTCCTCGTCTAGGTCCAGGCGCAGTTCCCCCCATAATAGGGGACGTGATGGCAATGCTTCTGGTTCCACACATCATGGCCGTTCAGAGCACCCGCATGGAAAGAAATGCTGGGGTTGTAGTACCATAGTAACTGACGGCTCTTCTCTGTGTAAACCCTGTTATATCCAAGCCACGGGTGAAAGGGAGAAGTCGGATCATCATATTGAGGAGGTGGTGCGCAGAGTCCTCAAAGACTCTTTGGCTGAATTACAAAAACCAAGTACTTCTGCAGGACCATCCCGCTCTCCGGAAAGAGATCTTTTGGTTCAGGATCCTTTTGAATCCTCTCAACCCAGCCATCCTTCTATCCTTCCGTCAGAGTCCGAATCTGATTCAGATGACTCCGGTTCAGGTTTTGAGTTCGGCCTTGTCTCCCCTCTAGTCAAGGCGGTGAGAGAAGCCCTTGAATGGGAAGATCCGGCTGTCTCCTCCCCAAAACAACGAAAATATTTCAAACAGCTATGTAAAGAGCGCTTGGACTTTCCATTTTTGGGGGAGTTGGGAGACATAATTACGGAGGAGTGGAGTAAAGTGGAAAGGAAGAATTCTCTGACCACAAAAATGGCGAAGCTGTATCCATTCAAACAAGAAAAGGTGAAGTACCTGGAATCTTCCCCAAGTGTGGATGCAGCTGTGATGCGTTTGGTCAAGCATGTCACCCTTCCAATGGAGGATACAGCCTCTTTTAGAGATCCGTTGGACAGGAGGATCGACGCTGATCTTAAACGAGCGTATCTTTCAGCCGGCATGGCCTGTAAGCCAGCTTTGGCGTTGGCTACAATTTCAAAGGCCATGGAAGTCTGGATTAATGCCCTCGAGGGCACGCTTTGGAGGAGTTTCGGAAGAAGTGCTCCAGAGCTCCCCAGTCCGGGAGCTGAAGTTGGCTGCGGGTTTTCTGGGGGAGGCATCTCTAGACACTATTCGCCTTTTGGCCCGAGTTATGCTGGCTTCAGTTACAGCTAAACGCGCCCTTTGGCTTAGGCCTTGGGTGGCTGATGCTGCTTCCAAACAGGCATGGTGCCGAATTCCCTTTGAGGGTTCTTCCCTCTTTGGGAACAAATTGGATGCAGCCATAACCCGGGCCACGGGTGGAAAATCTGGTTTCCTCCCCCAGGATAAACGCCCAGGCGCTCAGAAGCGCTCTTTCCCGAGAAGACAAACTACCAATCGTTCCAGGGAAGCACGCAGCTACAGACCAGGCAAGTCCTACGGAAGAGGTTGGAAGTCAAGGCAATCCACATTCCAGAAAGGCTCTAAAGGCTCTTCGTCTCGTGACCGAGAGGCCACCAAATCCTTTTGAGGTTGGGCCCGTCCAGGCCTTCCCGGTAGGGGCCAGGTTGCTCCAATTTCGGGAGGTCTGGGCGGCCTCGATCCAGGATCCCTGGGTGTTAAACATCGTGTCTCAGGGACATTCGTGGGCGTTCGACAACGTTCCCAAACCCAGGTTTGTCGCAACCTCACTTCCTCTTTCGGCAGAGAAAAAGAAGATTCTTCTCGCCTACGTGGACTCCTTACTGGTTCAGCAAGCTGTTGTGCCGGTTCCCGAGGCAGAACGAGGGTTGGGAGTCTATTCACCTCTGTTTCTCGTTCAGAAGAAGAACGGCACCTGGCGTCCGGTAATAGATCTCACATATCTCAACAGGTCTATCCGTCAAGAGAGGTTCAAAATGGAGTCCCTAGTCACCATTCAACATTCGATCCTTCCAGGAGATTGGTTGGCATCGATCGATCTAAAAGACGCATACTTCCACGTTCCTGTGGCAAAAGAGTACCATCAGTTTCTCCGGTTTGCTGTAGGTCATGCCCACATGCAATTTACGTGTCTTCCCTTCGGGCTCTCAACTTCGCCTCGCACATTCTCGAAGACCTTGCTGGCAGTTGTTGCTCTCATCAGGACCAGAGGCATCAGATTGCATCATTATCTGGACGATCTCCTCCTTCTGTCCCAGGACAAGCATCAGTTACTCTTACATCTGGAGCAAGTGACATCTACGCTTCAGGAATTCGGTTGGATTCTGAATTTAGAAAAGAGCCATCTGGTGCCTACGCAGTCGTTGGTGTTTCTCGGGGCACTGTTCAACACGGTGGAGTGCACCATTTCCCTGCCAGAAGAGAAAATTCCTGTAGTCCAGAGCAGGGTGTCTCACGCTCTCGCTGCCTCTCGTCTCACTGCTCGCCAGTGTCTAAAGGTAGTAGGGACGCTTGTTGCCACCTCGCCTATGGTGAAGTGGGCTATGTGGAAGCTGAGACCCTTCCAGAAGGGGTTTCTCCAACAGTGGACGACGGAGAATTTGTCACAGGTTATTCACCTGACTCCATTCATGAAGGGATGCCTTCCCTGGTGGTTACGCCGTACAAATCTGACCAACTGCCACTCAATCGCTCCGATTTCCTGGGTAACGATAACCTCCGATGCCAGCAATACCGGTTGGGGAGCCCACTGTCTGACCGAAGTGGCACAAGGCAGATGGAACTTCCCAGGTCACGGAGTAGTGTCCAACGTTCTAGAGCTTCGGGCAGCCCTCAAAGCACTCCAGGCCTTTCACCATCTAACACAGGGGGCTTCTGTGCTGTTAAGGATGGACAACACCACGGCAGTGGCTTATGTCAAGAGGCAGGGAAGAACACGCAGTATGTCTCTCCTCCAAGAAACAGAACCGATCATGACATGGGCTCAGCATCATCTGGCCAATCTCTCAGCGGTCTTTGTCCCGGGAGTGTTGAATGTGGAGGCAGACTTCCTATCTCGTTTCCAACTAGACAACAACGAGTGGTCCCTCCACCAAGAGGTGTTCAACTGGGTGTTATCTCTGGGGATTTCACCCGAAGTGGATCTGTTTGCGAGTCCACGCAACAGGAAGCTTCGGAAGTACTACACGAGATTCAGAGATCCTCAAGCTTTCGGAGTGGATGCCCTCACGGACAGGTGGAACTTCCAGTCTGCTTATGCCTTTCCACCAGTGCCAATAGTACTCCAATTCCTGCGGAGACTGAAGATGGAGGAAGTAGAGATCGTGGCAATAATCCCCTTCTGGCCCAACAGGCCATGGTTTCCTCTGCTGTCCCTTCTGAGCTTCAGGGATCCAATCCCTCTACCTCTCAGGTCGGACCTTCTGTCTCAGGGTCCTACTCTGCACCCTTGCCCTGCACGGCTGCACCTCAGGGCTTGGTTTTTGAGAGGGGGAGGTTGGAAGCTCTCGGATGTCCAGAGGAGGTGATTCCGACTCTCATGAGTTCAAGAAGGCCCAGCACCAACAGGGTATATGAAAGGATATGGGCCAGGTTCATGAGTCATCAGGCCCAGGGGTCAGGTCCAGTAGGTACGCCTACTGTTCAGCAGATTTTAAGTTTTTTGCAGTCTGGTCTGGATCTGCCCCTCTCGGTTAGTTCTCTCCGGGTGCAAGTATCCGCCATTTCAGCCTTTACCGGAATTCAGTGGGCAAGTCATCATCTGATCCAGCAATTTTTTAGGGGAGCAGTCAGGCTTAGGCCTCAGAGAAGGCCAAGATTCCCAAAATGGGATCTTCCTTTAGTTTTGGACTTTTTTTCCTCAAAGGATGTTGCTTCCATGTCTATCAAGGATCTTACGTTGAAGACAGCATTTTTGGTGGCCATTTCCTCTGCTAAGAGGGTCTCCGAGATACACAATCTGGGTCACAAAGAACCTTTTTTGACCTTTTTTCAAGACAGGGTGGTCCTTATCCCCATGCTCGGGACAAATCCAAAAGTGACCTCTGTCTTTCACGAAAATGCTGAGATAGTTCTTCCCACCTTCAGAACTGATGAGAATTCTTCAATCCATCCTCTAGACGTGGGCAACACTCTAAGTCAATATTTGGAGGCCACATCCTCCTTCCGCCAATCGGATTTCCTTTTCGTTCTGCTACATGGCAAAAAGAAGGGAATGCGTGCATCCTCCAGAGCAGTGGCTGCGTGGATCGTTCAGGCTATCCAATGGGCGTATAGAGCAAAGGGCTTGGCTCCTCCAGAGGCGATTACAGCTCACTCTACTAGAAGCGTCGCTACGTCCTGGGCAGCTTCCAAGCACGTCGCACCTGACGTGATCTGCAAGGCAGCATCTTGGTCATCTGTTAATACCTTTCTTTCCCATTATTGTTTTGAGCCTGCTGCTTTATCTTCCGTTAATTTTGGCGTTCAAGTCTTGTCAGTTGACAGTGCCAATTAAAGTTTCTTTGTTCAGCATCTTCCCACCCGGGAGTGTATTGCGAGTTATTTCCCAAACGTATGCTGCCATGGAGTCTGTCAGGAAAACGGAAAATTGATATCAAATACTTACCGTAATTTTCCTTTCCTGATGGACTCCATGGCAGCAGGAGTCCCCTCCCGATTCCTGAGTAGGCTAGTTACAGAACACTGATGCTGAAAGGGAGCAAAGATTTATGGGAGTGGGGTCCTATGAGGTAGGAGAGGAGGCGGGGCCTACCCAAACGTATGCTGCCATGGAGTCCATCAGGAAAGGAAAATTACGGTAAGTATTTGATATCAATTTTCCGTTTTAATGATGAAAAGTGTCTGAAAAACAAGTCCATCAATGGAACATAAGTCCAATAAACTCATAAATCCAAACGGATGACAATATTCTGTGTGAATGTAGATTCAATACCGACACCAGCTAGTGTTTCTCCAACAAAGTAAAAAGTGAACACTCACTAGACCCATATGCTGTCTTATCAGGTTAGGCTGAAAACATGTGAGATAAAGCCAGAGGAATCAAGCAGGGGATGATCTTCTTATCTCTTAACCGGACTTACTTTCCTCAGATGATAAATCCAAAGTGGCAAATTAACAGACAGGAGAGAAAAGAGATCTCCTCATGGTGTAGTATTTATTAAAACTTGCATAAAGGTTAAAAACAATGTACAAAACACAAATGGAGATCCATACAGTGCAACAATATATATAAAGCCACCAGACTGTAAAGACTGGTGGCTTATGGACCACTGGCATATAACCCTGCTCTACGGCTGTTTCGCGCCACGCGCTTCTTCAGGAGCATATCTGTATTGAATCATTTTGGATACTTTTAATTATGTAATATTATTTAGGTTACTGAGTCCTTTGTTCATTTCAGGTCAAACATCAGCCCCGGTTTGATTCACATGCATCTTTTATACAATTTTATAGGATGCGTATGGCTGGAGAATGACTATAAGGGCTCAATCTTTAATTAATGCTTAAAAATTTTTAATTGGTTGACAGCTATTTATTGTTTTTATTTTTTGCTTCTCACTACTCAATACTGGCAATCTATCCCTGTTAAAAATTGGTGCCTGATGAGTGACACTGTGGCTCAGACGGGGGCGTTTGTCTCTTTGTTTTGTATTTAAGTGTCTGGAGTCAGCGCGCCGCTCGTACCCCCAGGAAGATGTCAGCCGTGACAAAACGCGTCGGGATCAGCGTGCTGACTTCACCACGCAACCCAGAAGGACGGGTGACATGGAAGCTGGCCGGCTGTGTTGCGGTTTTAGCGGTTTAATTTTCAACTGATTGGGACGGGGCAAGCCGCGGCGGGAGGGGGGGACGTTCCCTCCTGCTCCTTGTAATGACAGCCGAGCGGCTACTTAGCCGCATCGGTTGTCATTACAAGACAGCCAACCGTCGGCTATGGACACCGGTACCTGGGATGATGCCCCTAGCTACTTTGGTACAAGCACTTTTCGAAATATTGTTCATATTGGCCACCTTGGTTTCCGGGTCCGATATATCAGGGAAAGTGCATATCGGCCCTCGATATATCGGCCGATCCCTACTATTGGGTTCTGGTGCTGCCATCTTGACTAAGGGAAGCCAGAAGTGATGCCTTGCAGTTTTCTCAGCCGGTTTCCGCGAAATGTGCTGCTCTTTCTGAATGGGTTAACTGCAGGAGAGGGGGGGGGTTAGCGGGGGCAGAACTTTGAAAACCAGGTACCCTCCCCCTCCCCCCCAAAAAAGTGCCAAATATTGCAGCCGCGGTCGGTGGGGGGGGGGGGGGTGGTAGGGTGAATGGGACAAGCGCATCTTTAATGTTATGCTTGTTAAAGTATATGTGAACCCTTACCCTGTAAAACAACCCATTCCGTTTAAAATAGAAATGAAAGGCAACACATTTTTGAATCGATAAGTAAAATATATAAATACCTTGTTTTTTCTTTTTTTAAAGTGATCACATGATGTAATCTGTTCTCAGCACATAAGAGGTGGAAACCGCAGGGGGGTATGTCAGCAAGAGGCAGAGAAAAAGCAGTACACTGATCTTCCCAGTGAATGGTGCATCAGCATAAATCTAACCATTGGAGGACAGGCAGGCTGTTCTCCGAGCACAGGATGGATAAGCATCTATGTCTAGTGTGGTCAGTTTAAAAATAGGAAATCAGGGGAACTGTCAGGATCACCAGGAATTTTCCACAAAGAAAGAAATGCAAAAAGAATAGGATACTTTTTACATAAGCACATGGTACAACAGAAATATATCAAGACTATGAAATGTTGCGGTAACAAACACTTTAACATGCTGTCAACAACAAAAATGGGTGAAAAAATGGACATGCTGCAATTTTTCCAAAGCAGCACACCACAGTACATGGTAGGGCATTAATGTATATTGTGGTGCCCTGCAGACGTGTGCATTGGGGTACAATGCAATATGGAACCTTGTTATGATAATGCATGTAATGAGTGTTAACATAATGCAACATACTGGAAAGGAGAAGTGTAAATGTGCCCTAAAGTATATCTAAGACCAAAACATTTTTACATTTTGGATATAGCAGGAAATGGTTACAACTCCGACAAGTTTATATTATGCCATCTGTATCCTGTTGAAAAGATTTTCCTTTACTTCCTGCCTAGTACACAAAATGAAGATATTAGATAATTGTCACTGGAACAGATGTCCTGGTTTACCCGCTATTCTTTTTCTGGTGTCAGAAAATTTTTGAATTTCCCTTCTGTCACTGTCCCCAACGGGACAGATAGAGTGAAACTCGCTAGTGTGGGCACATGCTGCAAAAAACATGCTGCAAAAAAACCTGACGAAGGTTCTAACCCCCTCATGCTCTATCCAAAACAACGTTTTGGTTACAGATACATTTTATAGTGTTACTAATCATACAAATGTAAAATCAGTCTGTATATACAGTAAAGCACGATTTTTACACTCTCTGTGGAACCCAAAGGGGTTATTCCTCCCAATTGTGTAAATTGTCTGTTTGGTCCTCTTCCTCTGATCCTTCCCTTCTTCCACTGTCCCCTATCCATCTACTGACAAGATAGAGCCTTTGGAGTCACTCTGCACATGCTCAGTTTGGTGTGCATTGCTAGAGAGTTTTTTTCTTGGGAGGGTGCATGTGATCAGCCCAGGGCCAATCAGCACTGTCCAGACAGAGGGTCAGGGGTCCTGCAGCCTCATAGGACAGTCAGATTTGAATGGAAACTCCTCCTACAAGCTTTTCCCAGACACTCATAGAAGTCACAATACTGCTATATACTGCTGATGAGAAAAGATATTTAGCAGTTTATATTTACTAAAAAAAATTGCATTTCCATGTTCTGTGTACCGTGGGAGACCAGATATAGTAAATGCAGGGTCCTGGGTTTAGTAATACTTCAACTAAAGTGTATCTTTTTCCAGTCATAATATTTTTGGAAGTGTTCAGTATTCTAGTTCCATTACATTAGATACTAATCTTAATTCTTTTTACAGGTCTATAGCAAAAAATGAGTCAGAAAACTGTAAGGAAATATAAGAGGCCACACAGTGCTGAAAAAAAACAGACAAGTAAGAAGAGAAAGATCCAGCTTGAAAAATCAGAAATCGAAAGCTTTGCCATGCAAAGAACCAAGGTAAAAAAACATTTAACCAAAACATATTCACTATTTTAAAGCTGAACTCTTGGAATTCAGCCACTCTGTATAATGTGATGGTTTTTCAGGGGTGTAAAGGAGCTCCAATACCCAGCCTAGGTATCTCCGCTGTCTAATCCTTGAAGCTGAGGAAATACTAAAATATCCAAGGCAACCCCCCCCCCCCCAGTAACTGGACGACACACAGTTCTGGGAGTCAACTAGAATGAACTGTTTATTGAAACACAAAACACAAGAGATCTACACTCTGGGAAAACCCCTCCCTCTTAGAGCCATTCCACTCAAACATACACACCCCATAATAAGCTTGCTCAGGGCAGACAGGAACAATAGAACAATGGAATGAAGATATTCAACAATAACAAACCCCCACCCCCTTGGCAAGGGTCTATGAAACACTTCTGCAATATCCTAGCAATCTGCAATATTTCTTTATATATTTCCTCAGGGACACTGTTCAGAACTATTATGGTCCCAAGTGAGAGTCCTTCACTCTTTCAACACAAACCACACTCTCAGTGTCCATTCCGCTACACTGCTCCCCTTTAACCACAAGCCGGCATACACAGTCTGATCCATAATGGATCAGCTTGGGGTTGTCCGGGGAGTACTCACAGATCACTTCTCTAGTTCAGTTTAGCGCGATAACCCGTCGGCATTGCCATTCTGTTTTCTGGGGTGGTAGTGAATAGTAAAGTTATACGGTTGTAACGCCAAACTCCAGCACAACAACCGGGCATTGTTCCCTGCCACTCGGTTTAGCCATACCATCGGGTTGTGATCCGTGAGTAGGGTGAACTGCTGTCCGAACAAGTAGGGCTGAAGCTCACTTCCCTGGGGAGAAGCTTCCTGCTCAAGTAGGTTACGGGTTTTTCTCTGCCATCTTCTCCAACCTGGCTTAATACTGCTCCCAATCCAAACATTGAAGCGTCTGGACCTCAGAAGGTTAGTAGGTCTCCGTGATGTGGGCCTGGGATCTGGACTTGCAGGAAAGCTGAGGGCAACTGGCCTAGGTTGTTCCCCAGTAAGATGTCAATGGGGAGCTCCTGTATCAACCCCACATCAATCAGACCTGACCCCGCACCCCAATTCAAGTGGACCCTCGCAGTGGGTAGCCGATGTACTGCTCCCCCTGCCATCCGTACCACTACTGAGCCTCCGGTTCGGGGGGCATCTGGGACCAGGTGTCGCTTGACCTAGGTGAGAGTGGCTCCCGTGTCTCAGAGACCTTGTGCGGGCTTTCCATTTAACTGGACGGATTGTAGATGGTGCTGTCGGTTCTCTGTAGCGGCTTGCACCGGGTTAGCTTCGTGAAGGGTACCCAATTGCTCCTCGGTGGGTTTGAACCTGGGAACGACTGGGGGAACCTCTGCGGGATAGTAGGGGACCGTTGTCCGTGCTGAAGGGGGGGACCCTGGTCGGATCCATGCAGCTTGTTTCCTGCTCTGGGTACAGTCTCGTCGATAGTGCCCAAACTGCTTGCACCTGTGGCACTGTACCCCACTGCGGGACGGGTATCTGGGTGTCTGGTGTTTGGAGGAGTTTCGCCCCCTTTGTGGTAGTGGTGGTCCTGTTCGAATCCATAAAGCGCAGTTCCGGTTCTGAGTGCAGTCTCTATGATAGTGCCCAAATTTCTTGCACAAATGGCACTGCACTCTTTTGTGCCCGTGGTATCGATTTGCTGGGGGGTTAGGGACTAGTCTTAATCGTTGTGGTGCTGGTGACCCTAGGTTATTGTTCAGTGGTCTGGGGTTTGGTCTGAAGCTAATGTGTGATTACCAGCTGGCATCCTGATATTCATCGGCCTGTCTGGCCGCCTCAGGGAGAGTGGTAGGTTTGTGGTCTCTTACCCACTCCTGTTCCCCTGGGTTTAGTCCATTATAGAACTGTTCCAGCAAAATCAGCTGGGTGATCGCTTCTGCTGTGGTTGCCTGACTGGCTTGTAGCCAGGCTATGGCTGAACTCTGCATACGGCAAGCCCATTCGGTGTGGGAATCCTTCTCCTGTCTTGGTTTCCCTAAAGCGTCTCCTGTACGCTTCTGGGGTGATGGCATATCTTGCCAAAATCACTTCCTTTACCCGGCTATAGCTTGAGATTTCCTCCTCTGGCACGGCTCTGTAGGCTTCTGCTGCACGGCCTGATAGTTTACCAGCTAGGATCCGTACCCAGTCTGTCAGGGGTACTTGGTACAACCTGCATTGCCGTTCAAAATCTTGCAGGAAGCCATCAATCTCTTCATATGCTTTCTCAAACTTTTTAAAGGCATCATGTGGTACCTTTAATCTTGTCTTTGGTGCCTGTGTAATTGGTGGCCGTCTCTTCAAAGCACGCTGCTCCGCCAGTCAAGAGTTTTTTTATTTTGCTACTTTTTCCCATAACAGCTATTTTATAGGGTGATGTGTACCAAGATGCCAACCTCTTTCATATAGCTCCAACATAAGTTTGAATTACTAGGAGAGATTTGATGCAATCTGAAAGGGGATCTAGTTCTGAATTTCTGACAATATCGACCAGTATTTTTTTATTTTTTTTGGCAGATATCACCAGATATTCACATTTTCAGCATTTTATAAACCCCCTCTACATTTTCATATGTTAGGCAATTACTATTCTTAAATCAAAATGGGCCCTCAACTCCACCGCAGGGGCTGGTGATTCTACTGGCTGGTTGCAGCGGCAACAGGCCTTCTCCTATGTACGTTCCTTGCCTTCGCTGGATGAGGTGCGAGGGGATCCGACGGCATTTGACGCCCTCCTGCTCCAAGACGATCCTCCTACGCACACGGTATCCCTACTATACTCCTTGCTTCTTAATACTCTCCGTCCTGATCTCCCGACCTACACCGCCGCTTGGGACAAAGACTTGGGTCGAGTTCTCTCGGTTATTGATTGGCGTAAATGCTTCGCTATGACTCACTCGCTGTCCCCCGATACCCGCGTCCAGGAGAAGGGTTATAAGCTCTTGACACGATGGTACCGGTGCCCCTCTTCTACTAAATACGTTGACCCCCTCCAATCCGATGTTTGTTGGAGATGCTTGTTGTCTAGAGGCACGATCTTACATATTTGGTGGGAGTGTCCTCAGATCCACCGGCTATGGGCCAACGTCTTTGCTCTCTACTGCCAGCTACGGGCGACCACAATCTCTGCCACACCAGAACTGGCCTTGTTGTCTCTGGTGCCCGGTTCCTTCCGTTCCATTAAGAGGGATTAATTAGAAGAATCAGGTTCTTCTTGGCAGCTGTCATTGCTGTGATCCCCAGACATTGGAAAACCACCCATATACCCACTAGGCTGGAGTGGACCCTGGAATTGGATGCCATTAGGGACATGGAGAGTCTGTTGGCGCTGGAGGGGGGCAGGGAGGAGCATTTCTCCGCCACATGGATGTCCTGGGATATGTTCCGGTGTTCGGATGCCTTCAAGTCCTGGATTGATGCCACAGTGTTACCTGGAGCCGGTGGAACGTAGTGGGATGTGTGCAGCACCCCTCCCCCTGTTTGATCTCTCTTCTCTACCTGTACTTGCTGGTCCTTCCTAGTCTCTTTTTCTGCTTCTGCTGCCCCTTGCTCTCATTTTTCTCTGTCCTTACAGATATGTCATTGACCACGATTGTGGTCTCTCCTCTGTTCTTGCCACATTACCCGATATAGTGCCTTGTCATGGCTCTCTGACCTCAACACTTGATAGTCTCTCTAGTCTGGAAACCTGCTGCACTGAGTTATACCACTGTTTTTTTCTTTTATTACTTGTCTGTTATGGCCGCCAGGTACCCTCTTGGGGTATGACGGATCTTTTTATGTGCCACCTCACCACGCTTGGGTCCCTATGGGCCTGGAGGTTCTCTCAGAAGACACGCTATTGTCAATGACTAATAATGTTTACTGTAATTGCCGTATCTACTTGTATTCTTTGTTCTTGATATATGCCCTGTGCTATGAAAATGTATCCTTCCTTTCTTTTCCAATAAACAAAGATTGAACTAAATCAAAATGGGCTATATGTCATGTCCCGCGCAGGTAAGAAAATAAAGCATCTAACCCTTAATACAGACACATTAATGTTGCTCTTTTAAACATATTTACGTACATTTTAAAACCCAGTGAGATTGTTTGGTGCATTTTAGGAATTCCTTGATTTGTTTGGTTTAATAATTGTGTTGTGTTTGATTTCCAGAAAGCACCACGGTTATCCCCGGCGTTGTTTAGTGATACCTGTGAGATTCAGCATGGATCGTTGCGTCAACTCATAAAATATGCTGTGTTAGGAAAAGAGCACACAACACAGGCAAGGTACATCAAGAAGTATTTTCCTGCTTGTGCTGAAACATTTTAGATGTATCAATATTTTTGCCATTTTATAACTTAGTCAGTTCTGCCGGGACAGCTTATAGTAAAGGAAAGCGGAGAGGCAGCTGTTATTTAAATATTATAAACCAAGCATTCCATAGTTAAGCCCTTTCCTGTTTCAGATATGCTAAAAAATGAAATGTGGAGGATTGACTGCAAATAATAATGCGCACACATACAGTATTTACTTGTCTCAGGCTTATCTCTGGATTTTTTTCTAAGGGCCGGTTCACACTTGTGCGATGCGGGAAGGCTGCGAATTTGCAGCCTATTCCCGCATCGCATCCGCACAAGAGGCAGTTCACACTGCCATATGCGATACGCAGGGGGTGTCAATTAAATGTTAACGACACCCCCAGTTTGATCGCATATCGCAGTGCGATCTGACAGTTCGCACAGGATCGGATCGCACAAGTGTCAACCACCACACCTGATCCTGATGCGGCTGAAAAAAAGGGTCCTGTGCGTCTTTTGTGCGGGTGCAGTGCGAATTTCAGCCATACAAAGTGTATGGCTGAATTCGCATCCACACATCAGATCGCATGTAATGAAGGAGCAGTGCGCTCCGAATTACATGCGATCAGCGCACCCGCAGTAGTGTGAACCGGCACTAAAGCATATTTAAACTCGGAAACAAAAATGTAATATATTGCAACTTTCCAATATTTAAATATGGTGGCTGCATCTGTTTTCTTTTTTAGTTTGTTTTTTTCTTTATTTTTACTTAGTGATCTGGCCAGTAACACAGTTCCTGTCTTGAGGTGGCTCCATTCTATGAAGGAGCAACTTGAACAGCAGCATTGTCAATTGGGGAGAGAGTAGTGTTTTATTTAGATTGACTTAAAGTGATTGTAAACTATCACACTTTTTTATAAATGATCACATTCCCTTTGTTCTCAGCTGCATAAGAGCTGGGGGGAGGAAAAACAGCAGCACACTGAGTTCCCAGCACAGACCCAGGTGTATTCTCCTGCTTAGTGTGGTCAGTTTTTAATTGGAAAGCAGAGGGACTAGCACAGTGATGGCGAACCTTTTTGAGCCCAAACTTCAACACAAAACCAACTTATTATTTTCAAAGTGCCAACACTGCAATTAAACTGCAGCCACCCAGGTGATTATCGCACGCTCCAAGAGGGATTGTAGTCAATTCAACACTCACCCGCCTCCGGCGTCCAGTGTCGGTGTGCCTGGCAGGGCTTCTCCTTTTGTTGGTGCCTTTGATCACCCTCCTCACTCTTGATGGGGTCCTCTCAGCACCATCCTCTTGCTCCTCTCTGGATGGTTCAACTCCAGGGGCTGTTGTGGTTTTGGCTCTCTCCCCCTCCTGAACCACCTCAGCTTCCTCTTACCCTTGTCCCCACACTCCTCTCACTCTTGCTCTCCCTTCTCTCTCACCCCTTTTTTTTCCCCCAGGCTCCAGGCTGTCCCTCCTCTTATTTTCTCAGGGCATGCTGGGGGCTGTAGTTTTTCTTTAATTGATTAAAATGGAGCTATAGTCTCCAGGGACTCTATGTCCCATGGTTCACTTGTCCTGGGTTCTCATTGGTCCTTGGCTTCAGCCAATGGGGAGGCAGGAGAAATCAGAGTGGGCGGGGATCCCTGCAAGCGCCGCTCTGTCCCTGTCCTGCGCTGCTTGACAGAAGAGAGGGGGCGAGCGGGGGGAAATGCACTGACAGCCCACGCTCGCTTCTTCTCTTGTCATAGGGCGGGAAGTGGCGGCGGCTCTCGCGTGCCCACAGAGAGGGCTCTGCGTGCCAGCTGTGGCACATGTGCCATAGGTTCGCCATCACTGGACTAGCAGGAGCACCAGGGATTTCACACAAAGGAAGCAAAACAATGAGAACAGAATACTTTTTATTTTTAATACAATTACATGGTACAGCAGGCACATATCAGGAATATGAAGTTCTGGGGTAATAAACGCTTTTACAAATTCGAACTTCAGTGAACACTTTTTAACCCATTACACTGGGATGTCAAACTCAATTTCATTGTGGGCCACATCAGCATTATGATTGTTCTCAAAGGGCCAGTTGTATCTGTAAGACTAGATGTCCAGAGCACCCCACCCCCCACATCAGATGTCAAGAACCCCCCTCCCCTCCCCTCATCACAAGTCAAGAGTACTCCACCTTCTCTTACATTACGTTGCATCCCCCTTACCATGTGCTGCTGCTAGGAAGAAGGTGAAGCTGGGAAGCAGAAAGGAGGGCTAGAATCAGCTGCTGGAGTCTGCTGAATGCTGAGACCAGGGGGGGCAGAGACGAGGGGGTGCTGCGGCTGCACAGAGAGGTGCAGAATCTGTAGGAAGAGTTCTTTCATCCTCTCCTGCCGACCGCTGAGGGGGGTGCAGAGATGAGCCTTTCCACAGCTGCACAGAGAAGCCCAGGATCTGGCAAAGGAGTCTGTCCTCCTCTCTGCTGCTGATTGCGGAGACAAGGGGGGTGCCGCAGCTGCAGGAGAGGTGCCAGGGTCACATGAAATGGCTTGGAGGCCCAGATTTGGCCCACGGGCCTCGTGTTTGACACGTGCATTACAGCAACAGTTTTTTTTTTTCCTTTTGGGATAAAGATTTTACATAGATTAATAAAAGTTGACCATTGTAAGCACCCATGTCAGTGAGAAGCGGGTTATCTCAATCGTGTAACTGACATTTTTCGGTAAAGTAAGTGGAAAAATAACAGACTTACTGGCCAGATCGCCAGGTTAAAATAAAGGGAAAAGGCCTAAAAAAAAAGAACTAGTGCAACTACCACATTTAAAGTGGTACTAAAGGCAAAATAAAAAAGTACGTATATGCTGCAGACTTGTTACTAGCATTACCAAAGCAGTCTTAGTAACTTAGTTTTATTACCTATTCATCCTGTCAGTAAGTCTGTTTTTCATTTCCCTTTAGCAGACTAAGCTTTTAGACAAACCATTTTACATTGACAGGAGTGCTTACAGAGGTCAGCTTTAATTCATTTGGTTAAAAGCTTTAAAACCTGTTTTTGTAACTGCTTAAAAGATATTTTATAGAGTTACATTTAAGGATACATTGACACTGGCGATTTAAGCCAGTGCGAATTGCAGGGGCAGGAATCTTTTCATTCCTGCTTCTCCTGTGAGTGGCTAGATGTGTCCGCCAGCCTTGTTCACTGTAATGACAGTTTGCTGACGGCCACAGCTACTCGCGGCTGTTCTCACAGCTACCAATTACCTGCGGTGATCTCTGCTGGACACATCACAGCTGGTAATCAGTGGCTGTGCAGACAGGTGTAATAGCTGCGGCTGCCTGCGATTTGTCATAGTAAGTGAACAGGGCTGGCACACGCATCTATAGCTGCTTACAGGAGATTCCTGCTGCTGCATCTCGCACTGGTCCAAATTGCTGATGTGAATGTAGCCTTTCTTTCTGTTAGATTTACCAAAAAACATATAATTTGAGGTCAAAACTAAACAACAGTTTCAATTATTTCCTATTAGGCAGGCCGTTGTACTACATAGTTGAAGGTGAATCTAAAGAAAATTGTACAGAAAATTGTCACTTATGTAAAGTCCATATAACATTACTGGCTGGAGCACCACATGAAAATAGAGGGGAAAAAAACAGAAAACGAATGCAGCTTAATTGCAATATGTTCATTTTTTTGAGTTTAGAGAAGTTTTAAAGATTGATAAGCTGTAGAGTTACATATTTGGTTTTGAATTTAAATATGCTCAAACCCAAAAGGGGAGGCTCCCCTTGTTTGCTCTCCCCCCCCCCCCCCACTCCTTCATTTGCCACTTTTTGGGGGGGAGCGGGTACCTGGATTTGACAGACATCCACGTTTGGCCCTTCTTCCTTCCCCCCTCACCCTCAGCCCTCCAGGTCCCAGAAGACTGCAGGGCCATTCACAAAGCGCAGTTGGAAACTGGCAGTGAAGCCGGAAAGGCTTCACTGCATGTTTCCCTTACTTTTAATGCCAGCGCCTGCACCCGAAGCCCATTCAAGAATCAGCTCAGGTGTTGACATTGCTGGATCTCTGGACAGGTAAGTGTCCTTATATTAAAAGTGAGCAGTTACAGTATTTGTAGCTGCTTACTTTTAATTTTTGTTTCGGGGGGGGGGGGGGGGGGGGGAGACAGGAATCTCTCTAAGTTTATTGGGGTAACCCTTTACTGTAGCTGACAGATGACCTTGGGATCCATTAGATGAAGACTAACACACGTACATATTTTCTACATTACATTATTGGTCAGTAGGGATAAGTGTATTTAAACAAGTTTTTCTTTCTTCAAGCTGGTGCAGCATTCATCATCAAAAGCGTCTTCGAGGTGTTGTTGTCATTGTGTTGGAGGACCTGAGTCAACATCACTTTTATCAGTTTTATATGCACTTTCTCTGTCTTCGGAGACTCTTCCAACATGTAAGTACAGACCTAAAAATTGGCCTGGAGGTTACATGTACAAAGCTACAAAATATGGTAAAATTAGAATCCAGGCAAACAAATGCATACTCTATGAACAGTGTTTAGAAAATGTTTTCCTACCAAAGGACTTTTAGTTTTTTCCAGTCAATTTTTCAAAACAGGTAACACTGCCAGGCACAGCAGGTAGTTCCTCAACCACCACTACAGCATCTGCAAAGCTTGGTTTGCAAGCCTATTGAGACTAAAAAAAATAAAACAAGACACGTGCTGTAAAATAAGAAGTTTTATACTTTTTAGCAGATGATTAGTGAAAGCCAAACTCTGGGAATCCAGTTATTTTGCACCATAATTTCACTTTGTTACATATGTACAATACAAACATTATATATATATATATATATATAAATACACAGTATCTCACAAAAGTGAGTACACCCCTCACATTTCTGTAAATATTTGATTATATCTTTTCATGTGACAACACTGAAGAAATGACATTTTGCTACAATGTAAAGTAGTGAGTGTACAGCTTGTATAACAGTGAAACTTTGCTGTCCCCTCACAATAACTCAACACACAGTCATTAATGTCTAAACCGCTGGCAACAAAAGTGAGTACACCCCTAAGTGACAATGTCCAAAACCACATTTTTGCTTGCACATTGTTGGATAGTGGAAGTCAGCAGAGTCTCACCTCCTTCACTAAGCACTGGGGAAAATTCCCTTGCAAAGTGCAACTTCCCTTACAGAGTGAACAGTAGATATGCCTTTAGTAAATCGTCCCCATTGTGTACACAAGGAAGGATAAGATCTCGTATCTGAGTATAGAAAAAGAAAACGCGCACAATTTGTTATACGGTGTGCAGAAGTAGATGGACCCAAGGATCCAAAGCCTTTATCTATGAATACTGCAAAGATAGAGTCTTTCAATTCCCTGTATGGGCACCTCATTCATAGTTGTGATGGTTTACAGGATGTGTATTTTAACGTTTTTTTTCCTAATAGACCATAGCATGTTTCTTGTGCTTCAAGGAATTCTGCATTACGATGGAACAATTCCTGCAAGAACCACAACTTCCTTGGGGGCTGTAAATGTGCAATATACAGCTGGGTGTAATAGGTGGACAAATTGTAGTATACACTGTGCTAAATACACTTCAGATTCCTTTTGTAAGAGATCAGCCTTGATGGGGATACATAGGAGTAGTGACATTCCACGTGTGTTTTAATGGTTTCTAATGTGGACTAATGCTTGGCTCTGATGTGGTGTGAGTTATAACACCTACCTGTTTTCTCTGTATGGAAGATACGCCCAGGAGGGTAATAATTTATAACCCACACAACAAAATTTGTCAAGACTTGCTATATAGCAGAGGATCCCATTCTTCACTGACCTTCATACTGTATCTATTCATCAGACTGTTTGTTGGATCAGACTATGATAAACCAAGGAGATTGTTCATTTTCTCTTGTTGCAAATATGTATTAGTATGGTTTGTGACTAGTATAACACCAAAAGTGGGTTATATTTAGCGCTGTGCGTACTACAGTTTTTTCTATACATTTATATAGGGTTTGCTGCACTCTTTCACACTTGGTGCCAATGTTTTTCTCAGCACTTTTTTTTCTTTAATTGCAGTGGGTGTAATAGGTGAAAATAAAAAAGAAGCAACTATATCATTGTATAAGATATGGTATTATAATGTGTGATTGGAAATAAATTGTTGTCTCACATAAAAAGGCAAATATAACAAGAATAATCAAGAGATTTTTAACTGTTTCCATCTTCACTCACTTGTATCACCGTAAAGAGGTTCAGCTTGCCGCCTCCTCCCACCGACTTTATTTCTTCCCTTGTTGGGCTGGATCTTGATGATGACAAGGCCAGGACAGAAGAACGGGCCGGTACCAATGATTTGCACAACATGTTGAATGGTAAGGCATTCTCTAATAATCCCAAACATTTTAAAAATTTTCTTAACCCTGTGCATGCAAAATTCCTGGGAGAAGTATGTATACAGCGTTGTGAAATAATGCTGTAAATTAGGAAAGCTTTAGAAATTGAAGTGTTAATAGTTTATTTTTTTATCAATTAACAAAATGAAAAGTAAAGGAGCAGAAGAGAAATCCAAATCAAATCAATATTTGGTGTGACCACCCTTTGCCTTCAAAACAGCATTGGTTCTTCTAGGTAGAATTGCACAAAGTTTTTAAAGGAACTTGGCAGGTAGGTTGTTCCAAATATCTTGGAGAACTAATCACAGATCTTCTGTAGATGTAGGCTGTCTCAGATCCTTCTGTCTGTTCATGTAATCCCAGACAGACTCAATGTTGAGATCAGGGCTCTGTGACAGCCAAAAATCCACTTCCAGGACTCCTTGTTCTTCTTTACACCGAAGATAGTTCTTAACCACTTCAAGACCAGGCCTATTTCTGACATTTGTTGCTTACAAATTAAAATCAGTATTTTTTTGCTAGAAAATTACTTAGAACCCCAATCATTATATATTTTTTAGCAGCGGGTGGATTTCCTCACTCGATCCCCGATGATCGGGGAAGAGCGGCGGTGATCACCGCCTCTCCTCCACTGGCCCGACTCCCGCTGTGTCTGAATACAGCGGGAGCGAGCCTCTGGCGGCGCGTGTGCCGCCGAGAAGGGGAGGAGTCCAGCGACGTAGGTCTATCTACATCGCTGGACGATAACGAGCCACTTTGCCGCAGTACCAGCTCAGTGAGCGGTCGGCAAGTGGTTAAATATGTCAGTGTTTTTTTTTTTTTTCTTTATCAAAATATATTCATCTTTAAAGTACTCTCAGCATCAATTGCATAAAGTCTTTTCTCAGATGAGAAGTGTTTTTTCATTCCTAAGACTTCTCTCATTTCACCTACATCTTCCTATCTCATGTTTAGAGAAGGTCATAAACACGAATAGAACAAGCACAATAAACTGCAGCAGTTTCAGAAATCTGTACCGTTGCCCTGGCCAAACACTGCAGTTTTACTTCTTGTTATTACTTACCAGTTATCACTGATAGGAAGGAATGACATGACCATTGCTTTTTCCTCAGAGGCCTTTAAAGAACATGGAAATTTTTCCAATGGGGGACATCTTTTCTTGTGACAACTTTAGAAAGTGAGATTTCCCTAAATTTGGAGAGATTTTCTGTTGTGTCTCTGGGACAGGAAGTAAAGGGAAGTTTTCCAGTGGTTTTTACCCTTCACCACTCTGTCCAAACATAGAAAAACCATACTGGCTTGACTTGTTTTCATGCTTCAAACTGCCTGGAGTTCCTCTTGATGAGATGTATAGTGCTGGATATGACCAACTTACAGTGTTGACCATATTTGATTAACCGTAACTTTCTTTCTTCTAGATCCCATTAACAAGCTCAGTAGTTCTTCAGCAACCAAATGTAACCTGGCATGTAACCCCATCCTACGAAAATATGGAATGGAAAGGCATGGCCTGACAAGGTATCTACTTTCTGTGGAAGAGATGAGGAAAAATGATTATCCATTTGTAGGTCAGTTTTCATCCCTAAACGTCATTAAATCCACATAATACATGAATGAACATAAATCAAAAACAATCTATAAATGGCGGAGATGACCCTTTCATTAATATGCCCTTCCTTCATTCATAAACTATACTATTCATATACGATGTAACTGTAAAGCACCTTTTATTCATGGAAGGGAAAGTAGAGCTTCTCTGAATGGAGGAGGTGGGTGGAAAGGGCAATATCAACACTCGATGATGATGAGCACCTTTGACAGGTCCCTTGGCTCTATTAACCCCCACAGTATCAAAAGTCACAAGAATGGCTGAACACAATTTTAACTTCCTTGGCATGAAAAACAATTCATGTATAACAGTGGCCGCCCATCCATTATGGGCGCAAGGGCACCGCCCCCCATCCATGCGTCCGGCCCCCTAATCTACATGCAGGGCGCCGGACGCATGGATTCCAATGGGGTTTTTTTTTTTTTTTTAAGCACGTGATTAGAGCCAGAGGCTCTAATAGGCTTCAAAAAAGGGTGGGCTCAGGGAACAGAGCCCTGAGCCCACCCAGTTGTGTGACAATAGCGAATTAACAGAAGAATAGCCGAAAGTAGAAGGCATCCAACTGGCCAAGGTGGAGGAGACAACCACTGAGAGGGAACATGGGCACCGAGGGGGAAGCCGCCGCCTGTCATTCCCGGCTAGGTAAGTAAACTGGCGTGGGGGGTCTGGGTCCGGGGTCCAGGTCCGTCTGCCGCTGGAGTGATTGGAGGGGGGTCCGGGGGGTCCGTCTGCTGCTGGAGTGATGGAGGGGGGGTCCATCTACCACCCGTCCCCCCGGGGCTGATGGAGCACCGGCCGCCACTGATATATACAGTATGTATGTCGTGTGTACCCAGCAGAGTGTAGCTTGAACATTAAACCCACCTCTTACAGTACTTGAATATTCTTATTTATGCCAGGATTTTAAAATTAGTATCTTATAAATGATGACCTGACAAATCCCAGGAATGAGGTTGTGTGCATAAAAAATAATAGCTGATTACATAACTTTACACTTCCTCTAGTGTGGACATCTCTGTAAAAAGGAACTGCAGTCCTCTCTATAGTAGCTCGGCTCCCCTACCCACGGCACTGCCATTATGTCACATGCGCAGATATGCCAGAGGGCTCTGCCCATCCTTCAGGTCCTGATAGAGGCCTTTGGCACATCTGTTCATGCGTAGGTGATTTTCCGCGCATGTGCTAACACACGGAAGATTTGGGACTTCCCTAATAGCCGTCATTGCGCCTGCAAGGGAAACCTCTCATGTGCGCAGATGTTTGGGGGAACCCACCTGTGTGCAGATTTGCCTCAGGGCTCAATAGGTTTCCAAAGCCTTGTGGCACACCTGCGCACACTCAGGGGACAAAAACATAATTCTCGCCTAGTTGAAAAATATGAAATTGCTGCTTTGCAGCACAAATAAATGCCATCAAATAAATGTGTTTTTTATTTCCATTTGTAAGAAAGGGAGGAGGCGGGGCTACATGAAATATATTTTAGGGGGAAGGTCTGCTTTAAATTAGTCCACTGTGTTGTGTGTTGGTCTTATTAGCTACTTAATTAAGCATTCATTTGTTTTGTTATATGTTATATCATCTATCTATATTTTTTACAGGCTCCCCAGATACATATAACTATGTACACTCCAACTGCATGGAAGACCCTACTGACAGTAGTCCTTTATTTGGGTTGGACTGTGAAATGGTAAGTGACAAAATCACCATATACAAGTCAATATGGGACTGTGCATCCTGATTGGTTAATACTGCTATTACTACTATATACACTGTTGCTACTACCGCTGTTTAACTAGTTATCAGTTATGGCAGTAGATCTGTGCATTGTTGTTTGCCACTAGCGCTTATATCAGTATAGGAACATTTTATGACTTATATTGCTCAGTTGGTATTAAAATTATTTACTAAGGCTGGCAATACAGAAGTCATTTTCTTTTGTTCAACCACACTTTAAACCAAAGAAAATGACCTATTTCCCCCATGCACACACTGGAGGTGGATAAGGCAATCCCTCTCACAGAGCCTTTGTATTCTGACAGCGGGGAGACTTCCCCGCTGTCACAATACACTGATTGTGCTTATTTCCAATGACTTGTCTACAACCAGCCTGTCCATACATGGATCGACATTTTCGTCTGGTCCCTGCTGAACCGGCAGATTGATCCATGAAGGGGCGGCTTAACTTTGTCCCGGTGTATCACTAAATTTTATGTGTCCACTGAATATGATGTTAAAGCAAAATTAAACCCAAAAACAAAAAGTTACTATATTGCAGCTTAGAAGTCCTTAGATGTGGTGGCTGCATTCGTTTCCTTATTAAAGTTTTTTTCCTTTATTTTGACCTGGTAATTCTGCCACTAACACACTTTCTGTCCTTGGGTGACCATGGTTACTCACTGCGCAGTTTCTATGGAGGAGCAGCTGACCCCCCTAGGCTGCTGGCCTAAGTGGACTACAAACACCTTCTCTTCTCATCTCAATTATATAGGGAGGATGGGTTTTGTAGTTTACAGAAGATAGCTGGAAATGCTGTTAACGTTGTTTGAGCTTCTGTACAGTGCACAGAAAATTACAAGGACACTGAATTTCTATCAGGATATAGAGAATTTTTTTCTGTCCTTGAGGAAAATGTAATTAGCCTTAAAATGGAAAACAAATGCAGCCAGTACATCTAAAGACTGCTATCCTGGAATATATTAAAGCGGAGTTCCACCCATATTAATAAGTTTAGATGTATGTAATCCACTTTAAAAATGCTTTTACCAATGTAAACTATTTTTTTATTTTTTTTTTGCAAAGAAATACCCTTTTTTTCTTCTTTATTCATCCGCACTTCCGGGTCCGGCTGCCTATAGGCAATTACGTCACTCGGCGATTCGCAAGGGCTCCTGGGATAGCGGGGTCATGTATCCCAGCATACCTTGCAAATCAGCCTAGTGACGAAATCTCGCATTATTACACCGGCAGCAGCTGTACTCAGTGATGTATTGCTTTGAGTCCGCGCTCCGCCCTGCCTCCTCTCAGTGAGCTCTACGGGATGTATTGCTTTAAGTCCGCGCTCCGCCTCCGCCCTGCCTCCTCTTAGTGAACTCAGCTTTAACTTTTAGTTCTTGGTTTAGTAACTTTAGGAGCTATTTTTCTAGTACTGACACATGACCAACTCTATTTGCAGTGTTTGACCACTCGAGGGAGGGAGCTGACCAGAGTCTCCTTAGTGGATGCCAGTGGTTACTGTGTTATGGACGAACTGGTAGTGCCTGACAATCCCATTATAAATTACCTAACCAGGTATTTTTGTCTGTCAGATGATCTCTGTACTTATATTGCAACAAGTAGCTAAAATAATATCTATAGTAATATTATTTTAATATTTTATAATAATAATATATAGTAATATTCAAAATATATATGTAAACATTGCTGTATACTAAATAAGATGTTTAAAATACCAACATAAAGGGGATGGATACTTATGCAGTCCCTTAGTTTGTATTTTTTCATTATAATAATTTAAATTATCTTGTTGAGATCAGATTTTGTTTTGTCATGGTAATCTGTGTCAAAAAAACAAAATTAAATGCACTGGGATTCAATAAAACATTAACCACTTACCCACTGGGCACTTAAACCCCCTTGCTAACCAGACCCATTTTCAGCTTTCAGTGCTCTCACATTTTGAATGACAATTACTTAGTCATGCAATACTGTACCCGTATGAAATTTTCATCCTTTTTTTCACACAAATAGAGCTTTCTTTTGGTGGTATTTAATCATCATTGGGTTTTTTATTTTTTGGGCTATAAATGAAAAAAGACCAGGAATTTGGTAAAAAAATTAATTTTTCTTTGTTTAGTTTTTAAGCTTTTGCTAATTTTGTAATTTTTCTTCATACATTTTGGCCGAAAGTTATACTGCTACATATCTTTGGTAAAAATAACCCAAATAAGTGTATAATACTTGCTCTTTGTGAAGGTTATAGAGTCTACAAGCTATGGTGCCAATCATTGAAAATTGATCACACCTGATGTACTGCCGGCCTATCTCATTTCTTGAGACCCTAACAAGCCAGGAAAGTACAAATTACCCCTTTTTGGAAAGTAGACATTCCAAGGTATTTAGTAAGAGGCATGGTCAGTCTTTTGAAGTTCTAATTGTTTCCCACAATTCTTTGCAAAATGAAGATTTTTTTTTTTTTTTTAATTGTCATATTACTAAGGTATTTCTCACACACTGTATACTGCTACTGAGTATGGTGATACCACATGTGTGAGACTTTTACACAGCCTGGCCACATACAGAGGTCCAACATCCCAGTAGCACCTCCAGGTGTTCTAGGAGCAGAAATTACACATATAATTTCTTCACAACCTATCACACTTTTGAAGGCCTTGGAGCACCAGGACAATGAAAATGCTCACAAAAATGACCCCATTTTGGAAACCAAACACCCCAACACATAATCTAGGAGACATAATGCGTCTTTTGAACATGTCATTTTTTTTCCACAAGTTTTTGGAAAATGTGGAAAGAAAATGAAAACGCATTTTCCTCTATCGTACATTGACAGACGCAGCTTCATATCTTCTTAGACCATTGGGTTATTCTCCTCCTATTGGGAATAGTCGGGAAAAAGCTTTACCGCGCCTTTGGGGCTGTCCCTGCAGGAAGCCCCACACACTCAGCTACAGCTTCCAGTTTGTTTCTGCCTAGTTTAGCAGTAGGACCTAGTTCCCTGCTCAAACTTTGGTGGTACTCCGACCTAATCAGTCTTTTCTTCCTAAGGTGGTTTCATTCATTTGAATGAAGACATTGTGCTGCCTTCCCTCTGTCCCAAGCCTAAGCATCCCAAGAAAATTGCCTTGCACTCTTTGGATGTGGTTCGGGCAATCAGGGTTTATCTGTCAGCTACTGAGTCTTTCAGAAAATCACATGCTCTATTTGTCCTTACCGAGGGACCTCGTAAAGGATTGGCTGCGTCTGCTGCGACCATATCCACATGGCTCAGGCAGACAGTAGTTCAGGCTTATTTGCTGAAGGGTCAGGTTCCTCCTTTCCCTGTAAAGGCGCATTGTACTAGAGCGTTGAGTGCCTCTTGGGCTTTTCGCCATCAGGCATCAGTGATGCAAGTTTGCAAGGCGGCAACTTGGTCGTCTGTGCACACGTTTACGAAATTCTACAAAGTAGATGTGTTAGCATCTTCAGATGCCTCTTTTGGCCGCAAGGTTTTGCAGGTTGCTGTCTAAAAGAGATCTTTTGTTCTCTTTGACGGTGTATGTTTTTTTTGGGTGAGCTCCAGTTGTTCCTGGTTGAGCTCCATGTTACCTGGTTGGCTAAGTTTAACCTTTTGGGGAAGCACGTTCTTTTTTGGCATTGTTTTTTCCCACCCCTCATGCATATACTGCTGTGGGACGTCCCAGTGGTCCAAGAAGATCTGGAGCTGCGTCTGTTAATGGACCATAGAGAAAACTAGATTTTTATACTTACTGTAAAATCCTTTTCTCTGAAGTCCATTGACAGACGCAGCACCCGCCCCTCTACTTATGAGTGAAATGGGGTTTTTGTCTTCTAAACACTGCTTGCAACGAAACTGGAAGCGGTAGCTGTGTGTGTGGGGTTATACCTGCAGGGACAGTCCCATAGGCGTGGTAAAGCTTTTTCCTGCCTAGTGTCCTATTCCTGATGGGAGGAGCATAACTCAATGGTCTAAGAAGATATGGAGATTTGTCTGTCAGGGGACTTCCAGAGAAATCGAGACACAGATCAGGCAGGGGATAGCGGTGCTGCAGCCTCCCTCCTCTCCTCGCATGCTGTACCGATCGCTGTGCACAGCGTGCGAGGAGAGAACTGAACCGGACATGTGCCGGTTTGTTGACAACTGATCGCTACGTCGTGGGTCCCTCTGACCTGGCGAGCACGGACATTTCCGTGTTTGCGCCCCAGGGGGAGCACGGGAAGTGCGATTCTGGGAAGACGTCATTGTATGCCCTCCCAGAATAAGCTATGGCCCGGCCGGCAAGTGGTAAAAACCAATGCAGATGAATATTTTGGATAGGAACTGTAAACAGTGGGGAAAATAATTATTTGATCCCCTGCAGATTTTGCAAGTTTGCCCACTTACAATGAAATTAAGGGTCTATAATTTTTATCATAGGTGTATTTTAAATGATAGAGACAGAATATCAACCAAAAATCCAGAAAAACAAATGATATAAATTGAGTTGCAGTTCAGTGAGTAAAATAAGTATTTGATCCCCAAGCAAAACATGTCTTAGTACTTGATGGAGAAACCCTTGTTGGCAAGCACAGAGGTAAGACGATTCTTGTAGTTGGTTACCAGGTTTGCACACATCGCAGGAGGGATTTTGGTCCACTGTTCTTTACAGATCTTCTCTAAATCCTTAAGATTTCTTGGCTGTCACTTGGTAACTCGAACTTTCAGCTCCCTCAATACATTTTCTGTAGGAATAATGTCTGTAGACTGGCAATCCACTCGATTGCCTTGGCGGTATGTTTTGGGTCATTGTCATGCTAGAAGACCCATCCACGACCCATCTTCAGTTTTCTGGCTGAGGGAAGAAGGTTCTGATCCAGGATTTTACAATACATGGCCCTGTTCATTGGCCCCTCAATGCAGCAAAGTTGGCCTGTACCTTTAGTAGAGAAACAGCCCCAAAACATAATGTTTCCATCTCCGTGCTTGATTTTATGGATGGTGTTCTTAGGGTCATAGTCAGAATTTTTCTTCTTTCAAACACGGCGAGTTGAGCAAATGCCAAAAAGCTTAATTTTGATCTCATCTGACCACAGCACTTTCTCCCAATCCTTCTCTGAATCATTTAGATGTTCATTGGCAAACTTCAGATAGGCCTTTTTGAGGAGGGAGACCTTTCGGGTGCTGCAGGATTTCAATCTATGGCGGCATATTGTGTTACCAATGGTTTGTTTGGTGACTGTGATCCTTATCCCATGAGGCAAAATCTTGCATGTAGCTCCTGACCCAGGGCGATTGGTTATTTTTTATTTCTTCCATTTGCGAATATTCGCTCCAACAGTTCTCACCAAGCTTCTTGCTGATGATCTTGTAGCCCATTTCAGCCTTGTGCAGGTCTACAGTCTTGTGCCTAATGTCCTTTGACAGCCCCTTGTTCTTGCCTATGATGGCGAGGTTTGAATGGAAGAAAGAGATTCTGTGGACAGGTGTCTTTTATACACATAACGAGTGGCCATTGGAAGCACCTTCTTAAATTGAAAGGACTAATCTGTGTACCACATGTAGCCAGTCTGTGGAAGCCAGAATTTTTGTTGGTTGGGAGGGGATCAAATACTTATTTTACTCACTTAACCGCAACTCAATTTATAACATTTGTATCATGTTTTTTTCTGGATTTTTGGTTGATATTCTGTCTCTGTCATTGAAAATACAGCTATGATAACAATTATAGGTCCTTCATTTCTTTGTAAAGGGGCAAACTTACAAAATCTGCAGGGGATCAAATAATTATTTTCTTCATTGTATATACACTACTGGTCAAAAGTTTTTGAACACCTCCATTTTTCCGTTTTTTATTATTATTTATGCAGTTTATTGTATTGGGTTTCCTGAATTCCAAGAATATAAAATATAAAAATTTGAGATAAGAAATAAAATCATGATGTCGTTGTGCTGGACAAATTTTGACACCTCAAAATAGCCACTATTTTCAGATATAATAGAAGAACACTCATAGCACTTATTTTACAATGAAAATCATATTGTTCAGAAAGATTTCCCGTCACTGTTGCAGAAGTTCCCACTAGTGTTGCAGTTGTATTTTGCTTTGCTGCCACCTGTCTGGATCCCAAATCAGCTTGATGAATATTATAGGTGCTTTTTTTAATAATTGTTGTAAAATATATACTTTTGTGTCTTGCCTATTGAGGAACACAGAAAGTCTTTGGGTTATACTATGGTTTGGACACTGGCAAAAAAAAATATATATATAGGCCACTCTAGGATACCCTCTACCGCTACTAGGGTGCCTCCGTTATTTCAGCTCTACCACATAAAAGACTAACTTATTTTTTTCTAGAATCCTGTTTTTTCTTAAATCAGGACTCATCTCTACATCACTGCTGGAGTTTGCCCAGTCTCTGAAGAGAATTACTTATTAGATCTCCTTTATTCCCCGTTATGACAGGCTTTGCGGCAGAAGAGGTTATTGCTGTAGGGCTTAGTGTTGATGTCATCCATTGGCTGGTATGTCATGCACAAGCTCTACCCTCTATTTCCTGCCATGTAGCATTGAGGAAGCCTCTCCCCCTTGCTGCACCTGTTTGCGAAGAGCCTCATGGAACTTTGATCTATTCCTGCTGCCTGCCTGGAGGGACTTCTGGTCACCCGACCCTTACCTCCTACCAGCTGTCTTGTGAGTACCTAAAGCCTTACCTCTTACCCCGACCTATTATGTTGCCTTACCACCATCTAGTCACAAGAAACCTCTTCCTTGTCTACTTCACAGGATAGAGACTGAAGGCTTTCTGGTGATCCTCATTGCCATCCTGTTTTATGGTTGCTGACTTTAACAGCATGTTACAGCCCAGGAGGCAGGGGCATCTCTGAGTCTGCAATCCCTATGATGCTCAAAACTAGAAAGTCTCTAAAAAATTTTCAAGGTTCATCATCGCACTTGGAAGGCCTACATGTAGTGTGAGTGTCAGGGAATCAATACCCTGCGCAGGCGCACTGGCGCCGCTAACCGGCGAATGCCTATGTGCATGCGCGTACAAAGAGGCATCTTGAATAGCTAGAGGCTACCTTACAATAGCTCGAGGCTACCTTGCAGTAGTTCGAGGCTACCTTGCAGTAGTTCGAGGCTACCTTGCAGTAGTTCGAGGCTGCCTTGCAATAGTTCGAGGCTACCTTGCAATAGTCAGAGGCTACCTTGGAATAGTCAGAGGCTACCTTGGAATAAGTTCAAGGCTACCTTAGAATAGTTCGAGGCTACTAAATTGGCGCCAAAACAGCCTATTTAAACACAGCAGTCACTCCAGGTACTTGCTGTGTTATCATCAGCTCTCCTGTATCCTGTGCCTGTTTATATTCTGCTGTTCCTGTTTACCTGACCCGGCTTGTCTTTGGATTCTGATTACCTGCTGCCCGCCTTGACCTTGGCTTGTCCTGACTATTCTCCTGCCTGATCCTGATCTGTTTATCCGCTACCGGCTATTGGTCCTGGACCTTATTCTGGCTCCACCAGGGAATCCGGGGGACCGCGACCTGGTGTTAGCAAGCAGCCAAGTCCATCCCCACCATCTGGGGCCCTGGTGAAAACCGGCTAACACTTAGACTCCGCGCCTCTGGTGAACCTGTGGCATGCCAGTTACCCGTTAAGCCACTCCTCTTACGTCAGGCTCTGCCACATTACCCCGTGACAGTGAACCTCAGGGCTTCCACCTCAGAAGTTTCTCCATCGTACAAATTAATTTCTTGGCCAGGTTTTTGACTATTATTTTCTGTTTCAGTGACAGAGTGACATGGGTCTTGGTGGATTCTTATGGACTCAAGGATTGGGTTCCACCCTTTCCTGTCAAGGCATACTCTGGATCTGTGATTGCTTCCGGGGTTTTTTGAAATCCAGCAACTGTTTTTGAGATTTGCCACCTGAGCTTATGTTCCCACATTCTCTGACAGGTGGACATTGTTACCTCATCTTATCCAGCTTTGAGTGTAAGGTCCTTCAAGAAACTTTTTAAGCAGCAGGCAGTTCCCAGTTGCTTGTTGTTTTCTTTGACTTCTTGGCGTTTAGTTGGACTGCTTTTGGATGTCCCAAAGATGAAAGGCTTCCTGTGTCCCTCGGTGGATAAGAAAAGAAAATGGGATTTTTTTGTTGTTTTAGCAAGATCCTATTTCTTGTGATCCATCGAGGGACACAGGTCCCACCCCATTGTATTCATAATCATGCTTTTAGTACTGCTTTGTTACAAGCCTGAAGTATACTGGTAGTGGGAGTGGTTGTACCCGGCTGGCCATACTGATAAACCTCATTCCATGAAAACATTAAAAAAACTAATTTTCATCACTAAAAAGTGATAAGGTTATCAGTAATAAATATGTGATATATAATATGTGTCCTAATCACAGTAATACCTTCTAAACACATTGATGCAGTGCAACAGTGTTGATAAGAAATGCCTGGATTCTTTCCTAAATGTACATAATATAGCTGGATACCAATATTTATAGGTTGATCCAGGGAATATCCAGTTGCCTCTTGGGGGACCAGGAAGGAATTTTTATCTCCCGCTGGAGCAAAATGGATCATTTCCTTTTTGTTTTGTTTTTTTGTTTTGTTTTTTTTGCTTTCCTCTGAATCAACTGTGGGTTTTGGATATTGTATATATAGAGGTTTTCTATTTGAACTGGATGAACCAAATTAAATATATAACTATCTACCTGCTTGTTATGATTCTTTATTTGTTTCTGTAATGGTAACCAGGGGAGAGCACTTTTTCATATGACTGTATGCAGCAAAAGAAACCAGATGTTTGTGTCATACAGGTTCTCTGGGATAACAAAAAAGATGCTTCTTCCAGTAAAAACAAAGTTAAAGGATGTCCAGAAAAAACTGAAAGAGATTCTACCCAGAGATGCTGTTATGGTGGGTCACTCCTTAAACAATGACCTCAGAGCTTTGCAGGTAAGTAGTAATTGAAGGTAGCTAATATATGAAGATCTTGTGTAATCTACCATTTGTAATGATCATTGTGTTTTTACAGATGATACATCCAAATATCATCGACACATCACTACTTTTTGCTCGAGAGTTTGGAAAGAAGTTTAGATTAAAGTTCCTGGCCCAGGCAGTATTACAGTATGTACCTGTATCTAGATTTATTAGACATTTCTCTTTGTTGTGCTTTCTAATTTAGCTTTGAATGTAATAAGAATCAATGTGTTCTTTATTTCACTTTAAATAGCACCTAGCTAGCTCCTGTGGCTTAAAGAGTAACTTGTACCTATAGGTAAGCCTATGATAAGGCTTACCTATAGGTACTGTAAATATCTACTAAACATGTACCGTTTAGGAGATATTTACCTTATATGTAGCCAGTGACATCACTGGCGCATGCGCTCTGAAGGAACGGCTGCTCGTGCCGTTCCTTCAGAGTCCCGTGCCGTGACCATCGGCTCCCGCGCGCGTGCGCGGGAGTGACGTCACCGCGGCTCCGGCCAATCAGATGGCCGGATGCCGCGATCCTGGAAGACGGGCGACTGGACATGTCGCCCGTCATAGAGGTAAGCGGGCGGCACGGCGGGGGCTCGTTCTAAGGTAAGTATTTCATGCATACTAGCTCATTATGCGTTTCTCTTGCAGGGTGAAAAAAAAAATGTGGGTTTACAACCTCTTTAAGCTGTCTTTGGGAGAATTAGGTAGTAAAGCTTAACCTAAATAAAAAAGCAAAACATTGCATATCTCCCTAAAATGTAAATCCCCTAAATTTTTCATCTTATTTCTTTAAAATTCTGTAGACAATTAATACCCATAAATACCTTGGAGTCATTCTAGAGATCCCTGTCTGCATCTGTTTCCCTAATACTTGTGTCTACCATAATTTCTGCTCTTTCAATATCCCCCTTTGTAGTCACACATTCAGATGCACTGAGAGAAGAAAGTGTAATGATCAGGGATGAGCTTGAGTGAAATAACACATCCTTGGCATCCCTTTAGACAAGCTTTTTCCTCCCTGGTGGTTGCTGGATGGTGCAGACTTTATCTGTGCTGATAAAGTTGCTCAATTATTGTTCAAGAAGCAGGTCTGAGAATGTAATCAATCATCTGATAGCAAAGTCTACACCATGCAGTGTCCAGCTCCCTATCTGGAATATACATGTCTTAAAGGGTGCCCAGGGATGTGTTCTTTTACTTTTGCCATCAGCAAAAAGGTGATGTAATAATGTCCCCTGTTGTCTGTTATAAAGAGCCAAAAAAAGCAGCTGCAGCTACAGGGATAGACTGAGGATATGCACATATTTCAAAGAAAGCATACTGTATTACAACAGTACTAATATAACATTGGGTGTCAGTGATTAATTGTTATTACTTAATGTAATGAATGTCACTTTAGTACTTGATTGTTTTTCTCATGTCATCACATGATATTCTCATCAAAACATTCAGCTCACACTCCAATATATTTCAAATGCATGGATTTGTTTTTTTTCCATACCAAATAATTTTCCTCTGAATGTCTTTCTCCTGATCTGGTATTTTATCACATGAAAGGTAATTTAAATTACTCCTTTTCTAATTTCCTAATTGGACACCTTGTGGAACCTCACAATTAACTCTAACCAAAAGGTAGAGGATTTTTAGCACATGAAAACTTATGGGTTTGTCTTTGGAGTTGACTTTTCAATATTTAACGCCAAAACAATCTATATTATACATGTGATAAAATGAGCCGATAAATACAATGGGATAGTAGACAGGATTTCTTATACTCTAAACTTAGTCTAAAAATGATGACACTGCACACTTAACTGTTGAATTTAAAAAGGACGCGGCCAATTATTATTTAACAAACACTTAAAACTTGAAAACAGTTCAAAACAGTCAAATAAACCCGGCCACTACGGCCCAGGTTAAAACAAATAATTAATAAATAAATCAATTATCCAAACTTAAACCAAAACATATTGTGACACAAATTCAAGGAAAATATCGTCCTCCTTTGCAATAAGCAATGGTGACCCTACAAATAATATACTGGCCGCGACAAACAAAAGGGGAGGGAGGGGAACAGTAGGGTTTGAGTTGATGAGGTGGTCTGAAGATTCTGTCAGCTGTGAGCCCCCTTAAATAGCGCTGAGGCGAGCTCTGAAGGCGGAAAGGATACAGGAAAAAAACAGGTACCGCACCTAATCTTCCTGTCTACAGGGGAGGCCTAATTGGATAGGGGCTTATTCTAACCAACCGCATGCTAAGCACCCTGTCTCCCCCCGGCTACAAGGTTTCCTCACACTCCAAGCCCGCCAAATTAGCTCCCTGTTGCTAAGCTTAGCCCCTGTCACCCTCCCATAGATAAAAGGGGGTTAATTAGATCTTTTCTGAATTGAAAACACAACTTTTTACAAAAGTAGTAAGCGAGATATGGTAATTACAATGTATGTATTAAAGCGGAGTTCCTGCCACAAAATTGATAAAATTGATTTTGGGCCATCTGCTTGCTAAGGGAAACCTGAAAGAGAAATGGATAGTGCCTGTTTTTTTTTTTTTTGTTGGTCACTTACCTTATTATAGAAGAAAATATACTCACCTTCCTTCCACTTCCTCCCTCTTGCGGCCGCGGCCCGCGCCGTCACTTCCGGTTTGCAATGATTCCTGGGAGCTGAACATCATCGCTCCCAGGAATCAATGCACTGCACCGGCCCCGCTCGTCACTTCCGGTGCAGGCGCGGCATTCGCTGCTAAACAGCTTCTGGGCATGCCGTGCCTGCACCGTAAGTGACGAGCGGGGCCGGTGCAGTGCATTGTAGGACTCCGACGTCACGAAAGAGGACATGCAGAGGGACGCTGCGGCTTCAGCTGCCCACACCTGAGATGGCAGCGCTGGAGAAGAACTTTTCAAGGTAAGTATTTCTTCTTACAGGTAAGTGCGACCCGGGACAGTTCAGAGGCTATCCATTGTGGAATGTACTAGCCCTGACTGTCCCGGGGGTATTTTTAGCTCAAATTGACCCCTGAGGCCAGAACTCCGCTTTAATAAAACGGACACTTCCTTTGGATCTGCTGAATTTTTTGACAAATAGGGGTTGATTTACTAAAGGCAAATAGGCTGTTCACTTTGAATGCAAATTTTCCCTTAGCTTAGTGACTTTTCAAAGAATACCCAATCACATGCAAAGATAATAAAAAAAAAAAACATTTTTGCTTGCACATTGAATTGAATAATGGAAGTCAGAGTTTCTTATCATCAATTATAATCATCAGTTATCAACTAAAGCTAAGGAAGATTCTCTCGCAAAGTGAAAATTCTCTTGCAAAGCGAACAGCCAATTTGCCTTTAGTAGTTTTAGCCCCAGAACCTCTCCTTTTGATCTTGACTCTTTATTTTTTCAGTTGAAATAGCCCTTGCTCATGCCAGGTTTACTTTTTTTGAATATATGTTGGCCATGTTAAAATTGTAGGACAAGGTATAGTGCAGTATGTGCATAGTATGTTCTGTAAAAGTATGTTTGTGGTGTAAAGAATGCAGACTGTACTTTTAATCTCATTGTATTCGCAGGAGCGACATTCAGAGTGAAGATTTGGTTGGTCACAGTCCCTCAGAGGATGCTGTTGCTGCTTTGAAATTGGCGCAGTATTTTATTGAGTTTGGTCCAGAGAAGGTATATGGCTTTTTGTAAATGTCCCTTTATTCTTCAGTAGTATGCCCAGAGGTTTGGACCCTAGTGCACTGCCATCACAACCTCTGCAATGTCAAAAGAGCACCTATACCAGTAAATGACACTATTGGTCCCACCAACATATACTACTAAACCACTATTCACTGATTATTCAAAATGACTTTCACAATTTTACTCTTTTCAGATTCTTTTGAAATACTGGAAGATATTGCTTAAAAGTGTATGTCCAGTCAAAACAAGTTTTCTTAGGTTTTAATAGAAAAAGAAGGATTAGAAGCCCTGTATTTATGGAATTTTTTTTTTATTACTTGTAATGGCGGCGATCAGCGACTTATAGCAGGACTGCGATATTTCTGCAGGCAAATCAGACACTAACTGACACTTTTTTGGGAACCAGTGACACTATTACAGTGATCAGTGCTAAAAAATATGCACTGTCACTGTATTAATGACACTGGCTGGGAATGGGTTAACAGTTGGGGCAATCAAAGGGTTAACTGTTTGTCTAGCCTGTGTTTGTGCACTGTGTGGGAGGTCCTTTTACTAGGGGAAGACATGGATCCTTGTCCTTGCTTTGCAGAGATACAGGATCCATGCCTTCCCTACTGATAGAACGGCAATCTGCTTTGTGTACATAGGCAGATATGAAAGATCGGCGGACATTGAGTCCTCGGTACCCACTGATCGGCTCCCGCTGTGCATTATCACAGAAGGAGCGAGCAGCCGGCAGCGTGCATTCATGCCCGCTACCCGGGAAAGTGCAGGATCATTTATATAAACATGATCCTACGCACAGCGCCACCCTGTAACAGTAAAATTGCTATTGGGAGGTCATGAAGTGGTTAAACTATTTATTTATACTTGGCAAGAAAAATAACTTTAAAACCAACTCTCTAGCTGTGCATGTACTGTGAAGTAATTCATTACTAGAGATCCTTATCCACTTCCTTACCGCTGGATGTCATATGACGTACTGGACTTTAAGTGGGGATATGATGATGATAATGATGCCTGCATGCAGATATAATTTTTTTTAGCTGGCGATTCCCTGCAAGTAATAGTAAGAACAATCATACTGGTTCAGCTGCTTGATCGTTATTACAGGCTGCGGGAGGGACATTCCCCTCCTCCGCCACCCTCCGGTGCTTCTACCGGCTCACCCGTGCGATCGGCGAGCCGAAGAAGGAATGCGCTGGTGGCGGAAGTACACCATAGAGGCTACCGAGGACCAGATGGTCCCCAGCAGTCTCTATGACTCTCGGAGGCCTGGGCGCTACGTTATGACGTAATGCCTGGTCTGGCAGTTGTCACTACTGCTGTGATCTTGAGATCGTTTTTTTTTTTTTTTTTAGTTCAGGCTTTTCAGCCTGTAGGAGAGATCTGAGGTCTTATTGACCCCAGATCTCTCCATAAAGAGGACTTGTCATCCCTTATTTCTATTACAAGGGTCGTTTACATTCCTTGTAATAGAAATAAAAGTGATAAAAAAAAATTAAAGGGAAAGTGTAAAAATAAAAAAATAAAATAAACAAAAATAAAAATTGCCCCCTGTCCCCGCGTGCTCGCACGCAGAAGCAAACGCATAGGTATGTCATGGCCACATACGTAAACAGCGTTCAATCCATACATGTGAGGTATCGCCGCCAATGTTAGAGCGAGAGCAACAATTCTAGCCCAAGACCTCCTCTGTAACTCTAAACTGGTAACCTGTAAAAAAATTTAGAGCGTTGCCTATGAAGATTTTCAAATACCAAAGTTTGGCGCCATTCCACGAGTGTGCGCAATTTTAAAGCCTGACATGCTGGGTATCTATTTAAATTGGGCTAAATTTAGTTTTTTTTATTCATATTTTTTTTTTTTTTTTAAAAAACACGTTTTAAAAATTGTTGCGCAAATACCGTGTGACATAAAAAGTTGCAATGACTTTTAATCTCTAGGGTCTCTGCTACAAAAATATATATATATAATGTTTGGGGGTTCTGAGTAATTTGATGATTTTTACATGTAGGAGCAGTGTGCCAGAATTGGTCTGGTATTGAAGTGGCTAAAAAAAAATCAGGGCAAAGACTGTTGTCAGGATCAGTGTCATTACGTGGGTCACCTGCTGGTGGCACTGTTTCTGGAACTGAGGGGCGCAGTTCCAGGGCCCACCAGCGGGTGTCTCCCAGCAGCTGGACTGTTCTTTTAATTAAGCTGCACCTGAGGACTGCTGAGGGAATATAAGCCCGCCCTTCACTGAGGCTCAGTGCTTCAGTATTTTCTCTGCTAGCCGTGTCCCTATCTGATCCTGAAACCTGTATCCTGAATGCTGTATTCTGATCCTGTTCCCTGTACCCTGCTTCCTGTACCTGGCTCCCTGCTTTCCTTGTCTCCTGTCCCTGTCCTGTCCTGCTATTGTTTGCTCCATCCTTTTGTATATAGTTTGTTAGGTTCTATTGGGGTTTTGTACTGTTATCATTTATATTTTGTTTACTTGTTTATGGTCACTGGTGTTGGTATTGGAGTGTGTCATTTTGCTTAATAAACTTATTTACATCTTTATCCATCTTGGTCCTGATTCCTTGGTGCAGCCAACTGATCTGATCACTCTTGCTGGATGCCTGCATGTGGTATCCCTGACAGAATACTGAAGCCACTAACGATCAGATCGGTTGCACCTGGGAATTAGGAATTTTCTGGTTGTTGCAAGATGCAGTCAGAGGAGGTCTTTTATTTTTCTTTGCTTGTAACAGAAGACAGGGAATATTGTCGCCAAATTTTGAAAACTTACACTAGTGAGCAGTTGTTGGAATGCATCCGTCTGGCCCACTCGTTTGTTGACCAAGGCAGAGTTTTGTTCAAAGAGATTCAGCCACTTATTCAGCTCTGTGCAGAATTGGCTTTATCTAATACCCCTAAGGGTGGTGATGATTATTCTCCTCCTTTTAGTGTCTCTCAGGTGGTATCTCTTGTGTGGCTCTTGGAAGATGATAAACCCTATTTTATTGAACATTATTCAGTGTATTCTCCAGAGGCCCTGTTGGATTGCATGACTGCTGTATATTCTCTAATCAGACAAGGGGGTTGTAAATTGAGTTTTGTTCAGGCCTTACTGCAAACCTGGTCAGATCTTTCCAATTTAGCATCAGCTAACTCACACCAATCCACTTCTGCCTCTGGACACCAGTTTTCTCAAAGTTTCTCCTCTCCGTTACCCGTAGCAACCACAGCTGCAGTTAGGTATGGTTTGCTTTCCACTGCTTGTTCATATCCTGGCTTAACGAGTTGCACTTTTCCTGCATTTAACCCTGTGAAAACTTCCTCTACTACCCTGTTGCCCATAGCAACCTCTCAGAAATTCTCCTCTGTAACTGTCTCTCCTTTTCCACCATCTCCCAATACTGCCATTTCACTTCCATCTACTTCACAATCTATTCATAGCCCTGCAACCACTAGCAAGATTCCTGTATCTAAACCTAAAAAGAAAAGGAGATTTTTCCCAACACATACAATTATACCTGTTACCCAGCCTGCTGATCCGGTGCCTGTTTCTCAGCCTGCTGTCCCAGTGCCCGCTGTTCTGATGCCCGCTGTTCCAGTGCCCACTGATCTGGTGCCTCCTACGGAGCCTGCTGATCCAGTGCCCACTGATCTGGTGCCTCCTACTGAGCCTGCTGATCCAGTGCCCACTGATCCAGTGCCTCCTACTGAGCCTGCTGATCCAGTGCCTGCTGTTCTGATGCCTGCTGATCCAGTGCCCACTGATCTGGTGCCTCCTACTGAGCCTGCTGATCCAGTGCCCACTGTTCTGATGCCTGTTGTTCCAGTGCCTGCTGATCCAGTGCCCACTGATCCAGTGCCTCCTACTGAGCCTGCTGATCCAGTGCCCGTTGTTCTGATGCCCGCTGATCCAGTGCCCACTGATCCAGTGCCTCCTACTGAGCCTGCTGATCCAGTGCCTGCTGTTCTGATGCCTGCTGTTCTGGTGCCCGCTGATCCAGTGCCTCCTACTGAGCCTGCTGATCCAGTGCCCACTCATCCGGTGCCTTCTACTGAGCCTGCTGATCCAGTGCCCGCTGTTCTGATGCCTGTTGTTCCAGTGCCCACTGATCGGGTGCCTCCTACTGAGCCTGCTGATCCAGTGCCTGCTGATCCAGTGCCCGCTGATCTGGTGCCTCCTACTGAGCCTGTTGATCCAGTGCCCACTGATCTGGTGCCTCCTACTGAGCCTGCTGATCCAGTGCCCGTTGTTCTGATGCCTGTTGTTCCAGTGCCCGCTGATCCAGTGCCCACTGATCCGGTGCCTCCTACTGAGCCTGCTGATCCAGTGCCCACTGTTCTGATGCCCGCTGATCCAGTGCCCACTGATCCAGTGCCTCCTACTGAGCCTGCTGATCCAGTGCCCACTGTTCTGATGCCTGTTGTTCCAGTGCCCACTGATCCGGTGCCTCCTACTGAGCCTGCTGATCCAGTGCCCGTTGTTCTGATGCCCGCTGATCCAGTGCCCGCTGATCCAGTGCCCACTGATCCAGTGCCTCCTGCTGAGCCTGCTGTTCTGATGCCTGCTGATCCAGTGCCCGCTGATCTGGTGCCTCCTACTGAGCCTTTTGATCCAGTGCCCACTGATCCGGTGCCTCCTACTGAGCCTGCTGATCCAGTGCCCGTTGTCCTGATGCCTGTTGTTCCAGTGCCCGCTGATCCAGTGCCCACTGATCCGGTGCCTCCTACTGAGCCTGCTGATCCAGTGCCCGTTGTCCTGATGCCTGTTGTTCCAGTGCCCGCTGATCCAGTGCCCACTGATCCGGTGCCTCCTACTGAGCCTGCTGATCCAGTGCCCACTGATCCGGTGCCTTCTACTGAGCCTGCTGATCCAGTGCCCGCTGTTCTGATGCCTGTTGTTCCAGTGCCCGCTGATCCAGTGCCCACTGATCGGGTGCCTCCTACTGAGCCTGCTGATCCAGTGCCCGCTGATCTGGTGCCTCCTACTAAGCCTGCTGATCCAGTGCCCACTGATCTGGTGCCTCCAACTGAGCCTGCTGATCCAGTGCCTGCTGTTCTGATGCCTGCTGTTCCCGTGCCCGCTGATCTGGTGCCTCCTACTGAGCCTGCTGGTCCAGTGCCCGCAGATCCGGTGTCTCTTACTCAGCCCGCTAATCCAGTGCCAGCTGATCCCGTGCCCGCTGTTCTGGTGACCACTACCCAGTCTGCTGACCCAGTGCTTGCTGTTCCAGTGCCCGCTGACCCAGTGCCTGCTGTTCCGGTGCCTGCTGATCCAGTGTCTCTTACTCAGCCCACTAATCCGGTGCCAGCTGATCCCGTGCCCGCTGTTCCGGTGACCACTACCGTGCCTGCTGACCCAGTGCTTGCTGTTCCAGTGCCCGCTGACCCAGTGCTTGCTGATCCAGTGCCCGCTGAGCCACGGTCTGCCGCCCTGTTTGATGTGCCACTGTCTGTTGCCCAGCCTGGTGTGCCACTTCCGGACATCCTGCATGCCGCTGGCGCTCCCCTGCTTTATGTCCAGCTTGCCTTCAGTCCCAGTGTTGGGACATGTGTTGCAATGAGGGCAGGTGTATCCCTAATGTTACGCCTCTTCAGGAACTTGACCTGTGGGGTGCCTAGACGGCTTCCAGACCCTGGTGGTGGGGCGCATGATCAATTGCTGGACTCTGGTGGCACGCCTTCCGGCAAGTTAAAGGCCTTTGGCCTAGAGAGTGCTAGAAGACCCACAGACATGGAGGGGAGACCTTTTTGGATTTTCGGGGTAGAAGCACAATGGAGCATCCGGAGGCCGCTCCTTAAAGGGGGGGAACTGTCAGGATCAGTGTCATTACGTGGGTCACCTGCTGGTGGCACTGTTTCTGGAACTGAGGGGCGCAGTTCCAGGGCCCACCAGCGGGTGTCTCCCAGCAGCTGGACTGTTCTTTTAATTAAGCTGCACCTGAGGACTGCTGAGGGAATATAAGCCCGCCCTTCACTGAGGCTCAGTGCTTCAGTATTTTCTCTGCTAGCCGTGTCCCTGTCTGATCCTGAAACCTGTATCCTGAATGCTGTATTCTGATCCTGTTCCCTGTACCCTGCTTCCTGTACCTGGCTCCCTGCTTTCCTTGTCTCCTGTCCCTGTCCTGTCCTGCTATTGTTTGCTCCATCCTTTTGTATATAGTTTGTTAGGTTCTATTGGGGTTTTGTACTGTTATCATTTATATTTTGTTTACTTGTTTATGGTCACTGGTGTTGGTATTGGAGTGTGTCATTTTGCTTAATAAACTTATTTACATCTTTATCCATCTTGGTCCTGATTCCTTGGTGCAGCCAACTGATCTGATCACCCTTGCTGGATGCCTGCATGTGGTATCCCTGACAACTGTAAATTAGGATTTCAGGCAGTCTCTAAAAGCTTAGAAACATCCGCTGTGTGTTTACATTGGAGGGCTAACAGGCTGCCAAGTTTCTGGTGCAAGAGAAAGTAATAGGGAATTGGCTACGGTTTCAGGGCTTCTGTTGTGGACGTTAAAGATGCATTTCTCAACAATACCTGTGGCTACAGAGGTCAGTTAGGGATTGTTTCATTGTGCTTTTACTGCTTGTTCTTAAAGTATAGCTAAAGGGGAAAAAAAATGTTTTACTTTTCACCAGAATAAAAAGTAATTTGAACACCTATCGGGTTTTTATTGCTGTCTGTGCTCCCGATAGGGAGATTCACCCTCATTATTTGTCCTATTTACCCTAAACACCGAAAGTAAAAAAATCACAGAACAAGAATAGAGAGGACATTTTCCTATAAGGACACTTGTTCTGGGACCCTGGTGACAGCGAGGGATTCCCTTTTTTGGAGGAATTTACTCTCACTTCCTGTTTTGGTGTTGGGACAGGAAATGTCCCCAATAGGACACAGAAGGCGAATAAAAAAAAAAAAAAGCTGACAGGAATAATAACCTTCCCTTAGTCTATCCAAAATGACAAAAAAGGTTTGCCTTTAATTCTACTTTGTAAGTAGATTCTACATTCTATATTCTAATATGTAAATAATAAATGTGCATAACATTATGAACACAAATGGAAAACAATCATTCAAGCACACCACATGTTACAGCTTGATTGGATATAACAAGACTTGTGCCAGATACTGCATGGGATTTGTTTAAAAGTTTCAATCATATCTAATCTAAAGCACCATGGCATGCACTCACAGGTCAATTGACTTTGAAACAGAAAACCTTGTGATCATTGGAAGATGTGTGGGCACCTTAGTGTACATCAGGGGTATGCAAACTGTGGCCCTCCAGATGTTGCAGAACTACAAGTCCCATGAGGCATAGCAAGACTCTGACAGCCACTAGCATGACACCCAGAGGCATGATGGGACTTGTAGTTTTACAACAGCTGGAGTGCTGCATTTTGCATATCCCTGATGTACATCTTTTGTCTTTCTTTACTTTAGTTATAATCATTCAAGTTTCAGACCTCAGTCTACCAGTTTTCAATAGAAACTATCGGGTTAAAATGCCCTCTGAAACCCTGTGTCTTATGATCATAGATAGCTAAATGTGTGGATCAAAGGTCCTAGGTGTGATTAAAAGGGTCACCCTCACCTTTTTCTTGTTATTTATTTTTTAACTAAACACAATGAAACAGGAGAAGTGAGACTGTTTAGTAAAGGTCATAGGTGGAAACTCTAGTAGAATGGAAAACCTTCTTCTGTTTGCCCTTTTGATTGTGGTTCCACATTAATGGAAAATACTTAAAGGCTAACTCCACATTTAACAGGTTACAACCATGTTGTTAAGCACACCCTTCCCCCCTGAGAGGGGGGCAGGGAGTATACGCAACTGTGGGACCCTCTATCCCCCAACCACTAGTGTTAACGAGTCTTAAATCAAAGCTGTAAAAAGGTATGGGCAAGGAGCTGGAGGAAGGATTTTCAGGAGCCTGACCTTCCACTGATCATGGGTGGAATGCTTTGCAGGCTCTTCCGGGAATAAATGCACATTCTTTCCTGCTAAAATATGTGCATTTATAATTTTTTTTCTTATGGGTGAACATAGCCTTTAATTTCCATAACATTGGGGATAGATGCCAACCCTGGCTAATCACCACCAATAAGGGAGCTCTTTTTGGGCAGGGGGGTGGCAACCTGGTAGGTTAGCTCCAAAAGTCAGGGAATTCAGCCCTAGGTAATAGTTCAGAGGGAAGATTGTAATTTTAAAAGTTTTTACAACTTGTGATATTTTATATTTATATATAAAAAAGGAAGCCCTGCAGCTATGCAATTTCACAATTTTATGTGTATTCTAGTGTGCAGTCTCATGGCTCCCTGATGTACTAATAGGTATGTCATTTTGTTTTCTGTTCAGGTAGCTCATCTTAAACTAGAATCAATATTTGAAGACGCAAATAATGTATTAAATACAAAAGGTGATACAATTTTAATCAAAGAAAATGGACTTTCTAATCATCTGCAATCACAGCACACAGACAAAAGCAGGTAAAATCATGGCATATCAATAAAAAAGTGGATGTAACGAAAGTGTCTGAATTTCCATTACCCAGTAGAGCTCAGAGCTTAGCTCTCATATACTGTATATAGATGACATCACACACATATATATATATATTTATATTATGATTAGTCTGGTATTGCAGGAAAATATGCATTCTCCTTTTAAACCAGCAGGGGGAGGTAAAGTCTGTTTTTCACATATTCAGTTATTTTGACTGTTAGCTGATAAAAGAGTACTGTTTAAGCACTTGGCCTCCAGCTGATTTACCCTTCTTCATGACCAGGCCATTTTTTGCTATACAGCACTGCGTTACACCACTTCTGGACCACCCGCCGCAGTTTTACGTCAATACTTTGACGTTAAATACCAGCGTTATGGCAGCAGATAGCTGCCATAACCCCGGTATTTTCTTACAGAGCTTGCGGTCTTTTTTCACATAAAAGGGGTCCCAGCAGTGGATTTGCCGCAGGATTACTTTTATGGGCGGGGGGAGAGGTGTGCCTCCTCCCTTTCCCACCACTTCCCGGTCGTTTTCCCCACTTACCGGAGCCAACGGTAGCGGGGAAAACAATCCGGTCCTTTCAGGGTCCTAGGCAGGAAGTCGAGTGGCCCCCACTTGACTCTATGGCCTTGGAGGACCGGAGCAACGTCATACGTCGCTTCCTTTCTACGGCCTTAACCACTTGCCGACCGCCGCACGACTATCTACGTCGGCGGTCAGCCCCTCACAGGCAAACTAACGTAGGGCTACGTTGCTTGCTTGTGAGGGTCTAGGGAGCGAGCGCGCGCCCCCCGGGGCGCGCTCCCGCTCCCGCGTGGTCACGGACCCCCCCGCGCATGTGACCAGCGGACCCGATGTCCGCCGGTCACTCGGCGATCGGCGGGGGAGAGGGAGAATGTCAGGCAGCTTGTGTAAACAAACTGCCTGTCATTCTCCTTGCTGCAAAGACACTGATAAAACGGATCTGGTATGTAGATCCGTTGATCAGTGTCCTTACAGCTAGAGCCACAGCCAATCACAGTAGAAACCACGCCCCTAGGGACACACACAGCCCCTCCCTTCCAAATAAAGTTAACCCCTTCACTACCAGTGTATTTTTACAGTAACAGTGCATATGTATAGCACTGATTACTGTAGAAATGTCACTGGTAACCCCAAAAGTGTCAAAAATGTCAGTCAAGGGTCCGATCTGTCCGCCGCAATGTCGCAGTACCGCAAAAAAAATCGCAGATCGCCGCCATTACGCGTTAAAAAAAAAAACAACAAAAATGACAAAAATCTTTCCCTTTGTTAGTAAACGCGATAACTTTTGCGCAAACCAATCAAAATACGCTTTTTGCGATTTTTTTTTACCAAACATAGGTAGCATAAAATAAATTGGCCGAAAATTTTTAAAAATTTTGATTTTTACATTTTTTTTTGGGGGAATTTCATATAAAAAAATGTGAAAAATATTGCTATTTTTGCAAAATTGACGCTCTTTTTTTGTTTATAGCGCGTGATCAAAAAATCGCACAGGTGATCAAATACCACCAAAAGAAAGCTCTGTTTGTGGGAAAAAAAGGACGTCAAATTCGTTTAGGTACAGCGTCGCACGACCGCGCAATTGTGCGTTAAATTCACGCAGTGCCGAATCGCAAAATACCCCCTGGTCGGAATGGGGGTAAAATCTTCCGGGGCTTAAGTGGTTAAAGGGCCCATTTTTTTTTTTTTTTGGTTTTTAAGTGTAGATGTGAGATCTGTTTACATTCCTTGTAATAGGAATAAAAGTGATCAAAATGTTTTTTTTTTTTTTTAAGGGACAGTGTAAAAATAAAAAATACAAGGTAAAATAAATAAGAAAAAAAAAGTTAAAATGCCCAGTCCCTTCGAGCTCACACGCAGAAGCGAATGCATATGTAAGTCGCACCCACATATGTAAATGGTGATCAAACCACACACATGAGGTATCATCACAATCGTAACGTACTGGTAACCTGTAGAGATTTTTAAAGCGTTGCCTATAAAGATTTTTATGTACCATAATTTGTCGCCATTCGGCAAGCGTGCGCAATTTTGAAGCATGACATGTTGGGTATCTATTTACTCGGCGTAACATTATCTTTCGCATTATAGAAAAAAATTGGGCTAACTTTACTGTTTTCTTATTTTTTATTTCTAAAAGAAAATAGTGTTTGTAAGACTACTGCGCAAATACAGTGACAAAGTATTGCAACAATCTCCATTTTATTCTCTAGGGTCTCTGTTAAAAAAAAATTATATATAATGTTTAGGGGTTCTAAGTAGTTTTCTAGCAAAAAATACAAATTTTAACTTGTAAACAAGTATCAGAAATAGGCCTGGTCCTTAAGTGGGTAACTGACTGCGCAGTGGTGCAACACTGTAGCCAAATAGATCTTTCAGTTGGTAATATTTGCTTACCTCTGCGTTTTTTTTATTTTTTGCGCTATTAACAAAAAAAGACCAACAATTTTGAAAAAAGAAAAAAAAATATTTTATACTTTCTGCTATAAAACCTATCCAAGAAAAAACATTTAAAAATTTGTTCATAAATGTAGGCCAATACGTACTGTTTTACTAGTAACGGTGGTGATCAGCGACTTATAGCAGGACTGCGATATTGCGACAGACATTCTGACACTTTTGACACTTTTTAGGGAGCAGTGACCAGTGCTAAAAAAAATGCACTGTCACTGTACTAATGACAGTGGCTGGGAAGGGGTTAACATCCGGGGCGATCTAAGGGTTAACTGTGGGCCTAGCCTGTGTTTTACTATATTGTGTGAGATGGAATTCAGACTCAGACTACAGAGAGAAGTCTTGCATTAACCTGTACAGTGCCATGCCACATGCCTCAAAGTTGAAACACAAACTTTTGACACAGTAATGTGAAAATTTAGGCCCCTTTCACACATACGGTCCGTTCAGTTCATCAGTTCAGTCACGTCAAAACGTATTCCTTTTTCATCTGTTTTTCTTCAGTTTTTTCATCCGTTTTTTTTACATCCATTACCAATGCAAAAACGAACCGTTTGTCCGTTTACATCCGTTTTTCATCCGATCCGTTTTTTTGACGGATGAAATATTCATCCGTTCCAAAAAACGGACATTGACGGAAGCGGATGAAAATGGATGTTAACTGATGATTATCTGTTGTCATCCGTTTTTCCATAGAGATACATTGATGTCCATTTTTCATCCGTCAACGGATGGATGAAAAACGGACAAACGGACCATATGTGTGAAAGGGGTCTTACTCTGCTATAGACTGTGGTTGTACCAGCCAACAAATGACACTGTGAAATTATGCGATCAATGCACATCCTCTACAGGTGAAAAACACAAGGTGCAGCTAGAAAAGTTTATGATGCCTTTAACCACTTAAGCCCCGGAAGATTTTACCCCCTTCCTGACCAGGGGGTTTTTTGCGATTTTTTACTGCGTGACTTTAACGGACAATTGCGCGGTCGTGCGACGCTGTACCTAAACAAATTTCACGTCCTTTTTTTCCCACAAACATAGCTTTCTTTTGGTGGTATTTGATCACCTGTGCGATTTTTTGATCATGCGCTATAAACAAAAAAAGAGCGTAATTTTTGCAAAAATAACAATATTTTTCACTTTTTTTTATATGGAATTCCCCCCCTAAAAAATGTAAAAATCTAAATTTTTTAACATTTTCGGCCAAATTGTTTTATGCTACATATGTTTGATAAAAAAAATTGCAAAAAGCGTATTTTGATTGGTTTGCACAAAAGTTATCGCGTTTACTAACAAAGGGAAAGATTTTTGTCATTTTTGGTGTTTTTTTTTTAACGAGTAATGGCGGCGATCTGCGATTTTTTTTTTTTTGCGGTACTGCGACATTGCGGCGGACAGATCGGACCCTTGACTGACATTTTTGACACTTTTGGGGGTACCAGTGACATTACTGCAGTAATCAGTGCTATATAAATGCACTGTTACTGCAAAAATGACACTGGCAGGGAAGGGGTTAAATGTATTGGACAGGGAGGGGTTAAGTGTGTCCTAGGGGCGTGCTTCTAACTGTAGTGGGACATGGCTATTGGTGTAAAAACAAAGATCAACGGTTCTACATAGTAGAACCGTCTGATCTTCATTTTTAAACAGGGGAGAATGACAGGCGGCTTGTTTACATAAGCCGCTCTGCCTTTCTCCCGCTGTACCGACTATCGGCGAGTGACCGGCAGACATCGGGTCCGCCGTTCACACGCCCGCACTCCTCCCTGAACGAGCCGAGGCGGGCGCGCGCTCGCCCGCTATTGGCTCCAATACCAGTGACAGGCGAGTGACGTACATCACTCTACATCGTACATCTCTACTCGTACATCTATGTCACTCTGCCTGGCCGGGGGTGACTGCCGCAGTAAATATACTGTGCGCAGTCGGCAACCGGTTAAATATTTGTTTTGTGATATTTAGCACTAAAATTTAATGTTTTTGACAATTTGTTTTAGGGCTCTTTCACACGGGCGATCCGATCAGATCCGCCTGTCAGTTTTTTAGGCGGATCTGATCGGATCCTCCATGCAGCTCTATGGGGCAGCGGATGTCAGCGGAGACACCTCCGCTGACACCAGCTGCCATGCGTATCCGATCCTGTCCGTGAAATCCAGACGGATGGAAACCCTATTTTTCCATCCGTCCAGGGATCGGATGAGAGCGGACAGGCGGTCCGCTCTCATCCGATCCCCCATAGAAAGCAGCGGGAGCTGTGACACCTCCCTCTCCACACTGCAATCGGAGACGGAGCTGTCATCCGCCGGCCCAACGGGGATCCGCGGATCGATTCCCGCTGAACAGCACGGATCCGCCTACAGAGGCGGACCGTGTGAAAGAGCCCTTACACAGGCAAAAGCATGGAGATTGTTGAAGATTTTTCTGTGAATACCTGCACACAGATATATTGTTAAACTATGAAAACATTCTAGTGTGCCACAGAACAATCTCTCTATAGAGCAGGGGTCTCCAAACTTTGTAAACAAAGGGACAGTTTACTGTCCTTCAGACTTTAGTGGGATCAGACTGTGCCCAGTGGGAGTAAACCATGCCAGATCTTTGGTATTAGGTTGGTGTCAGTGGGAGATATAGTACCCCATCATTGTTGCCAGTGGCAGGAATAGTACCCTATTGTTGGTTTTAGTGGTAGGAATAATGCCTCAAGGGCCAGATAAAGGCAACCAAAGGGTTGCAGTTTGGAGAATACTGCAATGTTACTTTTTTTTTTTTTACATTGAGCTAAAGGCATAACTTTTACAGATTGATACATTGTTTTCCTTTACCTTGCTGGCCACTATAGAGTCCCCCCCCCCCCCCAGGGTCCATTCACACCACATGCGATGGGACCATGTTGGTTGGCTATTCCAGTGCAGTCCCACTGCATAACAAGGTCAAATGCCCTTTCTCCATATCTGCCTTGTTCGCATCATTGAATTGCAATGGTGTGCAGTGAAAAAAGTACTGCGTGTGCTACTTTTGCGCAGCCCAATGCAGTGCAAGGCAATTCACTGCCCTTACACTGTGCAGCCGTCAGTTGAACTTTATGAAATGTCTTTGTGAAATCTCAGAGTTTGGTTAAAAAAAGGAAACCGTGCGATGCACCGTGACCGGCACGTCATCACTGCACTGATCTTGGCTGGGGCCGCACTGCACGCCAGCCTCTGGGTTATAGCTCTCATTGTTATTTTGTACATTTCTAAAATATCGACTGCCTATACCATGAGATAAAGAGCACAATTGTCTTTCTCTTAAAATATTGACTTTATTGATTTATCTCAATTCTTATATATTTGCCTCACATTTCTCTGGCATTTGTATTATTCACCGCAAATTTGATATTTTACTTTGAATTGACACTTATCATCTTTTATTGGTCCCCGGTCTGTTTTTTAATCCCTTGTGCAGTGAATTTGGGACTTTGGTTATTTGTTTATGGGCTGCTGCCTATGAGCCTTTGACACACAGCTGGATGTCCCATTCTTTATATCTATGTATGTTTTACTGTGACCAATAAATTGATTTTTGTCAAGTGGACATTCTTACCCCCAGAAGAAGACTGTATATTGAAATGCGTTGGAGTCTCCTTGTCCACATATACCACTGCATTTCGCCCATTTGGGCCTCTTGCAGACAATTCTAGCGAATAGAGCAACTATATAGTTTTTAATATATATCCTTGTATGTTTATGTATTATGCTGCTGTTAGGCCATTTGTATTAATAAAGTTTATATAATGTTATATTCTATTTTTTGCTATTTTGTTTTTGTTGTTTTCTTTTTACATCATTGGGTATTGCATAGTCCCGTTTCTAAATTGTTTTCCCCATGCAGATTCTGTATTACCCATTGGGATAGATACCCTACCAATTTTTCACAATTTTTTGGACCTTAGCTGATCTATATATCATCTTTTATTATTACATGCGATATTGAAAAGAAAAAATACTGCATGCAATAACAGTTAGTGAATGGACCCCTTAGTGATCTCCAATGTCGTTTTACTTGTCATACATGTTTAATTTATTGAATTGTTCTATTAATCTATTAGTAATATTGCACATGTATTTTTAGTCTTGTGGACTCACTGCAAAAAGTTGGAAAAAAGATTAGGTTTGTAACCCGAACAGACGCAGTGAACAACCGTACCTGTTTGGCACGATTTGAGAATGTTTTGTGTGCGTCAAATGAGGAGGTGAGTGTATTGTTGTGTACTGATATCTGAGCATCAAAATAACTAAATCGCTTTTCCTAATGCCTAATACACACAATGAGATTATTGGACGAATGATCATCCATTTTTTTTATTTTTTTTTTGCATGCTAGTCTTTTATTTTGAAAATTAAGTATGAAATTCTCGTATGACAGAAAGTGATGTAATGTATTGTATCGTATTGTATTTTTAGACTAAAACTGTACTGATTAAATGAAAATAGTCAGATCTGATATCGGTGGAGAACATTTTTCGAGTTTGCCCCTTCGGAAAAGTTTGAATGAAAGCTGTGTGTAACGGAACCGCAACCCACACTGTACTTGTGGACTTCCGTCAGTATAAGGCTTCCTCCCAGTCGTGAACATAGATATCAGATTTTCCAGCCGCCCCTATACAAAGCTAGCTGACACCTTAGCTTGTACTGGAATCTTCTTCTTTATTGAACAGTTTCACACTAAATTTATTCACACATGAGCACATCCCCCTCCTGATCAGATTACCACACACAGGTCGGGGGTTGCCTGATTACATTATCATATGCAGATGAAATTGTATACAGAAATAGAATTAACCTGAACTAACTATCTAGCCATATGGACAGAACAATATGTGAGTCCATTACCATTTAACAATGGAACAGACAGGCTTAACAGAATACACGTCTCACCTCAATACACAAACAATAGGGAGAGCCTCTGACATTGAAGTTCAATACACATTATCATAAGTAAACACAGAACCCATTTGAAGCAATCCAAACCATTAAATATATGTCTTTCACTCCCAGTGAAGGTGAGTACCATGACACTGTGTATTAACGAACAGATTACCGTATGATCGCTTTGAAAGTGGTATTTTTTTGTACGATTTTCTGATCGTGCCTTAAGTGAACACTAATCCCCATATTGGGAATACAGGCCTGATGGGTGATTATATATGTGAGTGATAACCATTTGTGTTAAATATTGAAAGGGGTGTCTAGTTTAGCTGAAGATTTCTGATCTGCTTCTTCGCTGTTAATGTCGTTTCTCCATTCAAATATAATATTATAGTGATGTACAGTGTCGAAAAAAACATGATCTAGGGATCTACAGTGCCTTAAAAATGTGTTCCTATTTGATTTCCAATATTACTTCAAATTTTTCTGTTAAAAACATTTTTGTTGAAGGTATGTCAACAGCGGAGGTAAAAACAATATACAATAATGAACCTAGAATGTTTTAAAAAGGCTTATTGTAATCTCGAGGTGCTGGTGGGCTCTGACTAGGAGATACAAATCTCAATCATTTGTAAATTATCCTAAGTTTGTATCAGTAAGAGAAGTCAGGTGTTCTCGTGAAGTAGAAGAGGTGGGGAGGTATCCTTACTGCAGTGGAAGGGTATTTTGTAGGGAGGGGGAAGGGGTGCAGGGAAAAGACCCTAAAAGATATGAGGATAGAAAAGAAAATGAAAATGGGCCCAGTTTGAAGGTGAAATGTGTGGGTACGTATCATTTGTTAATCCTTGCATGCCAACTATACACAAATATGAGACCCCACTGGACTAGGCTTTTTTCCATGGGGCCGCATAGTTGCATATCTACCTTTGTGTTGGGAGCGCACTGCTAACAATCGGGACCGGAATCTCTCGACTAAGTGTTTCCTTATCACTGTGATAGCCTCTGATTGGCTATGGCAGTGATCAGTCACTGTGAAGCCTGTCCTATATTTTCTTTCTTTGTGAATGGAGGAGAGAGATACAAAAAATTTATAAATCAAGGTTTGATCTAGGTCAGTGCCAGGGTTAGTGTTTTGGCCAAAGTCAGGGTCACTATGTGTTTTTTTTTTTTTTTTTTTTTTTTTTTTTTTAGTATCAGTGGCAGTGTGTTTTAGGTAGGATTAAAAAAAAAAAGCAAAATGGGCACTATTGTTTTTGGGCTGTACTACGGGTACAAACAACAACTAATATGCACATATGTGGTATGCGCTGCAATCGTTAGGAGCAGGAGAATTTATTTTGGGTTGTTCTTTGGTAGAAGGTTATGGTAGTAGCAAGAAATATATAGCTAAAATGTAAAAAATATAAAAAAAAATATATATATATATGTATATATATATATATATATATATATTTACTATTTTGGGCCAGTTTTCCTTTGATAATAAATAAAACAAATCAGGAGATATCCATTACCATTTACCACCAAAAGAAGCCCAATTTGTCCTGAACCTTAAGTGCGAAGGGGGTTAAACTTATGTTAGTTTGCTGAATGAGCATGGCCAACCTGCATCAGCTAGTACTGTATGAAAGGTGACTTGCCTCTATCTGTTAGAACCTATAGATTCAGCCAGGCCTGATTACAGACAGCCCAGGTCGACATATGCTTGGCAGATATTGGACAAGACATGTTGGTATGTCCCTGTCTTTGCAGGGGTTACTCCAGTGCCATTATTTAAGTGCTTTAATTTCCACTCGATGCTAGTAGCATCACAACAACCAATATTTTTATTCTTCCCTTTGTCCCATAACAGCAGACAGGACCAAACCTGATCACTGGTTTTTCCAAAGGGTTGGAAGATTTCTCTGTTCAACAGTAAGCTATCTATGGCAACCCTAAGCCTCACTTTTTTTTAACTTTACAATTCCAGCCAAGTTAAAAGCACATTCCAAGATCAAAGAAATTTTGAAAAAAGATCAGAAAAGATTTGTAGTTATTTAGATTTGTAGTTAGTACTTTTTTACAGGGCTGTGACTTCTGAATCAAGCCTCACCTAATACTTGAGCACCATTGTAATCCGGCAATGTGCAAGAGAGCCTTGGCTCTATGGGAACTGTCCCTCCTCAATGGGTAAGACAGCAGCGGCTGTCCATCACAGCCAGTGAGCCAATAAGGAGAGAGAGTCAGTGAATGGACACACAAAGCAGCGGCTTGGGAGTGAGCCTGATTGGGTGCCCCCCATAGCAAGCTTCTTGCTCTAGATGGCATTTGGCAAGAGGAAGGGGCCAGGAGTGCCAGTGGGGACTCCCAATTGAAGCCCCATGTTGTATACTTGTTATTCAGTCAGGATGCATAATAAGTAAAGAAAATTGCATTACTTTTAATATATATATATATATATATATATATATATGGTAAGTGTTCCAAGCCATCCTGTGTTAGCAGCATGCTGAAGATCCGTACCACTGCTCTAATACAAAGCGCAGTGATCCTATACACCACAGAAAGAGTACTTCATTCATCAATGCTCATGCTCCGTGAGCAGCATTGTTCATTGGAGTATAGCTCATGGGGTTTGTTGGATCATTAGAGACACAACCCACTGCGCTCTGTGTGAAAGTAGCGGTCCAGTTTTTCAGTATGCCGCTGACGAAGGGCAGCTTAGTACACCCAATTACATAAATGTAGTACACATAATTTAATCACTTGCCGACCAGTCACGTTGACTGTACTTCGGCAAAGTGGTTCGTTATCGTCTGGCGACGTAGACCTACGTCACCAGACAATCCCCGCTCTCGGCGGCGCGCGCACGCCGCCGGAGGCTCGCTCCCGCTGTATTCAGTTACAGCGGGAGTCGGGCATGGGGAGGAGCGGCGGTGATCACCGCCGCTCTTCCCCGATCGTCGGGAATCTAGTGTGGAAATCCGCCCGCTTGTGTAAACAAAGCGGGAGGATCTCCTAAGTGACAGGCAGGGTCAGATTGCAGGGTTCAGCATAGCTGAACCTGTGATCTGTCCCTGTGTCACACAGTCCCCTCCCCCCACACACGTTAGTAAGCACCAGGCATATATTAACCCCTCCCTCTCCAATAAAAATTATCCCCTTCCCTGCCAGTGTCATTTTTACAGTAACAGTGCATATGTATAGCACTGATTACTGTAGTCATGTCACTGGTACCCCCAAAAGTGTCAAAAATGTCAGTCAAGGGTCCGATCTGTCCGCCGCAATGTCGCAGTCCCGCAAAAAAAATCGCAGATCACCGCCATTACTCGTTAAAAAAAAAAAAACACCAAAAATGACAGAAATCTTTCCCTTAGTTAGTAAACGCAATGTGAGAAATATTGTTATTTTTTCAAAATTGTCGCTCTTTTTTTGTTTATAGCGCAAAAAGTAAAAATCGCACAGGTGATCAAATACCACCAAAAGAAAGCTCTATTTGTGGGGAAAAAAAGGACATAAATTTAATTTGGGTACAGCATTGCACGACCGCGCAATTGTCTGTTAAAGTAACGCAGTGCCGAATCGCAAAATATGGCCTGGTCAGGAATGGGGTAAAACCTTCCGGTCATAAAGTGATTAAAAATACGCTCATTGAGAATTTTTTTGTCAAAGACATGTAGCTAAATACATTTTGGCCTAAATATATGACTAAAATTGAATATATTGGATATTTTTTAACTGTCAAAGTAGAAAAATATTGTTATTTTTTCAAAATTGTCGCATTTTTTAATTAATATCGCAAAAAAGAAAATCGCACAGGTGATCAAATACCACCAAAAGAAAGCTCTGTTTGTGGGAAAAAAAGGACGTAAATTTTGTTTGGGTACAGCGTCGCATTACCGCGCAATTGTCAGTTAAATTCGCACAGTGCCGAATCACAAAAAGTGGCCTGGAGATAAGACAGCAAAATCCTCCGGTGGTAAAGTGGTTAATATAATGCAATGTTCTTTATTTGTTATGTCGCCTGATTTAAACAAACCTGTACCTTCAGTTGGGCTTTAGGGCTACCTAAGCAGTCTTATTTGACAGGATTGCAGTTGGCACAGCCTGGACTTGAAGTCTGGGAAATCATGCCTCTAAATAAAAAAAAAAATAAAAAAACCAAAGTCATTTCAGAGAGGTAAATAAAGAAGGATTTTCTTGCTAACAAAAGTAAATCTTATCAAGATTGCCCAGCTTTCCTGTAAGTCATAAGGGAAGTCGCAAAAGTGAAAACATTTGCAGTAATCAAGGATATGAAAAAGGGACAAATGCTTTTTCATAGCTCAGCTGTATTCCCGATTCTCTTAGCAGTGTAAACAGCTGAACAATGATTTTATTGCTGTAGGGTAAACCTTTATTGCAAAAAAAGCTGATAAGGAAGGGGGGATTTTCACTTAAAACTGAAATTTCACATTTATATGATAACACAGGTTCCTCTATAATAAAAACCTTTTGTTTTTAGGTCCTGAAAAGAGCTGAAGAAGGAGTACCTCTGTCTCTGCTTACTATTGTTAATTATCAACCTGAAAACATTTTCAGCAGACACAGTGTGGGCACTAATGAAAAAGTAAGTTGATGCAGTGTATAGTGGTGCCATTGTTGTACCTGTCACTAGGTCCTTGTGAAAAGCCCCCCACAACTTCCATGGCCAACATTATATATGTATAAGGCATCTGTCGTTTTATAATCTTTTATAATTAAAGAAGTAAAAAGTAGCTGTTCTTGTAATGGTTTAGGCTCTGAGTTGATACTCATACTCAACATACAGCTTCAGGGTTCTCTTCTCACCTACTGCTGGACTATAGGTGGGAATACCAGGCTATCTGATTTTGCAGTTCTGAGCTGACAACAATGCTGGACAGTTGCTGGTTTCCATTCATTTTTTGTGTGTTGCACCCAGTTTCCATTCAACCACAGCATTGCCAGTCAACCTTCTCTTAGGTTACTGAAGATCCCAACATTTATTGTCTATTTCTGTGCTAAAACATTATAGCCCAGAGTTGATAAAAGTCTCATGTTTGTATTATAGTGTTAATCACCTAATATCTGTAAAATAGATTTAATAAATCATTTTCAACAGATCCTTTGGGGTCCAGAAGATGTGGTCACCTAAACATTTTACTTCTGGGAGAGTAACTAGGAGATAAATCTATAAAATATTGCATCTGCCTAATTTATAGTCTTCTACCCAACCAGCTTGGGTCTCCTTTTTTTTCTTTGTAAAAACCCTGTTGTTTATAGGGATGGGCCGAACTCTCCCCTTTTCGGTTTGCAGCAGAACTCTCGAACAGGGGAAATCCCATTGAAGTCTATGGGAGCCGAACAGGAAAAATCAAGTGCCCATTTTTAAGGCTTATATGCCAGTAATTGGCCATAAAAGCGGTATGGGGGCTTGGGTACTGCCCCAGGGGACATGTGTCAATAAAAAAAAAAAAAGGAAACAAAACAATCGTTTTTTAGAAGCAGTGATTTTAATTATGCCTAAAGTGCAACAATAAAAAATGAAAAATTATTTTAAATATAATGCCTCAGGGGTCCCCTTAATATGCCTGTAAAGTGGCACATCTGTAGAAACAGTTAAATTCCATTTAAAATGACTCATGGGCACAATTGCTGGCACCCGGCTACTTAGGAAAAAAAAAGAAAAAAATGTCGTAGGGTCCCCCCTCCCCAGTCAATACCAGGCTCTTTAGGTCTGGTATGGATTTTAAGGGGAACCCCCCCAAAATCCATACCAGACCCTTATCCAGGCATGCAGGCTGGCAGGTAAGGAAAAGGGGGGGGCGAGCAAGCGCCCCCCCCCCCCTCCTGAACCATACTGGGCCACATGCCCTTAACATGGGGGGGGGGTTCTTTGAAGCAGGGGAGACCCCCCCCCCATGCCAAAGCACCTTGTCCCCATGTTGATCGGGACAAGGGCCTCTTTCCGTACAACCCTGGGCTGTGGTTATCGGGGTCTGTGGACAGGTGGCTTATTGGAATCTGGCAGCCCCCTTTAACAATGGGGGCCCCAGATTCCGGCCACCCCCTTCTGAATGGGTAACAGGTACATAGTACCCCTACTCATTCAAAAAAGTATACAAAAGTAATAACCACAGGAGACTGATTGCTTTTCGGAGGAGGTTGGAGGATTCAGTTAAAGTGAGTCAGAAGTTATTGCTTTGATGCCTCTTTAGATGACCCATAGTGCTTTGGAGTGTGAGAGCAATGGATAAAAATGTAACATAAAAGACTTTCCTTTTAAAATGTTTAAACTTTAACATTTAATACCTGTAAACATTTTTTATAAAATTGACCCCAAACCCACCTAGTTTTCCTTTACGAATGTACCTACCTATGCATATGTAATATACAAAATAAAAGTGAATATTGTGTTTTGTTACTGTGAGTTGTGTTCATATTACCCAGGTTATACGGAAGTATGAGGAGATGATGACAATATTTGCTGGACCCTTCAAAGAGCCTGTGTGCCTACAATCAGTGAAGGTTCATTTCCAAAGCTGCGGCCCTATCCATTCACTAAATATTATACTAGACACTTGTCAGGTAAGACTCATTTATAGGAGGATGTTTTGGGAAACTAAAGGTGGGAAAAGTTTACACTACAATTGCTGATTCCGGCTCATACTATGATTTGTACTAAATCCCCTTGTCTAGTGAAAATGAAACTAGTGGGGATCACATGTAAGGGATTTTCCAGAATACTGTGTAATTTCATCAACTTGCTCTGCTCTTGGTTTTGATTATACTACTATATACCTGTGTAAATTGACTTTTTCTTTGCTTTAAATGGGTATTGCATTCCTATGCAAGTCTATGGGAGTGTAAAACCTGCTTGCAGGTAATAAATAGGTCAACCGCTGGTCAGATACAGCTGTCAGTGAACTCTGCATGATCTCAGAAGCATCTCAAACTGATGCCATCGACACAAGTCTGAAGCCTATCAATGCTGGCCTTTTAAATGATTGAAACAAGGCTTATGGCTTTAAAAATGTGCTAGAACATGACCATTTTGGCCATTTTTACTATTGTTTAATTTTTTTTTAAGTTGATATGCTTTGATATTGGGTATATACACGCACACACGTATAACTGATAACTGACAGTAAATGTTCAATAAAATATTTGTACAAAATAATCAACTGTCTTTTCCATTACTTATGTCATAGAAAAGAGTTTGCAAAAAGTTATGTAAGATAGGTAATAAATAAAAAACATGGTAATAGATACATTAACCTAATTAAAGTGGTTGTAAAGGCTCAAGGTCATTCTATGAATGAAAGTAAAAAACTTTATGTGTGGCGAACTCAGTCGTAAGTTCGGACCCTCCTCCTCCTCCCCCCACCACCGGGCCATTCACAAAGTGCAGCGCGCTTCGCGCATATGCAGTAGGGATCAGCTGTGAAGCAGCAAGGCTTTACTACCGGTTTCCCTTAGTTGAGATGGCGGCAGCAGCACCTGAGAGCCGATTGAAAAATCGGCCTGGGTGAGAACACCACAGGATCCTTGGACAGGTAAGTGTCCTAATATTAAAAATCAGCAGCTACAGTATTTAACTTTCATTTTTTTCTGAAGGAGCCTGGAGCTGCGCTTTAAAGAGCAATGCATTTACTTTTAACATACACATGTTTAGTTAACAAAACAACAGAAAAGTCATTGCCGAAAGCAACCTTCACTTAAATATAGTTTCTGTTGCTTTTTGTAGTTTGCATTTTGGCAGTTTGCTTAGCAAACCAAAGCCTAGAACTGTATCCTAAAATAAAATTGTAAGATGTGAAAAAGTTTGCTTATTTTTGAATGCACTTTCATATAGTAGTTAGGTTGAAAAAAGAAGTCCATCTATTACAACCAATATAATAACCTATCTTTTTTTTTTTCCTCAGCCTTATGTCTGCATTAAGTACAGTGTCTTGGAAGCTGCTCAACTTGCTGTAAAACATTTGAATGGCACATATGTTAAGGGATGCTGCATTAAGGTAAGAGGCTAAAGACATGCACACAAACACACTGAGGCATAAGTTAAAAGAATTTTGAAAAACAAAAAAAAAAGCTATGCCCTCCAATACCTTTTTAGGCAGGGTTCACACTTGTGCGATGTCAGACATTGCATGTGATTCGTACAGCATTGCTGTGCAGATCACATGCAATGTCTGTGCAATGCGATATCAGCCATATAAACTGTATGGCTGAAATTGCATTGAATTCGCACCAAAATGGTGCAGGACCCTTTTTTTTGGTCTGTACTGGAATCGGATATGGGTATGGGTGTTCACACCTATGTGATCCAATTCCTGCACCATTTGACAGTTCGCACTGTGATCTGCAAACCGATCTGGGGGTGTCATTACCCTTACATTGACACCCCCAGCGGTTCGCAGTGTGTACCAGCGTGTGATTCTTGTGCGATGTGGGAACCGACACTGAATCGCAGGGTTTCCCGCATTGCACCAGTGTGAACCAGGACTTAAAGAGATGAAAAGGGGGAATGAGTTTAGAAGTACTTTCTCGGTGTTACTGTTGGTATAGGTTGCACAGATGATGTTGATTGGAGGCCTAAAATAATAGATTCAGAAGATAAGTCGATGGTCATATTTGAGAGTCCCAAGTTCTACTTGGTTGCCCCTTTGTAGCTGCAGGCCAGCTTCTGTTAAAGGCTAAGTCCATTATGAAATGTAATTTCCGTTCTAGGTGAATGAGTTCAACTACGGAAAACACTGTAACTATGTATTTTACCTAGTTTAAATCATTCACTCCTCTGCTTATTTAACATTTAGAGCACACAGCTTTACCAGCCTTCTGTTTCCTGACTATAAACTGGTAAGGTTGTTGTCTTTCCATAACAAAATAGTTTTTTTTATTACTGTAGGTAGTCCAGGAGAGGATTGCAACCTTGTTCAGACTTAAATTGTGTGATTCAAAAGTAGACGTGCAAGTGGTGATATGTGGGAGCTGAGGTGTTTTCCACCCAGAATTATCTATTCAAAAAAGGTGTAGTTTCTTTGCTCCACTTATGTACGTACATTTTTAGTTCACACTAGCACATATATTACATGTTGGGCACCCTCGCCATGAGATTTTGGCAAACTGTGATGATAAGTATGATACTGATCTATTGGTGATTTGTGTTATTGATATGTACTTCTGTTTTCATTTGGCACTGGTTGAGAGAAGGGGAAGGGGGGTGCATGGTATACCATATTGCTGCAACTCATTCACAGGAAATGTATTTAGGATGCCATACTGTATCCTATAATGTGTATAGTTTGTACTATACATGTGCTGTGTGCTAGGTTTGGCACATGTGTGAAACATAGTGAAAAGATCCTTCATTTTGTCATGGAAAAACAATTTTGCAAAACAGGTTTGCATCCTTTATAAAACTCTGTCCTTTTCATGTACACCTGAAATGTTTTCAAAGCTGGGTTAAAATTAAAACCCAACTGAACTTTTAGTATAAACCAGTTAAATACATTCCAGCTGCATGAAACATAAAGGAGTGCAAGACCTTACTGTTTTTTTGTTTTTTTTAGAGATCAGCCACAGCCTGAGTAGAAAAGCCTGTCACCTGCAAGCATGCTAGAGAGCGGGACCCTTGCCCTGTGTGAAAGCAGTGGTTTTCTTGTGTGAAAGCAGTGGTCTTCTTGCAGAGGTCCAACAACCCTACCCCCCCCCCCCCGACCGTGCTGAGTCAGACTGACAGCTCTGCTTTTTTCACAGCTCATGCCTGATGTTGCTAAGAACTTTGAACCTTTGCAGAGAGACCACTGCTTCCACACAGAGTGCAAGGGTCTTTCTCTCCAGCATGCTCAGGCTTTGGCTGCTTTAAAAATCAAATGAACTGTGAGACTTTGCACACCTTTGTGTGTTGATGTATGGAATGTAATTAAGCTGATTTAAAAGATAGGCCCACCTTTCTGACCATGGTTCATGTTACTTTCAAATATACACCTCCCCCAACTTTACTGAATCCCTGGATCTACTCCCAGCAGGCACCTATATATTTTTTTATGATTGCACGATATCGGTACCAATACTAAGCATTTGCAGGAGTACCTGTATTCGTGCAAATGCTCCGATACTAAAACCGATACTTTTTGTGCAGTGCGATTTGAGCCCATACAAAATGAAAGGCACAAATTGCACTGCAAAGAATTGCATGTGATTTAAACAGGAATGTGGTGTGCTTCCTGTCCAAATCACATGCGGTTTGCTGCACCGCTCCAGTGTGAACCCAGGCTTGTCATAGTGACTTCAGCCTTGGTTCACACAGGAGTGCTTCTGTGCATGGCTCCGCCCGCAGAGATTTGTGCATGGAGTGACTAGTACCATCTGCCACTGCGACAGTTCTCAATGGAGCACAAGTGCGGCAATATCACCACACTTCTATTCCAGTGCTACTACTTAGAGACCTGTAACTTGACTACTGTACCTTAGCACGTCCCTGGGCTGTTAGGAGTAGCCTGTAGGAGCCTGAGCAATTGCAATACATTGCATGCTCAAATGTGAAAAAAGAATACATGCACATGTTTTCAATCAATGTGGGAGCATATATTATTTTATTGTCTGAGGTGGAATATGTCTTTACCACTTCCCAACCGTGTTATAGCCGAAAGACTGCTACAGTGCGGGCTTAAAATGCTGGGAGGGCGTCCTTGAATGTCCTCCTGTTCTTGTGTGGGTGACGCGCTTTGTGATCGCCAAGTCCTTGGGACTGGGCTGATCACAGATCAAGGTAAAGGGCCAATAACAGCGGCCCTTTACCACTTGATCAGCTGTCAGCCAACACCGATAGCCTGAGGAAAAAAGAAGAAAGCCGTTAACCGGCTTCCGTTACAGGGACATTGGTCCCCTCAGTGGCCACTAGCACTGCTAATCAGTGCCCACCAGTGCCTTCTATCAGTGCCCATCAGTACTTCCAATCATTGCCATTCAATGCTGCCAATCAGTGCCACTTGTAAGTGCTGCCTACCAGTGCCCATCAATGCCACCTATCAGTGCCCATCAGTGTGGCCTCATCAGCACACATCAGTGAAGGAGAAAAATTACCTGTTTGCAGAATTTTATAACTATAAAAAACATTTTTGTTTTTTCAAACTTTTTGTTTAGCAAAAAATAAAAAACTCAGTGGTGATTAAATACCATCAAAAGAAAACTCTATTTGTAAAAAAAAATTCATACAGGTACAGTGTTGCATGAATTGTCATTCAAAGTGTGACAGCGCTAAAAGCTAAAAATTGGCCTGCTCAGGAAGGGGGTATAAGTGGCCAGTAAGCAAGTGGTTAAACTCAAAGTTTACTTGTGCTTTAAATAGTGCATATCTAAATTCTTTTGTGTAGAAACACATACAAACACCATTTTTATTACTCATAATTTAGTCTTTAGTATGGGTGCAGCTGTAGTAAAAGAGACTAACATTGTGTCATGGCATTTATTAGTAAGAGTGAGCATAGTGCATGACTCTGTGCTGAGATATAGGAAAACAGAGTAGAGGAAAAGAACTTTGCTCCTTTCAAAGTTAAGTGTTCCATATAGGGAACCATTATTGATGAGATATTGACTGCTATTCTAAATAACACACATGATATTTTTTCCTCACCCTCTCAACATACTGCATGGTTATCTGAGTTCTGTAACATTCTCTTTGAACCTCGTCACTTATTCCTGACAGCCTCTGGGGGCTTTCCATGTCCCTTCTTTCGCTTCCCCTCCCTTACAGAGCATTGGATCTTATCCACTTCCCCTTTTTACAGTTAGTACTTACAGTTCCTTGGTTGAGGGATAAGCTGTGTACTAAGACTGCCAAATTCACTTTTGCAACCATCTTCTAGCATCCTTTAATGTCAACCCATCAACGAGAACTTTGAGACACTTACTACCATGAATGGAGAAATTGATCTCTGTCTTTAACTATGATAATGCCCATAACTTATTCTCCAATATGTTTAACATTTATGTATTTGAATCCCTGTTATCTTTCTGTACATGATTTGTGATCAGATACTGCATTCCAACACCCCCCCCCCCCCCCCCCCATCCTGGGCCAAGTTTGTCAATGTCTGATCAATATAACTTTTTGATAAAAGAAAAAACTTTGCTCCTTGTCTTCCCCATCTTCTAGTGAAGTTCAGTTTTTGGGGCCCACTGTATTTTGCTGTTTCAATTACTGTATTATGTAAATTATACATTAACTTTTCAAGAGGTTGAGATTAATTTATAGGTTGCCTCACTGCCCAAATTGACTTCTGGAGTAAGATAGTGGGAAGAACCCAGGTCTGCTCCCTTTTGCTTCCCAATATTGCTGCTCATTTTAGTCCCTAATTTGTTCTGAAGGCTTCCTAAAAGTAGTGAAGATGGCAATGTCTGCTTCAAACCCTATGGCATTAGTTTATGCTACTATATGAGGAGTCGAGAGTCTTGAGAGATAGACGTTGACTCTGGCCAACTTTATTCCTGCTGCATGGGAAGAGATGGCCCTTGTCACACCACATAAGGCATGGCCAGGCTTGGCTATTTTGAAGTGAGATTGATGGAGGCCCTTGCATCTCACACCATACATTAAATATGTTCTGGACGTAAACATTTCATAGGAAATAAGAGCCTAATTTTCTTTGATATCTTCTGGAGATGATAAAAAATTGGATTCTTTGGTATTATTGTAGAAAAGATTTGCCCGTGTGACTAAAGTCACATAAATAGAAACCATTTGTTTTGAAAGCATGCCAGTTAGTTTTATTCCTTTGTTATTTTTCTAAAAAAAAATCTTGGTGATCCCTGACATCTGAGGCTGTAAGACCTAGGTGAATTGAGATGGGAACATTTGGAGTTCAGGCATTTGTCAATGTGTAAGCAGGGCTGGGAAAAGGGGTGGCTGCCCTAGGCACTGTGGTATCATGTGAGGTGGGGGGGGGGGCGCCACATGTGGCAGGGGGTAAATATTGTTCTAGGAGGTACATTTAGGGGGGGGGGGTGCTAAGAGTGGTCATTTGTGTGAAGAGGGGAGATGGGGGGAAGAAGATTTGTATTGGAGGGGAGATTTGAGGGGAATTCATGCTGGGAGGGGGAAATTTTAGGGGTAGAGAATTTGTGATCGGAGGGATGAGTATATTTTTTGGGGGGGTGGGATGGTTGGGCCAAAGATTTGTACTGGGAGGGGGGATTTCAGCAGGGGGACGGATTTGTACTCGGAGGAGGGAGAGAGGGAGAATTAATGCTGGGGGGGGGGGTAAGCATGTAGATTAGTGCTCAGTGTTTGTGTGGGGGGATTTTTGCAGACACATATTTCTTGTACATCGTCGGGAGGGGGTGTCGTTTAGCATGTTCGCCCTGGGCTCTAGATGACCTTTTCCCGGCACTGTGTGTAAGCATTGACTACAGTGGAAATTTATTTAAAAAAAATGAGCATGTTATCCCTTCTAAAGTGACACTGGTAGAACTAAGTACTGGCTGCCCAATATATTTTATAGGTAGGCAATGCTAAATGTAAAAAATTTTAAATAATTTTTTAATGCCGGTTTCTCTTTAAATTTGCACACCTTGACACCAACATAAATTGACAAATGATATAGGAAATGTAAAATGTGTTCCAGGTCTGATGGTATGATGGCATATATTGGTTACATATCTCTATATTACTTTCATTGGATCGGAGACCAGGGGGAATGCTTTTTGAAGCTGTGGAATGTAACCAATATATGCCATTACGGATACAGACCACGGAGTTATATGTCTGATTTGGGATGCCCCCCCACTTCGGAGGTTTATGCGATTTATGGATTTTACGCTCATGCTGTACACGGTTTTCCAATTGTGATATATATCTGGTTGATGGCGACTGTATCCACAATCTTTGATTCCATATTGTAAATTGACAATCAGTCGTAGACCCCAGCTTCCATATCATTTGGGATATATGTTGATACACACTACACCGTATTGCATATACTTCTTGTGGTTGGGGTTTTTTAGGTTCTAACACATTGAGAATTGGATCCTGAAGACGCCCATAATTTGGGTTAAACGCTTCATTCCGAACTGTGTGGGATTACCCTATTTTTTGAACACTTTATTATATGGTGATATGTATAACATGATATATTTTTATGTCAAACCTAGGGTTTGCTGTTTTTAACACTTTTTGCAATTTAACAATAAAAATAAGTTGCTTTTAATTATGACCTATACCGTCTGACTTTTGGGCACATTAAAAATCCCCATTTTCTATTGTCCCCCCTTTTCCCTTCCTCTTCCCTTCCCCTCCATTCCTTTCTTTTAGGGGGAGACCTGGAACACATTTTACATTTCCAGATTTAACCAGGGGATTGTGCCAGAATTCATCTTACAGGTGTCCCCCCACCCAATCTTTTTTGAGAAATAAAGTATCTAGTTTCTAGACATGCACTTGGCTAAAGATTTTGGTACCTTGGTACCAGTCAATAAATATATCAATAGATGCATCGTAGAACGCCATAACATTTCAGGGATCATTTTGACCATGTCTGTTCTTGTTTGGCAGGTTCAGAGGCTGATAACCAGGATGTCACTTGATTATGAAGACATTATAAAGGAGATGGAAGAAGATCCAGAAAACAGGGATACTATATATGTCTCTGGATTTATGAAACCCTTAACTGAAAATTATCTTCAACAGCAGTTTAGTCATTTTAAAGATATTAAAGCAATTTTTGCACCGAAGAATCTAAGAAGCCAACACCATGAAAAATACTGTTTTATAAGTAAGTAGTTGAAGCTGGTTGCAAGTAATATAGTGAATTTTAAGGCGTTTGGCCTAAAGAAAAAGTCTGATGCATTTTAATTATTGTATAGTGCAGACATTTTATGTAAATCTGAAAATGCTGGAATTCTGCAAGTCTGTAAAGATCTCCTTTACTTGTTTTATGGCCCGTTAAAAAACAGTACTGCCCCCTTAAGGCCAGTCATTGCTGGAGCGAATACTGCACTGTGGGGAGTTCAGTGTCAGAACTATCCCCAACCTCACACGAGCAGGAAACATTATTTTTTTATTATTTAAATTAAAGCAAGGCAATACATGATATGAGTACATATGTTTATATTTCAAGTAGCCAAGACAGCATCTATATTAAATGTTTGTACAGCCCAAGCTTTTTGTCTTATTGTCTGTACATAGCATCTGCTACTGGTGAACATATATATAAATATATAAACATATATATACATATATATAAACATGGTCGAACATCTTGAGCAGCCGGGTGGCAGTTTAGATTACATCTTCAATTTCCTTGCAACATCACAGAAATTTATAAAAAAACACAAAGTAAAGGGGATACAACAGGGTAAATATATAAATTGGAGGTAAAGCAGGGTTTATTTACCATCCTTGAAATAGGTGCTGGTGTCTTTTGGCTCCACCAAATTCAGTTTGTAAATGGATGGAAAACCGGCTAAAAGACCGTATTCAGAGAGTAGTGGTTAATGATTCTCACTCTGAATGGTATAAGGTTATCAGTGGTGTATCCCATACATATCAGTGTTGGGACCCTTACTTTTTAATATCTTTATAAATGATATAGGGTCTGGGATTAGAAGTACCATTTCAGTGGACACCAAGCTATGCTGTGCAGCTTACAAGCCAACTTTAATGCACTGTTTAATTGGGTGTATGTGGGAAATGAGATTTAATGTTGATAAATGTAAAGTTATGCACTTGGGGGCTAAGAATATGCATGCATCATACATACTAGGGGGAATACAACTGGGGCAATCAATGGTGGAGAAGGATCTGGGTGTTCTGGTAGATCCTAAGCTTAATAATTGCATGCAATGCCAAGCTGCTGTTTCAAAAGCAATGTTATGCAATTGTATTAAGAGAGATATGGACTCTAGAGAGAGATATAATTTTGCCCCTGTACAAATCATTAGTAAGACCTCATCTGGAATATGCAGTTCAGTTTTGGGCACCAGTTCACAAAAAGGTTATCGGGGAACTGGAGAAAGGGCAGAGAAGAGCAACCAAACTGATAAGAGGCATGGAGGAGCTCAGCTATGAGGAAATATTTGAGGAACTGAATTTATTACCTCTTGAGATGAGGAGATTGAGGCGGGATTTAATCAATATGTATAAATACATAAGGGGTCCACATAGTGAACTTGGTGTAAAGTTATTCACTTTCGGTCATTACAGAGGACAAGGGGGAATTCCTTACTTCTGGAGGAAAAGAGATTTAATATTCACATATGGAAAGGCCTCTTCACAGTAAGCTGTGAAAATGTGGAATAGACTTCCACAAAAACTAGTTCTTGCCATCATCCTAGATTGTTTTAAAAAGGCTGGATGCATTCCTAAATGCACAAAATATACCTGGATACTAATTTTTAACCACTTGCCTTCTGTGCACTTAAACACCCTTCCCATCCAGGCCAATTTTCAGCTTTCAGCGCTGTCACACTTTGACTGACAATTGCGCTGTCATGCTACACTGTACCCATATGAAATTTTTATCATTTTTTTCACACAAATAGAGCTTTCTTTTGGTGGTATTTAAACACCTCTGGCTTTTTTATTTTTTACAAAAAAAAAGAATAAAGACAGAAAATTTTGAAAAAAAAAAAAAAGTTTTTCTTATTTTCTGCGAGTAAATTTTGAAAATAAATTTTTCTCCTTCACTGATGTGCGCTGATGAGGCGGCACTGATAGGCTGCACTGATGGGCACTGATGAGGTGGCACTTATGGGCACTGATGAGGTGGCACTTATGGGCACTGATGAGGAGGTACTAATATGCCGCACTGATGAGCACTGATAGGCGCCACTGATAGGCGGCACTGATGGGCGGCACTGATGAGCACTGATAGGCGGCACTGCTGGGCACTGAGGTGGCACTGCTGGGCACTGAGAGGTGGCACTGAGGTGGCACTGCTGGGCACTGAGAGGCGGCACTGACGGGCGGCACTGATGGGCACTGAGAGGCGGCATTGATGGGCACTGGCGGATGGCACTGATGGACACTGACGGGTGGCACTGATGAGCACTGATGGGCAGCACCATCAGTGCCCACACTCAGTGCCCATAGTGCTGCCAGTCAGTGCTCATCAGTGCCTAGATGAGTAGGCACTGATGGGCACTGACTGGCAGCACTATGGGCACTGATTGTGGGCATTGATGGGGGGCACTGATGGCGGGCACTGTGGGCACTGTTGGGGGCAATGTGTGTATGTTTTTTTACCTTGCAGTAATCAGGGCACTGGTGATCAGTGCCCTGATTACATGTCTCTGTGTCCCCGGCGCTGTGAGGCTCCCCCTCCTTCCTCACACTGCAGGCTCCGTGTGAGGAAGGAGCGCCGGCGATGAGAGATGATCTCATATGTTTACATATGAGATCATCTCTCATTGGATGGTCCGATCACGTGGTGAATGGCCGCTGTGATTGGCCATTCACCACGATCTGTGATCGGCTGTGTCCAAGGGACACGGCCGACACAGATTCTCCCTGATGCGCGCTCGCGGGAGCGCGCGGGGAGCCTGCTTCTGGGAGGCCGTTTAAAAACGGCCTCCCGAAAATTCGAGTCCGCGCTGCAGCCGTATATAGGCTGTAGCGCGGATAGGAGAAAGTTAAAAGTAACAACACCTGGAGTAGTTGATTCAGGAAATATCTGATTGCCTCCTGGGGGATCAGGGAGGAATTTTTGTTTCCCTCACTGGAGCGAATGGATCATGCTTTATTTTTTTTTTGCCTTCCATTGTATCAATTATGGGTATAGGATAGTGTACATTGAGGTTTTCTTTGAACTAGATGGACTAGTGGCTTTTTTCAACCTAAGTATGTAAAACTCTCAGTACTTTTAAAGACTTAAAGAATGTCGTTAAAAAATACCTCCAAATTTTTTTTGTTTTTAACATTTGACTTTAGAATGATTGGACTTTCCCAAGCAAAAATCACATACTGTACACTGTTCGTCTGAGAAACATTTTCCATCATGCCCTTCTAATTTTATCATCACTTCAGTTAAAAACAAACATTGATTTGATTCCACTAATGATTAGAAAATCTAATGAATGTTCCAAAAAAAAGAATTTTAAACAAAATTATACTAGTGTATGGCCAGGTTTTCTGCCTCATGCTCCATTGTTTTTATAGAAGTATGTTGCACGGTGCAGAACTATTATTCTTTTCCAAGCAGCATCACTGAAAAGACAGTCCTGCTGAATCTGGATGCAATGGAAAATTGCATGGACTAATTAACTTATGCACACTGGAAATGCTTTCTGGTCAGCATTGCTTGTTGCCTGAGATCCCTCTTAAAAGTGGAACTTAAGTCTCCCAATCAACATTGATTATTTGTAATCCTCATGCTGCTAGCATTGGTAAATAGATAGGAAAGTGTATCATATTTACTTGTTTTAAACTTTTTTTTTTTTTTTACATTTCTTCAATTACTTCCTGATTTCTCGCCTTGGCAAATTATGTCATACATCCCAGGAGTCTTCAGGAGGGGAGGAGAGGTGGAAAAGTTTTCTCAGCTAAGCACACTCTCCTGCATGCATGTTAGGCTGGCCATACACTATACAATTTTCTTGTTCAACTTTCCTTTAGATTTACCAAAACCATGTAATATAGGGTCAAACCTAAACACTTTCAATTTGTATGCAGTCAGGCAGGCCCTTGCACTACATAGTTTAAGGTAAATCTAAAGGAAATTGAATAAGAAAATTGTATAGTGTATGGCCAGCCTTAGAGCTAAGGGCAGATGGATTCCTGCAAGCAAATGCTACATGAAAAATCTGCCCTTACTCCAAATGGCCACGTCCAGAAATGCTTGTTTTTCAAAGTTATTTCTCCACAAAATAAGCATAGAGATATGTATAGATGGGGCAGTTTTCTGTTAATACTAAACATGAGTTAAATAGTGTTTTTGGTTTGTGGTGCTCAGATACAGTGAAGATCCAATTTAAAGATTGTTATTTTACAGGCTCTACGACTGTTGCAGTTTATAAAGCTGCCCATTTATTATACAATGTTCTTGTTCAATTTCCTTTAGCTTTACCTTCAAATGTAGTGCACAGGCCTCCTGATTGCATACAAACTGAAAGTGTTTAGGTTTGACCTCCAATTAAATGGTTTTAGTAAATCTAAAGCTAAATTGTACAAGAAAATTGTATAATGTATGGCCAGCCTAAGGATGTTTTCTGACTTTTTGCAGAATTCCAAAGCCCACATAGTGCTGCTGTAGCTGCTGCTCATATATGTACCCATGGTGGATTCATGTGTCAGAAGGCAGTCACCTCCAGCCACTTTCTTCACTGGTTTCAAGATGCAGTGCTTAGGACCCCCTCACACACAGAGTTTATGCTTGAAAACAACCCTAAGGTAAGAAATGTTTGGTAAGTTTATAGGCAATAGCTTATATGTACAATTGAAACCTCATGTTAGAAACCTACATGCATACCAAGCCTATGATAGCATCTTTAAAAAGCTATGGATCAAAGAATTGGAATCAGACCTATGAAGAAGCTGTAAATTTAGTATGAAGCACTCGATGACACAGAGGGTAGAAAGCACCTAGAAGATAGCCTTTGAGTAATTAAAAGTGGCCCAGAGGATGTAAAATAAAACTGACCATTAACTGCAAGAGGAGGCAGGCCTAAAAAAGTGAACCATGAAGAAAAGAAAGGATAATAAAGTCCTAATCCCAAGGAGTAAAGGTGTTCTCGCAGAAGACATGATATGTTTAAAGCGGAGTTCCGGCCTCAGAAACTTTTTTTTGATAAAATACTGCCCAAATAGTGATCCTTAGCCCTTAATATATCCGCTAATCCGGTAGTTAATAGTTTTTTTTTTTTTTTCAAATATTTTTATTTATGAAAAAGGAACAACAGTCGAGAAACAATTTGTGACATGTATCATACAGACATATGTAAGCAAACTAAAACAGTAGATCGATGATCAACGAAGGTCCTGGCATAATCGTAGGACCCATCCCCGGTGGCGGGGATGGTGCAGGCACTTCCAACACGATGCATAGATAGCCAGGCACTAATACAGGTATGTAGAAAAGCTGCATTACGGAGAAAGGAAAACCGCTTCCGGCTGTCGCTCCCCAATTTTATCTAAAGGATGGGAAAGATAAGAGAAAACAGAGCCAAAGAATGGGTGACACACAGAGAAGACAAAGAAGGACGGTGAAGGGATTGGGACGGGGGGGGGGGGGGGGGTAACAGAGGGGGCAACTCCCCGCACGGACAAAACCCACGGGCATTCCCGAGGTGAGAATCAACCGCACATCAGAGACCTGCCCTTGTCAGAGAGCACGAAGACATTCCAGAAACCCAGAAACCCCATATCTTATCGTATCGTTCCCTGCAATGCTGCCTCGTGAGGGTGAGGTCCTCCATCCTGTTTATATCTTCCATCCTGTGCATACAATCCCCTATAGTCGGTACTCTGGTCGTCTTCCAAAGCACCGGGATGCAGGCCTTCGCAGCACTCAAAACATGGGGGATAATTAATTTTTTACTCTTCGAGATCGGTGTAGAGGAGACCTGAAGTAGGAAGAACTCCGGGATGTCCGGGATTTCCCTGTCCGATAGTTCCCCCAAGAGGGCCCGGACGGCTTGCCAGAAGGGACGTAGACGGGGCATGACCAGAAAATGTGGAGTATCGTGCCTACTTCGCTCTGACACCTCCAGCAAAGGTTCGACGTGTCTGGGAAGATTTTATTCAAAATAGAGGGAACCCTATACCACCGGGTGAGGATTTTATAGTTTAACTCTTGCAATTTCGCGCAGGTCGGGGTCTTCAAAGCCAGGGTGTACACTTTCAGGCGTTGCGCCGGGGTGAGATGCAGCTGAAGATCCCGCTCCCACTTGTCCAATCCAGGGAGGACATAGTCCTCCCCCGGTGAGATCAGGAGGCCGTAGGATTTAGACAGCGTGCCCGGCAGGTTCCCGTCCCCCACGCAGTATTCCTCAAATGGAGTGAGGTCCCTGGAAAATGCCGAGGGGTCTGGTAAGGAGCGAAGATAGTGGTGTACCTGGGCAGCGTGCCAGAACCCCAGTCGAAAGGAGCCACTACTCGACATCAGCTCCTCTTTCTCTATCGCTCATTGACAGACGTAGTCTTCTTGATTCTCAAGAGCTGGGTTATGTTGTCTCCGCAGGAGTAGGACTAGGCAGAAAGACAAAACGTTCTGGCTCCACCTTAGGGGCAGTCCCTGAGGGTATATCCTCCCTCTCTCTGCTACAGGGAATCAGTTTTTTTCTGTCTAGTTAGGAGTAAGGACCTAAGTTCCTTGCTGGGATCTTTTGGTCCTGGCAAGACTTTTTTCTTTAAGAAAAATACATTTTTTAGGTAGTTTTCTCCAGTGTTTTTTCCTGTGAGATCTTCAAGCAAAGATGCCGGACTGGGCGACACTTGTGGTCACCCCAGCCGGCCTACGAGCGCGCGCAGACCATGGCATTGCGCTTGGTCGGCCGCGACACATTCAAGTAAGTATGCGGGGCCGGGCGACGGGCTGGATGTTGAGATCCAGTGGTCACCCCGGTTTCTGCCTACGAGCGCGTGCAGACCAGAGCTCCGCGCTGGGTCGGCCGCGACGGAGTCCCAGTGGAGGGACTGACCTTGCGAGTTAAAAGTCTCGCTTGGACGCCAAGAACCAGAGAGTCGAGGCGTCCGGAGTGGTCCACAAACCCCCACCCCGGTGGAGAGGGTATTGTGAAGAGAGGGTGCCTGTCGGTTCGGTATGGTGAGTAAACGTTCCCTTTTTTTCCTCGTTATGAGGCAGTATGTATTATGGGCCCCTCCATATATGGTCAGTATATATCTGATACTTACAAGTCCCCCTTGTAATACAGCATGTGTTTGTGGGAAGTGGACTTGGTTTAAGAGCTAACACTCTACCCAGCAGACTGTAACATTACAGCTGACATAGGAGGTATAATCCTACCTTATGTGTAGTATATCTTCTGTAGATCCATATATCGCCTCTTAGCAGAGATGCAGGTGGATGTGCTGGGAAAACGATTTCGGCGGTCCGCCGCCATTTTGCCGTAGACCAAATGCATGTATGTCCTCAGGTCACGCCGGCCGCCATGTTTTTGGAGTCTTATGTCTCTTCTATGGGGGCGGCCATGTTTTGTGAGCCCAGCTACCTCGTGGAGAGCTGGGAACGCCGGAAGGCGTACACAGGGGGCGGAGCCACGTCCTTCTACCCGGGAAAAAGCAAACAGCTCCTTCCAGTCTGTGTAAGACAGACGCTGACTGCAGTTGGTTGGAAACTGCACTGCATCGGTTGGTGAGCCTTGGGGGTCCCTCTCTCTCTCTCTCTGTGGGATCGAGAAGCAGGTACTCTGAGGGGCGCTATTGCGCCAGGGGGAGACACACAAAAAAAAAAAAAAAAAAAAAACGTTTTTTTGTTTTGCTGGCAAAGGTGTCCTGAGTTAACATGGACCCTGCCACTCATGTATCTCCTCTGGATCCCCTCGAGGGGTCTGCGGGATCCTCCAGCACCCCATTGACAATTGAATCATTGTCAGCTATTATGGAAACTTTTGTGTCCCGGGTGGAAGTGGCTTGTCAGGGACAGGGTGCAAGAAAGCGACCCCCGCCTAACCCCATATTATCTGAAACCTCGGATTCAGACTCTGAGCCCATTTCTGCAGTTGCAGGTACTTCATCTGGGATTGGTGTCTCGGGTCCTGTCTCTTCAGACAGTGAGGAGGATGTTTCGGCATCAGCCATAGCCCGAGAGGAAGCGTTGGTAAACGCACTCATTGTATCTGTTCAAGAAACCTTAAGGTTACAGGGTATTCCATCGGAAACAGCTGAAACTGAAATCCCTTTTGGGACTAAAAAACGCATCAAAGTGGCGAAGGTTTTTCCATTGCCCACATGTTTTGGCAATCCAATCGAAGAAGAATGGCGTCTGCCAAAACGCACTACTTACTATTTCTAAACGCATTGACAGGCGTTATCCGTTTGAGGAAACCCTTATTAAGAAATGGACAGAACCACCTGTGGTGGATTCACCAATTGCTAGATTGAATAAGGCCACGGTTATTCCTTTAGAAGACGCTCCGTCTTTTAAAGATCCAGTGGATCGCAAGATAGAAGCTATGTCTCGCACCATGTTTTCCTTGATTGGATCAGCTTTCAGACCTATAATAGCTATTGGTCTGGTTTCGCAGGCTGTAACTGAATGGACCAAGTGGTTACGCCGGGACTTAGAAGAGGTCCCTCAGGCGGTATCAGATTTGTTGGAACAAATGATACAGGGGTTACAGTTTGTGTGTGATGCGGCGTTAGACGCCACTCCTTTATTGGCGCGAGCATCAGTCTCAGCAGTGGTTCTCAGGCGTACACTGTGGCTAAAAGGTTGGTTAGCCGACCAAGGTTCCAAAAAAGCATTGGCTAATATCCCCTTTTCAGGAGAGCGTCTATTTGGAGCCAACTTAGATGAGATCATTAAAGATCTCACGGGTGGAAAGAGCACCTTTTTACCGCAAAATTTTAAAGGTAGAGGAACTCGTCAAAGACGAGGGCCTTCTTTTTCTGCTCACAAGAGGTTTTTTCGTCCCGCGGGTGAAAAAACTAAGTCCTCCAAAGCTCCTGCAAGAGGCGTCAGGGGTCGTTGGTCGGGCAAGCAAAAGCCCGCCCCCTCCAGACCTGAAGATAAACCATCCAAAGCCTGAAGGTGCGCCCCCACCCATAACTGGGGTGGGGGGACGTCTTCGCCGGTTCCCGGATCCATGGCTTTCCAGAATCCCGGACAAATGGGTTTGCGAAGTCATAAGGTCAGGGTACAAGATCGAGTTTCGATCTCTCCCACCGGCGCGATTCTTCCCTTCCAATATCCGACTATCCTCAGATCGTTTAGAAGATCTGCGGAGAGCAGTCACAGATTTACTACAACAAGGAGTGGTAGTCCACGTTCCTTGGACAGAACGGTTTCAAGGGTTTTATTCAAACCTATTTACAATACCCAGGAAAGAGGGCAAAGTGCGTCCAATTCTGGACTTAAGAGCACTCAATTCTTTTGTCAACATAAGAAGATTCAGAATGGAGTCCATTCGCACGGTAGCAGCCTTCCTGCATCCAGGGGATGTCCTAGCGTCCATAGACATCAAGGACGCCTATCTTCACATTCCCATTTTCGCAGGACATCAGCGGTTTCTACGCTTTTCCGTAGAAGAGAACCACTATCAGTTTGTGGCGTTACCTTTCGGTCTCGCCACGGCTCCGCGGGTCTTCACAAAGGTGTTGGCCCCAATGTTGGCACTTCTGCGCCAAAGAGGCATATCGATCCTTGGTTACCTAGACGATCTTCTGCTTCATGCAGAGTCTCCTCAGACCTTGCTACAAAACATAGAAATTACTATGATTTCTTTACAGGAATTCGGGTGGCTGGTGAACCAGCAAAAGTCATTTCTGGTTCCCACCCAGAGGCTCGAATATCTGGGTCTAATTCTAGACACAGTCAGGACAAGAGTTTTTCTTCCGGTAGGGAAACTCCGAAAGATTCAATCAGCAGTCCAGTTGTTACTGTCCAACAGCTGGTCTTCCCTTCGGACTTGCATGAGGGTTCTGGGGTTGATGGTGGCTTCGTTCGAAGCAGTCCCATTTGCCCAGTCCCATACCCGAATTCTTCAGCAAGAGATTCTTCTCAGATGCAATCGGAATCCGGAATCCCTGGACAATCAGATCCGATTGAGCAAACAGACCAGAGAGTCTCTGGTCTGGTGGCTTCGGTCTCCGATGCTCAGCCAGGGAAAGTCATTTCTGCCAATATATTGGACGATAGTGACCACGGATGCCAGTCTATCCGGATGGGGAGGAATTCTCGGTCAGTTATCTGTCCAGGGACTTTGGTCCCCGGAAGAATCCAGGTTACCGATAAATGTATTGGAACTGAGAGCGATCAGACTTTGTCTGATTCACTGGACCGAGCAGCTCCAGGGCAGCCCGGTTCGGATCCAGTCGGACAATGCCACGGCCGTGGCTTATGTCAATCACCAGGGGGGCACCAAGAGTGTCCGAGCGGCCAAAGAAGTGGCTTGCATTCTTCGCTGGGCGGAACGATTTGTTCCAGCAATCTCTGCGGTGTTCATTCCGGGGGTGGAGAATTGGCAGGCAGATTATCTCAGCCGTCAGACCCTGGATCAGGGGGAATGGTCCCTCCATCCAGACGTTTTCCACCAGTTGTGCCTACGGTGGGGCACCCCGGATGTGGATCTGTTGGCATCACGATTCAACAGGAAAGTTCAGAGATTCGTGGCTCGCTCCCGCGATCCTCTAGCAGAAACCGCAGACGCACTGATCGCCCCGTGGGGGCAATACCAGCTAATATATGCCTTCCCTCCTCTCGCGTTACTGCCAAGACTTCTTCGCAGGATAGAGGAGGAAGGAATTCCAGTAATCCTGGTAGCTCCGGACTGGCCTCGTCGAGCTTGGTACGCCGACATGGTCAGACTGGTGGCGGACGTCCCGTGGAGACTTCCTCTCAGGGAGGATCTACTGTCTCAGGGACCGATCTTCCATCCTGCTTTACGATCGCTGGCTTTAACGGCCTGGCTCTTGAGACCCAGGTGCTGAAGGACAAAGGTTTGTCAGCTTCAGTTGAAGCAAGGAAAGCGACTTCCAGAAAGATTTATCATCGCACATGGAAGTCCTACATTGCATGGTGTGAACCTTTGGGGTTCCGTCCTCGGTCTTATTCGATTAGTCGAATATTGGCTTTTCTGCAACAAGGGGTTGAGCAGAAACTGGCCTTGAGTACTATCAAGGGTCAGGTCTCAGCATTAGCCATCTTCTTTCAGAAGCCTTTGGCTACTCATTCCTTGGTGCGGAATTTCATCCAGGGGGTGCGACATCTGGCTCCGCCAGTGCATGCGCCGTTACCCCCCTGGGATCTTAATTTAGTGTTGTCGGTTCTTCAGAAGCCTCCCTTTGAAGATATTAGGGAGATTCCTCTACCTACGTTGTCCCAGAAGGTGGCCTTCTTGGTGGCTATTACTTCTGCACGTAGGGTGTCAGAACTGGCCGCATTATCTTGTCGTTCCCCATATCTGGTGGTTCATAAAGATAAGGTGGTTCTTCGTCCGAATCCATCCTTCCTACCAAAAGTGGTTTCAGAATTTCATCTAAATGAAGAAATTGTATTACCTTCCCTGTGTCCTAAGCCCAGTCATCCTCGGGAGTTTGCTTTACACTCCTTGGATGTGGTCCGGGCGATCAGGGTATACTTGAAAACGACAGACTCGTTTCGCAAGACGGATTCACTTTTTGTGATCCCAGATGGACCCAAAAAGGGGTTGCCTGCATCTGCCGCGACCATTTCCAGATGGATCAGACAGACGGTAGTACAGGCTTATTCTATTAAGGGTCGGGAGCCCCCGTTCCCTGTTAAGGCGCACTCCACTCGGGCACTTAGTGCGTCATGGGCCTTTCGCCATCAGGCGTCAGTGGTCCAGGTGTGCAAGGCGGCTACCTGGTCGTCGGTGCATACCTTTACTAAACATTAAGGTTTTGCAGGCCGCAATTTGAGGAGACCAGTGGTCTACCTCGAGGGTTTTTCCGTTGGAAAATTTTTCTTTAGTCTCATTCTTTGTTTATAATGAGCCTTTAAAACTTCTAGTTTGGCACCGGTTGGGCCTTCTAGATTGGATTTGATTTGTCAATCCCACCCCTCATTTGTGGCACTGCTTCTGGATGTCCCAGCTCTTGAGAATCAAAAAGACTACGTCTGTCAATGAGCGATAGAGAAAAATGGATTTTTGTAAGATCTTACTGTAAAATCCTTTTCTCTTAAGCTCATTGACAGACGTAGTACCCGCCCCTCTATCATTGAGTTGGGTTGGGTTAAATTCTCTGTACTGCTTTAAAACAGAACTGATTCCCTGTAGCAGAGAGAGGGAGGATATACCCTCAGGGACTGCCCCTAAGGTGGAGCCAGAACGTTTTGTCTTTCTGCCTAGTCCTACTCCTGCGGAGACAACATAACCCAGCTCTTGAGAATCAAGAAGACTACGTCTGTCAATGAGCTTAAGAGAAAAGGATTTTACGGTAAGATCTTACAAAAATCCATTTATCGTGGGCCACCGAGATTCCCTGAGGAAGTGGACTGCATGAGAAACGCCTCTGGACATCAATTCGCGGAAAGCCGAGTCCCCTAATCCAGGGGAAAACTCTGGGTTACCCAGGATCGGGTAAAGCGGGGATGTCCGTGTGGATATGGAGGGGTGGGAAAGAGCGCGACGAGTGGTAGTAATCGTCACGCCTATCGTGGGATGCGCCCGGATGCCTCGCGGAAGTTCCCCCCTAACCCACGGCATTCCCTCCAGGGAGGTGGCAGTTTGCCCCCTCTCCAACTGCACCCACAGTTTACCCGTACCATGTCTCCGCCAGTCAATCAGCCGGCCGAGGTGGACCGCCTGATGATATTTAGCTACATCCGGGAGAGCCAGGCCCCCAGAGTGCTTCGGTAGAGTCAACTGGGCCCGAGACAGTCTCGGCCTCCCGTGAGCCCAGATGAATTTCAGGAAGATGCCGTGAACTTGGGCAAAGAATGAGGCCGGGATCCTCACAGGCAGTGCCTGCAGCAGGTACAAAATCTTCGGGAGGATCGACATCTTAATTAGGTTGCACCGGCCGAACCAGGAATGCAGTCCGGTATTCCAAGTCTGTAGCAGGCCACGAATATGGGTCAGGAGGGGCGGGAAGTTCAATTCATAGATTTTGGCCAAATCCGAGGGGATCTGGGTCCCGAGGTACGTCAGGGCTCCCTGAGTCCATCTGAAAGGCAGCGTTGTAGACAAGTGCGCCAAGATGGGGGCCGGAACGCCCACCCCCAGAGCCTCGGACTTGTGAAAGTTCACTTTCAAGTTAGAACACCGGCCGTACCGTTCCAGTTCCATCAGCAAATTAGGTGCTGAGATCGCTGGGTTCGTGATGGAGAAGAGCATATCGTCGGCGTATGCCGGCACCTTGCACTCCAGGTCACCAACCTTAATTCCCGATATATCGGGGTTGGCCCGTACCCGCCCCAGAAATGGCTCCAGAGAAAGCGCGAACAGCAGCGGGGATAGGGGACATCCCTGCCGGGTACCATTAGAGATGTCAAAAGGGGCAGAAAGTACCCCATTACATTTCACTTGGGCCGATGGGCGAGAGTAAATATGCCCTATCCAGGACATCAACGTATCCCCGAAGCCCATCGCCCTCAACATAGAAAGCATGAACCGCCAGCTGACGCGGTCAAACGCTTTCTCCGCATCCATGTTGAGTAATACGCAGGTCGTTTTCGTCGACTGGGCCATGTGGATAAGGTTCAAGACCTTAGAGGTATTGTCCCTTGCCTCCCGGGAGGGAATGAAGCCCACCTGATCCAGGTGGACCAAGTGCGGCATATGGTGGCTAAGGCGATTGGCCAGAATCTTCGTGAACACCTTCAGGTCTATGTTCAGCAAGGACATAGGCCTGTAGCTGCCACAGCTGGAAGGGTCCTTCCCGTCCTTGGGGAGGACCGATATGTGAGCCCGAAGCGTGTCCGGTGGAAAAGACGACTCCCCCCTGCCCAGCAAGTTAAGCCACGCCACTAAGTGAGGTCCAAGGACCTCCAGGTAGGTGGAGTAATAAGGCAGGGTGAAGCCGTCAGGACCTGGAGCCTTCCCTGCCTGCAAAGCTCCCACCGCTGATTGGAGCTCCAGTAGGGTAATGGGTGCCTCCAGTTCCTCCCTGGCCTCAGCTCCCAAAGATGGGAGGACCACCGAGGCCAGGTATTCCTCCACGGCGGACGAAGTGCCCCCCTGGTCCGGGAGGTTATACAAGGAGTCATAGAAGCCCCGGAACGTGCTAGCGATCTGTTCGGGCAGCGTAGCGGAACCCCCCGCGGGAGACGTGATACGGGGAATATAATTGGCAAGTTTCTGCGCCTTAACCGAGGCCGCCAAAAGCCTCCCGCACTTGTTCCCCTCCATATAAAAGGCATGTCGGGCCCTCTGCAGGTCAGCTTTGGCTTTGGAGAACATAAGATCCTGCACCTGGCGGCGGAGTACGAACAGTTCCTGTTCATCTGACTGGTCCAGGTGCTTTTTGTGGGAGGTTTCCAACAGGTGGATCGCCCCCAAGAGTCGCTGTAGTTGTTGAGATCTCTGCCTCTTCAGCCGAGCACCATGTTTCAGGTACACCCCCCGAATGACCGCCTTATGGGCCTCCCAGACGATCCCTGGATCGCAGTCATCCGCGGTGTTAGTCCGGAAGAATTCCGTAAGTTCCTTCAGAACGTCCGAGCGGACCTCCTCGTTATTGAGGAGGGAATCGCTTTAGGCGCCAGAACCGCGTCTTCCCCCGCATGCCATCCGCCAACTTGTACACCAGCGAAATCGGCGCGTGATCAGAGAAAGTCACCGTGCCGATCGCGGACTCCAGCACCGCGTGTAACTGGCAATGCGGAATCAAGAAGTAGTCTATCCTGGAGTATAACCTGTGGGGTGGCGAGAAAAAGGAATAGTCTCGTTCCCCATTGTGTTGCATTCTCCACACGTCGATAAGCTGAGCCTCGTGGAGAGCACGAAGAATTTGTTTCCGCGAGGTGTGGGGCACTGAAGAGCCGCCAGAGGACGTATCCACCGTCAGGGATAGCGGGACGTTGAAGTCGCCCCCCAAGATCAGCTGGCCCACCTGAAAGGAGGCCAACCGCTTAAGGACTCGGGCGATAAACACGTCCTGGCCATCGTTAGGAGCATAGACACTCGCCAGTGTCACCATAGTCTCCCCAATGGTGCCCCTCAGAAACACGAAACGGCCATTTGGATCCAGTAGGGAGTCCTGGCAAGTCCAAGGCACCCTGGCAGCCACAAGAATGGACACCCCCCGTGACTTGGCAGCAGCGTGCGTGGAGTGATAGGAAGTGGGGTAATACCGGTTAGTCAGTCGCTGCAGGCGGTCTGAGCGGAAATGCGTCTCCTGGAGAAACGCCACATCAGCCCGCTGGCGATGCAATTCGTTAAGAAGGACCTTACGCTTCTCCGGGACGTTCAGTCCCTTAGCATTCAGGGAGACCACCGTGAGCTCGTCCAAGGGGGGGGGGAAGGGACCAAAAAGGGCTAGGAAAAAAACAAAGGACCAGACAATGGGTGGGAAGGAAGAAAAGGAGCCGGAAAGAAGGGGGAGAAAGAGGGGCAGACTAGAAGAGAAAAAACGGAAACTGAAAGGAAAAGCAGAAAAGTAGAAAAGGAAGTCGGGGTAGGAAATACCCCGCTTCAACTAACGGGCAGCTAAGCCACCAGGCGCTCGGAGACCCTTAAGGGATCTCCAGCACAGGCCTATTTGGGGATGCGGGTAGACAGGTACAGCCTGAACCGCGGCCTCCGGCCTTCCACCCCGCCCAACCCCAGGTGTGGGCAACATGAGGAAGGAGACAGAGGCGGCAGGGCAACCAAGGGACCGTCGTGGACGGTAGCGAGCTGATCCCACATGGCAGGGAGCTCGTCTATTCAAAGAGAACAGTAGAGAAGAGCAAAGATCCGCACTAGAAGAGTGCCAGAGGAGAAGAGCCGCAGCCGGCTACACAGCACCGTCACACATCAGGAACATCAACTAACAAACAAAACCCATAATTGTAACAGTAATTGCAATAAATTAACAGTACCCCGTTGGAAAGGGGGTCCGAGCAGCCATCTCCCGAGGTCCCGTGGGTGAGCCGACACAACATCACCACCATGGGGGCCAGCCTAGTGGGCAGGGTCCGACCCGCACCCCCCACCAACACGCCATCCCGTGCATCCCGAACTGTGTGGCCACTCGAACCCCCCTCCAGGAAGTCAGAAGGCACATGACCCCCACCAAGAGACCCTCGACACTCCCCACACCAGCAATAGCAACGGCCCCCCTCCCCCAATACAGGCAACAGAAAAACGCAAGCCCAATTCCCGGCAAAGCCCGCCAACCCCCACCCGACAATGCACCCCACATGTCCAACCTGGAGGGACCAGAAGGCCAAGCCCCCCAAAACCCCGTCCATGTCCGAAAGTCCCTGGTCCAGAACGGCAATACACATCAACTGAACAGTCCCAGGGACCAGCCCATAGTCCACCCCACCCCCCAACCCCCCATCCCAAACCACCAGAGCAGGGCGTGGGCCAAGGGAGGGGGACCTAGACCCAAGGCCACCCTGGGGGCCACCCCCCTAGGACACCCCAGCCAGGGATCCCGGGGCACCCGAACAGGGGAAGGTGTGTAGCAGCAAGGCAGTCCAGAATCTGGGAACATGGGTCCCCGGGGACACAGCAGCAGCGGACTCCAGGCATGGCACAGTGCACCGAGAGATCCATATGTCCGGGGCAAGGAAGGCAGTGTGGGGGCGGGGCGGGGAGGGCACTCAGACATGACAGTGTTCTCCGGCATTCGGGGCAGCGTCTAGGCAACCGTGCCAACAGGGACAGTGGGCAAAAAAAAGGGGGGAAAAAAAAAGCATATAAAACAAGGGGGGGAGGAGGGGGGGCACGGGAGGGCCAGCATCACACAAGCAGGGGTCCATCACCACATAACCCCTTGCGGGGCGACAGCAGGATTCCCTAGGGAACAGGAAAAATCAATCCGGTGGGGATATGCGGGGTAGGCGGCAGTGCACCCCTATACTCACAGGACCGGGCTGCGCACTGTTCAGTCTTCACAACGAATCTCCGGCACCCGGACCCGGATCGGCGGCGGGTGCGTTGCGGCCGCGGGGGGGGCGAGGCACCTCCGCTCCGGGATGGTCTGTTCCGTCGTTCGGCAGGTCGTGGAAGCAGCGTCAGCCAGTTCGGCACCTCCACTGGCTGGGTCTCCAGGAACTCAAAGAGGGACGGCAGCTCCGCTGGTGAGCGGAGGGTGAAGGAAGAGTTACCCTTCCGGATAGTAACCGTCAGCAGATATCCCCAGCGGTATGTAGCACCCTCCTTCCGATTCAGGTCCAGGACTGGTCTCAGAAGGGCCCTACGATACAGGGTAGCTCTGGAAAGATCCGGCAGGATTTTAACCTGGGCCCCGTCGAAGTCCACGGTACCGGCCTCCCAAGCCTTCCGGATCACAAGGTCCCGATGAGTATACCGGTGGAAGCGGCAGATCACATCCCGTGGCCGAGCAGGATCCGCCGACCGGGGGCCAAGGGCACTGTGGACCCGATCAAACTCCATATTAGCGGGAAGGTGTTCCCCCAGCAGGTTTCCCAGGATGGCGCTCACGGTGGCGGACAGGTCCTCTTGGCCGGTAGCCTCCGGCAGTCCCTTGAGGCGGACATTGTTCCGCCGACTCCGATCCTCCAGATCCTCCATGTGGAGCTGCATTGCCACCGCGGCCTCCCGATGAGCAGCATTCTCCCGCTCCACCGCTGCCAATCGCCGGTCCACAGAAGCAAGGGTAGCCTCACCCGCCGTTACACGGTCGGCCACCCGCTCGACCTCTCCACGAACCTTCTGCACTTCCCGCTGGTGCGCCGCCTCCAGGCGGCCCACAATGGCCTCAATGTCCCTAGTGCTGGGCAGGGAGCGAATGAGCGCCCGAAGTTCTTCATCCACACCCGTTACAGGCTGGGACCCCGAAGTCGGCGGGTGAAATGCCGCTGGGGTGTCCAGGATAGTCCCAGTAGAGGAGGCAGGAGAGGTGGAGGGATCATTCCCGCCGGGAGGGCCCTGGGCTGTGCATGGCCGCCATGTTGCCAGCCGGGGAGGAAGCCTGGGATGCCGGAAAAAAGTGCAGAATTTCACAGCTGGAACGCTTCCCAGAAGAAGATCCTACACCTGCAGGGGTCCCCAGGGTTTTCCTCTTTCTGGCGACCTCATATCAACGTCCACTGCTTAGGTAAGTCGGGCCGGGTGAAGGAAGGCACGGAGCTCAGCAGGGGTGCGACCTCAGCCGGCCATGTCCAGACCACGCCCCAGTTAATAGTTTTATATGTTTTTATTTATCAGAAATTCTTACTTTAAAAATCCTTTGCTGAGCGTGGCCATCTTTGCTGGGGTTATACGAAGCCGCAGTGTGTAGATGTCTTCCCTTCTTCCTGGTTGTGTATGCAGAATGCGGTGCGAAATCTCGCGCATGCGCAGTACTATGCGATCGGTTTCCATATCATCGCGTCATTTCCTTTTTGCAAATAACGCGATGAGAGGAGCGGCCGGCCGCCTACGTCACTGCCCATTGCCTTCTGGGAGTGATGAGTAAGAGCTCCCAGGACGCATTGCGGGACAGGAAGTGACGGCGCGGGCCGCGGCCACACAGGGAGGAAGTGGAAGGAAAGGTGAGTATATTTTCTTCTGAAACAAGGTAAGTAAAAAAAAATTTGGGAATATCCAATTCTTTTTCAGGTTACAATAAGGAAGCGGATGCCACAACATGTAAAGTAACGATTTTGTGGCCGGAACTCCGCTTTAACTTCCAATACATAACTTGCAGACAAAGTAACTGGAGGCCAGAAGGTGTAGTGATTAATCCAAAGTGCTAATACCAGTTCCAGAGTATCAGGGAGCCCCCAATCTCTCCTGTACCTGGGTTGCAACAGCCATGCTTTTGACATTTATGACTAAGAATAGGGAAGAAGAAAGAACCAGGGAGAATTTGCAGTCAGAGGCCACTGCTGACTACTAAGGCCTTAAACCTGGTCAAATCCCTCCAGTCGGAATCTGGGGAAGTCTGGTTCCCTGCTGTGCTCTGTGGTTGCTCCCACCAGGCTGTATGTCCATACAGGACACAATGGTGACATTGAGGCCAGCACATCAAACTGCTGAACTCAGTAGAAGGCCAGGAATTCTATGCTCTTAGAAATGTTGGATTGTAAAGATTTTTGAGACAGAAGTTTTCTCATCACCACAACAGAGAGATCAGTGGTATGAGCAGTGGAAAAGGTGAATATTTCCTGTCTACTTTGCTGGATGCCCTTTTAATTTGGGGACAGAGTAATTTTAAGTAATAATTTACAGTATATAGTTTCATGAAGAGGCGATCTCCACCCAGGCTTCATGTGCTAAGGCTATTATTGCATTCTCCGTTGTGAGTGGTGTAGTTAGCCTAACATTATACTCTCCTTAGGACCAATTTCATTTTTGTGCCGCTTTAATAGGATTTAGGATACCCAAAGTACATCTGGCAGATCTTTATATCCTAAAAAAAAAAATTAAATACTAATTTCTTCAGACTTGAGCAGTTGCCACCTTCAGTATGTGGGTTTAGTTTTCGTTGTGGCAGCACCTTTTTAAAATATTTTTGCTATTGGGGAATGATAAAAAATACCTTTATAATCAAAAGAAAACTCTAAAAGAGTTTGAGAAATGTTTTAAACTTATATTCAGAACAAATTGTGTGTTTGTGTTGCTTTGCTATGATTTTTTTTGCATGCACAACACATCTAGCATGCCAATTGCGGACAGTCTATAACAGTGTGTATGGACTCAAATTTTATTGCTTTCCTTATCTGGAGAGAGCTTTCTGGAAATTGTTCCATCCTATCCAGGGTTTTTTGAAGGACGTGAAGATTTCTTGTTAGATAAAAGATAAAAATAAATAAATAAAAAAAAAAGAATATTTTGTCTTAAAGCCTACAGTTTGCCTAAAAAGCATTGCTAATCTGAATGGGCAGCAAAACCTCTTAACGTTGCCTGAAACTATTTTATTCTCTTCTAGTACCAATATTCCCATAGTATTGTAATTGTACCAATAATGGGTATACCAGGTAAACAAACTTAACATGCATAAAACAACAAAAATAAAAAAACTACTGACACAAGTGGTGGAACTTCCAGGGTTGCAAAGGTAACACTTGCTTGGAGGGAAGGACCCCAGCCAGGGGTCAGGGGGGCCCTTCATGGTTTCTTGCACTGAGCCCTGAGGGTTCTAGGTACGCCACTGACCCAACCTGCTTATACATAGTTATTAGACTGTTACCCTAAAATCCATTTCTCCCTCTTTTGAGGCTCTGTGGATAGAGGATGACTTTTTTCTAGTTCAGTGTTCCCTGCAGTGGAAACTGATTGAGTGTGATTATTTTACATGTGTAAAATTAGGTCATTTACTGCATATTTTATATTACACATGGTGTATTTCCCTCAAGTCAACCGTATCTTTACAAATCCTGGTTATTAAAAATACATCTAAACCCTAAAACAAAAAAGTAAAATATTCAGCCTTATATAGGTATGCACTTTTTCTGAATGCATACTTGAGATCTTTTACCTTTAAAAACAAATCAGCATTAGTAGTTGTGATATTTCTATTCATTCATTATTATGAGATTTTTTCATAACCCTGTTTTTTTTTTCTCAGGCTAATCTTTCAGAAATAATAAAGAACACGGATATGAAAATTGATCAGATTTATAGGAATCTTCCAGTGAACACCCTGTGTCTTATCCTTTTCCCTGGTAACAATAGGTGAGAAAAATGTGTGTAAAAAAACTCAGTAACAGGTTAGCTTATTTTATTATTCATTCACAGTCTTACCTAAGCTATACTGGAGAAAACTTGCTAAACATTCTTAGTTACTATTTATACAGTAGCAGGTTTAGTAGCACAGTTTGTACACTTGCACTTTAAAGAAACCCTACAACTAAATTATAGTCCTGAAATACTTCAGTACCAGCCTATTTTTGCAGTTTGTAGTGCTGTGCCTCCCCCCACCTTGCCACCGCCTTCTGCGAGACCTGGGCATCCTACCTGCATGGCCACCGAAGACCAGATCAAAGCCGCATTCGGCTCTGATCGGGTCCCCATGCCAATACCTGGAAGTGATGTCATGACATCACTTCCGGGTACTGGTGCCAGATTAAAAACAATGACAGCATTCAAAACAGCCAAACTTGGCGTTTTGAATGCTTTTAAGTGCAGAGGAGGGGTTTGGGGTATTTTAGACCCCCAGATCCCTCTACAAGAGGTACCTGTCAAGTAAAAAAAAAAAAAAAAAAAATTAGAATGTACGAAAATATCAGCCCATATCGGCCGATACCGATACGCAATGACCAAAATATCGTTATCGGCAATGAAAAACTATCGGTCGATCTCTATTATAGAAAAAAGAATTAGGAAAGTTTCAATCAAAGTACCCTTTTATTTAGCTATCCCCTGTTTTGTTGGGCTGAGTGGTGGTTCTATTGCAGAAATAAATTCACAATTCAGCTTAGCTTAAAGTGGCATTAAGTCCAAAACCAAAAATGTACTATACTGTAGCTTACAGTACTGTAGCTCTACGATTAAGCCCTTGTGGGCATGTCAGAGGGTGTGGCGTGGGGATTGGTACATAGCGGAGGCCATCTCACACATGTTAATCATACAGACTGGATTGGGAGAGTGGAGATTTTTCTAAGTATATTGTAGCTTACCAATCATTAGATGGGGTGCCTACATTAGTTTTCATTTTTTTAGGCTCTTTTTGCTGTTTTTACCTGGTGATCTGGCCAGTTAACGCACCTCCCGGATTATACAAACACCATTCTGAATGAAGGAGCACAGGGGGCAGATTTAGACAGCAGCATTGTCAGTCGGGGGGGGGGGGGGAGGGAGTGTTAGAAGTACTAGCAGATTTAGATACAGTAACAAATTGAAGCTGAACTCCAGCTAATTCTGCATAATCAATTTCAGAAAATATAGTTTTTTACATTAACATAACTGAATTAAACAGTCCATGTTATTTTAAGATGGCAGTGCCAAAGTTTGATGAGTGTTTATATTTCCATTATAGGGACGGTGGAGTCCATCCAGGCTTTGGTTTGATGGGAATAAAAACTGACCACATGTGATTTATAAATTATTTTATCATTGTACTTTTCAAATTTTTTATTATATAATAATAAAATATTTTTTTCAAACTGGTTTAGGCATTACTGTTTTATTATATGGTACAATTGTTGAATATTTTCTTTCCATTGTTTATTTGGAAATCAATCTGAATGAGGTTTAATCTACTTGGATGATTTGGGATTGTACTAAACACCAGACATAAGGAGGTAAGTAATTACAAAGACAGGAAGATGATGTAAACTCATGCCGAAAACCTGTTTCAGAGGGCCAGTCTAACTAAACTTTCTCCAGGCCTTGCCTTGGCCAGGGAACCGTATATTATACTTGAAAGTGATGCTGCCAGTTCTATCTAGTATGTTGGTATTTGGCACCATGTAATTCTCAATGCAGGGTTTTTACTAGTGAAATAAATAATTGTTAGTCTTACCCCTTTAGTCCCTTATACAAGCTTAATGGCTACCTATAACTTTAAAGCTGGTTTAGGGTTTCTTTGCTGTTTTCTTTTTTTTTTTTTAATGAAAAAAACTTCAACTTTAAAGCCTGACCAGAAAAAAAGATTTTTTTCTCTTACCCTAAAATCTTTTTCTTAAAGTCTTTTCTCTAGCGCTCATTGACAGACGTAGTCCTCGGTGATACACCACCTTCGGGTTATGTTGCCTCCACAGGAGCAGGACTAGACAGGAAATTAAAAAGCTCTGGCCACACCCTAGGGGCAGTCCCAGAGGGTATATCCTCTCTCTCTCTGCCTCAGCAAATCAGTTATTTTCTGTCTAGTTAGGAGTAAGGACCTAGATACCTTGCTGGGATCTTAGGTCCTGGCAAGAATTTTTTTCTTAAAGGATTTTTTAGACAGCTTTTTTTCTCCAGTGTTCCTGTGAGATCTTCAAGCAAGAAAGCTGAGCTGGGCGACGGGCTGGATGTTGAGATCCGGTGGTCACCCCAGTTCAGCCTACGAGCGCGTGCAGGCCATAGCTCCGCGCTGGGTCGGCCGCGACAAAGTCCCATTAAAGGACTGAACCCGCGAGTTAAACGTCTCGCTGAAACGCCAAAGACCATGAGTCACGGCGTCCGTATCGGTCGACAGCCCTCCCGCCCCGGTGGAGAGGGGTACTGTCAGGAGTTGGTGCCCGCCTGGTTCCGGTATGGTGAGTAGTATGTTCCCCCTTTTTTCCCTGACGGGTTTTGTGGTGAACGCGGGCCCCTCTCTGTATGGTAAGAAAGAGTCCTTTCTATCCTATAACGTGTCACAGATCCTCCTACTTTGAGTGTGATTTTATGTGTGCAAAAAACCAGGAGGCTTGGTTTGGGAGCTAACAATCTATTGTATACATGTTTAAAAGATGTAATCTGTGGCATTCTGGGAATCTTATGGGTTAAGTATAAGCTACCTACCAGTCAGAAGCCACGGACATGTAGACTGCCTTCCAAATCAGATCTCCAGCTATTAGCAGGCCTCCCGAACGGCCATGCGGTCCGCCAGGGCCGGTACCGCCAACCACGCCATATCCCCATGCAGAGAGAGTGTTGTGTGCCCTGCAGCACACCGCTATTCAGTACAGGCCGCCGCCATTTTTTTTGCTGGATCGCACGAGCCGCCATTTTGGCGTAGCCTCGTGTCTCCAGCATGGGGGCGGCCATGTTTGAGGTGATCCTACACCTCGTGGAGCTTGGGGGAGGCGCCGGAAGGCGTGCAGAGGGGCGGAGCCGCCTCCTTTCTTCCTGGGCAGCCAGCCAAAAGACTTCCTGTTTGTCAAGACAGCGCTGTAACCTGTTGCAGTTAAACTCTGAGCATCAAGTGGTGAGCCTGGGGGTCTATCTCTCTCTCTCTCGATCGATAGGGATCCCTAGCAGGTAACACTAAGGGGCTTTTTGTGGCGCTGGGGGTCAGAAAAAAAAAAAAAAAAAAAAGTTTTTTTCTTTTTTACTTTTGAATTATATTATCCAGGAAGTAACTGGAGTTATCATGGACCCTGCCACACATATTCCCCCACCTGTTTCCCTCGAGGGGGCCTCGGGACCCGCCGGTGCACAGAGTATAGAGTCATTTACAGCAATTTTGGAGTCTATGGTGGCTCGGGTGGAGGCGGCCTGTCAGGGACGGGGGTCAAGGAAGCGACCCCCGCCTACCCCTATACCATCTGACACCTCTGACTCAGATTCAGAGATGGTCACGGCAGTTGCAGGTTCCTCTGCAAGGGCTGTTATCCCAGGTAAAGCCCCCTCAGACAGTGAGGAGGACGCTTCTTCTCTTGCTATAATTCAGGAAGAAGCATTGGTGGACGCACTAGTTGTGGCAGTGCAGGAAACCTTAAAACTTGAGGCTTTACCGGCAGAGGCAACTGAAACAGAGATGCCTTTTGGTACTAATAAGCCCATCAAGACGGCGAAGGCTTTTCCTGTACCTAAATGTTTTGGTAATCAGATTAAAGGAGAATGGGAGCATTCTAAACGTACCTTTACTATTTCCAAGCGTATTGCTAGACGCTATCCGTTTGAGGAATCCATCATTAAGAAATGGACGGTACCACCAGTCGTGGATCCGCCTATTTCCAGGCTGAATAAAGCCACGGTTATTCCAGTGGAGGACACTTCGTCCTTTAAGGATCCGGTATATCGAAAGATAGAAGCAGAGTCCCGCACTATCTTCTCTCTGATAGGGTCAGCATTTAGACCAGTAATTGTTATTGGTCTAGTTTCCCAGACACTTACGGAATGGGCGAAAATGGTACGCCAAGATCTTAGGGGAAAAGATATTCCCCAGGAGACATCTGATTTGATGGAACAGATCATACAAGGGCTACGGTTTATCTGTGACGCAGCCTTGGACACTACTCCCTTATTAGGGCATGCATCTAAGTTAGCAGTGATCCTCAGACGTGTGCTGTGGTTAAAATGCTGGTCAGCTGACCTAGGTTCCAAAAAGACCTTGACCAATCTCCCTTTTCAGGGGAATCGTCTATTTGGGGCCAACCTAGATGAAATCATTAAGGATGCCACTGGGGGCAAGAGCACTTTTTTGCCACAGGCTGCAAAAGCTAAGGGACCTCGCAACAAGCGAGGACCTTTCTTTACCGCCCATAAAGGGCGCCCGGCTGGTACTAGCGGGAAAGGCAAGACTCCTCCAGGAGGGTTCAAGAAGGGCTGGTCGGACAAGCAGAGGACCAACCCAGCCAAACCCGAAGTAAAGGAGTACACAGCCTGAAGGTGCGCCCCCACCCGGTTTCAGGGTGGGGGGACGTTTTCACCGGTATTCAGGACATTAGATCGAGCATCAACCACTACTACCGGTGCGATTCTTCCCTTCCAACATTTAAGTACCACAGGAAGCGGTAGTTACCGTTCCCTGAATAGATCTTTTCCTTTACCTTTTCCTAAGATTAGTCCCGATACCTCACAGGAATCGGATCTGGTTGACCAGATAGGCCAAGTAGCCTCTAGTCAGGTGACTTCGGTCCCTGAGGTTCAACCAGAAAAGATCACCTTTCCTGATAACTATCAGGTATCTGATAAATGTGTGGGAACAGAAAACGACCAGACTTTCTCGGATGGTCGGGGCCAGATAGCTCTAGGGACGCCTGGTTCAGATCCAATCAGCGCCAGTGGTCCTAGAAATTCTAGGCTGGCCTCCTCAAGCCGGCCTGGCCGACTTGGACATGTTAGTCGCAGACGTTCCGTGGGAACCTCGTCTCAGGGAGTGTCTGTGGTCTCAAGGACCAATTTACCTTCGTGCTATACAGTCGCTGGTTTTAATGGCCTGGCCATTGAGACCCAAGTACTGAAGGACAGAGGTTTGTCTACTTCAGTCATTCCTACCCTTATTAAAGCAAGGAAAGCGACTTCCAGCAAAGTCTATTATCACACATGGAAGACTTATATTGCGTGGTGCGAATCTTTAGGATTTCCTCCACGTACCTATTCGGTGTCTCGAATATTGGCCTTTTTGCAACAAGGGGTTGAGCAGAAGCTAGCCTTGAGCACCATCAAGGGTCAAGTTTCAGCATTAGCAATCTTCTTTCAGAAGCCTTTAGCTACCAAATCCTTGGTGCGGAATTTCATCCAGGGGGTGCGGCACCTGGCTCCTCCAGTCCGCGCGCCCTTACCGCCCTGGGATCTTAATTTGGTTTTGTCGGTTCTACAGAAACCTCCCTTTGAAAACATCAGGGAGATTCCCTTGCTTACTTTATCCCAGAAGGTGGCCTTCTTGGTGGCTATTACTTCTGCTCGCAGGGTGTCAGAACTGGCTGCATTATCATGCCAGTCCCCATACCTAGTGATTCATAGGGATAAGGTAGTACTTCATCCTAAGCCATCTTTTCTTCCTAAGGTGGTTTCAGATTTTCATCTGAATGAAGATATTGTACTACCTTCCTTGTGTCCTCAGCCCAAGCATCATCGGGAACATGCGTTGCATTCCTTAGATGTGGTTCGGGCAATCAGGGTATACCTGAAAGCTACGGAATCATTCCGTAAGACGGATTCACTTTTTGTGATCACGGATGGCCCCAGAAAGGGTTTGCCTGCATCTGCCGCGACCATTGCCAAATGGATTAGACAAACGGTGGTACAGGCTTATTCTATTAAGGGTCAGAGTCCTCCGTTCCCTGTTAGGGCGCACTCCACTCGAGCGCTCAGTACTTCCTGGGCCTTTCGCCATCAGGCGTCAGTGGTCCAGGTATGTAAGGCGGCCACTTGGTCGTCGGTACATACCTTTACAAAATTCTATAATATTGATGTGACGGCATCGGCGGATGCCTCATTTGGCCGCAAGGTTTTGCAGGCCGCAATTTGAGGAGACCGGTGGTCTACCTCGAGGGTTTTTTTCTGTTTGAAAAAAAAAAAAAAAAAAAGAAAAATTTTTTCTCTCTTTTGTTGAGTCTCATCATTAAGGATGAGCATTGTAAACTTCTAGTTGGGCCTCCTAGATTGGGATTTGATTTCATTTTCCCACCCCTCAGTTGTGATACTGCTCTGGGACGTCCCGAAGGTGGTGTATCACCGAGGACTACGTCTGTCAATGAGCGCTAGAGAAAAATGGATTTTTGTAAAATCTTACCGTAAAATCCTTTTCTCTTAGCTCATTGACAGACGTAGTCCCCGCCCCTCTGTTTTTTTGAGTTGGGTTAAAATCTCTAAAGACTGCTTTTTCACATAACTGATTTGCTGAGGCAGAGAGAGAGAGGATATACCCTCTGGGACTGCCCCTAGGGTGTGGCCAGAGCTTTTTAATTTCCTGTCTAGTCCTGCTCCTGTGGAGGCAACATAACCCGAAGGTGGTGTATCACCGAGGACTACGTCTGTCAATGAGCTAAGAGAAAAGGATTTTACGGTAAGATTTTACAAAAATCCATTTTTAACACCTTCCCACCCAGGCCTGTAGCAGATTGATGGCCGGGTGTCTTTTCGTTCTTCTGACAGGCTGGACATCATATGACATCCTTTCAGAAGGCCCCGCGTGTCCACCATACACAGCCGATGACCGATCAGTGTACCTACACGCTGCCGGCACCATGTGACCAATCACAGCAGATCACATGACAGTTGTAAACGAAACTTGGAAACCATCCATTGTCCATAATTGTGTTGCTAGCTGTGATTGGTCAATGTGATCACATGGTACAGACAGGGCCAATCATAGTTCATCTGTGCCCAGTCATAGCCCATGTGATTAGCTCTGGCCAGTCACAGCTAATAACAACAAAACAAACTTAATCTATATAATTCAGTAAAATGCTTGCTGCATTCAGGAGGTTCATGCTGGCAATAAAAACAAAATCCAGAGTGGGTAACTCCGGGTAAGAAGGGGGCTAGAAGGGAAGTGTGTGTACCAATTTCTCTTACGTCCTCTGACAGTCACCGCCCGATGGTATTAGCCTTCACTAATGAGTAATGGCGCCCTTTGCAGGAGCAAGACTAGGCAGATAATTGATTATTAGGTTAATACAAAAAACCCTTAAACCTCGGCACGCCGCTAGTGGGCCATCCCATTATCCTGAACCCAATCTGACAATACCTCAGTTTTAAGCTGCCTAGCTAAGGAGCTGGTTAGGTCTTTCTGCTGGGACCGTGTGTCTCAGCTTTCTTTATGTTTTTTTCTGCATTTATGTGTTTTTCTTTACACAATAGATTTTTATTTCTCTCACTATCACTAGTTAGTCAGGGATTCCTTTCTTGGAGGACTACAAGTGACTGCAGAGCTGGGCATCGGACTGGGTATTATAGATCCTTATGGAGTCCCAGCCTGCCAACAAGCGTGGCAGGTTACTGGTAGGCCCAGGCCTCGCAACGACAGTGCCCCTCCGAATGGGGACGAGCCTGCGGAGCTGCGCCTTTGCTGGTGTCTCAACCCGGATCGCCCGCGTGTTGCCAGCATCCCTCCTTGGCTGACGGCACCCCCACTGAGGGTGGGAGGTCTCCCGTATCTGAGCGGTGGCCGCTTCCTGGACTGGTGAGTACTGATACCCCCTTGTCCCTGGGGACATTTGGGGGGATGTGGGCCCACTCTTAGGGGATAGCAGGGCTGGTGGTCTCTGTAGGATCCCCCTTCTGGCCAGGTTGTTGGTTCTCCCTCCCTCCCTGCTCCCACAGGGGGCGCTGTATGGGGTGCTGTAGGGGTCTCCCTGGGGTCCCTGATGATAGCCAGAATGTGTTTGTAAACTTTTTTTGCCGCCGTTTGGAGTGGCTGCTATGTTTTATGGTGTGCGGATTCTAAGCTCTGTTTGAGGACAGCAGCCATGTTAGGATTCTGCACATGCTCCCGATCTTGGATGTGGGCAAATGCCTAGTAAGGGCAAGCAGGGGCCATCCTCGATGTGGGCAAATGCCTAGTAAGGGCAAGCGGCCATTTTCCCTGTGACATTTTCCATTGAGTTTCAATAGGCACCTTTTGTCTGGGCTCGAGGGCTGGGCCTCTAGCGATGTGAGGTCACTTCCTCCTTCTTTACACTTTCTCCTGTGTAAAAATGTGCTGACAGGCTGGGGATTGTGCCCTCACAGTCCTCTGACTCTGAGCCCGAATTGGTTGCCACGGACGATGGTCCCCCTGAGGGGTCCCGGTCCTCCGCTTCTGAGAGGGAGGCGCAGGAACGTGCTACGATGGATGCTCTCATTGGTGTCATAAAAGAAACTCTCAATCTTGACGATGAGCCATCTCAGTCAAGTAAGCGGTCCGTTTTCGGGTTCCGCAGACCCCAGAAGTCAGGTCAGGTTTTTTTTCCTGCCCTGAGGAGTTTCACGGGATTGTGAATGACCAGTGGCGGCGCATTTAGCAAATGTTGGTGGTGCCTAAGCGTTTTTCCATCCGCTATCCATTTTTGGAGGCGGTGGACAAACGTTGGACGGTGTCCCCAAGAAGGGGATCACACGGTGTCTAGGCTGAATAAGTCCACCTTGCTGCCAGTAGAGGATTCCCCGGTATTCATAGATCCGGCAGATAGGCGTGTGGAAGCGCTTTCCTGCCACATTTATTCGGTAGCGGGTTCCCTGTTGAAACCTGTTTTTGCCTCAGCCTTTCAGGCGCTCACGACATGGTGCAAGGGGCTTTGCAGCACTCTGGTGGCGGAGTCGGCCTCTCTGACTGCCCTTGCCATGGTGGATCAGTTCATCCGCACTGCGATGTTCCTGTGCGACGCGGCCTTGGACAAGGCTCCGTTGGTCGCCTGGTTGTCGGCGGTGGGGATTGCGATCCACCGCATTACCTGGTTAAATAGCTGGTCGGCTGCCACGCATCCAAAAAGACAGTGTCTGAGGTCCCCTATGAGGGGGGTCATCCATTTGGGAAAACTCTAGATGAGTTAATTAAGGGGCTCACGGGAGGTAAGAGTACTCTGTTGCCCCAGGTCACCAAGGGTAAGTCCCCCCGCACGCGGAGGGGGCCCCCCTTCCAGACTCAACATAATTGATTTTGTGCCTTTGGGACGCAGGAGAAGGGTAAACCCTTCCAACTTCCCGGTGGCCACAAGAAGCCGTGGTCAGGTAAGCAAAAGGCCGGTCAGTCTGGCTCTGCGGCCCAGTCTACCTCTTCCTGAAGGGATGCCCTCGCCTGTTGTCGGGGTGGGGGGCGTCTGCGTTGCTTTCAGGAACCCTGGTTGTCCGGCTTTCAGGAGAGGTGGGTTCACAAACTGATTCGTTCAGGGTACACAATCGGGTTTCTATCTCGCCCCGCAAACAGGTTCTTCCTGTCCAATCTCCAGCTGTCCCCCGAATGGGGGCAGTGCACGATATGCTTGCCCAAGGAGTCATTGTACCCGTTCCTTCACTGGGAAGGTTTTGCGGGTTTTACTCCAACCTGTTCACGATGCCCAGGAAAGAGGGCAAGGTACGTCCGATTCTGGATTTGAAGTCTCTGAACCGCTTTGTGCGGGTACAGAAGTTCAGGATGGAATCCATCCGGTCGGTGGTGGCATCATTGAGGCCTGGGGACTTCCTGGCTTCCTTTGACTTAAAGGATGCGTATCTACACATCCCTATTTTCGAGGGTAATCAGAGATACCTCCGCTTCACGGTGGCTGGGGAGCACCAGTTCGTGGCGTTGCCTTTCGGTCTCGCTTCGGCTCCCAGGGTTTAGCTTTACTGCGTTTACGGGGCATTGCGGCCCTTGGTTACCTGAATAACCTTTTGTTATGTGTCATGTGTGACCTTGGCGAGCGTTCTGACCGTTAAGGTTCAGACGTTACAGGAGTTTCGGGTGAACCTTCAATTTTCAGGAGTCAACAATGACTCCCTCAACTCGTCTTCAGTACCTAGGGATGGTCCTGGACTCTGCTCAAACTCGGGTCTTCCCTCCGGAGGACAAACTCGGGACACTGTGGGAGGAGATCAGAGCTCTCAGGCTCAACGATCTCATCTTTGCGGACCTGCATGCGGGTTCTGGGCCTGATGGTCTCGGCCTTCAAAGCAGTTCTGTTTGCTCAATTTAACAGGACTCTGCAAGAGGATGCAAGCCGGATGGGACGGGACGCCTTAGTTGATCACCAAGGGGGCACGAGGAGTGCCCGGGCGGCCAAGGAAGTGGCCGAGATTCTATCTTGGGCCGAATCGCATGTACCGGCGATCTCAGCCGTTCACATTCCGGGTGTGGACAACTGGCAGGCGGACTATCTGAGTCGCCAGACTTTGGGCCAAGGGGAATGGTCCCTACATCCGGAGGTGTTTCACCTCCTGTGCACCACGGTGGGGGACCCCGGACGTGGATCTGTTCGCGTCCCGTCTCAACAATAGATGGAAAGGTTCATGGCCAGGACTCGCAATCCTCTGGCAGATGCTGCGGACGCGTTGGTGGTGCCTTGGCACCGCTATCGGCTACTGTATGCCTTTCCTCCTATTAAACTGTTGTTCAGGTTCCTCCGCAGGTAGGTGTCAAGACGGATGTCAGTCATTCTAGTGGCCCTGGACAGTCCTGGTACGCAGACATGGTTCAGATGGTCGTCGAACCTCCCTGGCGGCTTCCGCTGCGAGACGATCTTCTGTCTCAAGGACCGATCTTCCATCCTGCTTTACAGTCTCTGGCTTTGTCGGCATGGCTGTTGAAAGCCAGGTCCTGAGGGATAGAGGTCTTCAACAGGCGGTCATCCCTACCTTGTTAAGGGCTCTGAAAGCCACTTCATGGAAGATTTATCACCGCACCTGGAAAGCGTATATCGCTTGGTGCGAAGCGCATGGTCTTCTTCCTCGTTCCTTCTCGGTGGCAAAGGTCGTGGCCTTCCTGCAGAAGGGCGTGGATCAGTATCTGGCGCTGACTACAGTCAAGGGTCAGTTGTCGGCCTTGGCCATCTTTTTTTCAACGCCTTTGGGTGTCGCATTCTTTGGTCCGCACCTTCATTCAAGGGGTGCGGCATTTGGCACCCCCGAGGAGAGATCCCTTGCCTCCATGGGATCTGAATTTGTTTTTTTGTCGGTGTTACCACAACCTCCCTTCGAGAACATCAGAGAGATTCCTCTGTCTGTGTTGTCACAGTAAGTTGCCTTTCTGGTGACCATCACGTCGGCTCACAGAGTGTCTGAATGGGTGGCCTTGTCCTGCCGTTCTCCTTATCTGGTACTTCCTAGAGATAAGGTAGTTCTGCGACCGAATCAGTCATTTCTTCCCAAGGTGGTTTCTTCATTCCACCTCAATGTGGATGTCTTGTTGCCTTCGCTGTGTGCTCAACCCAAGCATCCTAAGGAGTTTGCCTTGCATTCTCTGGATGTGGGCCGGGCGGTCAAGGTCTACCTGTCCCCCGCAGAGTCGATTCGGCAGTCTGCTTCTCTAATTGTTCTTCCTGAGGGACCTCGGAAGGGATCGGCCGCCTCCGCGGCGACATTTCAAAATGGATCAGACAGATGATTGTTCGGGCCTATTCCATCACGGGTCAGGTTCCTGCTTTCCCGGTAAAGGCCCATTTTACTCGAGTCATTAGTGCCTCTTGGGCTTTTCGCCATCAGGCGTCTGTGGCTCAGGTGTGCAAGGCGGCGACTTGGTCGCCCGTGCACATTTTCACAAAGTTTTTTCCAAACTTGCTGTTTTGGCATCTTCGGATGCTTCCTTTGGCCGCAAAGTTTTGAGTGCGGCGGTTCCTGGTATGGTGAGTAGCTGTCCCCCCTCTCCCCCTGGAGGGTTTTGGGGTGGTCGTGGGCCCCTCCTTGGACGGTCGGACCCCCAGGTTCCCCTCCTTCCCGTCAGGCACCCCCATTCATCTGTCCACCCCATCCTCCCCCCTCCATTTATGCTGAGGCTGTGTGGGTGGTCTGGTCCACCCCCTGGGGTGGGGGCAGGGTGCTATGCTGGCGATAGGGGTGGGGGGTGCGCTGCCGGTGACCAGAAGATCGGCTGCGCGGGGGGTTGCATCTGGTGGGGGCTCCTGCCATGGCCCCCTCATCCTGCCCTTGAGGCTTGGGATCCCTCCTGGGTCCCTGTGAACCTCATGGTGCCGTGCGGGGCCAGCATTTTGCTGTTGCCTTTGTGTTTTCTATGCGCTTCGGCCATGTTTGTGAAGTCCGGCGGGAATTTTCCTGTGGTTTGCCATTGAAAATAGCGGCGGCCATGACAGTGGAGCCCTGTGGGCAGCAATTTCCGCAGAGGGAGCCCCTGCTCATCCCCTGGTGCTGACTCCTGGATCTTTTAATTTCCTTATCGCTGCATGTAGAGTGATGGCTGCAGGTGCCTGTTTCTGCTGGGTGGTGAGTCTGGTGGGGTTCTCTCCCTCTCTGCTGAGGATTGCTTGGTGCTTTGTGCCTGGCAATCGGGTTGTGCTGCCATCCCGGTAGGGGTTGTTCCTTTGCAGTGTTTACACTTTTTGTGGGGTCCCCCTGGTGACTCATGGAGTCTTTGGAGCACATCTCCCTACCTAATCCCCTCTCTGAGGCTGCGGGGCCCTCCGGGTCCCAAACATTTATCGATGAACTGACGGTGGTCCTGGAGTCTTTTGTGTCCTGGGTGGAGGTGGCTTTCGGGCGACGGGCTAGCAAAAAGCGCCCCCTGCCTTCCCTTACCTCATCGGTCTCATTAGATCCTGAATCTGCATAGCTAATTTGGGGTATCCCACTATTCCCTTCTCCTATCCCTAATTTATAATAAAATACAAAACAACCAAATACCCCTGGACTGGTTATTGGAGCGAGCCAAAGAGAAAGAAACGCAAAAGTGTGTTCCTGCTGAGAGCCTCAATATATGTGCCACATCCCGGTATATAGTGGAAAAGAGGGAATTCCCCTAGGATTGGGACTTTTTAGGCAACAATGGAATGTCTTAAACAAATGATAAATATAATAGATATTTTAATGAAAAAATACACAAAAAAAGAACATTGAACAAGCAATTGTATGCATAAAAACAGTTGCAAGCGCAGGTATGTGTGCAATATAATCAGAGAAAACTCAACCAAAGGACTAGGAGATCCGACGCGTTTCGGGGTTCTTGAGACCCCTTCGTCAGGGATAACACTGATGTCCTATCTGTAGGTGTTCAAAAAAGCATAATGTATGAAATTCGAACAGATCATATCTGTGATACAATACATGCATAACATATTACAGATGATAATATTGTACTTACATGGTTGGTTTACACAAAGGTTTAGAGCTTGCAAAAATAAAAACAAGAAGAAAGCTGCGATCCAAATGCCACCATATGCCTGAAAGGTTTGTTCTTTTTCACTTAAGCTGTAAAATAGCCATCATAGGATGGAGGTAAGAGGAGAAAAGGTGGATTTTGTGATCCTCAAAACACTCCTAATTCAGAGCAGCTGGAGTCCAAATGTAGCTTGGCTTAGCGAGATAAGTCAGACATGAGCCTGTCCATACTGCAGAAAAACCATAAAAGGGAAGAATGTAGGTACCAGAGAGCACTAAAAGCCATTCCTAATTCTTTCATATTCTATAGACAATGAAAGTGTATGTCCCTGATAGAGAGAAATAAACTAACAAAAACAATGGCGTGTCTCTATTTTTGAGGTCCCATGAATGCCACCATGTCTGACTGATGTCAGTTATATTTAAATTGTAAGAAGTGCCAATTAAGTAAACCATATAAAGGAAAATACATTTTCCAATTAAATGTACACTGAATGCATGTGAATTCAGTGTACTTATATGGTAATAGGCAAAGAGATACTCATCTCAAACACAGAGAGGGGAAATGCATAGTGGCATATCATAGGAGTCCAAAGAGATGCCATTTGTTAGAACAGGAGAGGGCAGAGAGATACAAATCTCGAATGATACTGCATAAAGATGAAAGGGTATAGATATAAATTAGAATGCAAAGAAACAGCGCTAAATAGGTAAAAAGGACTGTTGAAAAGTTACCTTTGAACTGACAGAGGATCAGAGACCTGCATGGACGCCCTTCTCCCAGCAATGGATCGCACAAATGATCCACGCTGGGAGCCGGTGTTATATTGTCCATGCAGCTGATCCTCATTAGGCAAATGAAAGCAAATCTCCGCCGCCAGCTGAGGGCTCCCTGGGCGGTGTCTGCCGAGTGACGGACACTGCACCCGACGTATCAAAGTACGTCATGATGCCGGATGTGGGCGTCACCGGCACGTCATCGCCCACCGACACGGAAGTGATGTCAGCGCGTCGCACCAGGAAGTGCGATCGCTGACATTCCGGGGATGTGGCTAACACTAAGAAGTGTCAGCAGAGTGTGTACCCATCTACCCGGATAGAAGGGGGCCTGCCAAAATATATTGACAGGTCCCGCTTTCCGTGCCGGGCTGTGCTGAATAGGAGATGAGAGGAGGACCACTATGTGTCATAAAAAGACTCCATAAAGTGATACTGGCTTACAAAGAAAGCAAACTACTTATGATGAAAAGTGTATCACTATGTTGTTATGAAATGATTGTATCAGATCAATAGACAATAGGCATTTGGATGGTGGTAAACGCAGCTGTCTGCCTGTTTTTTTACAATGGGCAAAAATATATACACAGGCATTGGTATGTACAAGGAAGATGGTACAAGAATAATTATAATACAGAATGTAGCAGGTATGAAATGTACATGACAAAGCCAAATGGGGTAGATGGAGTATGATATAAAAAGTACATGAAATTGTACACTATTTCTCCATCCCACCCGAGTAAAAACCTTCCAAAAAGGGCTTAAACGAGACTGCCTCGTTAAGTCCGGGGGGCTCAGTAGCTCTAAGTGAGTATATCCATCGAAGCTCCAGCTGCAGGAAACGTTTGTTCCAGTCTCCGCCCCTGGAGCTGGGATGGATACGGTCTAACACCAAGAACTTGACCTTTGGAAAAATACCCGCATGTACTGATGCAACATGGCGCCCCAAGGGCAATTCAGGATCGCATGTCTGCATGCTCCTGATGTGCCTATATATGCGCCTCCAAAACTCCAATTTAGTCTTTCCCACATAAAAACAGTTACAGTTACAAAGCAAAAGGTAAACCACCCCAAAGGTGCGGCAGTTTGCAAAATGCTTTGCCTGAAATTTTGTACCGTTAGGTAAAATGATGTTGCGTTGCACATGCATGAATTTGCAATAATTGCACGATCCACACATGTATGTGCCCCTATATCTACATGGGTCAGAATTGGGTGGTTGCTTGAACTCGCTCGAAACTAATTTGTCCCTAAGCGCAGGCGCTCTCCTATATGTAAATTGCGGTGTCTGGGGAACATGAGGACCCAACAAAGGATCCAAAGTCAGGAGGTGCCAGTATTTGGAAACTATACTGCGTAGGTCCTGGTGCTGCTGGGAATATCCTGTGATTATTCTCAAAGTGTCATTAGTATGACGTTTTTTTGGAATCAAAAGTGTGCTTCTGTCACACATTAAAGCTTTTTTGTACGCTTTTTTCAAAGTTTTTTGGGAATAACCTCTGAGCAGCAATCGGCTACGCAGGCCATCTGCTGCTGTTTTAAATAGGATAAGGTCAGAACAATTGCGTCGAAGGCGCAAGTACTGACCAGTTGGTATAGATCGTATCAAAGGTTGGGGATGAAAGCTGGTGGCATGGAGGATGGTGTTCCCCGCAGTGGGCTTACGATAAAGACCACTGCGGAGGACACCATCCTCCCCCTTGGAGATCTCCACATCGAGAAAGGTTATCTTAGATGGATCTGTAGATAAAGTAAGGGAAAGATTGAAATTGTTCCTATTTAATCTCTCAATACACCTGTCCAGGAGGTCACGAGGGCCGTCCCAGATTATAAAAATATCATCAATGTACCGAATCCAAGTTCGGATACAATCGGTGTATAGTAGGAGAGATTCGTCAGAAAGAAAAGCCTTTTCCCACTCCCCCAGGTACAGATTGGCGTAGGATGGGGCACAACAAGTCCCCATCGCTACGCCCTGCACCTGGAGGTAGTGGGAATTTTGAAATGTGAAGACATTATGAGTGAGAATATACTCCAGAAGGGTCAATATAAACTCACCATAAGGGTCCAGATTTGCTGGGCCTGCGATGGTGTGGCGTACAGCTGCAATTCCCTTGTGGTGGGGAATTGAGCTGTACAATGCCTCCACATCGATGGCTACTAGCAGACAGTCTTGGGGGACTCTGAGATCGCTAATTCTTTCTAAGAAATGGATCGTGTCTCGCGTATACGATGGCAATTGTATAACAAATGGTTTAAGGAAGGCATCAACAAGCTTGCTGGCATTGTCCGTGATGGAACCACATCCGGATATGATGGGTCTCCCCGGGGGATGGATAGGGTCCTTGTGGACCTTGGGGAGGGCGTAAAAGGTAGGTGTTATAGGGAACGTGGTACGTATAAATTCCCAAGTATCCTTTGTGATGATGTTGTTTAAATACGCCCCATCTATCAATTCATAAAATTGTGAATTATACTTATGGATGATGTCCTGAGTGATTCTTCTGTACCATTGTTGGTTTTTTAGAATCATGTGGCACATGTCAATATATTGGGTATCATTCATCAGAACAATGTTGCCCCCCTTGTCAGCTGGCTTAATGACAATGGAGGGATCATCGGCAAGGGTGTTGATAGCCCGTCTCTGTTCAAAAGTGACGTTAGAGTCCGAGAGTGTCTGCGTTCTTAATTTATCCAGGTCTTTGGATACCATTTTCAGAAAAGCATTGATATTTGCATTCTGAATGGAAGGATATTTATCTGACTTTTTCTTTAAGGTAGGATGGGATCCGGGGACGGGAGTCTCCAATGGTTGAACACCAGCTAAAAGGGATGGTAAATCGACTCGATCTATTAAATCCTCATTCTCCTCCAATAGAGATATGAGGGTATCCAAGATGGGGCCTTTATCTGGGGTACCTGCCGAGGCTGTGTTAGTATGTCGTTGAAAAAGGGTTTTAAAATTTAGCTTGCGAGCGAAAAGATGTATGTCTTTAAGAAATTCAAATTTATTCAAACGAGTACTGGGGCAAAAACTAAGGCCCTTTTTGAGTATTGAGGATTCATCCTCAGAGAGCCTGTGATTGGAAAGGTTTATGATTGTAAGATCCGCGTCAGACGCAGGGTCAGGCATTAACTGGGTTGTGTTGGGACTTGGGACAGTGCAGATAGTTTTAGAGCTTGTTGGTGAACAAGCTCTAAAAAAGAGGGATCATACAAATCAAGTGTAGTGGATAGTGTGGATGGTGATTGAATTGTAGACAAATTATTGGGTGGCGGGGGCTGGGAAGTGTTATGTGGTTGGGAAGTGTTGGTTGATGATTGGTGAGTGGTGGAAGGTTTAAACATTGGGAAAATTCCCTTTTTAGTATTGAATTTTTTTGGGAGGGACTGAACATCAGTTGACTCCTCGGACAGTGGTCTCTTTGGCCGGTCAGCTAGTTTTTTAGTTTTGGGTTGGGAAACATGATAGGAAGTGTTAGTGGGAAAATCTTTTTTGTTGGGGTTGATGTTGTGTTTGGTTTGTGTCCAGTTATATGCCTTCCCCTGTTGAAAAGCAAGTCTGTCACGGTTTAACTTTTTTTGTTTATTGTTCAGGATGTTTTTGTTGTAAACCTCAAGATGTTTTTTGAGCCTTGTCTCCTGTTCTATGTAAATTCTGTGTGTTTTAAAGGCCTGGATTTTTTCACATAATGTGGCAATTTCTAAATCCAATTTTTTGGATCTAGCTGAATACTCCTCTATGAGGAGTTTCATGAGGGAGGCAGAGCAGTCTTTTAAGGACTGTTCCCAGTTGGATTTAAAAGTGGTACTCAGATCTTCTAATAATGGAAATACTTGAATTCTTAAACCAAAGGGGTTAATATTTTCTTGAAGGTAATCTCTAAAAGATTTGGCATGCCAGAAAAGAGAAGACCTCTTCTCTAACAATTTGGATAGATGGAAAAATGAGGATAATAAATCAGTATCGACATATTCTTTAAGGTTGTACTCACTCATATATTGGGTCATAAGTGCCTCCCAATCATCGCCAGTGAATCCCGACATTTATAAGCCTTAATACGCCAATGCCCAATACAGAGCCCAAAGTAAAATAAGAATAATGTGCAAAAATATTTGAAAGAGAAAATTGAATATATCATTAAAAAATACAATACAAAAGAATTTTTTGTTAAGCTGAACCAAAGTGTGGAAAGGATGAATTTCCACTAATGGTCAGCAGCTGAGGATATCAACAGGAACGAGCGGGGAAAGTGGTATCTACTACCAAAATGCAATGCAAAAGTGTGTTCCTGCTGAGAGCCTCAATATATGTGCCACATCCCGGTATATAGTGGAAAAGAGGGAATTCCCCTAGGATTGGGACTTTTTAGGCAACAATGGAATGTCTTAAACAAATGATAAATATAATAGATATTTTAATGAAAAAATACACAAAAAAAGAACATTGAACAAGCAATTGTATGCATAAAAACAGTTGCAAGCGCAGGTATGTGTGCAATATAATCAGAGAAAACTCAACCAAAGGACTAGGAGATCCGACGCGTTTCGGGGTTCTTGAGACCCCTTCGTCAGGGATAACACTGATGTCCTATCTGTAGGTGTTCAAAAAAGCATAATGTATGAAATTCGACAGATCATATCTGTGATACAATACATGTGTAACATATTACAGATGATAATATTGTACTTACATGGTTGGTTTACACAAAGGTTTAGAGCTTGCAAAAATAAAAACAAGAAGAAAGCTGCGATCCAAATGCCACCATATGCCTGAAAGGTTTGTTCTTTTTCACTTAAGCTGTAAAATAGCCATCATAGGATGGAGGTAAGAGGAGAAAAGGTGGATTTTGTGATCCTCAAAACACTCCTAATTCAGAGCAGCTGGAGTCCAAATGTAGCTTGGCTTAGCGAGATAAGTCAGACATGAGCCTGTCCATACTGCAGAAAAACCATAAAAGGGAAGAATGTAGGTACCAGAGAGCACTAAAAGCCATTCCTAATTCTTTCATATTCTATAGACAATGAAAGTGTATGTCCCTGATAGAGAGAAATAAACTAACAAAAACAATGGCGTGTCTCTATTTTTTTTTTTTTTTTTTTTTTCCATCTAAGATAACCTTTCTCGATGTGGAGATCTCCAAGGGGGAGGATGGTGTCCTCCGCAGTGGTCTTTATCGTAAGCCCACTGCGGGGAACACCATCCTCCATGCCACCAGCTTTCATCCCCAACCTTTGATACGATCTATACCAACTGGTCAGTACTTGCGCCTTCGACGCAATTGTTCTGACCCTATCCTATTTAAAACAGCAGCAGATGGCCTGCGTAGCCGATTGCTGCTCAGAGGTTATTCCCAAAAAACTTTGAAAAAAGCGTACAAAAAAGCTTTAATGTGTGACAGAAGCACACTTTTGATTCCAAAAAAACGTCATACTAATGACACTTTGAGAATAATCACAGGATATTCCCAGCAGCACCAGGACCTACGCAGTATAGTTTCCAAATACTGGCACCTCCTGACTTTGGATCCTTTGTTGGGTCCTCATGTTCCCCAGACACCGCAATTTACATATAGGAGAGCGCCTGCGCTTAGGGACAAATTAGTTTCGAGCGAGTTCAAGCAACCACCCAATTCTGACCCATGTAGATATAGGGGCACATACATGTGTGGATCGTGCAATTATTGCAAATTCATGCATGTGCAACGCAACATCATTTTACCTAACGGTACAAAATTTCAGGCAAAGCATTTTGCAAACTGCCGCACCTTTGGGGTGGTTTACCTTTTGCTTTGTAACTGTAACTGTTTTTATGTGGGAAAGACTAAATTGGAGTTTTGGAGGCGCATATATAGGCACATCAGGAGCATGCAGACATGCGATCCTGAATTGCCCTTGGGGCGCCATGTTGCATCAGTACATGCGGGTATTTTTCCAAAGGTCAAGTTCTTGGTGTTAGACCGTATCCATCCCAGCTCCAGGGGCGGAGACTGGAACAAACGTCTCCTGCAGCTGGAGCTTCGATGGATATACTCACTTAGAGCTACTGAGCCCCCCGGACTTAACGAGGCAGTCTCGTTTAAGCCCTTTTTGGAAGGTTTTTACTCGGGTGGGATGGAGAAATAGTGTACAATTTCATGTACTTTTTATATCATACTCCATCTACACCATTTGGCTTTGTCATGTACATTTCATACCTGCTACATTCTGTATTATAATTATTCTTGTACCATCTTCCTTGTACATACCAATGCCTGTGTATATATTTTTGCCCATTGTAAAAAAACAGGCAGACAGCTGCGTTTACCACCATCCAAATGCCTATTGTCTATTGATCTGATACAATCATTTCATAACAACATAGTGATACACTTTTCATCATAAGTAGTTTGCTTTCTTTGTAAGCCAGTATCACTTTATGGAGTCTTTTTATGACACATAGTGGTCCTCCTCTCATCTCCTATTCAGCACAGCCCGGCACGGAAAGCGGGACCTGTCAATATATTTTGGCAGGCCCCCTTCTATCCGGGTAGATGGGTACACACTCTGCTGACACTTCTTAGTGTTAGCCACATCCCCGGAATGTCAGCGATCGCACTTCCTGGTGCGACGCGCTGACATCACTTCCGTGTCGGTGGGCGATGACGTGCCGGTGACGCCCACATCCGGCATCATGACGTACTTTGATACGTCGGGTGCAGTGTCCGTCACTCGGCAGACACCGCCCAGGGAGCCCTCAGCTGGCGGCGGAGATTTGCTTTCATTTGCCTAATGAGGATCAGCTGCATGGACAATATAACACCGGCTCCCAGCGTGGATCATTTGTGCGATCCATTGCTGGGAGAAGGGCGTCCATGCAGGTCTCTGATCCTCTGTCAGTTCAAAGGTAACTTTTCAACAGTCCTTTTTACCTATTTAGCGCTGTTTCTTTGCATTCTAATTTATATCTATACCCTTTCATCTTTATGCAGTATCATTCGAGATTTGTATCTCTCTGCCCTCTCCTGTTCTAACAAATGGCATCTCTTTGGACTCCTATGATATGCCACTATGCATTTCCCCTCTCTGTGTTTGAGATGAGTATCTCTTTGCCTATTACCATATAAGTACACTGAATTCACATGCATTCAGTGTACATTTAATTGGAAAATGTATTTTCCTTTATATGGTTTACTTAATTGGCACTTCTTACAATTTAAATATAACTGACATCAGTCAGACATGGTGGCATTCATGGGACCTCAAAAATAGAGACACGCCATTGTTTTTGTTAGTTTATTTCTCTCTATCAGGGACATACACTTTCATTGTCTATAGAATATGAAAGAATTAGGAATGGCTTTTAGTGCTCTCTGGTACCTACATTCTTCCCTTTTATGGTTTTTCTGCAGTATGGACAGGCTCATGTCTGACTTATCTCGCTAAGCCAAGCTACATTTGGACTCCAGCTGCTCTGAATTAGGAGTGTTTTGAGGATCACAAAATCCACCTTTTCTCCTCTTACCTCCATCCTATGATGGCTATTTTACAGCTTAAGTGAAAAAGAACAAACCTTTCAGGCATATGGTGGCATTTGGATCGCAGCTTTCTTCTTGTTTTTATTTTTGCAAGCTCTAAACCTTTGTGTAAACCAACCATGTAAGTACAATATTATCATCTGTAATATGTTATGCATGTATTGTATCACAGATATGATCTGTTCGAATTTCATACATTATGCTTTTTTGAACACCTACAGATAGGACATCAGTGTTATCCCTGACGAAGGGGTCTCAAGAACCCCGAAACGCGTCGGATCTCCTAGTCCTTTGGTTGAGTTTTCTCTGATTATATTGCACACATACCTGCGCTTGCAACTGTTTTTATGCATACAATTGCTTGTTCAATGTTCTTTTTTTGTGTATTTTTTCATTAAAATATCTATTATATTTATCATTTGTTTAAGACATTCCATTGTTGCCTAAAAAGTCCCAATCCTAGGGGAATTCCCTCTTTTCCAAAGAGAAAGAAACTGTTCATGTCAAGGTTGCTGTCGGTAACTCAGGGGGACCCAAAAAGTGTACATTTGGCAGTCCTTGCGGGGGCAGCGCTACATGTTAATGATAACAGATAATGAGAGCACTTGTATTGTGAATAGACCCATTTCTCATGAAAGAAAACAAACCAGAAACACTGATGTAGAATACATAAAAGATTTTTTTAGTGCACCAACAATTTGCACTATTTACCCAGAGAGGTATTAAGTCCCAACTTCAAAAATATGAAAAAAAAAAAAAAATCCACCCTTGCAGTAGGGGATAGGGTTTCCACCTCATCCCATTAAACCTGAACACATATTAATTACACAGGTTCTGGGGCTAATTTATTGCAGATAAGGCACTAAGTGAGTTCAATTACCACCTTAATCAGTCACAAAACTTGTATAATTAATATGTGTTCGGTTTTAAAAGAATGAGGTGGCAACCCAAAGTTGCCCCCCCCCCCCGCACTGCAAAGGGTTAAAATGTATTCAGTCAAGGGAATACTGTACAAGTTACTTATCCTATCCCCAACTCCAGTGCTCTCCTCTGTTCTGGGGATGGAGCCCTGATATCATGTACAATACATAGACCAGGGATCCTCAAACTATGGCCCTCCAGCTGTTGTGAAACTACACATCCCAGGAGGCATTGTAAAACTCTGACATTCACAGACATAACTAGGCATGATGGGAATTGTAATTCTCATACAACTGAAGGGCCATAGTATGAAGATCCCTGACAGACAATAACCTTGCACTTTTTTAACTAGTATTCAACCCTTGTTGTGCAGAGGACCCCACTGTAAGAGTGGATTTTTCATATTCCTGAACTTGGGCTTTAATAATGCTCAGGTTCCGAGAGTGTAGGTAAATTTGAATAATTTCTTGTAGAAATACTTAGGTTGGCTTTACTTACTTCTAATAATGCTAGTTTCCTGGCTATTATGCTGATCTGTGGACTTCAATTTTGACATAGATCAGTTGGAGGAGATTCTACATACTGCAGGTTAGCCAATAAGCTACAAATTGTGTCCTAAGCACCCAAATAAAGGGGAGACAAACTACCCGAGGATCCATCCAGATGTACACACTGTCCCCAATTGTAAAAATAGAGAAGCACCTTTATGCAGAAGAATTGTCAGAGGGGCTACCAGACCTTTGGCTTTAGGCCCTATGGCCTAAGTAGGACTGTGGCAGCAAGTACTTATAATCCTGCAGAGCAAGTAGATGAGGGGAAAAAGCAAGATTCCTCTGGACCTTCTGTAATGAGGCAGGAACACACAATGTCGCACGAAAAGTAAGTAAGCATCCCACGCATTTGTACAGACATCAGTCCAATTGCAAGACAAGTTTTGAAGCTTGTAACAAGCAGTCACAACTAAAATACAAATCTTCAGAATTTGCTCCAGCCTCTGAATAAAACAGAATGCTACCCCTGTGGTGAAGTGATCCTTGTTAAGCAACTGTACCTTTTCTAACACAGTTTGACAGCTTAAGATTGCGGAAATATCTTTGTAGCCATTGGCACTCTAACAGACCCAAGGCCTGGAACAGCAGGATGACCCTTTAGATGCAAGGTGCTACAAACTGCATCAATACGGTTTTAACCCCATGTATGCCAGTAGCAACAGCAAGAAACTATGGTGACCCAAAAACAGCCTTTTCTATAAAAAAAAAAAGAAAGAATTAGAAATGATATTGGACTACAGTCCTGATTTGATGACCCTATGAGGGTCATAGATAGAATGCCAAGGATGGCACCAGAGCATGCTCGGAGCCTTTGTAGGCAGACTTCTTCCCAAAATGAGCACACAAAGTCCAGTGTGGACAACAAGGGAGGCTTTGCCCCAGCCCAACTGAACTGAAGGAGGCACTGATAACAATAGGGATTTCAGGTTCTGGATTACAGGCATAATTTCCTTCTCGGAATACCGGTTAAATACCCCAGAACCAGGGCCGGCGCGACCCATAAGGCAGCTCAGGCAGCCGCCTGAGGGCGCCATGGTGGTAGGGGTGGTAAATTTGCATACCTCCTGGTCCTGCAGTCCCGGCGAATCCTGGAGCAGAGCAGAGCAAGTTCCAGCACTTGGCTCCAGTCACCTGCCCGGGAGGGGCGCGCTAATATGGGCACCAGGCAGCACCAGTTTCTCCCCCTCCTCTCCGCAGCCTGTGACATACGATGATTACGATCTCCGCTCGGCTCCACACTCTCCCCGCCCACAGCCGCCACGCCTTTCAGAGAGCGGACTGAAGCCGCCCTCTCCTCCTCCCATGGCTCTGATGTATCCCTGCTGTACACAGGAGGAGTCGGGGAGGAGCCGGAGGAGGGAAATCATGCCATGCTCCGTGCTGATCTGAGGTCTGTGATTACAATTTAGATGACACTGGGGGGGCAATATAGATGACACTGGGGGGAAGGATGGACAATATAGATGACGGGGGGGATGGATGGACAATATAGATGACGGGGGGGGGTTTACAATATAGATGACACTGGGGGGACGGATGGACAATATAGATGACACTGGGGTCTGGGGGGACGGATGGACAATATAGATGACACTGGGGTCTGGGGGGACGGATGGACAATATAGATGACACTGGGGTCTGGGGGGACGGATGGACAATATAGATGACACAGGTCTTGGGGGAACGGATGGACAATATAGATGACACTGGGGGGGACGGATGGACAATATAGATGTAACTGGGGTCTGGAGGGACGGATGGACAATATAGATGACACTGGGGTCTGGGGGGACGGATGGACAATATAGATGACACTGTGGGGACGGATGGACAATATAGATGTAACTGGGGTCTGGGGGGACGGATGGACAATATAGATGACACTGGGGGGACGGATGGACAATATAGATGACACTGGGGGGACGGATGGACAATATAGATGACACTGGGGGGGGATGGATGGACAATATAGATGACACTGGGGGGGACGGATGGACAATATAGATGACACTGGGGGGACGGATGGACAATATAGATGACCGGGGGGGGGGGTTTACAATATAGATGACTGGGGGGGACGGATGGACAATATAGATGACACTGGGGGGGGGGCGGATGGACAATATAGATGACACTGGGGGGATGGATGGACAATATAGATGACACTGGGGGGACGGATGGACAATATAGATGACACTGGGGGGATGGATGGACAATATAGATGATGGGGGGGTTTACAATATAGATGACACTGGGGGATGGATGGACAATATAGATGACACTGGGGGGATGGATGGACATTATAGATGACACTGGGGGGATGGATGAACAATATAGATGACACTGGGGGGGGGGGGTTTACAATATAGATGACACTTGGGGGGACAATATAGATGATGTGGGGGGACAATATAGATGACAGTGGGGGGGGGGCAATATAGATGACACTGGGGGGGACAATATAGATGACACTGGGGGGGGACAATATAGATGACACTAGTGGGGGACAATATAGATGGCATTGGGGGGGGGGGACAATATAGATTACACGGGGGGGAATAATATAGATGACACTGGAGGGGGGACAATATAGATGACAGTGGGGGGGACAATATAGATGACACTGGAGGGGGGACAATATAGATTACAAGGGGGGGGATAATATAGATGACACTGGAGGGGGGACAATATAGATTACACGGGGGGGAATAATATAGATGACACTGGAGGGGGGACAATATAGATGACACTGGGGGCATTCTGTGAATTACATACTCCTGTCCCCTGCATTCTGTACATAATGTTCTCCTTTACCCTGTTCTCTGTGTGTCATGTATTCTTAAACCTAGCACTGACTACAGCTTTCTGTGTGTTACATATTGTATTACACACCCTGGACCCCTGCAGTCGGCGTTATGCCTCCTTTGCATTGCACATCGTCGACCCCTTGCCTTACATACTCCTACACTATATACACAATACTGTACATTATATACTTCTCACCAAAGTCTTCATTATCTCAACAGTTACTGGTTGCTAAGGGGTCCCAGATTATTTTAAAGAAGGTCTTCTTTAAGGTAGGCTCAGATAAAGTGTAAGCTCTCTGTATATTTTCATTGTCTGCAAAACCATATGCAATGGAAGCGTTGCATTCTTTTTTTTGTGATGATTGTGCTGGGGTTTTATAAGTATTTGTGAGATTCTTTCTTGTAGCATAGCAGTAAAAGCATATTTTATGGGTACAAGGAAACCCGGCTTTTGTTTACCACACTCTTAAAGCGGAGTTCCACCCAAAAGTGGAACTTACGCTGCAGCGCCATCCCTCGGAAGTTCAGCCCCCCTTCTCCTTCCCCCACCACCGGGGCAAATACAAAGCACGGCGCGCTTTACGCATGTGCAGTAGGGAACTGGCAGTGAAGCCAAAAGGCTTCACTGCCAGTTTCCCTTATGACAAATGGCGGCGGCAGCACCTGACAACCGTTCCCGAAAATCATCTGGGGTGCCAACATCGCAGGTTCCCTGGACAGGTAAGTGTCTATATATTAAAAGTCAGCATTTACAGTATTTGTAGCTTCTGATTTTTCATTTCTTTTTCCCCAGGCAGAACTCTACTTTAAGCTACGTGCACCACAAGTCACTTCCTCCCTCAAGTGTCCCTCATTCTGAAGTATAAAAGTTATAAGGAATGCAGGTGGCAGGTGAGGGGGGGGCACCAAAATGCACCTTCGCCTGTGTATACAAAAATCCTTGCACCTGCCCTGCCCAGAACTAGTGGGGCAATATGGGGTTAGGTCACCTGCGATAGTTGGACTGTCCTCTGTGTGTCTTTGGGAAGAAATGTTGAGTCCCCAAGCAGCCCAATCTGAGGCAAGGCCTTCAGTAATCACAGACCTAGGCAGGTAGTGCTGATGAGAGTTTCAAGTGGCCAGAGATGCACATGGTGCTTCAACAGCAGAATAGTGCTTCCTCTAGGGTCAATGGCATAAAAAAAGTGTGCAGAGCGGGCACAGCAAACCACATATGGATAACACCAGCACACCCTCACCTTAATGCTTATCACGGTAAAAATGGTGGGGTATTTGAAAAAGCACCCAGCGGTGCAACAGCAAGGTAGTTCCCAGTTCTTCAACCCAACCTTACTTACTGAGTCATCAAAGACAGGGTCACACCTGCGGCTGTTCCACAGCTCTGGACCTGGACAGAGCTCCTTTGCTAACGAACGCAGTACACAAAGGTCTGGAAAGCGCCACAATGCACAGCCCAGTGCTCAAAATTCACATTACAGGCTAGCCACACTCGTTCAGTCCAGCGGTGTATGGGTACAGCCTCCAAAGTTAGTGCTGAGGAAATACAGATACAGGTAGCTCCTATATGGAGCCCAGCTCAAAGACATCAAACCCTTTTCTGTAGCCTGGACTGTACCCCAGTTGTGACCCTGTCTCTGAAGACTCATGATGGCCGGTTTGCTTGAAGCACCAGGAACTACTTTGCTGTTGCACCACTGGGTGCTTTTTCATATTTTCCGCCATCACTAGTTTTACTGCTCGAAGTTAGGTAAGTCTAGCAAAAAATAGCCTTTTGTTCCAGCAGAGTTGAAAGAAAGGTGTGCAACCTTCTAGGATGCTAGCAAAGGTGTGCTGGTAAGAGGAGATGTTATATAGGAGTTAGCTTACATCTTTTCTGTTTGCCAATGTCTCAACCTCATGTACGAGACAGTATAACCGGACTATTTCTGAATTCTTGTTTTCCACAACAGAGAATAAAAACTATTGCAGCCACTACAAGCGAGAACAGGTATACTGCAATATATTACCAAATTCTTGGGTTTAATTATGCTTTAACCAGCTATAAAAATATTACCTGTATAGTGTCAACCTTAATTGCAGCAGTGGAGGATAGCAGGAGATTAATTATTCTCAATAGCTCTTCTGTATATTATGCTAAAGTGAGACCAATGTTTGGAGATAGGAACTGACTTGCAAAATCACAGGCTCCTATTCCCAGAACACAGGGTTACTTGCAACCCTAGAACATTTACAAAGCAAAAATGGGAATCCAGGCACCTTGGTCAGGGGAGGGTTATTTTCCCATTTAAAATGTAGCATGAAAAGAGCTCACTCTGTACTGTTATCTTGTGTTTTTTGACACAGGGTTTCAGCTAATCTGATATTGCTGCAGTCAGAATTATTTTGTAGGCCAATTACTGCAAGATCTGACATATGAAATAACACAGGGCATGGGAGTAGCTAGAACTGCTTTGTACTAGTCTGACATTCTTTGTTCAAAGCTCAACAATAGAATTCTTTTCTCTACACACAGCAGAAACTCTGAATACTCCCAGTTTATTGGCATGATACTGCAATGAATGAATCACTGGCTCACTTTCCTGCTAATAGCCTGGAAAGCTATAGAACAGTAACCAGAGCTATATCAGTTCAAAAGGCAATATAGATGACATAATAATCCAGATGTATATGCAACGCATTCTTCCTTTGAATTTCTAAAATCATTATGAACATATTCTGCAAGTTCAACTATAATAAATAGTTCTAGGTCTTAGGCCTTGTTCACACGTTCCTCAGCTGTTTGTATAGCTATGGGAAGCTTTTGCAAGCCATTTGCAAAGGGTTCAGGAAGCTTTGAGCAGCTTTGTTAAAGCCTTTAAGAACTCTTCAGTTTCAAACCAAACTCCAGAAAGAAATGAAATTTAAATCAGTTACCTTACTCTTGAGTCTTGATTCCACATATCCCTTCCTAGGATATCCTGCAGTGTGATGGAAAGTAATACTGTTCTATATGAGCCAACCTAATTTTGTGGCATGAGGACCAGACATTTTTCCCCATGTGTTTTCTTCTTGGGCACTCGTCCCATCACCAGCCACGCGAGTTATCATGCCTCTGGAACCTATGAGAGAGGACCCGATCACTGGGAGTCTCTCTTTCACCAATAGGAGGTGTCCAATAAAATTGGAATTTGGATCTTTTTCTTTTTTTTACATACCAGAGGTTAGTTAGAAGGGGAAGTGGAATGGTGTTACTAATATGCTAGAGTTGGGCTTTAAGTTTGGGAATGTTCATAGATTATTCCCTGTGTGCCATCTTATTTTAAACAAGCTTCAAGTAATGTTCCTATAAATGTAAGTCACACTTGTAACTTGCAACTGTTATTAGTGTAAACCACACTTGCACCGCACCACAAAGCTATTTACCTCTGTGTACAAATATACAAAAAAAAATTGTGAGGGAAAAAAAAAAATTTGGATTCAAGATATGAGTATTAAAAAAAGTGCTGCTGCCCCTTTAATAATCGACCATAGCAATCAATCAACCAAATCAGTGTCTGAAACTTTATTTTGGTTATAGTTTCAGACACTGGTTTGGTAAGATTCAAGTAATGCTGAAGTCTGCTAGCAGCTTAAGGTGTACAGTTAGCACTAACTGACAGTCACTCATGCAAAGCCGTGGCCAAAATATTTTTATGGCAATTTTTGGGACAGATAGACTTTTCTTTTGGTGCTAATTAATAAAACGGTTTATTTTTTTACTATAAAAAAGGAAAAAAAGGAAAAAAATATTTAAAAGAAAAAAAACTTTCCCTTGCTTTCTGTCAAAATAAAATGGACATTATTTTATGAAAACCCTTAAAATTACCCCTTTTCGCAAAGCAGATATCCCAAGGTTCATTGCTGCCACATTTTGTTTTAGAAATTAAGAAGGATACTGGTATTAAGCTTGGTAATGGTGCCTTAGATACATCATACAGTGCCTTGAAAAAGTATTCATACTCCTTGAAATTTTCCACATTTTGTCATGTTACAACCAAAAACATAAATGTATTTTATTGGGATTTTATGTGATAGACCAACACAAAGTGGCACATAATTGTGAAGTGGAAGGAAAATGATAAATGGTTTTTAAACTTTTTTACAAATGAAATATCTGAAAAGTGTGGCGTGCATTTGTATTCAGCCCCCCCCCCCCCCCCCCCCCCCGAATCAATACTTTGTAGAACCACCTTTCACTGCAATTACAGCTGCAAGTCTTTTTGGGTATGTCTCTACCAGCTTTGCACATCTAGAGAGTAAAATGTTTGACCATTCTTCTTAGTAAAATAGCTCAAGCGCCATCAGATTGGATGGAGAGCATCTGTGAACAGCCATTTTCAAGTCTTGGCACAGATTCTCATTTGGATTTAGGTCTGGACTTTGACTGGGCCATTCTAATACATGAATATGATTTGATCTAAACCATTCCATTGTAGCTCTGGCTGTATGTATGGAGTCATTGTCCTTTTGGAAGGTGAACCTCTGCCCCAGTCTCAAATATTTTGCAGACTAACAGATTAAGGACTGGAATAGTTCCTCTGGATTGGCATAGGGCCAATGTGGTGCCTGTATTTAAAAAGGGATCAAAGTCCTTGCCAAGTAACTATAGACCTGTTAGTTTAACTTCTATAGTCATGAAGATACTATAGAGTTTAATAAAAGACCACATAGATGAGTTCTTGCTTGAAAAAAATATTTTAAGTAACAGACAGCATGGATTCATGAAAGAAAGAAGTTGTCAAACAAACCTGATTTCTTTTTATGAGGAGGTAAGTAAAACCTTGGACAGAGGGGTGGCTGTAGTATACTTGGATTGTGCAAAAGAGTTTCACACAGTTCCCCACACACGGCTAATGTGTAAGATAAAGTCTACTGGCTTAGAAAGATCGGTTTGTAATTGTATAGAAAATTGGCTAAAAGATAGAATTCAGAGAGTAGTGGTTAATGATTCTTACTCTGAATGGTCTAAGGTTATCCATGGTGTACACCAAGGTTCAATGATGGGACCCTTACTTTTTAATATCTTTATAAATGATATAGGGTCTGGGATTAAAAGTACCATTTCAGTCTTTGCAGATGACACCAAGCTTTGCAGTGCAATAACTTCCTTACAGGATGTCTCCAACTTACAAGCTGATCTCAATGCACTATTTCATTGGGCAACTCTGTGGCAAATTAGGTTTAATGTTGATAAATGTAAAGTTATGCACTTTGGGGCTAAGAATATGCATGCATCATACATACTAGGTGGAGTAGAACTGGGGGAATCCATAGCGGAGAAGGATCTGGGTGTTCTGGTAGATCATAAGCTTAATAATAGCATGCAATGCCAAGCTGCGGTTTCCAAAGCAAGCAAAGTCCTTTCTTGTATTAACAGAGGCATGGACTCCAGAGAGCGAGATATAATTTTGCCCCTGTACAAATCATTAGTAAGACCTCATCTAGAATATGCAGTTCAGTTTTTGGCACCTGTTCTTAAAAAGGATATCGGGGAACTGGAGAAAGTGCAGAGAAGGGCAACCAAACTGATAAGAGGCATGGAGGAGCTCAGCTATGAGAAAAGATTAGAGGAACTGAATTTATTCTCCCTTGAGAAGAGGAGATTAAGGGGGGATATGATCAACACATGTATAAATACATAAGGGATCCATATAGTGAACTTGGTGTTGAGTTATTCACTTTAAGGTCAACACAGAGGATAAGGGGGCACTTTTTACGTCTAGAGGAAAACAGATTTCGTCTCCAAATACGAAAAGGTTTCTTCACTGTAAGAGCTGGGAAAATGTGGAATATACTCCCTCCAGAGGTGATTCTGGTTAGCTCACTAGATTGCTTTAAAAAAGGTCTGGATTCTTTCCTGGGTGTACTTAATATACAGTAATTGGGTACTAACATTTTTCTTAGGTAAAGTTGATCCAGGGAATATCCGATTGCCTCTCGGGGGATCAGGAAGGAATTTTTTTACTCCTGCTGTAGCAAATTGGATCATGCTTTGCTGGGTTTTTTCGCCTTCCTCTGGCTCAACTGCAGGTATAGGATTGTGTACAGTATATGGGATTGTATGGTTGGGTTTTCAATTCTGGTGTTTTTTTTGGGTTTTTTTTTTTGTTTTTTTTTGTTGGTCGAACCAGATGGACTTGTGTCTTTTTTCAACCTGACTAACTATGTAACTATGTAAGATTTTCTTCTAAGCTTTCCCTGTATTTGGCTCCATCCATCTTCCCATCAACTCTGACCAGCTTCCCTGTCCCTGCTGAAGAAAAGCATCCCCACAACATGTTTCACACACCATGTTTAGGCCAAAAAGTTCAATTTTGGTCTCATCTAACTAGAGCACCTTCTTTCACGTTTGCTGTGTCCCCCACATGGCTTCCCACAAACTGCAAACTGAACTTCTTATGGGTTTCTTCTTGCCACTCTTCCATAAAGGCTAGATTTCCGAAGTGCATGACTAAAAGTTGTCCTGTGGATCGATTCTCCCACCTGAGCTGTGGATCTCTGCAGCTCCTCTAGAGTTACCATGGGCCTCTTGGCTACTTCTCTGATTAATGCTCTTCTTGGCCGGCTCGTCAGTTCAGGTAGACGGCCATGTCTTGGTAGGTTTGCAGTTGTGCCATAATCTTTCCATTTTCAGATGATGGATTTAACAGTGCTCCTTGAGATGTTCAAAGCTTGGGATATTTTTTTATAACATAACCTGCGTAAACTTCTCCTCAACTTTATCCCTGACCTGTATGGTGTGTTCCTTGGCATTAACGATGCGGTTTGTTCACTAAGACTCTCTAACAAACCTCTGAGGGATTCACAGAACAGCTTAAGCTGGCCATATATTATACAATGTTCTTATTAAATGTCCTTTAGTTTTACCTTCAACTATGTAGTGCAAGGGCCTGCCTGATTGCACACAAATTGAAAGTATTTAGGTTTGACCTCATATTGTATGGCCAGACTCTATTTACCAATTAGGTGACTTCTGAAGGCAATTGGTTTCACTAGATTTTAGTTAGGGGTATCAGCAGTGGCGCCCCCCCAAATCTAGTCACACTTAACATCAGCATGAAAAAAAAAGCGTACCTTTAATGGCAGCGGGGCCCCGGACACATTGCTGGCTATGAGAGGGGTGGGGGGTTTTGGCATCATGTGCCTCTTTCTTGTAAGCTGATTGGCGTCACTCTAAAATGTCCTCGGGGCACAGAGTGATGCACCCGAACACTCCCACTCGTGATTGCCGTCCTCTGATTGGCCCAGGACGTTGTAGGGGCAGGTCTTTGGCTTCACTCTGACTGCTTCCCTCACCCCATGCAGACGTTTCCATTGTCTCTCTCTCATCTCTGCTGGCTGCTGCTACACAGGACGCTGAGGACTAGAGTGAGGACGGGGTCGGATGGACCGATTCAGAGAGGACTCACTGGAGTCAGGGTGAGTGTGTGAGCTTAGTTCTTAGTTGCTTTCAGTCTCAGTTCTTGTTGAGTTCAGATCGGGCTATGGGGCTGCCTGACTGGGGGAAGGAGAATCAGAATCACCCCTTTTGTTTGCTGCAGAAGTATTGAAGCTCCATCTGCTGGCTGAGGGTGGCATGATCTCCCTGGCTGATTGTGGAGGGAGCAGAAAAAGTGAACTGAAAATGCTTTGTGCCCAAACAAAATAGTGGGTCTAGATTGAGGCACAGACTCACCCATATACAGGCATAACAAAAGCTATTTTAGTAATACATATAGCATAATTCAAATATTACAAGCCTCCGATGCTAAATCATCTTCTCTTATGAAAGCATTTGCTCTAAGACCTATTAAACTTTTAGCTTAATATTTCAGTGAAATGTAGTCTCAAGACTGGTTTTGTAGCTGATAATACTAAAGTAGCATTTGTAATTTATTTTCTAGTTTTAACCCTGGGCTGCAGTTTGATAGACGAGGAAAGTACCAGTTTGTTTACTATGTAGTCCCATCAGATGTCAATAGTTTAACCCTGTGCACAAAAGTGGTCTAGCATTTTTTCAATGCCAGAGAGGGTGTTATGTTCAGTATGATTGAAGATGCATAGCATTTTCATTCCATAGCAGATCATTGTTTTTTTTTTTTTGTATTGTGCATGTAGTCCTGCATATATAATACCAAAAAGAAGGGTGGAATGGAGTGGGTAGAGTCTATAAGGGGTGGGTGGGACTTCTGAGAAGTGGGAGGGGTCAAAAACAAAGGGCGGGGTCTAACGCCCCACCATCTTAAAACTTCACCAGCCGCCACTGGGTATCAGAGTAAAGGGAGCTGAATACAAATGTTAGTTCTTTCAGTTATTTATTTGTAAAATATTTTAAAAACCATTTATGATTTTCCTTCCACTTCACAACTATGTGCCACTTTGTGTTGGTCTATCACATAAACTCCCCCAAAAAATACATTTACGTTTTTGGTTGTACAGTGACAAAATGTGGAAAATTTCAAGAGTAATGAATACTTTTTCAAGGCACTGTATCCAGTCATGACCAAAAATATTGGCACCCCTGCATTTATGTCAGATAATGCACAAATTTGCTCAGAAAATTTTCGAAATGACAAATGTTTAGACATTCTCATGTTTATTTCTTTTGTTTTTATTGGTAGGACACAAAAAAAATGGAGACACAAAAAGCCAAATTCGACACATCCCATGCAAAACTCATAACTCAAATCAATTGCTTCCTGTAACCATCAATTAGTTTCTTACACCATGAGTTTCTTAATCCATTTCTGGGTGCTTTGGGTAGTTGTCCTGCTGTAAGACCCATGGCTTCAGATGGAAACCCAACTTTGTGACACTAGGCCCTACATTACACCCCAGAATTCTTTGGTAGTCTTCAGATTCCCTAATGCCATGCACATGGCCAAGACATCCAGTGCCTGAAGCAGCAAAGCAACCCCAAAACATCAGTGAACCTCCACCATGTTTGACTGTAGGAACTGTATTCTTTTTACAGGCCTCATTTCTTTTTCTGAAAACAGTAGAATGATGGGCTTTACCAAAAAGCTGTAATTTTGTTTTGTCTGTCCGCAGCACATGCTCGCAAAAGGATTTTGGCTTCCTCAGGTAATTTTTGGAAAACTTTTTGTTCATTTTTTCTCTTTCGTCCACATTCATTGAGATTAGCTACAGTGCCATGGGCTGTAAACGTCTTGACAATGTTGCACACAGTGGACACAGGAACATTAGGATCTCTAGAGATGGACTTGTAACCATAGTCCATGCTTTTCCACAATTTTTGTTCTCAAATCCTCAGACAATTCAATTACAGGAGCATCACAATTTTGGAATGCAATTATTTCTTACAATTTTGAGAAGATGCCAATCATTTTGTCCAGTCCATTTTTGGAGTTTTGTGTGGAATGCTTCAGATTTGACTTTTTGTTTCTCCACTTTTTTGTGTCATACCAATACAAACAAAAGAAGTAAACACGAGAATGCCTAAACATTTGTAATTGCAACAGTTTTCTAGGCAAAGTGGTGCATTATCTGACAGAAATGCAGAGGTGCCAATATTTTTGGCCTTAACTGTAAACTTATACAGTGGGAGGAAGCGGTAAATGGATAAAGGGGCTAATGTATAAGTCACATACAGTGGCAGGATTGAGATAAAGGGGATATTGTTCAGATTTGCAGGATAAGAGTTAGGGGTTATTATCCAAGTCATTAGTAACAGCATCAGAGATGTGTATAAAAGGGAGAGGGGCATGAAAGAGTTAAAAAAAAAACTCTATTCCTGTGTCACTGCACCAGAATGAATGAAGCTGCAGCCACTGATTTATTCTTTCCCCATTCACAAGTACTATAATCTCTCTCCTTCCTCTGTTGTAAGAGAAAGGGGAGGGATCAACACTGTAAACCAGGGTTAGGCAACCGTAAAGCGGTGGAGATCTACCTGAACAACATGGGAGAAGTCAGTTACATAGTTAGTCAGGGTGAAAAAAGACACAAGTCCATCTAGCTCAGTGGTTCTTAACCTTGTTGGAGGTACTGAACTCCACCATTTTCATATGCGCATTCACCAAACTCTTCTTAATTAATTGGAAAAATAAAATATGATTTTTTTCAAATTCAAAACATAGGTATATATTTAGGACGGTATATATTTATACATAGGTGCACAAAATGAACAAAACCATTAAAGAACAAAACCATTGCATTAATACTGACCGCTGACCATTTGCATTAATACTGACCGCTGACCATTTGCATTAACCACTTAAGCCCCGGAAGATTTTACCCCCATTCCGACCAGGGGGTATTTTGCGATTCGGCACTGCGTGACTTTAACGGAGAATTGCGCGGTCGTGCGACGCTGTACCTAAACGAATTTGGCGTCCTTTTTTTCCCACAAACAGAGCTTTCTTTTGGCGATATTTGATCACCTGTGCGATTTTTTGATCACGCGCTATAAACAAAAAAAGAGCGTCCATTTTGCAAAAATAGCAATATTTTTCCCTTTTTTTATATGAAATTCCCCCAAAAAAAAATGTAAAAATCAAAATTTTTTAAAATTTTCGGCCAATTTGTTTTATGCTACCTATGTTTGGTAAAAAAAATCGCAAAAAGCGTATTTTGATTGGTTTGCGCAAAAGTTATTGCGTTTACTAACTAAGGGAAAGATTTTTGTCATTTTTGTTGTTTTTTTTTTAACGCGTAATGGCGGCGATCTGCGATTTTTTTTGCGGTACTGCGACATTGCGGCGGACAGATCGGACCCTTGACTGACATTTTTGACACTTTTGGGGTTACCAGTGACATTTCTACAGTAATCAGTGCTATACATATGCACTGTTACTGTAAAAATACACTGGTAGTGAAGGGGTTAACTTTATTTGAGAGGGAGGGACTGTGTGTGTCCCTAGGGGCGTGATTCTAACTGTGATTGGCTGGGGCTTCAGCTGTATGCAGAGTGATCAACGGATCTACATAGTAGATCCCGATGATCAGCTCTCATACAGCGAGGAGAATGACAGGCAGCTTGTTTACACAAGCTGCCTGACTTTCTCCCTCTCCCCCGCCGATCGCAGAGTGGCCGGCGGACATCGGGTCCGCCGGTCACACGCGCGGGGGGGTCCGTGACCACTCGGGAGCGCGCCTCCGGGGGCGCGCGCTCGCTCCCTAGACCCTCACAAGCTAGTGACGTAGCCCTACGTCACTTTGCCTGTGAGGGGCTGACCGCCGACGTAGATAGTCGTGCGGCGGTCGGCAAGTGGTTAACACTGACCGCTGACCATTTGCATTAACACTGACCGCTGACCATTTGCATTAATACTGAGCACTGACCATTTGCATTAATACTGAGCACTGACCATTTGCATTACCAACCAACTAACCAAAAAAAAGGCTCTCCTAACTTTAAAAAAAAAAAAAAAATGCCATACCAATACTGCCCACTCACTCACTGTGTATAACTGTTATACACAGTGGGTGGGCGCCTTTTTAGTAAAACACTTCTCTGCAGAGAACACCACATCTACCTACCTTAGTCCTCCTGATTCTGGGCTGGCTGCTGTGCTGGCCTAGTAGTGCATAGCCTGTGGGCGGCCTGCTCTGGGCTGGGTCTGGTGTCAGACTGGTGTCAGACTCACTCAGTAAGTCACTTGAGTGAGCCACCACTCACTAAGCCTCCTCCTAGGCCTAGAAGTTGGACCTCTCTCCCCTCTAGTTTCCAAGTCCCTGCTCTCACTCCGCTCAGTCTGTCCTTGTCCTCGCTGTCAGTGCACTGACTCACAGCGTGTCAGTGTCACATGACACGTGAACCACTCTGCCAGGTCCGGGCTCTGTACTGTGGGGATGTTGTGTGTTTCCATGATGACGGTGCAGAGCGGGAGCGGAAGGACGCGCCCGAAATTGGAGAAATAGTCCCTGACAGCGAAGTGGTACTAGCGGAGGGTGTGCGTGTCATCACGAATTATATGAGTCCTCTGCCGAACCCGCGAGACTGACTCACCGAACCCCTGGGGTTCGATCGAACCCAGGTTAAGAACCACTGATCTAGCTCAACCAATAAACAAAAAAGAAAACACAGCCATACAATCCCATATACACAATCCTATACGCACAGTTGATCCAGAGGAAGGCAAACACAGCAAAGCATTATCCAATTTGCTACAGCAGGGGAAAAATTCCTTCCTGATCCCCAGAGAGACAATTGGATATTTCCTGGATCAACTTTACCTATAAATATTAGTACCCATTTGACATTAGTCAAAGATCATGGGGCACAGTGTCTACCCCTTTAGCTTTTGAGGCAGCAGCCAAAGGTCTACACGTGGGCAGCAGGAATTAAACCCCCTGTTGCTTTTGGTGGGTGCTACCGCCTGCTAATCGCGACCAATTCAAGTAAATGGGACCACTCTGCAAGCGCCTTGCAAATGCATGCTTCTGCAGGGGAAGAAAGAAAGATGGTGGCACACTGCAGTGAAGTCAAAATCTTTAAAAATTCTTTTTTGTCACCATGCCAGACAAACATACAGGAAATAGTTGACGCGTTTCACATGAATCATTTGTGCTTACTCATAACATAGACATAGCCCAGACTTCAGCTCTTTAACCACTTAAGCCCAAAACCTATTTTTAACACTTTTTGTTTACAAGTTAAAATCAGTATTTTTTGCTAGAAAATTACTTAGAACCCCCAAACATTATATATATATATATTTTTTAGCAAAGACTCTGGAGAATAAAACGGCGGTCATTGCAATATTTTTTGTCACGCTGTATTTGTGCAGCGGTCTTTCAAACACCATTTTTTTGGAAAAATTCAGAAAAATCAAATTTCACTGCATTTAAAAAAAACTAAACAGTAAAGTTAGCCCATTTTTTTTTCTATATTGTAAAAGATGAGGTCACGCCGAGTAAATAGATACCCAACATGTTATGGTTAAAAATTGCGCATAACCGTGGAATGGCGACAAACTACGGTCACACTCTGGCGATCGCGGCGATACCTCACATGTGTGGTTTGAACAAGCGATTTCATTCGCGGCGCGACTTCCATATACATTTTCTTTCGTGTGCAAGCTCACGGCGACGGGGGCGGCTAAAAATTTTTTTTCTTCTTCCTATTTTATTATATTTTTATTTTTTTAATTTTAACACAGGTTTTTAAAAAAATAAAATCTGATCACTTTAATTGCTGTCACAAGCAATGTAAACATCCCTTGTCACAGCAATATGCAGTGACAGGTACTCTTTATGGAGGGATCGGGGTCTAAAAGACCCTAGACCCCTCCACTACACTTCCACGGCATTTTTGAATACATTCACTTTTTGAAACTGCCGCCTTTAGCAGCCGAGTAACCCGGATGTGATGTCATGGACGCCGCCTCCGGGTTACGTCATCGGACACCCGATTGAAGCCGCATCCGGCTTAGATCGGGACTCCATCCAGCCGGCGGATGCGCCGGCTGGTTGCGCGGGTCTCCTGGTGGGACGGGGTAACGATCGGGCGGCTCCTGAGCCGCATCGGTCGTTACCGCCGGAAAGCCGAGTACCGCCTCTAAACAACGGTACTGGGATGATGCCGCTAGCTAGAGTCATCATCCCGGTACAACCACTTAAAGTGAGCCGACGTAGGTCTACGTCAGTTTGCGTTAACTGGTTAAGTAATTGCCGAGGTAAATAACCAGGCAGTGCATGACAAACAGACACAGGTGAATAAAATCAGTGATATATAAACTAACACCTATGAAACAAAAAGAAAAGAAAAACTGTTACCATAAAGTATATGCGACTGTAAATGGTCATAACTCCATATAAATCATAAATATCCTCACCAAATTAGTGAATTAAAACAAATATTATACACCAAGTTGGGCAAAATTATTGATAGATGTAAAAATATGTGAAAAATCAGTAAATCATATAAAATTAATAATCTAGCTGTGCAAAATTCACATATAAACAAACTCAAAATAAACAATGTAAACATAACATTAAAGTCTCAAATGTGCTCAAGGCGACCACACTGCCTAAAATTGGGCAGAATCACTATGTAGTGTAATCAAAGTTCCAAAATAATTAGACAAATAAATAACAAGTGCTCCTGCTAGTGGCCAATAATCCTGGAATGGTAATCATTTCAGTCTTTAAAATCCTAACTGGACTCTCCAGGTGTGATTCCCGTGAATCAAACAACAATCACCATATTAAACCACCACCAATGTGCACACCAACTCCCATTGGATGGTTCCTTACCAGAGACAGTGGACCCCCATTTTCATGGTATGGGCAAAAGCTCTTTGGGAATAACAGTATTGGTAATTCTCTCCCGGTTAGAATGAACTCAGAGGGACCTCTTGTGCACGATTCCCACAAGAGAATATGGAAGAAAGAAAAAAAAACTCTCCTCGTGTGATACAGTTTTAAATTAACAAATGTATTAAACTAATCCTTCTCCCATTGCACTTACATAAAAAGCATAAAACAGCACATTGATAGATTCACAGTAGGGAGAGGAGCGCCCCAGTGGTCCTTACCACCTCCATGGTGGTTGGCAGACCACAGACGCCGTGTGAGGGGTGTACTCACTTTTGTAAGATACTATATGCTTCAGTGCCACCAAAAATCAGACATGTAATAATTTTTTTTAAATGCCGGGCACTGTAACGTATGCCATGTCTGCTGCTAGTTATGGTACACTGTATGGGGGCACCATGCAAAATAAATGTGGACTCAACTCACTGCACCATGGTGCACTTTGCAGCAACATGTGATAAAAATGTGCAGTTTACCACATTGTAAGGGGCCTTAAAGTGTATGTAAACCCCAGATGTAATTTTCCAGTAGGTACATACTGCATACACTTTCCTTAAGGTGGAGTTCCGCCACCCCCCCCCCCCCCCCCCCCCCGAGAAAAAATCTACAAATACTGTAGCTGCTGACTTTTAATATTAGGACACTTACCTGGCCAGGGATCCCACAATGTCGGCACTCCAGCCGATTTTCGGATAGGCTCTCAGGTGCTGCCGCTGCCGATTATGGTAAGGTGAAACCGGCAGTGACCAGCAGGAAGAAGGGGGAGGGCAAAATTTCCCAGGGACCTTGCCGTGGCGATGGGTATCTGCCAAATGTGGCACCAGAGGGGGGAGGAAGCAGATAAACGGAGCTTCCACTTTTGACTGGAACTCCGCTTTAAGTAAATCACATTTTGTTAATCTGTTTCCAACATCTAGCCAGTAACAGCAATTTTTAATTCAGTCTGACAAAGCTAAGCTGCGGCCTCTCAATAAGCAATAGAATTTTCAGTGTGCAATGTAAGCCCCTTCAGCTGTCCATTAGGCTTTCAGGCCTGTGCATCTCTCCTCCAGACCAGCTGACAAATGAAGGTGCTTGTATGGCACAACACTTTTTAAGAGCGTTTTGAGAGGCATTAGCTTAGTGTTGTTAGCCTACAATATGAATTGCTGTTACAATTGGGATCTTCAGGCTAACAAAATATCTTAAACAATTATTTTTTTTGTTTTTCTTTGTTAAATCTGTATACAGTGAGCAGTGATATTTTGGTCATAGTTTTGGTCAGCTACAAGTTTGCAGTGACGAAAACAAAACAAAAAATAAAATTCAAATCATATCAATTGACGAAAACTATGACGAAAATCAATTCCAATTTTCGTCAATGAATAAAAACGGAACAAAAATGTGAGGGAGGGACTTTTAACAGCTTTCCTTGAATCTCCGCCTGTCTGTTAAAGTTTCAGCCCCCTCACAACCTCACAAGCTGTAGTAGCAAAAAGACGTAGGCTCCCTTATTCTGCCTGCTGCCTGGGAGTTCTAAAACAATGCCCTGCAAACCATGTGGTGTGTGTTTCCCCTCCCAGCAAGGTAGCAGTGCTTAGCAGTGTGTAAAATAAAAGCCTCCCCAGACCAGTTCTCTGCCCTTTGCACTCCCTCACTCCCATTTACTTCCCTATCCCCACTATGTTATTCGATTTTTACTCCAGGAGTATATAACGAGTTTGGAAATGCATTACAATTTAACTAAACCCATTCGGTTTTAGTTGACAAAAAAAACGACTAAAACTAAAATGGCATTTTAGTCTAAACACTATGACTAAAACAAAATTTGACGTCAAAATTAACACAGTGAAACAGGATGCTAAACTCCTTGGTAAAAAAGATTTAGGGTTTACATACACTTTCAAGTGCAAGAGTATTTGGTTTTCTATGCTAATTTATAAAAGGAAGGACTATTAGGTTGTTGGTTAGGTGGGTAATATAGTCCATTCCAATTTTTTTAAATCAGCTCCTCTACAACCTTCTTTGTGTACACTTGCAGACCTGAACGCTATTAATATGTGATGTAACTTAAACATTTTGCATTTATGATATCAAAGTGTAAATCAAATCCCATTAGCTGCGCAAAACAAGCGCTACCCACGTGCATAAAATAAATAAATAAATCAACCCAAATAAGTTCATTCAAAGTGATTATAACACATGATTAAATCTGTTGTTAGTGCACATAAATAAACATAAGCAGTCCACATCCAGTCTATTGTGCTCCAAATGATGATTCAAAAAAATTGACGATACTCCAAGAAATTAATAATAAATGATGAATCTTAAAATAATCAATGATCGGGTGATAATAGGTCCCGTGCTGAGTAAAAGGTCACCAAAGATTCCACCACCTCTGTGATTCCACTCCCCTTCAGCCAAGCAACTCACCCCACAATATTGCCCACCATCTTCATGATAGGGCTAACAGCGCAATACAGCAAGCGTTGCAATCTTATTAATCCACTCCAGGTAGGTGTTTATTGGCCAGCTTCTCCTCTCCCATATATATGCAAAAGAAAACAGAAGAGCCCCACTAGCCCAATAACGTCTATAATCTTTATTATAAACTAAAGTAAAAGCCTGACAAGATTGCACTCACAAACTATATATAAGATTAGCGCATAAATCAGAATAAATTGGTATGGCGTGCTCACCCAGTCCTCCCCGCCTCCACGGCTGTATGTCTGACCAGCAAGAGACACCACCGCTCACCCGATCACTTCTTCCGGTATGCCGTGTAGCCACGCCCTGACACGTTTCGTCACATCTGAATTTATCAAAGGGGGGTGGCTACATGGAGAGGCAGACCGGTTTATCAATGCTCTCAATCCATTTTTTAACCCCTTCTGAGTCCATATACAAAGCGGCGCTCTGCAGTGTAACGATGTAAACAGTTAAACGTCCAGATTAACTATCCATCCATGCAGTTAACCCTTTTACAACCATACTGCTCTGATATAATAGAATGTGATAGGAATTTTAAAAGAGATGTATGGGAATTTTTTTTTGTAGATTTATACATACCTAGGTGGATGCAGCATCGGTCCAATGCTGGATCTGTCCCCCGCTGGCTCTAACACTAAGAACCAAGTGATCAAACACCACCAATCACTCGGTTCTTAGGGCTCCCTGAGCAGAAAGCTGGAGACTGTCAGTCACCACTCTCTGCTTGGTCCCCCCCTCACTCACTGGAGCGCTGGGCTTTGGAGGGGGCGGGAGCTGCCAGCTCAGGCTTTCAGCAACTGAGAGGCTGAGCCTGATGCCGGTCCAGGCATGTGAGCAGATCCTGATCATAAGGTTGCGATCCTTCCTGAGCTTGGACCGGCTCTTTGACTTCAGCCCGCTATCTGCTGAAAATGGGTCACAGGAGTACAGAACGATGTTCACTCTGGTGATCCATAGGGGGAAGTACAGCCAAACAAGCTTTGGCTGTGCTTTTCCTTTAAATCACCCATGTCAGTGTTAAGTGGTTTGTCTCAGTCATGTAAACTGATACATTCTGTTGGAGAGCTTTTGAAATACAACAGACTTGAGCTGGCTGGATAACCAGATAAAATTAGCAAGTCTAACAATGGAAATTGATGCAGCCATCACATCTAGGAATTGGTGAGCTGCAATATAATAAATGTTTGCTATTGGATTTAATACAGTTTTAATCCTTACATTCATTTTGTGCTGCTGGCTCAGCCATGTAAAATGGCTTCACCCCTATGTGTTTCATTATGCATGGTAAAACATACAGTAATACACGATAGTGTGATGGAGCCTTCCCAGTATTCATCTTGAGAAAGACCTAGCCTTTTCCATCCTTGCCCACCACCCTAGTCCATACACACCCTGGAGCTTGAGAGGGAGGTTGAGCAGCAAAGAATCATGTGATCTTCACCCAGAACAAAGAAAGATCTGCTGAATTTATCCTGCTATAGAAGATAAACATAAGACCTAGCATAGCTTTAAGTTTCGTGGACAGCATTCGTCTCACTTAAAGTTGATGTTTAGTTTATGTAAAAAAAAATTACTTTAGTAATGTGAGTGTTCCCACGCTCTGTGCTAAGTAAAGGTTTAATTTGTAATTAGACTGCTGCCAGGGGAAAGGTGTGGTGTCCTTTGGAAATTAGAAAAAATAGTGCTCTACTCAATATATGTCATAACCAAACAATCCAAGAAATATACAGTATATATAAGTGTAAACATCCAATTCTATGAAATTTTGGGTGATGGTGTAACTTTACCTGCTATGGGTAGGGTTTAATTTCATATATGAAAAACTGTTGAACAGTGCTGATAATATGAACCTCTGATGACGCTTCCAGGGTGAAGCGAAATGCATTAGTGATGGGACTTCCACTGACGTCAAATCCTGGTATTGGAACGCAAATGCAAATCACGGCCATTGCGGTATATTTTTCAACAAAAATACATTTTATGAGTGTGCATTTTATATAAGCTTATAAAACAAAAAGCTTTTTAAATTAAACATGGTATTATGCCATTATCTGATTTTTTTTAACAGAAAAATGCCATGATCTTTTAATTTTCCTCGTACAACCTGGGGAGATACGAGGAACAGCTGAGAAACCATCTGACAGAAACACCTAGGATTCTCACTACAGGCGATATTCTTTGTGGAAGTCAGTGAATGAGGACACAAGAGGAAGAGGAGCACGGCCCCTGCACCATTGTCATTACATGTTATTGCAGGGATTGCACTTTTAAATTAAACCTACCTTGGCACAGAAGATATACAACACTTTATGAACTTTAGTCATACTATTGTGATTACTTTGTTTATGGATATATTATCAGCACTGTTCAACAGTTTTTCACATATGAAATTAAACCCTACCCATAGCAGGTAAGGTTGGGGATATACAGCATTACCCAAAATTTCATAGAATTGGATGTTTATATTTTGTGTGTTTTTTTTGGGATTGTTTGGTTATAACACATATTGAGTAGAGCACAGACTGCTGGGATCTCACACTGCTAAAGAAAAAAAAAACCCACAAAAACAGCAGATTGCAGCTTCACTGTGTAAGGACATTTATTCCAAAATTAAAATATTAAGCACATCTTTTTGAAAAATGTTATCTAAACAATATAGATAACTTCACCAATTTAAAGCAATTTTTAAACATAAAAATATACATAATGTTAATGATCGTACTTCTTAAAAATAATTATTGAGAGAAGTCCCAGCCCAGTAGGGACTTTAAATCTGCATAGGTTATATAAATAATGACTTTCATGCTAGAAAGCTAAATGAAAGCACACAAGTTACATGCCACGGTTATCTGACCAAACAATTTGATGCAAAGTTTACCATTATCTTTTCAGTCCTCACTAGCCCTGAGAATTATTTAGTGTGCTCCCCTGACCAATGGGAAACCCAAAGCAGCTGAAAGGATTCTGTGCAGCAACTATTTTTATCTTCTAGCCTTTAGTTCAATGTACAATGTGCCAGGTTTTAAAAACATTGCGTTTACTAAGCTGTAAAAGATCTAGGCCAAGCAGGGCTTAAAGTGATTGTAAAGTCTCCGGTCTTAAAAAACAAAACAAAAACAAACATCTTATACTAACCTCCTCTGTGCCGTTGGTTTTGCACAGGGCAGCACAGATCCTCCTCTTCTCTGGTCCCTCTTCGCTGCTCCTGGCCCCTCCCTCCTGTCGAGTGCCCCCCCACAGCAAGCAGCTTGCTATGAGGGCACCCAGGCCCAGCTGCAGCTCCGTGTATCCATTCAGACACAACTGCTGTTCGGCCCCCCCTCTCTCTCCTGATTGGCTACCTGACTTTGACTGACAGCAGCAGGAGCCAATGGCACAGCTGATATGTCTCAGCCAAACAGGGGAGAGAGTCCCTGGGGCTCAGGTAAGTATTATGGGGGCTGCTGCACACAGAAGGCTTTTTATCTTAATGCAATACTCTTCGAAAATGATAGCCAAAAGCTGTAAAATACAAATGAATGACCGCCCACCAAACTTTTGCTGTGCGAGTCATACTGTGAATCCTTTATAGACCCTTGGTCAGTGATGGTGAACCTTGGCACCCCAGATGTCTTGGAACTACATTTGACATGATGCTCAACTACACTGCAGAGTGCATGAGCATCAGGTGAAATGTAGTTCCAAAACATCTGGGGTGCCAAGGTTCGCCATCACTGCCCTAGGTGGTGCAGGTTGACAGGATGTGTTAATATAAACCTGTTACAAGCCCTTAGTCAAATTTGATCACATCAAAGTGATCAGATCAGATACAGGAAGCTGAAATGATGTGCAAATTTCAGTTGCAATATTCTAGCTTGGCCCTGCTTTCTACCTCCTGAGCCTAACGTTAAGTCGAAGCAGGCCTTTTAGTGGACAAAGCTGAATTTTTACATTAAGGGCCCTTCGCTCTTTTCTGTTCTGCTGTAGTGCATTGCTATGCAGAATTTCTCGTGTTGGTCTACAAATACATTGCGGTAGATAAAAAAAAAACAACGACCCTATAACTCCTTTTTATAGCATCCTTCAGGAATAATTCACTTGAGAGATGGCTCCACTAACACAAGTCTGAGAGAGTTTAAAAGGGCTCCCAAGAGCCAGTAGCTTTAATAATCAACAAGAGGACAATAAACCTATAAAACCCATCTAAAATGTACAAGATTTAGGGAGGGGGAGCCCCCCCATCCTGGAGAATTCTAAGTAAAGGAGTTTTCAAGATTATTATTTTTTTTTTATAAACAACCTCCCAGGATGGTATACTTGAGAGGATAAAGCAAATTGTTATCTAGGGTGGGACCTCAGCTTACCATAACCCCAAATGCTTGATTCTGAAAAGGTTTCACCATGTAGCAGCCTCACTTATCTACTCCGTTAAGGCACTGGCCTGGCTCACCCCAATGAATTTTTAAATCTGACAAAGTTCACCAGCAAAAGCATTGAAATTGCTGATAGCTGCATGTATTTATCTGACAATGATGGATTCTTAAGAATTCCTTCCTTTATTAGGCCCATTGCAAAATCACAAACAAGGTGTTGGTCACCCTAAGTCCACCCTAAGTCCTTGCTAGTCTATGCACTTCACTTTGCACCTATGGATATCAAAAGTAACAAATTTAAGAGTTTTAGAATAAGGAGGGCAGCAGTGAGTCATGGTTTTCTATGAACAATTGAAACCACTTTGACGAGAAATGCAGTACTTGTTCTCAGAAAAACCCGGTCTTAGGACATAGAAAAAGGCGGCTTTTTGACTGGGAGTGTGTGGAGTTCCCATACCCTACATGTTAAATGGATGACCACTTAAAAACAGTGGCAACATAAGCTGTTGCAAAACAGTTTGTAGTTCCTATGGAGGAACTCTTGGAATGGAAACCTTGGACCTTGCAAGAAGCAGACTTTCAAACTTTTAGCGTTGTAGGAATCCTAAACTAGAGATGCCCCTGTCCTTCAGAACCTGGGTTTCAACAGCTATGCCATTACAGCCAGCAACTGAGAATCAGGATGGCAAAGCAGTCCTTGGGACAGAAGGCCCTTATGATTTGACAGAGCCCATGGAGAATCAGCATACTCCATCTAGTCCAGAGCATTAAGGACCCACAGATCACGGAGTCAGACGCAACAAGAAAAAGGAGAAGGAAAGTTTTCAGCAAATCATAAGACCTGAAAATTTAAGGCTGCAGTGTTCTGCCCAACTGTCCCCACCCCGTTCTACAAGAGATGGTTCAACAACAGCAGTGATTTGGTCTCTTAAAGGCATTTTGACCTGTCAGACATAGTTTAACAAAGAAAAGTCATAGGACCCCTTGGCGAAAACAGAGCACAAGAAAGGGTTTCTAACCACTAATTGGTTGAGTCTTTAACCACTTTAAGACCGCTCACAGTAATATTACTGCGGCAAAGTGGCTCGTTATTGTCTGACGACGTAGTACTACGTCGTCAGACACTCCCCCTTCTGGGCGGCGCTTGCGCGCCGCCGGAGGCTCGCTCCCGCTGCTTTCATTCACAGCGGGAGTTGGGCCAGGGGAGGAGCAGCGGCGATCGCCACTGCTCTTACCCGATCGTCGGGGATCGAGTCTGGAGATCCGCCCGCTGTGTGTAAACACAGCGGGCGGATCTCCATAGTGACAGGGAGTGACAGATCGGACTGTTCAGCATAGCTGGACATCCGATCTGTCCATGACTCACTCAGTCACCTCCCCCCCTACACGTCAGTAAGCACCAGGCATACATTAACCCCTCCCTCTCCAATAAAATTAACCCCTTCCCTGCCAGTGTCATTTTTACAGTAACAGTGCATATATATAGCACTGATTACTGCAGTAATGTCACTGGTACCCCCAAAAGTCTCAAAAATGTCAGTCAAGGGTCCTCTCTGTCCGCCGCAATGTCGCAGTCCCGCAAAAAAAATCGCAGATCGCCGCCATTACGCGTTAAAAAAAAAAACACCAAAAATGACAGAAATCTTTCCCTTTGTTAGTAAACGCAATAACTTTTGCGCAAACCAATCAAAATACGCTTATTGCGATTTTTTTTTACCAAACATAGGTAGCAGAAAACAAATTGGCCAAAAATTTTTAAAAAAATTGGTTTTTACATCTTTTTTGGGGGGAATTTCATATAAAAAAATGTTAAAAATATTGTTATTTTTTCAAAATAAACGCTTTTTTTTGTTTATAGCGCAAAAAGTAAAAATCGCACAGGTGATCAAATACCACCAAAAGTAAGCTATGTTTGTGGGAAAAAAATGACGTAAATTTCGTTTGGGTACGGCGTCGCACGACTGCGCAATTGTCAGTTGAAGTCGCACAGTGCCGAATCGCAAAAAGTGGCCTGGACGGAAGACAGCAAAATCCTCCGGTGGTAAAGTGGTTAAGGCGGGTATGTCCTTTACTGGAATAATAATCACTTAGTTAAAAATGGACACCATTGGACATGGTGTGACTAGACCGTTTCTGGCCAAATGCACAGCATCAGTAACCAGGCTAATAAACACTTGGGGGGAGCACAACTGCTTATCATGAGTCTCAAAACTCTTAGAGAAATAGTTGGGAAAAAATTGGTGCAATAGGTAAGTCTTTGCAGAATTAAGCATTTTAAAAGAGACCCAGGACTGGAAACTGTATAAGCAGATGCAACAGGCTGGTTGTTCCATTTCTAGCACATTGCATAAATAAAGAAGAAATCCACTCAGAAAATTCTGTGACTAAGAATCTGAGTTGCTGTGGCCAATATCTCAGAAGACACATCTGCAGGAGAGGGTGTGGGAGTGAGCCTGTGGCTGCTGCTATCAAAGTGAGCAAATGACTGGGTAACGTGGGTCAAGATTAAAACCTTAGCCAGAGGGACATTGTGAGTAAAACAAAATGTGATGAAATGCCTGATACCTGTTAGAGATTTGGAGTATTATTATTTTAAATGATAAAAGTTTCTGAAATACATATTAATGTTTTAATGTAATAGGTTAGATTTTGAAGGTTACTTCCTTACATCTTTGTGAAGGACAGAGAAATCATTTAGCTATGTATGTATTTCTTTTCTGAGTTTTCTATGTCAGTATGTTGGGTGGGGTTGTGTCTTAACTATAGACTGAAACCATATATGCAAAAGTGGGTATCACTTTAATATTTAGTATTACTACTATCTTGGGACACACTTTTTGCCGACATTGCCTTTAAATACAGTATAAGAATACACTATGTTAGATGTTCTAGAGAGAGAGAGAGATGAGAAAAGAATATCCTACACTCTAAAGACACATAACACTTCTCTCTCTGCTTTTGATGCATTTCCGTTTTGTTCAGTTTCATATGTTTTGCTATACTTTAAGAAAATAAACAACTTTCCTGAAGTATTGGGACAGCTGAGAAGTCTATTTCGAACATTTTGGTGAAGAATGCAGATATGGATAAAGTATATTTATCATTTACTCCAATTAACGATTCTGCTACCAGGGGGTGTGCTTCAGTAAGGAAAAGAAAAAACAAAAAACAAAAAACAAAAGACCCAGCTTGTACGAGGTTGATTGATATTACCATTTGGATAGTTGTCTCAAGCATTTTTAGATCCTGGAGGACTTCTTGGTTAGGAAAGCGTGACGTTACATACGTTACAATATCTGCCAAGGTTATAGTCCCTGCCAGAGGAAGCTGGTACCCAGGGCATGTGAGATGTTCTCACAGGATATCGGGTTGGAGGCCGAAGATAGTGCTGTAAAAGGGACTATGACTTCACATTATTTTTTTAAGGCCCACCATTACAGAAAATCCAGCAGATGTTCCCTTTGGATGAGGCAAATTTGGAGGTTGGATTCAAAGGATTGAAGACAGAAGTCCCAGGACAAAAGAAAGAACAAAAGGCAAAACAAAAAAAAAGACAATACTCATCTCTTGTTTTTCTTTGAGTGCACACAGGACTGTAATTCTTAACAGGGATGAGTGTTTGTTCATATAAGCAGATAAAATGGAATGATTATCATCTCAAGCTCAGACGTATAAACATGTCCCTGTACTATCAGGAATGGATACATTCCATATATGGAATACAGTCATGCAGTGGTTTATGGAACAATGTCAGAGTGTAGAGAACAGGGATGAGCTCTGGCGTGTTCGTTCATACGTGTCCGATCCCACCACAAAGCAGACACTGCACTCTGTTAATCACAGGCAGTGAGACATTTCCCGATCCGCAGCTGCACAGATCGGGAAATGTCTCCCTGCCTGTGATTAGTGGAGTGCAGTGTCGACTTCCTGGCGGGATCGGGCACGTACAAATTTGAACACGCCCGAGCTCATCTCTAGTAGGGATGATCGAACGGTTCGGGTCCACCATCGGTTCGGCCCGAACATTGGGTGTTCGAGGTTCGGCCGAATTTAGAACTTTTTGCCCAAAAAGTTCGGAATTCGGCAACCAGAACCGCCCAAAATGCAATGCTTCAGGAAATGGGCTTTAAAAGCCCGTGATTGGACCAGAACCATTAGCAAAAGCCAATTGAGGGGGCAGGAGAATGCTAGGAATGTGATTGGAGTGACTAGGGGGTCCCTAGACCAATCATTAGTGAATACGCCCCCCAGTATATAAGATCGCCCCCGCCATATTCCCAGCATTGTTATACTGGACATGGAAGAGAGTGGAAGCAGTTCTGTTCATTTTACTTTAAAAGTGTCATTTAGCTATTTATTAGTGTGAGGAAAGGGATATCTAGTGTAGTTAGAGTGCTCCTTTACACTTAAGTTAGCTTCAAAAATTTAGTTTCTGTAGGGAAAGTGTTAAGTGTCAGGGGACCGTAGTGTAGTGTAGGGTTAACTGACAGTGACTGCTATGGCAGGGTGACAAAACCCTTCCATAGCAGGGTGACCGCTATAGAGAAATGATCATTTCTCTGCTTCGGAACAGGAATGTGGCTTCTCACCAGCAAGCATTTTTTAATGCTGCAGGGGCTGCCACTGCCAGTGCTTTTTTGAGCACATGTTTGATGTCAGACATGACATCTGAATATGTGTATAGGGGGAATATATAGACATATATGTCTGAATATATACCCCTAGACATATATAGGTGTGATAGTAGCAGAAATAAATGCTTGCGCTAATTTCAATCATTTACAGTAATATATTTCTGCTACTATCACACCTATATATGTCTAGGGGTATATATTCAGACATATATGCCTATATATACCCCCTATACACATATTCAGATGTTTTGCCTGCCTCAAAAGAACCCCAAAAAATGCCAAAAAAACGCTAGCGTCAAAAAAAAAAATGCCCAGGTGTGTTTTTGCTGGCATTTTTTGGGGGGTTTTGGAGGCAGGCAAAACATCAGAACTTGTGCACAGTACCACTATACACAAGTTCAGATGTTTTGCCTGCCTCAAAAGAACCCCAAAAAATGCCAAAAAAAACGCTAGCATCAAAAAAAAAAATGCCCAGGTGTGTTTTTGCTGGCATTTTTTGGGGGGTTTTGGAGGCAGGCAAAACATCAGAACTTGTGCACAGTACCACTATACACAAGTTCAGATGTTTTGCCTGCCTCAAAAGAACCCCAAAAAATGCCAAAAAAAACGCTAGCATCAAAAAAAAAAATGCCCAGGTGTGTTTTTGCTGGCATTTTTTGGGGGGTTTTGGAGGCAGGCAAAACATCAGAACTTGTGCACAGTACCACTATACACAAGTTCAGATGTTTTTCCTGACTGCAAAGAACCCCAAAAAATGCCTGCTATTAAACCGGCAAGGTGTTACAGCAGAGAAGCCATATTCCTGTGCTTAAAGTTTTCTAATACAAACAATCTTTTTTTTATGGTTCTGGACATGCTACAGAGCTGAAACTTCACAGGTACACCTTTTAGACCCCCCAGACACAAAATCACACAAAAAAAGTTCTTAAAAATTGTCATTTTTGATAAAAAAGCCAATTATTGAAAAATTAAAAAAAAAAAAAAAAAAAAAAAAAAAAGAGATTTTTTTGATTTTTACTTTGGATTTAGTATCTGGGGGGTCTAAAAAGTGTACCTGTGAAGTTTCAGCTCTGTAGCATGTCCAGAACCCCCCAAAAATTAGCATTTTCTTATAATTTTTATTAGAACAGGAATACGGCTTCTCTACGGCGCTTTTTCTTGCATTTATCGGGCATTTTTGGAGGCAGGCATGACTTTTTTTGGATTTAGTGTCTGGGGGGTCTAAAAAGTGTACCTGTGAAGTTTCAGCTCTGTAGCATGTCCAGAACCAGAAAAAAGATAATTTTTCAGTAGAGCAGGGATGGTGGGACCCCTCTTTTACACTTATATGATCTTTTTTTGGGGTTCTGGACATGCTACAGAGCTGAAACTTCACAGGTACACCTTTTAGACCCCCCAGACACAAAATCACACAAAAAAAGTTCTTAAAAATTGTCATTTTTGATAAAAAAGCCAATTATTGAAAAATTTAAAAAAAAAAAAAAAAAAAAAAAGAGATTTTTTGATTTTTACTTCGGATTTAGGATCTGGGGGGTCTAAAAAGTGTACATGTGAAGTTTCAGCTCTGTAGCATGTCCAGAACCCCCCAAAAATTAGCATTTTCTTATAATTTTTATTAGAACAGGAATACGGCTTCTCTACGGCGCTTTTTCTTGCATTTATCGGGCATTTTTGGAGGCAGGCATGACTTTTTTTGGATTTAGTGTCTGGGGGGTCTAAAAAGTGTACCTGTGAAGTTTCAGCTCTGTAGCATGTCCAGAACCAGAAAAAAGATAATTTTTCAGTAGAGCAGGGATGGTGGGACCCCTCTTTTACACTTATATGTTCTTTTTTTGGGGTTCTGGACATGCTACAGAGCTGAAACTTCACAGGTACACCTTTTAGACCCCCCAGACACAAAATCACACAAAAAAAGTTCTTAAAAATTGTCATTTTTGATAAAAAAGCCAATTATTGAAAAATTTAAAAAAAAAAAAAAAAAAAAAAAAAAAAAGAGATTTTTTGATTTTTACTTCGGATTTAGGATCTGGGGGGTCTAAAAAGTGTACATGTGAAGTTTCAGCTCTGTAGCATGTCCAGAACCATAAAAAAAAAGATCGTTTGTATTAGAAAACTTTAAGCACAGGAATATGGCTTCTCTGCTGTAACACCTTGCCGGTTTAATAGCAGGCATTTTTTTGGGTTCTTTGCAGTCAGGAAAAACATCTGAACTTGTGTATAGTGGTACTGTGCACAAGTTCTGATGTTTTGCCTGCCTCCAAAATTCCCCAAAAAATGCCAGCAAAAAACACACCTGGGCATTTTTTTTTTTGACGCTAGCGTTTTTTTGGCATTTTTTGGGGTTCTTTTGAGGCAGGCAAAACATCTGAACTTGTGTATAGTGGTACTGTGCACAAGTTCTGATGTTTTGCCTGCCTCCAAAATTCCCCAAAAAATGCCAGCAAAAAACACACCTGGGCATTTTTTTTTTTGACGCTAGCGTTTTTTTGGCATTTTTTGGGGTTCTTTTGAGGCAGGCAAAATATCTGAACATGTGTATAGGGTGTATATATAGGCATATATGTCTGAATATATACCCCTAGACATATATAGGTGTGATAGTAGCAGAAATATATTACTGTAAATGATTTAATTAGCGCAAGCATTTATTTCTGCTACTATCACACCTATATATGTCTAGGGGTATATATTCAGACATATATGTCTATATATCCCCCCTATACACATATTCAGATGTTTTGCCTGCCTCAAAAGAACCCCAAAAAATGCCAAAAAAACGCTAGCGTCAAAAAAAAAATGCCCAGGTGTGTTTTTGCTGGCATTTTTTGGAGAGTTTTGGAGGCAGGCAAAACATCAGAACTTGTGCACAGTACCACTATACACAAGTTCAGATGTTTTTCCTGACTGCAAAGAACCCCAAAAAATGCCTTCTATTAAACCGGCAAGGTGTTACAGCAGAGAAGCCATATTCCTGTGCTTAAAGTTTTCTAATACAAACGATCTTTTTTTATGGTTCTGGACATGCTACAGAGCTGAAACTTCACAGGTACACCTTTTAGACCCCCCAGATACTAAATCCAAAGTAAAAATCAAAAAATCTCTTTTTTTTTTTTTTTTTTAATTTTTCAATAATTGGCTTTTTTATCAAAAATGACAATTTTTAAGAACTTTTTTTTGTGTGATTTTGTGTCTGGGGGGTCTAAAAGGTGTACCTGTGAAGTTTCAGCTCTGTAGCATGTCCAGAACCAGAAAAAAAGATCATATAGGTGTTTAAAGTTAAAGGAGGCTCCCGAACCACATCCCTGTTCTACTGAAAAATTATCTTTTTTTTTTTCATGGTTCTGGACATGCTACAGAGCTGAAACTTCACATGCACACCTTTTAGACCCCCCAGATACTAAATCCAAAGTAAAAATCAAAAAATCTCTTTTTTTTTTTTTTTTTTAATTTTTCAATAATTGGCTTTTTTATCAAAAATGACAATTTTTAAGAACTTTTTTTTGTGTGATTAATAGTTAATGGGGCATGACCCAGAACCCTAGGCACTTTTTAGGGGCATTTATTGGGTTTTAGGGCTTAAAAATGGTGTTTTTTGATTACCGAAGTTCGGGTCCCATTGATTTCAATGGGGTTCTGAAATCCGGGCCGAACTTTCGTGAAGTTCGGGTGTTCTGGTCGAACCGAACTTTTCAAAAGTTCGATCATCCCTAATCTCTAGTAGAGAAATTCTTTAATGGACAAAACTAAATTTAATGCTGCATGTAAATTATCGTTATATTTTTTATAAATATTTAGACCCTGAAAGTGAAAAGGTGTCCTTAGACGTGGGCATTACAAACACATACAAGGGGCAGAACAAAGCTTACAGGAGAACCCATTGAGATTGTGGAAAGAACTGTATGCAACTCTGGTTGTGGGAGGAGTCTTTCCTGGGGAATTGGCCAATCGTAGTTCATGGGTAGGCCCCAGTCTGAGTTTCACGAGAAAAATCAGTCTCCAAATTCTTTGTTTTTGCTATAATCAGGAAAGCCATATTAAAAAGCAGTGTACATGTTTTTTTTGTTTTTTGTTTTGCAGATGTACAATCAAAATCTGTAAAAAACGATAAACTCCATAATTGAAAAAGTTACCAACAGTATAATGAGATAAAAGGTGTGACAGCTTCAACAGTAATAGATTACCTTATGCACTCTCTATAAAAGAATGTGACATTTAAGGCATGTCCTTACAGAGAAACAAAAAATCAAG